>NC_090406.1:13200753-13832140 GCF_036365525.1 Heterodontus francisci
CCCTATCATTGCCTGTTGCACGGTACTATGCCTGTGGCTGCAAGTCAGCTTTAGAATTGAGCCTTCAGACATGAACTCATTTGGACTGAATGCCCAAGATCCGATCTTTAACCTGGATAAGAAGAATGAGATTGTCAAACACTGCAATTGACCCTGTATTTCAAGATAATACAAAGATTGGATTTGACTCTTGCTTTAATGATCTAAAATAAGTGACCAGATGCTTTTCCTACTGTTATGACCCTAAATTTGCCTTGAGTTGTCACAGGCTGTGTGGTCTATTGAAAAAATTACTGTTAATGCAATAATTTATTAATTATCTAAGAGTTTTTTTAATCAGCCTCGATGTGATTGGCTTTTGTACTGATAGTGATCACTTTCGAACCTCCTGAAATCAGAAATGGTACACCCTGAATAAACAATGCCTGATGATGTGAATTGTGATTAATTGTTTTCAGTGAGCCATCACTATGGGTATGGACTGCTAGATGCCGGACTTCTGGTCAATTTAGGAACAAAATGGTTGACAGTGCATCCACAGAGGGAGTGCTCCATAGAGATTATTAAATCCCCACAGTAAGCATGTTAATGCAGATTGGAATTGTTGTTATATAGTGTATACAATTACAGATGGCTCTGAATGTCTTACAAGGCTTTATTTTATTGTGATTAATGATCCATTCACTGCCCAGCAACTTGCTAAATAACATTGATGAAGGTCAACGTGGTATTTCACGAACTATAATTGTTACTTAATAGTAGCTTGGTAGGCATGCATCAAAGCCCACAATATAGAACATCTCATGCGATACATAAAACATTAGCCCATTTGGGTGCTCTTTCAGCCTCACCAGTCCATGCCAATTTTATGCTCCACTTGAGCCAACTCCCATCGTTTCTCATCTAATATTATCAGCATAATCCTCAAATCCCTGCTACCTCATATGCTAGTCTAGCCTCCCCTTAAATTCACCTATACTATTTGATTTGATTATTCTTTATGGTAGCAACTTCCATATTCTCACCACTCTTTGGGTAATTGTAGGTAGTGAACTCCTGTTATGCACTTGGGGATAATTTCTCTCATATTTATAAAGTTAGAACTGGATATTTTTCACTGGCATTCTCTTAAAATGAATGCAGAAGCCAAAATTCAGTATTGGTATTAAAAGATTGAATGCCTAATAACAAAACTCAATGGGCATTCTTGGTAAAAGGTATATAAGCAAAGCTGAATGACATCTTAAATAAAAGGAAAATAACTTGCTTGATGTAGCACTTTAGTCTTTGAAACATTTTGAAGCATTTCAAGCAATGAATTGCATTTGAGTTGCAGTGAATATTATGTAGGTGCACAACAGTCATTCTGCATCATGTCTCACATAACCACTGGATGAATGACCAGTTAATCTGCTTTATGTCAAAATGTTGAAGATTGTGTATATTTTATGAAAATTTAGCTGGCTGGGAGTGTGTTTAAAGCTCTAACACAGTCTCTGAGGTTTTGATCTATAATCCTGTGGATAGATTGAATTATTAGCAACGTACTGGAAAAATATTTTTGCCACATCCTTTTTGTTATGTGATCTTCTGGATCTGTTGGAGCAACTGAAGGTGCATTCTCACAAACTCCAATGAGTAATATTTAACAGAAGAAATTAATTTAAATAGCAAAGTAGATCATATGAATAATTGATTTTGGGTAGAGAATGCTACAATGCTGCAGTGCAATCTGGTTGACCTTATAGTATCTTTCTGTTCTGAACCTTTTAATTCTGTTGCAGCCCTGTAGCATTCTCACCTAGCCTTATTGCTATATGTAACACATTCTCAGTCATCTGTTATTTTATATAATGTATACACAACTCAATTAGAAATTTTATTGTTCTCTGAAACATGAAGTAGCCCAGGTCTTGAGCAGCATTCTGGAGTAGCTTAAACTAGCTTCTAATGCCCATAGATTAAGTTGACTCCTGTTTCAGTGGCACTGAATTTCTGAAATTGTTACTTCAACTTTTTCCCAAAAAGTTGAAAATATAACTTATTCCTGTACAGGATTAGTTTGTTAGAAAGGGTTACCAAGCAGCTAGGCCCTCTGGCCATATTTGTTTGTCATCTTCATTTGATCCTTTACTCCAGTATTGTATTTTGTTTGCCTTTTGTGGAAAAGCAAAACTTGTTTTCTCTTATTTTGCATTTTTTTGTTTAAAATTCCAGCATCTCAAAGCCAACTGAACTTCAGCATTCCTCCTGAATTGGGTCCAAATGGCTACCACTAACTTCTAACAGGCCATCAACCCAGAAGTACTCCTGATCCAATTGTACATTTTCAATATAGCTATATTGATTTGCAGCGATAGCAAGATCCTCTTTATCCAAGAAATGCTGGAAATACTCAGCAGGTCTGTCAGCATCTGTGGAGAGAGAAGCAGAGTTAACGTTTCAGGTCAGTGACCCTTCTTCAGAACTGGCAAATATTAGAAATGTAAAAGGTTATAAGCAAGTAAAGTGGGGGGTGGGGCAAGAGTTAACAAAGGAGAAGGTGTAGAAAGGACAAGGTCACAGAATAGCTGACCAGAAGGTCATGGAGCAAAGGCAAACAATATGTTAATGGTGTGTTGAAAGACAAAGCATTAGTACTGATAGGGTGTTAACGGACTGAAAATTGAACAGCTGCAAGTACAAACATGAAAAAAAGTGGGTAAGCAAACTGAACAAACTAAGATGAAATAAAATGAACACAAATATATAAAAAAAAAGGAAAAAGAAAAAAATAACTAAAAATAAAAGTAAAATGGGGGGCCCATCATGCTCTGAAATTATTGAACTCCATGTTCAGTCCGGCAGGCTATAGTGTGCCTAATCGGTAAATGAGATGCTGTTCCTCGAGCTTGCGTTGATGTTCACTGGAACACTGCAATAATCCCAGGACAGAGATGTGAGTATGAGAGCAGGGGGAGTGTTGAAATGGCAAGCAACCAGAAGCTCGGGGTCTTGCTTGCTGACTGAGCGGAGGTGTTCTGCAAAGCGGTCACCCAGTCTGCGTTTGGTCTCCCCAATGTAGAGGAGACCATATTGTGAGCAGCAAATACAGTATACTACATTGAAAGAAGTACAAGTAAATCGCTGCTTCACCTGAAAGGAGCCCCACCCCTGCTTTACTTGCTTATGACCTTCTACATTTCTAATATTTGCCAGTTCTGAAGAAGGGTCATTGACCTGAAACGCTAACTCTGCTTCTCTCTCCACAGATGCTGCCAGACCTGCTGAGTATTACCAGCATTTCTTGTTTTTATTTCAGATTTCCAGCATCCGCAGTATTTTGCTTTTATTCCTCTTTATCCAAGTTATTTTCTTCCCACATCATCTTGAAGAGAAGGTCAAAGTAGGAGTTTGGTCCCAAGCCTCAGTCAAAATTTGGTAGTTGAAGTAGCCTAGAGTGACTCTGTCTAGTTTCTTGCAGAGATCAGTTTTTGTGTCTGTCCATGTTATGATATTTGTTTGGAGCACCAGTAAGCTCCAGCAAAAACAATGTGCTCTCCCATCTATAATACGGTTAACTACTTTAGTCATAGTAATGAATGTAAACTCTGAGCCATTATATTCTCCTTAGTTCAGTGTGACAAAACTGAATGTATGTATTCCTTGAATTAATGAAGCATTTATTAGGACATACTGTGCTTTAAAATTCCAACATTGTTCTTTCAGAGTTATTTCTGACAAGCTTGTTATCAAGAAACCTATTGATCCATGTTCTGGAACTAAAAGTTACATCCGGTCTCTTGAGCATGTGGAAGTTAGAATGTCACTGAGTTACACTCGAAGAGGTGATCTGAGGATTTCTCTTATTAGTCCTAGTGGGACTAGTTCCAAGTTGGTTGATGTAAGGTATGAAAGTCAATGTAGTTGTTTGTTTGCTACTCTATAATTAAAGGAGGAAAAATGATCCAGAGTGACTTACAAGTAGCCTCTAGTCAGTTGAATTCCTCTGGTGAACGGACTATTGTTGGTTAACATTGGAGCTTTCATGGAAATATCTCCCTTTTTAACCCGTTACACATCATAATAGAATTGTATCTATGACAGGACCATTACATAAGAAATGGGAGTAAGCCATATTGTCCCTCAAGCCTGCTCTGCCATTCCGTATGATTATAGCTGGTCTTGGACCTCATTTCCACTTTCTTGCTTGATCTCCATATCCCTTAATTTTCCCTCGCGTCCAAAACTCTCTCCGCCTTGAATATACTCAACAACTGAGCATCCATAGCCCTTTGAGGTTGAGAATTCCCATGATTCACAATCCTCAATGAAGACATTTCTCTCATCTGTCTTAAATTACAGACCCAGGCGAAGGGCTCAATAACCTCTAGTTCTAGGCTCTCTGGCCAGGGAAAACGATCTCTCAGCATTTACCCTGTCAAGCCCCCTCAGAATCATATGAATTTCAATGAGATAACTTGCTCTTCTAAACTGCAGAAAGTATAGGCCATCTCTACTCAATCTCTCCTCCTCTATAAAACAACCGCCTCATTCCCAGGAATGAATCTATTGAACCTCTGCTGCACTGCCTCAAAGGCAAATATATCTTTCCTGGGGTAAGAAACCAAAACTGCACAGTGCTCCAGGTGTGGTCTTACCAAAGCCCTGTACAATTGTAATGAGGCTTTCTTGCTCTTGTACTCCAACCCCCTTGCAGCAAAAGTCAACATGCCATTTGCCTTCCTAATTGCTTGCTATACCTGTATACTAACTTTGTTTCATGTATGAAGATGCCCAAATCTCTCTCAGCACTGACATTTAGAAGATTTTCACCATTTAAATAAAAATTCTTTTTTCTATTAGTACCAAAGTGAATGACCTTACTATTTTCCCACATTAAACTCCATCTGCCACCTTATTGGCAATTCACAACCTATCTATATCCCTTTACAATCTGTGTCCTCTTCATGGCTCATTGTCCCACCTAGTTTGTGTTGTCAGAAAACTTGGATACATTACTCTTGATCCCTTCATCCATGTCATCAGTATAGATTGAAAATAGCTGAGGCCCCAGCACTGACCCTTGCAGCACCCCACTGTTTACAGTCTGCCAACTTGAAAATGCCCCGTTTATCCCTAGTCTCTGCTTTCTGAAAGCAATCTTCTATTCATGCTAATATATTGCCCCCAACCTCTTGACTTTTGCCTTCTGTCATAACCTTTTACATGGGATCTTGTCGAATGCCTTTTGGAAATCCAAATATACGACATCCACTGGTTCCCCTTTATCTACTCTGCTAATGACATCCTCTAAGAAAAAAAGCAAATAAATTTGTCAAACATAATTTCCCTTTCATAAAACCATGTTGACTCTGCCAAATTAAAATTTCTAAGTACCTTGTTAACACCTCCTTAATAGATTCTGGCAGTTTCCAGACAACTGATGTCAGACTAACTAGTCTACAATTCCCTGCTTTCTCTCTCCCTTCTTTCTTGAATAGTGGTATTTGATTTTCTACTTTCTAATCCATTGGGACCAGAATCTAGGGAATTTTGGACGATCACAAGTAATGCATCCACTATCCCTGCAGCCACCTCTTTTTTAGAAACCGAGGATATATGCCATCAGGTCCAGGAGATATGTCAACTTTTTTTTAGTCCCATTAGTTTCTCTGGTACTTCTCCCTCTATTGATATTTACTTTGTTCTCCACTCTCATTATCCACTTGGTTCCCCACTAGTTTTTGGTATGCTTTTTATGTCGTCTTCTGTGAAGACCAATATAAAATTTGTTTTAACATCTCTGCCATTTCCTTATTCCCCATTATAATTTCTCTTGTCTCCGCCTCTAAGGGACCAATGTTTTCTTTTGTTACTCTTCCTTTTTACATACTTGTAGAAGTTGTTACAATCTTTTTATATTCCTTGCTAGTTTACTTTTTATTCCCCCTGGCAGATAACTGGTTCAGCCATCCAGCATCAGATCTGGCTGGACCACTTAAAAGACTATTGGGTCCTGCTAAAACTGTTCACTCTCTTCCAGGATATCTTGGAATGCAAAGATAGCCCCCAGCTTCTTTTCTCTACTGCAAACTGTCTTTCTAAAGTCCTCTCCCCTGTCCTTTCCACCCTTGCCTCCAACAGTAAGTGTGAGGAGCTCATGGACATTGCCACTAAGATCGAGACCATCTGATTAGCTGCCTCTGCCATGTCCTTCCCTTCCACAAGCGCACCTGGCCAAACTTCCTATAATGCTTGCCCCTGTCCTAGCCTGAATGCATCTTTAGTTTCTCTCCAATCTCCCCTCATGCCCTCTCTAAGTTCATCTTGTCCTTGAGACCCACCTTGATCCTGTTCCCACTAAACTGCTGATCCAACTTCCCCTCCTGGTTCCCATGTTAGCCAATGTTGTAAATGGTGTTCTCTTCAGGTGCTGCCCCTCTCTCCTTTTTAAATCTGCCATCATCAGCCCTTGACCCCACCACCCTTGCAAACTACCATCCCGTCTCCAACCTCCCTTTTTCCTCTTGTGTCCCTGAACATGTTGTCACCTTCCAAATCCATTCCCATCTTTCCCAGAACTCCATATTTGAATCTCTCCAATCAGGTTTCCACCCCTGTCGCAGTACCGAAACAGCTCTTATCAAAGTCACAAATTACCTCCTATATGACTATGACGAAGGTAAACTTTCCCTCCTCATCCTTCTCTACCTGTCTGCAGCCTTTGACATGTTTGAACATATCACCCTCCTCCCAATGCCTCTCCACTGTCATCCAACTGGGTGGGACTGCTCTCACCTGGTTCCATTCTTATCTATCTAATCATAGCCAGTGAATCACCTGCAATAGCTTCTCTTCCTGCTCCTACACCATTTACCTTTGGTGTCCCCCCAGGATCTATCTTTGGCCCCCTCCTATTTCTCATCTACATGCTGCCCCTCAGCAACATTATCCAAAAACATGGCATTAGTTTTCACACATTTATTGTTGACACTCAGCTCTCCCTCACCACCACTTCTCTCAACTCCTCCACTGCTAAATTATTGACTGCTCATCTGACATCCAATATTGGATGAGCAGAAATTTCCTCCGGTTAAATATTGGGAAGACTGAAGCCATTGTTTTTGGTTCCCTCTCCAAACTCTGTTCCCTCGCTACTGCCTCCATCCCTCTTCCTGACAACCGTCTGAGATTAAGCCAATCTGTTCACAGCCTTGGTGTCACATTTGACCCAGAGATGAGCTTCTGATCTCATTCGTGCCATCACGAAGATCACCTATTTTCACCTCCGTAACATCGCTTGACTTCGCCCCTGTCTCAGTTCATCTAGTATTGAAACCCTCATTCACGCCTTGGTTATCTCTAGATTTGACTATTCCAACACACTCCTGCCTGGTCTCCCACATTCTACTCTTCGCAAACTTGAGATCAACATCCAATACTCAGCTGCCCGTGTACTATCTCACACCAAGTCCCGCTTCCCTATCAACCCAGTGCTTGTTGATCTGCATTGGATCCCACTCTGGCACCGTCTTGATTTTAAAATTCTCATCCTTGTTTACAAATCCCTTCATGGCCTTGCCCCTCCCTATCTTTGTAATCTCCTCCAATCCCACAACCCTAAGATACCTGTGTTCCTCATGTGCATCCATTTTAATCGCTCCACCATTGATGGCTGTGCCTTCAGTTGCCTAGGCCCAAACCTCTGGAATATCCTCCCTACACCACTCCACCTCGCTTTCCTCAAGATTCTCCTTAAAACCTCTTTAACCGTGCTTTTGGTCATCTGACCTATATCTCCTTTTGTCACTTTGTGTCATGCTTTGTTTTATAATGCTCCTCTGAAGCGCCTTGGGTCATTTTATTATGTTAAAAGGCGCTATATAAATACAAGTTGAGTAAGAAAATTTTACAATTTTAGACCAGGTGAATGTACTCTGAGAAAAGGAGTTCCTGGAAAAACTGGCAGGCCCCAATATTTTGGGCAGCGCACTCTAGGAGCTCCATTTTTCTGGGAAGCAACTGTTCTTGTTCAGGGCAAATTTGCATGGTGTAAAACTGTAAAAATCGTATTACTCAATATTGCTACTCACCATGAAAACCTTCAAACACCTTTTTAAAATACAAGTTCTTATCAAATTTTTTTTCATCGCCTTTGCTAGTTTCTAATAATTTTTAAATCCTCAGGCTCACTGTACTATTTTTTTTCACATGGTTTCAAGTTTCTTCAGCTACTATGAGTAAGTTCAGAGTTGTTTTTAAATTTTCGTGCTTCAGATTTTGTTCAATGTTTTGGATTGGGGCAGCACAGGTTCAAAGCGTGACTGAAGGTGCATTCAAGATTATAGAGCATCTGTTTGGAGCTGGACGTTGGAGTTGAGTTAGAAACAAAACTTTAAAGCTTTGTTGTATCATAGATTCAATAATGGAAGGGATTCTTTCCAACATACCCACTGTTCTGCTTAGCTCTGAATTGAAGTTTTAAGCATTAAACACAGGAGTAATGAAGTATTGCTTTTAAATATTATGTGGCATTTGATACCAATGGTGCAAGTAGGATATCTTGCCATCAGTCAGTTCGAAGCATTCTTGTATAATTTGTTTATCCTTGCAGTGCAAGTAAGATGTGTGTTTCGCATTCCTGCCATTTTCCTCATTACTAATGAGAGGTTCTGCTTGTACTGCATCTATTGTGCTCTCCTGGCCCACAGTCAGTCAGCCCTGCAACGTATAACGATACACTTTTCTGAGGCGGCACAATTCTTCAAACTAAAAATCAGTTAAAGAAAACTGAAGTTCTGCATCAGCCTGCACCCCAAGAAAAATATAGACCACCAAACGTTGTCATCGAGGGAACCGAGCTGGATGCCATCAAGCAATTTACCTATTTGGAGAGCATCATCTCGTTAAATGCCACCAAAGACAAGGAAGTGGACAATAGACACTCAAAAGCAAACAGTACATTCGGCAGACGGTACAAACTAGTGTGGAGCAACCACAGCCTTGGAGCACAGACCAAACTCCAAGTGTACAAAGCTGTAGTCCTCACCACCCTTCGGTATGGCGCCGAGTCATGGGTCCTATACCACCATCATGTACGCCTTCTAGAGCACTTCCATCAGCGCTGCCTCCACAGCATTCTCCAGATCTGCTGGCAGGATTGCATCACAAACATTGAAGTCCTGCAAACAGCCAACATCCCCAGCATCAAGGCCATCCTCCTGTAAAACCAACTGCGTTGGGTAGGTCACGTTGCCCGGATGGACGACAGTCGCCTGCCCGAGATAATGTTCTGTGGAGAGCTGACCACTGGTAAAAGGAACAAAGGGGCCCCGTGCAAATGTTTCGAGGTCTCCCTGAAGAAGTCCTTCTCTGTGCGCCACATCGACCATCGTCAGTGGGAAGTGCAGGCCATAAATCATAGGCCATAGGAGATGCTACATCAGGAGAGCTACAGACGTCTTTGAGACTGAGCAAAGAACCAGCATGAAAGAGAAAAGGAGAAGGATAGATCCAATTGCCCCTAGCAGCGACTACATCTTCACTTGTACCCACTGTGGAAGAATCTGCTGGTCACGGATAGGCCTGACTAGTGACCAGCACGCCTGCAACTGATGAGTACACCTTCCTAAAATCTTTGTCCACGAAGAAATGCCAAGAGATCTATAACTAAAGGAGCACGCTTTACTATTCCTTTTTTTTTTATAGGACAGTCACGTCATAACTTCCATTTGTTTTCCCTAGTGCCATTGCTGCTAATGGTGATGCTACAGTATTGTTTGCCAGGGTGAGAATCTTCGGCTGGAATTTTATGTCCAAGCGAAGGCCCTGCCCACCGGCTTAAAAGTCGGGGTGAGCCTGCCTCCACCTGGCCTGGAAGCCATGCAGAGATTTTATGTGGCCCAGGCCTTTAATTGGCCTCAAGTGGGGCCTCTGCTTCTCTGAGGCAGGTAGTCTTGTCTCCAGGAGCTGCTGGCCAATCAGAGGGCTGGCAGCTTCTCAGTTCCAGCAGTACCAACTGGAGCGGTGGCCACTGGGACTGCACCCACCTTCTGGAGGTTCATTTACACTGGTGCTAAAAAATGGTAAGTGAGGTTTCTGGCCTCGCTGGGGACAATTGGCTGGGCCCTGGTAAGGGGAGGGGGGGGGTGGGGCAGTGTACCAGTAGGGGTGGCAGGAACTGCTGGGGGTCTCTCTGTAGGACACGGTGCCAGATCAGGAGGGACCCCCACCTTGGGCCCGCAAGGAGGCTGCCAGATATTACTGGGCGGTCCACGTAGCTGACGAAGTGCCTGTTTGCTGCTGGTAATATACCAGCAGCAGTGGGAGGCGGCCCTTATTGGAAATTAATTGGCCACTTAAGGGCCTCAGTTGGCCTGGGGCAGGGCTGGCCATTTGTCACCTCCCCTGCCGCTCGTAAAATTGCAGCCTAGGCGTGAAGTTGACTGAAACAGCAACCCCCCACGCCCCAGCTTCCCCACAATTTTATGCGCCCACCCCCCCTTGCTTCCAGCCTGCTCCCACTGGGGGCCTTTGTTATATTGTTTTGGAGAAGTCTTCAAAGTGCTAATTTAGATCAAGTGGCTGTACCAAGGTTCAGTGCTAGGACCACTGCTTGGATATGACTTGGATATTGGAATGCAGAGTAAAATATCAAAATTTGCCAATGACACCAAACTTGCAGGTGTTTTTTTTTAATTTTTCTTTTATTTAGAGATACAGCACTGAAACAGGCCCTTTGGCCCACCGAGTCTGTGCCGACCAACAACCACCCATTTATACTAACCCTACAGTAATCCCATATTCGCTACCACCTACCTACACTAGGGGCAATTTACAATGGCCGATTTACCTATCACCTGCAAGTCTTTGGCTGTGGGAGGAAACCGGCGCACCCGGCGAAAACCCACGTGGTCACAGGGAGAACTTGCAAACTCCGCACAGGCAGTACCCAGAATTGAACCCGGGTTCCTGGAGCTGTGAGGCTGCGGTGCTAACCACTGTGCCACCCTATTGACACCAAACTTGCAGGTGTGGCAGACAGTGAGGATGATACCAATCAACTGCAACAGGACATAGGCTGGCAGAATGGCAGACAAGTGGTGGATGGAACTTTAATACAGAGCAGAGAGGTAATGCATTTTCACAGAAGGGATGGGGAAAGGCAATATAGACTAAATGGCAGTTGAGTGTGCTGGGTCAGAGGGACCTGGAGATTCATGTGCCTAGATTTTTGAAGGTGGCAGGACATATTGAAAGTGTGGTTAGCAAAGCATATGGGACCTTGAGATTCATAAATGGAGGCATAGAGTACAAAAGCAAGGAAATTGTGCTAAACCTCTGGTTAGGCCACAACTAGAGTATTGTGTCCAGTCCTGGTCACCACACTTTAGGGCAGATGTGAGGGTCTTCAACAGGGTGCAGAGGAGATTTACCAGAATTTTTAAATTTTTTTGTTCATTCATGGGATGTGGGTGTCGCTGGCCAGGCCAGCATTTATTGTGGTGGAAGCATAGCTGCTGAATGTCTTCAAAAGGAAATTTGGGCACTTGAGGGAAATAAACTTACAGGGATAGAGTGGGGGAATGGGACTGATTAGATTGCTCTACGGAGAGCTGGCGTAGACTTGATGGGCCAAATGGCCACCTTCTGTATTGTAGTGTCTCTATGGTATTGATTAAGTGATGAGTGAATAGAACTGCATTGTTCTTTTTTTGTACACTACCGATTTTACAAATTTTAATTTGCGCATATCCTGCTGTTAACAAAATGTAAGACTCTTGTTTGGTTTTAATATAGTAACCATGATCCAGTGGTACTCACTTCCTAAATGGAAGGACGTTTAACAATGAAAAGTTTTTAGATCTAGAAATAACATACTGGAAAAGCAAATTCTCTTTTTATAAAGAACGAATAGTTTGAGAAATAATTAATCACAAAAAATTATTCTGTTTGTGTAACTTCGGATTCATGCAGTCCTTATCCTGTATCTGTTCAAAATGAGGTAGAAATAATGTGATTTGAAATGGCTTCTGAGCTATTTGTCAGATGTGAGGCTTTAATTTGTGGAAATAGTTTACTCAATCTAATGTGAACATTAGCTGTCTTTGTTTTGTGTTTTTTATTTAGACCGTATGACACATCATCCCATGGATATAGAGACTGGACCTTCATGACCACACATTGCTGGGATGAAGACCCAAAAGGAGTTTGGACTCTTGTGATCGAGAATAAAGGAAGTTCCAGAAACACTGGTATGTTTTTAGCCCTAGAGTACTGCAATTTGTTTCAATGCTTCATATGCTATGTCATGCAGGCCCCACCTGCCAAGAATAAGGCACATATTATTTCGCCACATGAACATTAAAACTTAAAATTGCTGCTGGGAAGAAAAGAGGGCCTATCACAAGGAATTGCCAGGCCTCTCGCCGGAAAGACCTTTTTTGCATACTAGCCGACAGTGTTGGAATAAAGGACCCAGTCCCTGCTTCCCCAGTACACACAAGACCTGGTCAGACCAGTTTAGTCACGTGACTAACTGACGGTTGGAGTTTTTTGAATTGGAACTTGCCACAGTTAAAACTGAGAAAGCTCTTTGCTCCTGGATTGAGAACACCTCCCTCCTGTCTGCTCCCATCTCTTTCTCATGGAACTGAAGACCCATTGAAGACACATGAACCCCAAGAGAGAAAAGTTTCCTACAGTGAACAAGATTTAAGAAGAATACTGGGCCCCAACGAAAAAACAAGACTACTTGTAAAAGGGCTAGAGTGAGCTTGAAGCACAGTAACAAGAACCTCTCTCATTTTCTCTTCTCTTTTCTGTCTCTGTTTGCATGTGCATATCGCGTATGCATACTAGCGTGGGGCGGGGTGTGTATCCATAGGCGTTAACTGTATTAGTGCTTGAGTTTGTTTTAATAAATTTCACTTTTCTTTAAACTGAAGAAAGTCTGTTTATGCTCATTTCTTTGCCTTATAATTGGAAAGTGGTGAACAAGGATTTGCCAAGGGGGAGCTCAAAACAGTGTGTTTAACACAAAACCCTGTTACAATAAGACCAGGTGAAGACAATAAAAGGCCCCTCGACACTTTTCTCACTTGGTTGTAACAACTACTTTTATTGTACATTGCAAAGCAGCTGGAAGCATGTGTTTTTTTTCACTGTTTTACTGATGGCACCCAGTCATTCTTGACCTTAAATTCTCATCAGTCACATATTTGAAACTCAATAACAACTTGTATTTATATGGCACCTTTAACATAATAAAACATTCCAAGATGCTTTACAGGAGCATTATAAAAAATATGACACCGAGCCACAAAAGGAGATATTCAGTCAGATAACCAAAAGCTTGGTCAAAGAGGTAGGTTTTAAGGAGGAGGAAAGTGAGTCAGAGAGGTGTAGGAAGGGTATTCCAGAGCTTGGGGCCTAGGCAACTGAAAGCGTGGCCATCTGTGGTGGAGTGATTAAAACTGAGGATGCTCAAGAGGCCAGAATTAGAGGAGTGCAGCGATCTGAGGGTTGGGCTAGAGGAGGCTACAGAGATGGGGAGGGACAAGGCCATGGAGGGATTTGAAAACAAGGATGAGAATTTTCAAATCTAGACATTGCTTGACCAGGATCCAATGTAGGTCAGTGTGCACAGGGTTGATAGGGGAATGGGACTTGGTGCGAGTTAAAACACGAGCAGCAGAGTTTTGGATGACCAGTTTATGGAGAGTAGAATGGGTGAGACCAGGCAGAAGTGTGTTGGAGTAGTCAAGTCTAGGGGTAACAAAGGCATGAAGGAGAGTTTCAATAGCAGATGAGCTGAGACAGGGGCAACGTTGAGCAATGTTGCAAAGGTGGAAATTGGCAGTGTTAGTGTTGGGACAAATGAGGTCAGAGGCTCGTCCCGAGGTCAAATGTGACACCAAAGTTGTGAACAGACTGGCTTAATCTCATTTGTTTTCAGGGAGGGTGATTGAGTTGGTAGTTAGGGAACGGAGTTTGGAGCAGGGACCAAAAACGATGGCTTCAGTCTTCCCAATATTTAATTGGAGGAAATTTCTGCTCATTCAGTACTGGATCAAATAAGCAGTCTGATAATTTAGCAACAGTGGAGGAATCGTGAGTAGTGGTGGTGAGGTAGAGCTGAGTGTCATCAGAATAATATGAAAACTAATGTTGTGCTTTCAGTTGATGTCGCCAAAAGGCAGCATGTACATGAGAAGTAGGGGGCCAATGTTAGATCCTTGGGTGACAGCAGAGATAACTGTGGGAGCAGGAAGAGAAGCCATTGGAGGTGATTCTCAGGCTATGATTAGATAGATAAGAATGGAACCAGATGAGAGCAGTCCCACCCAGCTGGATGACCATGGAGAGGCATTAGAGGAGGATGGTGTGGTTAACTGTCAAAGGCTGAAGACCGGTTGAGAAGGACAAGGAGGGAATGTTTACCTTTTGTCAAGGTCACATAGGGTGCCATTTGTGACTAGGAGCTGTTTCGGCACTGTGATGGGTGGAAAACTGATTGCAGGTTTTCAAACATGGAGTCCCAGGAAACATGGGAACAGATTTGGGCAGTGATAACACGTTCAAGTATTTTGGACAGGAAAAGGTGGTTGGAGACGGGATGGTAGTTTGCAAAAACGGTGGGGTCAAGGATAAAGGGAACCCAGATCTTTAAGCATAGAAAACGTACATTTTCAAAATAGAGGAGGGGTTGGATCAGGTGAGGGATTAAAGCGTTAAGTCTGAATCCTGCCTCCAACTTGCTCATGTCCAATTTTGATGGAGTTGGGGTGGGAGACCAACCTGCTGCCAGGAGGTGAGATGGCACTTTTAAGTATTATAATCCTGGCCAGCCAACCCACCCCTTCCCCCAACACCCACTGGATCAGACCTACTTGGTCCTATGGCTCATCTGAACTGTTAGCTGCTTAACAGGAAACCAAGAATGTCAAACTGGCTGGCCTGTGGGTGGGGAACCTGTCAGTGATGTCATATGTGCTGTCACAGCGTGCAGGAGAAACCCCAACATGGGTTCCCTACAATATACCACCACTGTTGCTCCCAGTGGGTGAGGGAAGTTAAATTCTTCCCCTGCATTGCTCAACACCAAAAAACAGGATTTGTATTTTTCATGTTCTTAGGCTATCTCAAAGTGCTTTGAAGTCATAATCGTATTTGATTGTGGGATCTTGCATTTTTACCTACAATGAGAGAAATGACCAGTTAATCATTGTTTTTGGTGGTGTTGGTAGAGCAATAAATGTTGGCCAGAACATCGACTGCTCTCTTTTTTTGAGTAGAGCCATTGGACCTTTTATATACACATGAACAGGCAATTTTGATCTTTACTATTGGGGTTTCCAAGATGGCAGATAAAATCACTAATATATCCTTTTGTGTTGGAATTGTTGCCCAGATTAAGATAATTGTAATACAATATTTTCAGTGTGTTCCAACCAAATATACATGAATGGATATTTTAGAGGTTCTTTACTGCCAGCCTCTACTGCTGTAGGGTATAATGGCAAAGTAAACTCAGCACGTTATTTGAAATTTATCTTTTATAGGAGTTCTATCTTATTTTAAGTTGCACTTGTACGGTACTGATGAAAACATGATGGAAAGGCGCATAAAGGATGCAGTGATAAGTGGCTGTAGGAACTGGAATGAAGATGGACTCTGTGAAGGTAGACATATTTCTCAAAATTAACCTTGTAATGCTTTGACTACATGCAACAGTTGATGATCAATCCACCACAAATTATTGCAATGTTGCCTTATTTTTGTCGCTTATTACAAAATATATATTGGGGGTATTCCTTTTGGGTAGCATTGTACAGGTGTCTCACTGGTTTCACATTGTTAGGACCATTTTTAATTGCATGTAGACTAACATTTGCTCAGAAATGCTTTCCAAGATGCTAACTCAATTCTGACTGCAGTAACTGAAAACAACAGTGTGTTTAAAGCAAGGCAATGAATTTATGTTTCCTTGTGTATTCAGAATTGTACTTCATAAGTAATAGTATTTCAGACAATAGCATGGATGCTGGCTATCTGAAATAAAAACAGAAAATGCTGGAAATGCTCATCAGATATGGTAGCATCTGTGGGGAGAGTTCTGATGAAAGATCAGACCAGAAAAGTTAACTGTTTCTCTCTTCACAGATGCTGCTAGACCTGCTGAGTATTTCCAACACTTTGCCTGAATTGACAAATATGCTATAAAAACACAATGAGCTTTTAAGGGTAAATTAATGTTATCTGAACCCTGTAGTACTAATAATTAGTATTAGTTTTGGTTGGCCTGTGTTTGTTTGTGGTCCTGATGTTGACCATTTCCTCTGGTCTACAAATTGAAATGATTTTAAAGTTTATTTGATTCTTAAATACAATGGCCGGAATTTTAAAGCATCCCAGCGAGCTGTATGGTGGGGTGGGGATGGTGTAAAATTGAGCAGGAGGCTCTGGGAGGCCTTCCCGACCCGCGCTCTCCTCCGCCCCATTTTACGTGGGGTGGGGGCGCGAGAAATTGGCTGCCTGCCCCAGGGCAAGTATGCCTCCATGGGGATTTCACCCGTGGCAAGCGTCTGGAAGGTGTGAAAGGCCACCCAGCGAAACCTGGCGAGTTCTCAGCGCACCAGGGGGGCCCGGACAAACCGGCACATGGTGCCCGATTGAGGACTGCCCCCACTTCTCCAACCACTCCCTGGACCCGTGACTTCCCACCCCTCCCCCCCCCCCCCCCCTTTTTTCTTCCCTCCCCTAAACTACCAACCTTCCAACCTTGCCTCGCCAGGGCCCAACCGATTAACCCGTCAAGGCAAACCCCAACTTACCTGGACTCCTAGCTCCATGTCCTCAACTGGGCTGAAATCCCAGCAGTGGCCACTGTTCCCGACGTTTACGTTTTGTGGCCAGCTCTCGTTCGCCCGACATAAAATCTAGCCCAAACATGTTGGGTTTTGCCCCTAGTTATTTTCCTTTGGTTCATTATACCCTTGCCTATCAGATGTCTAGATAAATGTACCAAGACCTAGGGCCAAACTGAGAACCCTTGTTTCCTGTGTTCTGGCTAACCGGAATATATCATATCATCATGCTCTGCCACATGATGTCCATGACTTCAGAAGCTGAAGAATAATACGGAGTTGGGTTATAATTCAATAGACCAATTTATTGAAAATTTAACTATTAAAAATGATGCCAGTGCAAACTATATATTTACAATAATTAAATTTTACTATTCCTAAGGTCCAAATGATAAAGATGCTTCCCATATGCTATCAAGATAAAATTGCTTCTTGAACGTTACTTGTGTAACAATATGCTGCCATGGAGCACTCTTGATTAGACCTGCTGCTTGTTTCAGACTGACTAAGAACTGAGTACAGACAGCCAAACCAACACCTACAACTCTTAGCTACTGACAAAAGGCACATAAAGCATCCCGCCCCTGTTCTCCTCAAAATTGACTCAGGCTTGATTTGATAGCTACATCTCTATTGTTTGACATTCTGGGGATCTTTTTATAATGTCATTGAATTGAATAAAATGACCTGACTCTTATCATTCAAATATATTTTAAAATTAACTGGTGAGATGGGTCTCTATCCAATGATAAAGCAATTTATCTACATCTATCCAGGCTTTGTCCTGAGGGGTGCATGTTAGCTAGACATAGTTTTCTGCAGCTTGTAGTATCAGCTAACAGTACATGACTTTAACCAAGAGTATATTGTGACCAGCAAGTAAGAGGTAAATCACATATGAGAATTATTTTGTCATACAGACTAGTGCATCCCTTTGTATGAACTCAGCCTTGTATTTGTGAAGTGGGGACATTGAAATCTTTTCACCTGAGTGAAAACATGAACCCACTGTGATATCACTACATGGGTTTTCAAAACAGGCACAAAGGTTTTTTTAATTTTTTTTTCTAGAAAGAAAAATGCATAGCTAGAAGAATTCCGCCTTTCATTGCACTTCTGAAACAACTCAGGCCACTTGTGAGTTAATAATCATTGCACTTGGCAAAGGATGAGAGATGATAACAAGTATTTTAACTACAGGAGGAAACCATATAGACAGCAATAACTAGTCGGGTTTTTGCCTTTTCTCTTCTCTACCCTCCCCAAAAAATGCACATGGTTGAAAAACTGTAATTCAACCTCAAAATATTACTAACATAAATAAAATCTGTAGGAAGGCTGTGATGAATGCACATTTGCAATATGTTGGAATTGCCCAATGCATAGCGAAACAGTTAAGAAAACAATTGCCAGCAATTATTTAGGCATAATGTGAGTTTGCAAGTGTAACCATGAAGATAAGGGAGCTGGATTTTTTTTTGTGCTCATTTTCTACATTTGTACAGGAAATGTGTATTTACCTACCAGGCTAATTAATCATTACATTTTTGTAAGCCTATTGCTATGGCCATTAAGTAATAATTAATAACTGGATGACCAATTATTGTATGCAATGGTCAGAGCTGCTTTTTCTTATTTTTTCAATGTGGATAATCGTTTCCATGCTGCACAACTTCCTTCATGGTTGCAGCAATTGAGAATTATAATTAAATAGCACAAAATGGACAGCACGAGTAATTAAACATTGCTGAATGCACACCATCGATTTTAAGCAGTGGTTTCAATTAAAGGGTTTGTAGAAAAAATCCTTCTTTGTACCTTTAGTAAAACATTACTAGTTTTATTAGAAGGTGATGACTTTCAGTTAAATGTGCTAATTATTTACAGCAATGTTGTTGCAGGCACCAGGTTCTTTTTTTTTTTAAATGTGATTTTATGGCTGTCTCTGGTTATCTCCCATTCTAACACTTTGATTTTACTGGTTCATGGTTACTGATTCTTAAAATATTGGTCAAGATTGAGCTAAATTCCTTTCTGATAACCACATATTTATAACGGAGCATCAAGTCCCTGATATTTTTTCCTTTGCCACAGCAACCAAAAATAGTACAACAAGCTAATTCCCAAATTTATAGATCTCTTGATTCTTAAGTAATCCTGTCTTTTCTTTTGCCCATTAGTTGACTATGAATTGATAAGAGTAGTATTTGCTGTCCACCACTGGCTCAGTGCCAATCACTATACTTTTTTTTAGTGGCCTGATGTATTGCAGGAGAAAGGCCCTACGTTTGATAACTGGCTTGTACTGTTAGCTGATCTTGGGGTTACTACCATTAGTACTGGTGTCTGGTACAAATTTCAGGTCTGCATTAGACATTGTGGTTTATGGTCACGTGCTTTTCCTTTAACTGGATTCAGCCCCTTTATGATCAGGAGTTTACCTTCAATGCCTAATATCTAGCCATACAATAGTGTGGGCCCAGTGTCTGTAACAATAAATCCACTTGTTTTATGAACTGTGTACTGGAATCTTGCATGCCACCACATATTTTTCTTTGAAAGGCAGATTATTTCTCACTTTAGTGAGGTAATGCGCTGATTTGCAAGTAAACAAAGAGTAACATTGAGAGTAAATCTCAACCTCTAATTCCTTGACATGTATAAAAAAAATTTTTTTAAAGCCGCACTGCCCCATTAGTGAGTTAATTGCATTCTTCTCACCAAAGAGTTTTCTGAAGCTCTTTGGCTGTGAACATAAACCAGACCTAGAGAAAGGTGTTCTTATTTATTTACCAGATTTCCCATGCAGTTACAGGCCATTTATGACTACTCTAGACAGGAAGACAAGAGCTTGACCTTGACCCTATTTCCACTTCCTATGTTGGTTTCTATGTTTCTCGCCTGGGTGAGAGTTCCCTGTGACAATCACCAACTGGCTAGACTCCACCAAAGCAACTCATCCAAGGGTATGCAGGTTTACAGAAATGTCTAACACTTGAGACAACGAAAGTAGTTATGAGAGAAGCACCAGTTGCTTCATTTTGGATCTAATCCATATCCTCCAGCACATGGCTGGTCTGTGGATATAATCCCTTGCTTGCTAACTTTAATGTGATAGCTTTAATATGAATGACGCCCAAATTCTCCCCATAACCAAGCAGCTTAAAATGTCATGTGACTGTCCTAAGGCTGAAGAGGAAATTGTCACGATTCCTGCTAATGCTTTTTATCCACAAACTCTTGTTTGAAATGCATATGTGTGGATATTGTGAAGATATGGTCAGGTTCAAACAGGGAATGATCTTCATATTTGAACAGTGTGCAGACATTCACATGAAGAAATGCCAGTTGGATTAAGTAACGGAAAGAAGCTTCTACTCAAAATGTATATCCCTAGCATGAGTTGTATCTTTAGGAGCGCAAGGGTAAGAAGAGGGAATTTGTGGCAGGATTGAGGGGGTAGAACATCTTTTCATAAAGGATTAAGAAAAGTGAATCAATGGAACAATTGGAATACATTTGACTGTAAACAGTGGTAGAAATGTGCACAAACAGATAAGAATTAGAAATACTTATACCATTCATAACTATTCAGTGATGTAGTTTATCTTTCAGTAAACCAGGAAATATCCTCTATCGTTATTGAAAATAGATTGATTTGAAGTCTTACCTGTTAGGGTTAGGAGTATATTTAAGTACAGAACTTTTTTGGTAAAATTCCTCGTAAATTTTTTGTTCCCTCTACAGAATGCCAAGGTACCTTTGTTATCTTTGGACACCTTTGCCTCGCCACTTGTCCTCCACACTATTACAATGTTTCAAGGACTTTAAATAAAACAGTGAATGGTGTTCGCGGAAGTTTCACAGTTGATGCCTGTGCTCCTTGTCATTCATCTTGCTACTCCTGCAACGGCTATTCTGTAAATAACTGTCTGACGTGCCCTCCATTTTCTAATTATGATGAAAATCGACAGTCTTGTTCACCTCCTATTTACCCAAGACGTTCTAATATGAGTGAAAGAAATGACCAAAAGCATGGGCTTTACAAAATCGCTGTGGTGATTGCAATCCTCATTGGTGCACCTGTTGCCCTGATATGTGGTATAACATCATTGTCATGGTTGATATACCATTTAAGTATTAGGCAGACTGTAATGGTAACCACAACCCCAACTGGAGCCTCAGAAACAACACAACTACAAGTACAACGTGACACTACAGATGAGGGAACTGGAAGCAGTGAGACAGAATCCACTTACTTTATTACACGGTTGGACCAACAACAGGATCATTAAAAAAAAATCTAATTAAAATGCAGATCTTGTCATTATTTCATAGAATAAAACTACTGATTAATCTTTTGCCTTTAATCTGGTTAAGTGAAATTTCCAGTATAGCCCCAGAAATACTAATTTTAGCCAAAGTGCCATTTTTAGGGGTTTCTACAAATGAACGAATATTTTTTTTGAAAAGGCAACCTGTTTGCACACTGACCTTCTTTATCTAAATGCAATTCCACAGTAATTAAAGGGGGTAGGTTTTGATGTAGATGATTCAAACTTGTACAAAGGAATATAGTAAAATCTATAAGTAAATGTTTGAGGCTTTGGAGAGGATGTTTAGTCCCCGAGGGGGTGAGCACAGAGGCAGGTGGGTGTGAATATTCATGCCAGTGTGCCAGTTTCTAGGCACCATCCTGCCCCTGGGCCATTTTCTCAGAGGTGGGATTGCAGGGACTGGTTGCGATGGGGCTACCTGCCCACAAGCGGAGGGTAGCCAATTGAACTAGTTAAAGGTTGACTGGAATTTTCCAGTTGGCCACCAGAGGCATTGGAACAGCCCAGCTGCCTGAAGGAGGCCCCGCCCCCACCCTCCCCCGAGTGGCAGATTGGGATGGCAAGCGCTCTAGGCAGGCTTTGAGGTCCTCCTCACCTGCCTGACTGCAACTGCAGGCTATTTTGTGGAGGGGTTCCCTCTCCACAATGGTGGCCTGGCTGCTGATTCTGTTTTTTTAATAAAGTTTAAAAAGTTGGAGAGAAGATGCCTCCATCTTGAGGGCCCCTCTCATTCACTCACCTGGAAAGCCTTGCTGGAGGGACTGCTTTTGGCCTTCCAGCTTCAATAGCCCACCCTCTACCCACTAATTAGTCAATTTGGGGAAAATCATTGCTGCGTGATTGTTTCCCACACAGTGTGGGCCTCTGACCTTCATTTGACCCTGACCCGAGGTCCCAAAGCCCATAGTGAAATTCCTGCCCATTTTCCTTCCAGCACAGGAATTCTAAATCTCCTTATTTGTGAATTTAACTACCTATATCTGAAAATATATCTAACAAATTTACTTAATTTTGTCTTTATGCATAATTAATTAGCATAGTGTTAAATGGTTTTGATTTTGGGGTGGGGGGAGAAAAGGTGGAATTTCAAATCTCCCAACTCATTTGAGGTTTGCTAATTTTATAATCTTAACTGTGCAGATTTTTCTCCCTCCCTTTCTCTCTCTCCTTTTTCCTTCCCTTCCCCTTCCCACTCCCCATCCAACCCCACTGTTTTTTTTATAGGAGCTATCTCATGTCCAATATCACAGTTGGTAGCAAGGAGAAGACCACCACTGACAAATGAGTAGCAGTCTGGCAGAGTTTTCTTTCCTTTTGTGTCCATCTAAATAATGCATCAAAGGTACTGGCAGGAAACCAATTTAAACAAGTTGTAGCTTACTGCAGATTGTTCCCGCTAACTGAAGTTATTTAGCAGAGTATAATGTTGATGCAATGGAAAATATGCCACCTGTAAATATTGGATTTTATATGATTTGAATATTTTATTATAAAATGAGTTGGCCGTAGCCCATTATATAAATCTAATAATCATCGCACTCCTATTACACTTCATGATTTAATGGACAGCTGCGTACTTCAGAAAAGGGGCGGCACAGTGGTTAGCACCGCAGCCTCACGGCTCCAGCGGCCTGGGTTCTGTTCTGGGTACTGCCTGTGCGGAGTTTGCAAGTTCTCACTGTGACTGCGTGGGTTTCCGCCGGGAGCTCCGGTTTCCTCCCACAGCCAAAGACTTGCAGGTTGATCGGTAAATTGGCAATTGTAAATTGCCCCTAGTGTAGGTAGGTGGTAGGAGAATGGTGGGGATGTGGTAGGGAATATGAGATTCATTTGGGAATAGTATAAATGGGTGGTTGTTGGTCGGCACAGACTCGGTGGGCAGAAGGGCCTGTTTCAGTGACTCTATGACACTAAAATCACGTTATGTGAAAAATATAAAACCTCACTTCTCATTTACAACATGGTTCCTATTCCCAATGAAAACCCATCATAGGCTCTAAAGGTGTAAAAAAAAAATGATAAAACACTTGCTAGAACTACTTTAGGGTTGAATGATGCAGTGTGAAATATTGTCCTTTCATCTCTGGGAGCTAGGTTTGATTTCACCCTACACTGCTGGGCTGTAAGTTTTCTCCCTCTGATTATAAACAATTATTTTCCAATAGGAACAAGTTTACAGCACAAAGTTGCATGTGGCTGCCAATCTTGAATCTCCAAAGGCCTTGCAGATGCAGTGGGAGGAAGAACAATGTGGCATGCAAATTGACGAGTTTTTAGGGAAATTGGTGCAGAGTAAAATATTGATTACTTTGCATCTGAACTGTGCACCATATAAGTAGGTGTTTGATTCTTGCATTGGGTACTGACAGTAAAAACAAAAATTGTATTCCCAGCATTGCATAATACTATTGGTGGGGGTATTGATGGAAAACCAATGTTGTAATGTGGTTCAAATGGATGGAATGGTGCTTCCTGCTATGGAGTGGTACTAGTTGCCATAGACTAGGGATGGGCAATTAATGCAAAATGCTGTCATCGCTCACCTCCTCTAAACAAATTTTATAAAAAGACTATGTTGATGTGCCATGGCTCCCATACTATAGGTCATGTCAGATATTCTGGCCTGCAGCCAAAGCCATCCAGGAGTTAAAGTTTGTGCTTGGCCCTGACTCCACTGGATGTATTGAGGAGGGTGGAGGGATCCTGCTGGATTTTACCCCTGTTTGGGTGGAATTTCTCATTGGCATGAAACCCTCCCTTAGGAACCTGTACATCATAAGTTGAACCATCTCAGAACTTCCCTGCATGTTATTCCATACTGTGGAGTGGTTTCCCGTAAGGCTGCTCCTGCACACTGCACTTCCTCGCTTTCTTCTCCTGTTTGGAGAAGGACCTGGTGGCCATCTGGGGTGTTGCATGGAGTAGTTGTGTGCAACAGCTCTTTAAGTGTCTTCATGATCTCCCAGGCCATGTTTAGTTCGCAAAAATTACACAAGACTGTGGCTCATATCTCGAATGAAGTTGCAGCCCCAACATTTGGCTACATTTTAACCCTACTCTGCTAATCTTTGGCAACCTGGTGCAGTGGGGGTGAGCAAGTTGATGGATCATCTTGTGGGCCAGCTGCTGGATGTGGCTAAAACAACAATTTGTAGTCCAGGACAGGTGGGGCCCATGAGGTTGGGGGTGGGGGGTGGTCACTCTGGCTGCTTGCTGCTCTTCTGTGTTCTTATCTATCTGGGTGGCCCTGGAGAGGCAGTATACAGTGTCCAGTAATATGCTTGATGCCTTCCATGAACTGTAGAAAGTGCAGAGTATAGTGTGTCTTGGAAACGTCAAGAATAAAATCTTGATTTAATTGGTAAGGTATCTTTTGTTTTGGTAGCATTTGATGCTCATTTTGGCATCTTTTCAGTTTGACCCATCCCATTATTGGTTGTGCCCTAGAAAGGGCACTTGTGGTGATTCTTGTTTGGTGAATTGGTGACCCGACTAGCCCATTTTTAATAAAGGCCCATCTTATAGGCAACGCTTAATGATTTTTAAACTCGCACAAGGTCATCAGTGTGACTATTAGCTCTCTCGACTGATTAGTAATATATAGCCTTTTATTGGCATTCCAAATAGTGATCCTGTTTTAGTTTATTGACTGTTATAAGAGGCACCAACTTTAAATGTTTTGCCATTAAAATTATCAGCACTTAAGCATCATGTGACTTGTCCCTTTTGCATGATTAGTATGGACTGATCCTATCAACGTTCTGAAAGTGCAATGTTCTTTTTGTGTCTTCCTGTCACATGAATGAGCTTTTATAACATCTAACTATCTTTCATTTGGTAACTTGCAGGGTGACAAATGATGTTCCACAGGGATGCATACTGTGGCCTCAGCTTTTCATCACAGATTCATCACTTGAAGGGCCGAATGGCTTTCTTCTGTGCCGAAAATGACTCTGACTCTATTAATGACTTGGGGTTGGAGGAATAGAGTGTTGTATATCGATGTCTGTAAATGACACTGTTAGGCATATGGGTAGAAAAGGCACATAAATGAAGGTAAGGTACAGATCAGCCATGATCTAAAGAGAATAGTGAAACCGGGTTGAGGGGCTGAATGTCCTTTTCTTTCTGTGTTGCTCATTAACTCTGATTTTGTGATTAAGATTTCATAGATAATCTTCCAGCTATTTTTCTCTCTTTCCAGTTTCATTAAAATTTTTGTTTTACTTTTTTCAGTTTTGATGAAATGTTGACCTGAAATGTTACACCTAAAATGTTAACCTGTCTTTTCTCTTTACTATCTAATGCTTCCAGCATTTTCTGTTAATATTTTTTTTAAATCATCAAATTGAACCAACAGATCTGCATGGCTATTTTATTCATGACGAGGGTTAGATGGTTCATTTCAGGAGCTGCAATCCTGTCCTTCAATTGACCTGCATTCTGTCTTCAATTCCTCAACACATTCGAGGAGGAGTCTGCTTCTGCTGAAGCAGTATAAGATAACCTGATGTGAGTTGTAAAATGTAACTCCAAGTAATAATTGCTTCAAATAATGTGGAGAAACCCTGTGCTGATCTTTGTGTTGATTCAGAAAAGGCAGCAGAGTGTTTAAATTAAGATAGCATCTGAAAAGTCTCAGTATGATCTTGCTGTCCTGAGTAAAATCACCTATTAAGCTTTAACAAATAATCTGTGCTTTGTGTCATCTTGCCAGTTAGGATAGGTAATACATCATGACTGGTGAATGCATTTACAGACTACTTGTTTAGATGTACTGAAGGGTGAACCTCTGGCCTGTGCACCAGCTGTCGAAAGAATGCTGCTGTCCCATCTGCTTAGTGCCTCATTGATCAGATTGCAATTTCTTAATAAAAGGAAGAGCTCAAGATTAACCCTTACCTGATCGCATATTCAAAAAAAAATTCAAGGGCAGCTTTGCATTTTCTTGATGAATGTATTTCTTTTCAATTGAGGGATGAATACAGCCTAACAACTTTAAAAGATTGAGATTGTGAATTTAATCATTTTTAGCTGTGTTTTTAGATCTTTGGTCTAATTAGTTTTTCATGTGCTTCTACTCCCCACTCTGCAGTTGGAAGGTGTCCAAGGTGAGTTTCAGTGTTAGATATGATTGAGGATAAAGAGATAAGCAGAATGTGGAGCAGATTTAAGTCTCAGTAGGTTCTGTGATGTCTATCAGTATGCAATAAAACAGCTTTTAATTTAGTTGACAATGACCTCTTATTTTGCAGTCTCAGCAGTGAGTTAATGAATGGAGAAGAAGCTATTGGACTGTTGGAAAGGCTGCTTGCAAACTGCACTTTGAGGTGTGTTGGTGTTTCATAAATCCAATCTGACAATTTACCTCACCATGAATTTCTAAAGCTTGGTTCTGTGGCATTGCTTCTCAGTTTGGATTCACCAGTATAAATGTAAAACAAACAATCCTCTCGCGCTCTCGCTCGCGCCCTTGCTCTTCCCTTCTTCCCCCCCCCCCCCCTTTATCTTTAGTTATCTCTCCATCTCTATAATGTTTTACTATTTTAAAGGCGCTTATAAATGCAAGTTGTTATAATTTGCTTGAATACAGTTTGGCATGTTGGTAATTCTACACTGTGCCTTATTGATTGAAACATGTTATAGAGGAGAATTCGTGTTAGAGCAGTTTCAATAATTTCATGCCAGTATTACAGTATCCGCTGTGGCTCAGTTGGTAGTACTCTCGCCTCTGAGTCAGAAGATTGCAGGTTCCTATCCTGCTCCAGAGACTTGAGCATAAAAATCTAGGCGACCACTCCATAACTGAGGAAGTGCTTCACTGTCTGAGATGTCCTCTTTCAGATGAGATGTTAATCCGAGGCCCTGTCTGCTCTCTCAGGTAGACACAAAAGATCCCACAGCACTATTTAGAAGCAGAGCAGGCAAGTTAGCCCTGGTGTTCTAGCCAATATTTATCTCTGTTAACAATACAAAAACAGATTGCTGGTCATTATCACATTGCTGTTTGTGGCAGCATGCTGTGTGCAAATTTACTGCTGTGTTTCCTTTGTTACAACAGACTAGACTTTAAAGTACTTCATTGGCTGTAAAGCGCTTTGGGATGTCCTTAACTCATCAAAGGCACGATATAAGTACAAACGCTTCCTTTCTTTCAAATAGTGCACAGGGAATTGACACTATTACCAAAGGACAGCATTGTATTGCATAGGATTATAGTCTACGCTGGTTCTATAACAGAAGGTTTCTGTATTTTATAGGTAGAATCAACTGATTCTTGCAGCACAAAATAAAGAAAGCTGGCATACTCCAGGGGACCACAGACCTGGTCCCAACTTTAACACAAGCTGCTCAGTGAGAAGGGGTGGGTTTGGATTGGATGTCAATTTTAATGCACCATTAAGCTGAACCCACCCCATTCTCACCTGGTGGGTTAGTTAAAATCGGGGTTTGGTTTATCCTTAGTGGCGGATAAGAGGTCATAGTGATTTTAAAAATTATAAAATTGCAGGATGTCTGATCTATGCATCCACCTGCAGGATATATTGATATACCACAATTTTCTGTGTATGATATCTGTGATGTTAAATGGTATCTTTGGTTGAACTTTTTTCAGCCAGCTGTCATTAACAAATAAGTTGTGTTACTGTTGTGGGTGTTCTGATTTGAGTTTTCTCTCAACAGTATTGACTTGCGTCCAGAGTACAAAGGTATTTTTGTTAACCATACTGATCACCTGTGAAATGAAAGCTTAACACTTGTGCATGCCGTAAGTGCAATTGCGTACTGTGGCACTATTATCCCTTACCTGTGATATGTCCCACCGGAGACCTCGTGTGGAGTCCACTATGTTCTTCAGTCTACTCTGAAAGATGATAAATACCATATTGTTAGATGGTAATATTTTAGCTAATGCTAGTGGTCAGCTTTATTAAGATAATTACACAGAAGCCAAAAGGCATTCTATGACTGAGATTTTATCTGGTTGAAGTGGGTCTTGACCACTGGCTAAAGCTCTGGCAAGAGCCCCATCTTGCTTTCTATGGGGAAGGCCGGCCAAATCGTGCCAATTAGGCACTTAAGTGGACAACGGCAGGCTTCCCTGGGATGAAGGACCACAGTGATGCAAGTCCCACCCTCACAGCTATCAGCCAATCAGAGGCTGATGGCTCTTTAACTAAGCAGCACCTCTGTGGAGGTGGTGGCTGCTGCCAGTACTGGATCCACTAGAAGTGAGGGACCCAGGCTACAGGTTTTGCAGGGTGGGGGTTGGGGGAGGGGTATGTAGGGGGTCACCAGCAAGGACGGGGGTGACTCTCAGTAGGGGTCCCTCGATCAGGCCTTTTAACAAGGGACATTTTCTCCTCCCACCCCTGTTGTTCTCCCTGTGCAGCGACAGGCCCACCTGCTACTGGGCTAATACCTGTGGAGGTGGGATGAGGCCCTTAATTAGGCATTAATTGCTCACTTAAGAGCCTCAATTGTCGACAGGGCAGGAAGGCTGTTCACAGGCCTTACCGTCTTGAACTTAATTTGTGTAGAGGCGGGAAGGTGGCGGGGTTCCCCCCCCCCCCCCCCCCCCCCCCCCAAAACACCATCCTGGCCGATTATATGCTCTCTCCGCCTCCAAATCGCAGTGGGGGAGAGCATAAAATACCCCCTATGTTACTGATGGTGTAAATACTTGGAGCATAAGTGTCGTCTTGATGAGATAAGTCTAGAAATTTGAAGCTAAGTTTCAAAGAAGATCTAGATGCAGATTTTTCCAGATCTTTTTCATAGCTCGTAGATCAGGAAAACAGAAAAAGGCAGCAGATTATAGATGGAAGCAGATTCTTACATTTTTCCAATGTAGTCCAGCGCAGAAGCATGATCTTGATGTCCAGTGAAACCAGGAATTTGAAGCCAGATTTGGGAGAAAAACCTCATCCTGGTCTTATCCAGATCTTTACCAGAGCTCACAAGGTAAGGTTGGGGAATGGAGTTTGTACCAGCAGACAGAGGCTTTTTAACCTAACCGTTAACTTGAAGTTTGGGCTAAAAATGCACCCACTGTTAGAATCAGGGGAAATTTAAACAGCAGAAGATAGGATTTAGGGGAGAAAGAGCAATGAATGGCAGCAGATGGCCATGGATAGATGTGGACAGTGTGGAGCACCTTGGGGAGCTGACTGCCCAGGAGCCATCTTGGTGATTATACTGGTTTTTCTGCTTCGGCCTAATTCTGCCAGCTCAATGAAGGGTCCTGGGGAGCCCTTGGCGCAGGCTTTCATTTACTCCTTCAAGAACACTGCCTGCATCTGGGTTCGCCAGCTGGATATACTGGCCAAGTGTGTGTATTAGTCCCCGTCCGTGTAGCGGAGCCTGGTTTCCAATTGTCTTGGCTATCCCTGCCATTGGACAAAGATCTTGCTTCATTCGGACTGTGTGGTCTCCAACAGCCATTCCACATTAAAAGAACCCACACGCAGGCATCTTTCGTACCCTCCAAATGAAGTTTGGGACCTGTAGTATCAGGAGTGGATTGTTCAGTCACCTAAGGACCCACAACCCTGGAGTGGAAGAAAGTCATCCTCGTTCCCGTGGGACTGCCTAAGAAGTAAGAAATACTTGGAAATCACAGATTTGAATCCATTCAAAAAGGGTTAAAGTATCTACTGCCTCTCTTGTATAGGTTCAAATGTGTTTTCTTGCATAGGTGAGTCAATTTTAGAAACTGCAATTAAGTTGAAACAGTTATGGAATAACTTGTGTAATACATTAACTATCTTCATCTCAAGTATACCCCTAACGAAATGGTTGGGTTTTCTCGTTCTGTGACTAACTGCCTGCGATTTTAAGTCCAAACCCATGCGGCTTAATGTTTTAAAGTAACAACCCAGTGAAAGCCCATACTGATTGTCTTGCAAAGAATGCTGATAACAAGGAAGTGTGTCAATTTTTTTTTGTGTGGTTTTCTCTTGGCGAAAACTGATTTGTTGCCCCTGAGAGTGTAATAGAAATTAGGATTGGAGTCAAGTTTCTCTGAACTATAGGATGAACAAGAGGAAGTTGATATTTAAATATTTTGGATCTGATCTAGATTTGACAGCAAGTCTCACATCCTCACTGGCTAATGTAAATGTGTTCCAGCACAGTAATTATCCCATCATACTAAACTGGCCAGTATTCTAATTCTTCCAACAATGTGGATAAGGTGAATATGAGAAGCTGTACAGCCTGAGTTAGTTCCTTTTATGGTATGCATTTTGAGGGGGGGGGGGGGGTGGTGGCTGGTGAGGAGGGCGACAGGGATATGTAGAATTGAAGTTAAGCCAAGACATTGCACTGTGTGGTGGTGGCATATGAACACTTAGGGAGAAAATTCATGCACATTTTCTATCACTTATCTGTCATAACTTCTGGAAGAGCTATGGAAACCCCAGATAAAAACAGCGTTTCTCATTCTCCCAGGGTTGCTGTAGCTCTTGCATTGAAGATATTGTTACGACCAGGTGAGGAAGGAGTCTCCGGTGCCCCCTTTCGCCCCTTCTCTGGTTTGATCGCAACAGGGTTTATCCTTTTAACAGTGATTGAACTTACAACCTCAGTGAGTGCTTGCTCCTGTTCATCTAATATAATTGCCAAAGAACCAATCAGAGAGGTTTTCTTGAGTTTAAATAAGAAAGATGTAAGTTAATTATTCTTAACACTCTAACCCAGTTAGAAAAAATACTTTACGCATTCACACAAGAGTCACGTACACACAAATAGATCAGAGGGAAAGCTTTGCTGGTTGCAGTCGAGTCTAGAATAAATGGAATTTAAATACAGCTTAGCAGTCCCAGAGTCCTCAGTTGAAATTGTATTCCTGAAGGCCTCGCGGGGGTCACGTGCACAGTTGCAGGCTTACTTCTCAGGCTCCGGAAGGCAGAAGAGTTGCTGGCTGTGGCGGTCTGACTAGAGAGAGAGCTGCTTCGTGGATGGCTTTTCAGTTACTCTGTCTGCTTTCTGTCTGACAAAGGCTCACAGTCCCTTCCCACCTGCCCCCCACCCCCCAAGAGCTGCGCACGCAGTCGCATGATATTACCAAACCTCTTTGTGGTGTTGATGAGGTCATTCTGGAACCTTCTCTGAGATTCAAGGCTCTACCCATCAAGCTGTCCAGTCACACTTGGGGGTTGGCTCTTTCAAAGTCAATGGGTGTCGATGGCTCCTGATGACGACTGTGTTGATAAAGCCATTTCAGGTAATTTAATCAGAGAGTACCCCATTGTTCTGGCTAGGTTGAATCAGTCGTGTTGTCTCCAGTCTTATCCATTGGTCTTTTCAGATATAAGTTACAGTGACCATCTTGGCTGCCAGTTTACTGTTTAAAAAAGGTTATTTGCAAGAATTTCCAGTAAAAGTCTCAGGCAAGGTTCCAACCGATGAAATTAATATTTTCCATTTGGCATGTAGGGTTTTCATGAAAATATAGTGGGAGATAAGGAGAACTACCCCATCCAAAATTTACCCTTTAATTCATGTGTACAACATTATTTTGCCCACTATTTCAATGGAGGGATTAACCAACTTTATTAAGCTGTCTGGGCCCAAAACTCTGGATTTTCTTCCCCAAACCCTTTCACCTCGCCACTTCCCTCCCCTCCAAGAAGACCCTACTTAAAATCTACATCTGTGACCATGCCTCCTTATGTGGCTAGGAGTCAAATTTGGTTTAATAATGCTCCTATGAAGCAGCTCGGAATGTTTTATTAGGTTAAATACACTATGTAAATGCAAGTTGTGTAGTTGATACAATAATTTCACAAAAGAGGTATTCAGATTCAGGTGATATTACACTGCATATTTTCCAGTTTATAGTGTTAAACACTGCACCTTGGAGCTTGTACCTGACAACTGCTTCTCTTGATCTTTTATAGAATGGTATTGGAAAACGGCAGTTAAATAGATTGGACTCAAACTGACTTTTTTACCTCCATATAATACTTTAAAGCGATGTTACTGCTTGAATGGAAATCTTTCAGCCAGGAAACATTGAAAACAGCCTGCACTGAAAATGCACCCCTCCCCAGTGTGTCTGCTAGGGAACGATCACATTGCAGCAGATTCCATCTTAAAATAATAAATTTACAGCGCCAGTGAAAAATATCATGAACCATGGATAATAAAATTTGTTAATTTATTCCCCATGTGAAAGATTGTGTCTTATTTATAACATTTGGAAAGGACTTTAATCTTGAGCAGTTACTTACTGCTATTCCAACCATAAATTTTTTTTAAAAAAAGAATGATTTACTTCTCTCTCTTGATTTGCACACAAACATGGAGCTGATGGGCACTGAGGGTCAGACACATCGAGCAATGGAGGGTGGCTGCTCATTCAACTTTTGAACTGGATTGTCTGTTTTGAGGTGACCATGTGTCAGGCAAGCCCCCCACCTGCCAAGAATGAGGAAAATTAATTTTGCCACATGACCATTGATTTTAAACTATTGGTGAAGAAAGAACTTGCTTTAAGAAAACAATTGGAGACTTTGGCTGGGGAGAGACAGTAACATAACAGACAAGTACTTCAAAGGACAAAAGAGATATTTCCTGCCCCAATTTAATCCACAATGGACTTTTGATTACCAGACATTGAAGGTGGAAAGGCTAGCATTCCAGGTTAACTGCTAAGATGGCCGAATACACAAGCAGATGTGGTCAGACCAGTTTGGTTACATGACTGGCTGACTGTTGGAGTTTTTTTGAATTTGAACTTCCAATAGGGATTTTGAACTCAAAACTGTTTTCTCCTGGACTGAGAACACCTCTCTCCTGTCTGCTCTCATCTCGCTCTCACCAGCATCAGAAACCATTGAAGACATATGAACATATGAGAGAGAAAAGTCTCCTACAGTGAACAAGGTTTAAGAGGAATATTGGGCCCTAATGAAAAGTAAGAGCTGTCTAGAGTCAAGGACTCTATGGTGAGCTGGAAACACAAACTGTAACAAGAAACCCCCTTTAGAGACTGCCTCAAACCCCTCCATTTTCTTTTTCTTTTCTGTCCCTGTTTGCATGTGTATTGCATGTGCATGCTAGTGTGGGTGTGTCGTATATCCGTAGGTGTTAATCTTATTAGAGTTTAAGGTTTGATGCATTTCACTTTTCTTTAAACCTAAGACAGCCCGTTTATGCTTATTTCTTAGCCTTATAATGGGAAAGTGGTGAACAAGGATTCACCAAAGGCAGAGCTCAAAACACTGTTTAAAATTAAACCCTGTTACAATAAGACCAGTGTGAAGACCGTAAAAGACCCTTAGACACTTTTCTCATCTGGTCAAAACACCATGCAATACTTTTGATTGAAAATCGAACAGTATGAGTGCTGGTTGCAGTTTAAAAAGCGCAGTGTATATGTATGAGTATGTAGGAGATGAAAATATTTTGCACACAGACTTTTTTAATGCCACCATACCATCAGTCCTCAGACTTAGCTGAAAGTAGGAACCCTACTAAAGGAAAGTACTACAAATGCTGGAAATCTGAAGTAAAAACAGAAAATGCTGGAAGTACTCAACCGGTCTGGCATCATCTGTGGAGAGAAAAATTGAGTTATCGTTTCAGGTCAATGGCCTTTCATCAGAGCCGTAAGCTATAGTTCTGCTGGGGGCGGGGGTGGGTGGGTGAGTGTCCCTGACTTAGTCAATTTCATGCACAGCCTTAACATGTTACCTGGACAGCTGGAGAATTACAACTAAATATGCAATAAAGTTACAAAAACAAGAAATGCTGGATTCACTCAGCAGGTCTGGCAGCATCTGTGGAAAGAGAAGCAGAGTTAACGTTTTGGGTCAGTGACCCTTCTTCGGAACTGACAAATATTAGAAAAGTCACAGATTATAAACAAGTGAGGTGGGGGTTGGGCAAGAGATAACAAAGGAGAAGGTGCAGATTGGACCAGGCCACATAGCTGACCAAAAGGTTACGGAGCAAAGGCAAACAATATGTTAATGGTGTGTTGAAAGACAAAGCATTAGTACAGATTAGGTGTGAATATACTGAATATTGAACATCAGCAAGTGCAAACCTGAAGAAAAACAACCTGAAAAAAACAGTGGGTAAGCAAACTGAACAAACTAAGATGAAATGAAATAAATGCAAAAAAAGATTGTAAAAAATGTAAAAAGGAATGCAAAAAAAAAAAGAAAAAATGACTAAAAATGAAAGTAAAGTGGGGGGCTGTCATGCTCTGAAATTATTGAACTCAATGTTCAGTCCGGCAGGCTGTAGTGTGCCTAATCGGTAGATGAGATGCTGTTCCTCGAGCTTGCGTTGATGTTCACTGGAATACTGCAGCAATCCCAGGACAGAGATGTGAGCATGAGAGCAGGGGGGAGTGTTGAAATGGCAAGCAACCGGAAGCTCAGGGTCCTGCTTGCGGACTGAGCGGAGATGTTCCGCAAAGCGGTCACCCAGTCTGCGCTTGGTCTCCCCAATGTAGAGGAGACCACACTGTGAGCAGCGAATACAGTATACTACATTGAAAGAAGTACAAGTAAATCGCTGCTTCACCTGAAAGGAGTGTTTGGGGCCTGGGATAGTGAGGAGAGAGGAGGTAAATGGGCAGGTATTACACCTCCTGCGATTGCAAGGGAAGGTGCCCTGGGACGGGGACGAGGTGGTGGGGGTAATGGAGGAGTGGACCAGGGTGTCGCGGAGGGAACGATCCCTTCGGAATGCTGACGGGAAGGGAGGGGAAGATGCGGCTGGTAGTGGCATCACGCTGGAGGTGGCGAAAATGGCAGAGGATGATCCTTTGGATATGGAGGCTGGTGGGATGAAAAGTGAGGACAAGGGGAACCCTGTCACGGTTCTGGGAGGGAGGGGAAGGGGTGAGGGTAGAGGTGCGGGGAATGGGTCGGACACGGTTGAGGGCCCTGTCAACCACAGTGGGGGGAAATCCTCGGTTGAGGAAAAAGGAGGTCATATCAGAAGCACCGTCATGGAAGGTAGCATCATCAGAGCAGATGCGTCGGAGACGGAGAAACTGGGAGAATGGAATGGAGTCCTTACAGGAGGTAGGGTGTGAAGAAGTGTAGTCGAGGTAGCTGTGGGAGTCAGTGGGCTTATAATGGATATTGGTAGACAACCTATCCCCAGAGATGGAGACAGAGAAGTCGAGGAAGGGAAGGGAAGTGTCAGAGATGGACCATGTAAAGGTGAGAGAAGGGTGGAAATTGGAAGCAAAGTTGATAAAGTTTTCTAGTTCGGGGCGGGAGCCGGAAACGGCACCGATACAGTCATCAATGTACCGGAAAAAGAGTTGGGGGAGGGGGCCTGAGTAGGACTGGAACAAAGAATGCTCGACATATCCCACAAAAAGACAGGCATAACTAGGACCCATGCGGGTACCCATAGCGACACCTTTTACTTGAAGGAAATGCATGGAGTTGAAGGAGAAGTTGTTCAATGTGAGAACAAGTTCAGCCAGGCGGAGGAGGGTGTTGGTGGATGGGGACTGGTTGGGCCTCTGTTCCAGGAAGAAGCGGAGAGCCCTCAAACCATCCTGGTGGGGGATGGAGGTGTAGAGCGATTGGACGTCCATAGTGAAGAGGAGGCGGTTGGGACCAGGAAACTGGAAATTGTCAAAATGACGTAGGGCGTCAGAAGAGTCACGGATGTACGCATTCCGAAGGGATCGTTCCCTCCGCGACACCCTGGTCCACTCCTCCATTACCCCCACCACCTCGTCCCCGTCCCAGGGCACCTTCCCTTGCAATCGCAGGAGGTGTAATACCTGCCCATTTACCTCCTCTCTCCTCACTATCCCAGGCCCCAAACACTCCTTTCAGGTGAAGCAGCGATTTACTTGTACTTCTTTCAATGTAGTATACTGTATTCGCTGCTCACAGTGTGGTCTCCTCTACATTGGGGAGACCAAGCACAGACTGGGTGACCGCTTTGCGGAACATCTCCGCTCAGTCCGCAAGCAGGACCCTGAGCTTCCGGTTGCTTGCCATTTCAACACTCCCCCCCTGCTCTCATGCTCACATCTCTGTCCTGGGATTGCTGCAGTGTTCCAGTGAACATCAACGCAAGCTCGAGCAACAGCATCTCATCTACCGATTAGGCACACGACAGCCTGCCGGACTGAACATTGAGTTCAATAATTTCAGAGCATGACAGCCCCCCACTTTACTTTCATTTTTAGTCATTTTTAGTTATTTTTTCTTTTTTTTTTGCATTCCTTTTTACATTTTTTACAATCTTTTTTTGCATTTATTTCATTTCGTCTTAGTTTGTTCAGTTTGCTTACCCACTGTTTTTTTCAGGTTGTTTTTCTTCAGGTTTGCACTTGCTGATGTTCAATATTCAGTATATTCACACCTAATCTGTACTAATGCTTTGTCTTTCAACACACCATTAACATATTGTTTGCCTTTGCTCCGTGACCTTTTGGTCAGCTATGTGGCCTGGTCCAATCTGCACCTTCTCCTTTGTTATCTCTTGCCCAACCCCCACCTCACTTGTTTATAATCTGTGACTTTTCTAATATTTGTCAGTTCCGAAGAAGGGTCACTGACCCGAAACGTTAACTCTGCTTCTCTTTCCACAGATGCTGCCAGACCTGCTGAGTGAATCCAGCATTTCTTGTTTTTGTTTCAGATTTCCAGCATCCGCAGTATTTTGCTTTTATTTATGCAATAAAGTTACTTGTATTAATGATTATACATTGGTGTGAGAAGGGAGAAAAGGGTATTCCAATTATGGACACTGCTTACAACCTATGGTGGAGTACAGAATTTTACCTAGAATTCCATTGCTGCATTCTAAATATGACACAATCCCTGTCATGCTATTTGATTTGTAGCAAACCCTTGAAAATAATTGATTTGGGAAGATTTGCAATGATCCTCTGCAACATCAGTTAATGGAAAGAGGAATTTACAAGGTAGCATCTTAGATACACTACAGAAATACAGCTGTGCATCCCTGGAAGAGCTAATTATAATGGATTGGCAACTTTGACATCCTGTGGATATTAGTAGCACAAGCTATTAAAATCACAAAAGGATTATCTGGGATAGTACACTTGTGCGTCAGCTATGTGTTCCATAGCAAACAGCCGCAAGATGATTAGAAGTTCAGTTGTTCAAGGAAAGCTGGAAAAAAAATACACAAAGTAATAGTCCAAAAAAGGTCATTAGACAGTGTCAGCAGGCAAAGCTGAGGTTATTTATAACCCAAAGAGCCTGAACACATTTGCATACATCACTGACTTCTCAAGGACAACAGATGGTTCGTATTAAACAGAGACCCCCACCCCCACACCCTGCCCACCACAGTATCACTGCTACCCTCCCCCAGCATAACTGCTATCAAGTCAATAAGTTGGGTGTCATATTTGGTGTTTACTAATCTCCAAATCTGAAACTCTGTCTTCAGTAATTCTAGCTAACTAGTTGCTCTATAATGTTCTTATTAATTTGCACATCACTACAGTAATTAGTTCTATCAGAAGCTGGTCCAGCTCTGGCAGCCACTGTACTTTTAATTGATTAGAAAATAACATTGTGCACATGTTACAGGGTGAAAAGGATTCTGTCTCAGGTGGACATAAAAGATCCCATGGCACTATTTTAAAGACAAGCAGGGGTGTTTTGGTCAACGGCTATCCCTCAACCAACTCCTAAAAGCAGATGATCTGGTCATTTATTTCATTGCTGTTTATGTAAGCTTGCTGTGCACAAATTGGCTGTTGTACTTCCTACATTACAACAGTGACGACACTTCAAAAGTACTTATCGACTCTTCAGTGATTTGGGAAATTCAGAGGTCATTGAAAGGAGTCATATTCAATGCTAGTCTTTTTCTCCACATCTATAACCACAATTGTTCTTATGATTTGATTGACCTTCACCACCCCTACCACACACGGTAATAATTGAGAATGGATTTTAATCAACACAATGCAAACCAAAAGAAAGAAGTTCTTGCATTGATGTAGAGCCTTAATCTCACTGCTTCACAGTGAAGTACTTTCTGGAGTGTAGCAACAGTTGTTACATAGTTCAATTAAAGGCTCAATTCTGGAAGTGATATCTCTCAAGTCTGGAGAAAAAAAAAGCATCTTTGCAAAGTGAGATCAGCAGAACCATAGATGGAATTTAACGAGGAGGGGGTGGCCGTGGCCATGCCCATTGGCTAGGAAGTTGGGGCCAAGGCCGCCTCCACTAGCCCTGGAAGCCACAATGCTAGCAGTGGGCCGGCAGCTCTTCATTCCCAGCAGCGCCACCAGGAATGATGGCCACTGCTGAGACTAGAGCAGTCGCCAGAGCAGTGGCCATTGAAGAAGCCCCGACCTGTAGGAAAGTGGGGTTGGAGCTTGTCGGGGCTAATCAGCCAGCGATGGGGAGGGAGGTCAATTGCGAGGGTTGGGTGGGTCTTCCGGCAGGGCAGCCCGAGCCGCTGGGGGAGCCTTTTGTGGGACACAATGTGTGTAATCAGGAGGGGCCCTCACCGTGGCCACAGGGAGTCTGCCAGATTTTACTAGGTGGCCTCCCCAGGCGACAAAATGCCCGAGTAAAATACCAGCAGTGGTGGGAAGTGGCCATTAATTATCCCCTTAAGGTCCTCAATTGGCCTAAGGGTCGAAAGGTTGTCGACCACCTTCCATGCTGCTGGTAAAATACCAGTGGAGGTGGGTAGGCGATCGGCACTGTGCCAACCCACCTCTCACTCGATTTTAAGCGCCAACCCCACCCCACTTCCCGCCCCGCTCCCCCCACTCTTACCTCCCAGCCCAATCCCGGTAGGGGCATAAAATTTCGACCTATTTGTTAGATAAAGAACCTGTTGGACATTTATTAGAAAAGCAAAGATAACTCCCAACTTTTTCTAATTTGAGTTACACAACAACAGCTCTTCCTTCAACACACTAAAATGTACAGATAGCAAAAAATATTGAGGGAATTGGCAGAAAACAATGGCCAATACGTCCGTGTTGCTCTCCCAATTATTGAGCTGGTAAACACACATCCTATGGAAAAATTGAGCCCGACAGGCCAGGAAGTTCCTAGGTTTGAGCAACAGTCTGTGCTGTGCCAACTGATCTCAATGGTGGTGTCCTCAGCCACCTGGAGCTAGGGAAAAGAACTTTGAAAGGTTCCTGATCATTATGCAGTGAGTTCAGTTGGAAAATGTGTGCACACTGGCTGAGGGCAGAATTTGAACAAGCTTGTGATGCCCCATGGTTGAATAACCTCTGACACTCACACATGAAGAGCAGTCACTTGGGAAAGGTACTGAAGGGCAGCTGGCCACCAGAGAACTGAACCCTAGCATCTTCAGGAGAGAAGAACAAAAACCTGTTGGAAGAAAGAACAGTATTAGATTGGCATGTGACCAATGAAAGTTGTATTTCTGATCATTGAATGCACCTGGCAGCTCCTTACTTTCAGGCTCCCATGCTTCTTTTCAGACTGGTGTGAAGTTGAAGTGGTGGCAAGTAGTCCCTGACTTCAATGCTGACAAGGGAGCTTTTAATTCTGCGAGCATACTTTGTTCTCAGCACAGAGTTGGTTTATTTTAGGCATCATAAAGTGCTTAAAAAAATTTATTTGTATTTGGACCTCAGCTCTGCGCTGAAGTTAATGAATACTAAACGTCCCACAAAGGAAAGCTTGTTGGTATGCGACAAATAGAAGAAAACTGATCATACAGAGCAGGCTGGTCAGCATCTGGGGTATGGGTCCTTCATCAGCATCCAGAGTCTTGACAAAGGGTTAACTCTCAAGATATTGAGCTTTTTGACCTCACCATGGCTGCCACCATCTCAGTTGGGATCCAAGGCAAAGATGCAGTTAGATCCAAAATTGGCTCAGAGGCAGGAAGCAAAGGGTAATGGTCGATGGGTGTTTTTGTGACTGGAACATTGTTTCCAGTGGGGTTCTGCAGGGCTCAGTACTCAGCCTTGCTTTTTTTGGTATATATCACTGATTTGAACTTGAATGTATGGGGTATGATTAAGAAGATGATACAAAAATTGGCTGTGTGGTTGATAATGAAGAAGATAGCTGTAGACTGCAGGAAAATACCAATGGACTAGTCAAGTGGGGGGAACATCAACAAATGAAGTTCAATCCGGAGAAGTGTGAGGTAATGCATTTGGGGAAGGTTAACAAGGCAAGGGAATACACAATAAATAGTAGGATACTGAGAAGTGAAAGGAACAGATGGACCTTGGAGTGCATGTCCACAGATCCCTGAAGGTGGCTGAACAAGTAGATAAGGTGGTCAAGAAGGAATGTGGGATTCTTGCCTTTATTAGCCGAAGCATAGAATGTAAGAACTGAGAGGTTATGCTGGAACTATATAAAACTCTGGAGTACTGCATGCAATTCTGGTCACCAAACTATAGGCAAGATGGGATTGCATGAGAGAGGGTACAGAGGAGATTTACGAGGATGTTGCCTGGACTGGAGAATTTTAGTTATGAGGAAAGATTGGATAGGCTAGGGTTGTTTGGAACAGATGAGGCTGAGGGGAGACCTAATCGAAGCGAATAAAATTATGAGGGGTCCAGAAAGAGTGGGTAGGAAGGCCCTATTCTCCATGGTTGAGCGGTCCATAACTAGGGGGCATTGATTTAGGGTAAGAGGTAGGAGGTTTAGAGGGGATTCGAGGGGAAATTTTTCACCCAGAGTGGATGGGGATCTGGAACTCACTGCCAGAAAGGGTGGTAGAGGCAGAAACCCTTGGCGATGCACTTGAAGTGCTACAACCTGCAAAAGGCTACAGACTAAGAGCTGGAAAATGGGATTAGGCTGGATGGCTCCTTGCCAGTTGGCACGGACCGAATGGCCTCCTTCCGTGCTGTAAATTTAAATGATTCTGTGACCTCTATGATTGTAGATGGATTAAGAAATAAAGTTACATTCAAACTCCGAAGCAAACCCAGGAAATGCTGGAAGTGCAGAGCAAGTTGAGACAGAGAAGGAGATAACTTTATGTTTTGCTTGGTACACAATTAGTTCTTTTCCTTTCAGATGGTGTGTATTTTCTGGTTTTTTTTCCCTCCAGATTTCCTTTGTTTGAAGTATTTCTTCTTTCACTAAATTAAAATCCACTGGACAAGTTTAAATTTAACTCTTTGGAAACTTAAGCAAGTGCCAGTGGGTAGATTTTGAGACGGCCCCCACACTGTTAGTGGGACATCTGCATGCAACCAGCACATCTAGAAAAATGGCGCACAGTTGCTGTGACTTTCTGATCTGCACTGGCTGCAAAAGACTCGTTCAGCAGTGCGCTGCTCTCATGTATATATGAAGGCCCACAGATACAATTTTTCTGATCTTTCCCTGAGTGTTTATTTTAAGTGTGAAACCAGATGCTTTCTTCATTAACAACAACAAGAAATGCTGGATTCACTCAGCAGGTCTGGCAGCATCTGTGGAAAGAGAAGCAGAGTTAACGTTTCGGGTCAGTGACCCTTCTTCGGAACTGACAAATATTAGAAAAGTCACAGATTATAAACAAGTGAGGTGGGGATTGGGCAAGAGATAACAAAGGAGAAGGTGCAGATTGGACCAGGCCACATAGCTGACCAAAAGGTCATGGAGCAAAGGCAAACAATATGTTAATGGTATGTTGAAAGACAAAGCATTAGTACAGATTAGGTGTGAATATACTGAATATTGAACATCAGCAAGTGCAAACCTGAAGAAAAACAACCTGAAAAAAACAGTGGGTAAGCAAACTGAACAAACTAAGATGAAATGAAATAAATGCAAAAAAAGATTGTAAAAAATGTAAAAAGGAATGCAAAAAAAAAAAGAAAAAATAACTAAAAATGACTAAAAATGAAAGTAAAGTGGGGGGCTGTCATGCTCTGAAATTATTGAACTCAATGTTCAGTCCGGCAGGCTGTAGTGTGCCTAATCGGTAGATGAGATGCTGTTCCTCGAGCTTGCGTTGATGTTCACTGGAATACTGCAGCAATCCCAGGACAGAGATGTGAGCATGAGAGCAGGGGGGAGTGTTGAAATGGCAAGCAACTGGAAGCTCAGGGTCCTGCTTGCGGACTGAGCGGAGATGTTCCGCAAAGCGGTCACCCAGTCTGCGCTTGGTCTCCCCAATGTAGAGGAGACCACACTGTGAGCAGCGAATACAGTATACTACATTGAAAGAAGTACAAGTAAATCGCTGCTTCACCTGAAAGGAGTGTTTGGGGCCTGGGATAGTGAGGAGAGAGGAGGTAAATGGGCAGGTATTACACCTCCTGCGATTGCAAGGGAAGGTGCCCTGGGACGGGGACGAGGTGGTGGGGGTAATGGAGGAGTGGACCAGGGTGTCGCGGAGGGAACGATCCCTTCGGAATGCTGACAGGGGAAGGGAGGGGAAGATGCGACTGGTAGTGGCATCACGCTGGAGGTGGCGAAAATGGCAAAGGATGATCCTTTGGATATGGAGGCTGGTGGGATGAAAAGTGAGGACTTTACTTTCATTTTTAGTCATTTTTAGTTATTTTTTCTTCCTTTTTTTTGCATTCCTTTTTACATTTTTTACAATCTTTTTTTGCATTTATTTCATTTCGTCTTAGTTTGTTCAGTTTGCTTACCCACTGTTTTTTTCAGGTTGTTTTTCTTCAGGTTTGCACTTGCTGATGTTCAATATTCAGTATATTCACACCTAATCTGTACTAATGCTTTGTCTTTCAACATACCATTAACATATTGTTTGCCTTTGCTCCATGACCTTTTGGTCAGCTATGTGGCCTGGTCCAATCTGCACCTTCTCCTTTGTTATCTCTTGCCCAACCCCCACCTCACTTGTTTATAATCTGTGACTTTTCTAATATTTGTCAGTTCCGAAGAAGGGTCACTGACCCGAAACGTTAACTCTGCTTCTCTTTCCACAGATGCTGCCAGACCTGCTGAGTGAATCCAGCATTTCTTGTTTTTGTTTCAGATTTCCAGCATCCGCAGTATTTTGCTTTTATTTTAGCTTTCTTCATTAAGTTGGAAGGGATTGTCTGAGTGCAGTAGATTAGCATGATAAATGGAATCTGAGGCGGTATTAAATATCTACCTTCAATCTTACCTATAGACTTTATTTAGTTCTGAACAAATTGCTTTCCAGCTGGCATTAGCTATTAATTCTGTTTGCAGGGCTGCCTTCAAGGAACAGCATCATTGAAAAATATATAGGCTGGGCAATACCTTGGGTAGGGGGTGGGGTTGGTGCTGCTACTGTATGTAAACAGGGTTTCCACCGCATCTCCAGTAGATTGAAGTCTGCGGAGCAGGAGCATTACTGAGGAAATTCCTAAACATAATCGTTTTGGTGAATAATTCTATGGTGAAGCAAGTCAGTACTGCAGAATGAAACTCTACTTGGGCTCCTGATTTCAGCAGCACATACTCAAGTACTATATAGGTTCGACACAGAAAGAATTTTCACTTGTATACCCCTTTCATGACCTCAGGATAACCCAAAGTGCTTTACAGCCAATAAAGTAGAAGTGTCGTCACTGTTGTAATGCTGGAAATGTGACAGCCAATCTGCAAACAGCAAGCTCCAGAAAAAGCAATGTGATGATGACAGATAATCTGTTTTTAATGACATTCGTTGGATGAGGGATAAATATTGGACAGTACAGCAGGGATAACTCTTCAAAACAGCACTGTGAATTTTTTACACTTAAGGTAGAAGATCAGCCATGATTGCATTGACTGGCGGAGCAGGCTTGATGGGCCAAATGTCCTACACCTGCTCCTATTCCTTATATTTTTATGTATAACTCACTGCAATGTAAAATGCACAGTATAAATTTTGGTGCGACTTATGAATTTCTGTGCGAAGCACTGTCCACAATGCAGTAGCTTTATTAGATATTTACAATCTTAGCTGTATTAGATAAAATACATAACTAGTTCACTAACAAATTTTATGGATGGATCAAAGTCCTATGCAGATAAACATATCTAAACACTTCATATAAAAATGACTAATATTCGATACTGAAATGTACCTTTTTAAGTTACAACTAGATTAATAATAAAATAAAGCATAAACAATTCACTATTATATACACAAAATCATTCAGGAGAAAGGGGTGGTCAGCATATGCTATGCGACTGTCTTTAAGTGAAATTATTCACAATATTCATGAAAGATCAATGATTTTAGCAAACACCCTTCCTCCTCACTGTGTTCAAATTGAGAATCATTGCACAGGCACCTACTGTAACCCATTGTTTCCCAGGACCCCAACAGTGGCAACTCCTTACCTCTCCTCAGTCTATCCTTCTCCAACCTTCAGGTTTATAAACCCAAGTTTGGCATCACATAATCACTACTTCTTAGTTTCCCTTCAATTCTCTCTTCAAATTTGACCGTTCCCTGCTCTATGCTTCTTAGCCCTGTGCCAATATTTCAAGATAAAGCAAGATAGATCTCGACAGTGAATGAGAAGTGGTGGTACTGAGTTGCAACAAAAAGGTTAAACCAAAAGAGGACTGGATCTGTTTGTGTTTATCTAGAGTCATCCGTGCTCTCAGTGTAAATACTACATTGTGTAGAGGGACACAGGCCATAAGAAGTCTGGAAAAAGACCAGACATGCACTCCATAGTATATATACAGGCAATGATGATGAGTTGGCTTTCTTTATGAATTCCAATGTGAAAAATGCCCTTTATTACAATCAATAAGACTGCTTAGTAGTGCTCTGATGCATATGTGCCTGGTTTGATATACTTGTGCATTCGCAAAGCATATAGACCTCAAATAAACCCTAAAATAATAGCATACTTTTAAAATGTCCATAGTTAATGGGCCCCTTGTTAAATTGTTATGTTGGAAATTCAGAATTGATGGAACTGCATCCTTCAAATTTATGTCACGTATTTTCCATTGTGAATTTGTGCGCTCATCAAAGTTACTGCAGGGAAATGGTTCTGAGCTCTTGCACAGACTAACACTACAAGATGGGTAAGTAACATGAGCAGCTTGGCTGATTATCAGCCTGTGACGCCATCAGTTCACCAAGAATAGGAATGTGACGGAGTTCAGAAAATCCTGAGTGCTATTCTATACTTAAAGGCTCCATTTTAAGTCAGAATTTAAAAGGTTGCCATTAATAATCTCAGTGTTATCAGTATTCTTTATTGCAGCCGGGAAACATTAATACTGCGTCATAATTGTCCTTAGTTAGAAGTGTTCTTGCTACCATAAAATCTGCATAGGTTGCAGCAGGTGATGTAGGTTCTTACAGCATGCAAACCTGGTGGTGACTTACACTACTGTGTTTCTACCAGCCAGGCACAATGCTGCTAGTGGAACCTTTATGCTGGTATATCAAATACACTGGATTTGACAGTAATTAGAGCCCTGAGTTCTCATAATCCAGTTAAAGAATGAAGGGCTTCCTGAGTATAATTGTGTGTTTCTCGCATCTTTATTTGTGACTAAATACTGAAATCCGCTACTCCTGTGCTCAGTCATATGGCTAAGACTTAAAACCTATTATTGCAAAGTCCCTACACCAGATGATTTTAGGCTTGTTGGAATCAGTCGAGGAGATAGATTGACAGTAACTATAGGAGATCTTAAGCGTTAAATCATTGCGGTTTAGCATTAGCAATTACACATTATCCTACAGTGGTCTTGCTTTGGGATTCTTTTCAATAGTATCTGAAACATAACAGTAATTCGGAATGGAGAATCCTTTTAAGAATGAGTTCACAATTCTGTGGCACAGAGAACCATGTGATACTGGATTGATGAAAATAAATTGTGTGGCCAATGTTGTAAGGCTTGGGGAACTGTCCATTGAGAGCAGGAGAAGCTATATCAATTTGACAATAAAATTGAATATAATCCTTTGCATATTTGCTGGTCATAAATATCCTTAAAAGTACAGTTAATTGGCTCTAATGCTACAGGTGGTTGTTTAAGATAATTGTACAAACCTGAAAGAAATATATAAGACAGTAACGTTACAAGAAAACAAGTACAGTCGGAGAGCAATCATCTCCTCATTTCAGTTAAAGTTTTTTGAGTGTTGTACTCCAGAAAAGTCGAATTCCTGTTAAAACAGTCACCAGACTGCATCCTGTCTGATATTCATTGCTTTTAATTTAAACTGCACTAAACCAACTACAAAAACGAACAGTATGGTCCTTTCCCAGTATTCTCCATGCACTCATTCACACAGTAAACTAGTCTGATCTTCCATGATGCAGTGTGATTTCCCCACCCTGATGCTATTCAACCCCCGAGATCCCACCACCTCAGTCTTGGTGCAGGAGCTTGTGTGGGCCCTCCACTCTCAGCTGGGACAAAGTTGTGATCCAGTCCTAGTTCATACATGCAGTAGAAATTGTAAGCCACCATCGCCAAGGTTGGGAAAAATGTCAGCCCGAATCCAAATCCGCGATACGCACTGCTCAATCTGGCTGTAATCCAATATATTAGCCTGTAAGAAATGCACAATAAATTGTATCAGTTATAGACTAATGAGGTTCCTGTTATAACCAGGTGTTTGATCAGTGATTGATTGCTCTGTGCTGTGTATACCCTCTGGCTCGGGTCTAAAATTAAAACCCAACCCGGGCCCGACCTGACCACAGCCAATCCGACCCGAGCCCTTGAATTTTTTTTCGCACCCGACCCGACACTAATCTCCTTCATCTGTTCCAGCAGCAGGCTGTTCCTGTAGCTGGAGTTGTGGGGAATCATGGGTAAGCCTGATCCCGTGACTTCCCGGAAGCAGTGTCCAGCCCGACCCGACACGAGCCCAAATGCTGGACTCGGAATTTCAACCCGACCCAAACCCAACACACGTAGTCGGGTCTAGTCGGGTCTAGTCGGGTAGCCAGATTTTAGTGCAAGACTGCTCACTTTCTGTTAGTCAACCCTGCTTCCAAAAGTGAAACTAAAACCGATCCAGGCAGCCAGTTTGAATAAAACCTTAGCACACACTACAATTGCGAGTCTAGTTTCTTTATGTTTGGGACACAAAACAAAACACCAGTATCTTTCACAAACTTCTTTTGACTGGGGTGCCTATACATGTGCGTGTGTGAATCTAGGTGTGTGATTCTGTTCAAAGGTCACTGACCTAAAACATTCGCTATGTTTGTATCTCCCCAGATGCTTGCAGACCTGCTGAATGTTGCGAGCATTTTCTATTTTTATTTCAGATCTTCAGCATGCATTGTCATTTTCTTCTGTGTACACACCTGCATGTGTGTGTATGTAAATTAGCATACAACGTGTCTAACAGAGAGCATTAAAGAAAATTTTGGAATCTGTTACTCTCTAACCATACTCAATATGGTTTGAAAAAACTATAAACACGTATCACTGGAACATAGAAGGTTAAGAGAGGAACTAACAGAAGTGTTCAAAATTGAGGGTTTAATAGTGAATTATTTCTGCTGCTTGATAAGATGGTAATAAGGTATAAAATTAGGAATAGACTGGAAGCATAAATGGGGACATTAGATGTTTTCATACTAAGGATGTTTAGAATATAGATTACATTATCTGATGCCTTCTAAATCCCAATCATTTGGCAACACTTAAAAGGCAATCAGATAAACACTTGAAGAAAAATATTAAAAACTCCAGGAAAAGATGAGATTGGAGTAGATACTTCTGATGTATCTAGCTAGCATAGACATGATGGGCCAACTGATAACCTGGTGTTTTGGGATTTCTGTGATTATTTAAGTGAGAACAGGCTGCCATAAATAATTCTTTCATGTTTTCCTTATTTGCTTTTTTGTGTTTTTAAGCAGCTTAGTAACATGTTGCATATTTGTGGGTGGTTTCGGCATCCCCATTAACTGGTTAGATGTCCCAGGGCCTCCATTAACAGGGTACACATGTGTCCTGACTGGTTCTAAAGTTCCTAATAGCAGGATGTACAGGTGTTCTGGCACATTCCAGGTTCATATTAACAGCATGATGTGTGCATCTTGGCTTTACAGATTGCAACACTGGTCAGGGTAGCCTCATAGTAAAACATTTCTGAAGTCCTGATATAGTTACAGTAATTCTGTCAGCTCTTGATGTAGTAAAACTGTCCTTACAATGTTATTTTGAAAGATGGGTGCAATTTATATAAATAGGCCCTATCACGTAGGAACATAGGAACAGAAGTAGGCCTTTTAGTCCTTTGAGCCTGTTCCACCGTTCAATTAGATCATGGCTGATCTGTGGCCTAACTCCATTTACCCACCTTTTCCCAATATCTCTTAATACCTTTGGTTAACAAAAATCTGCCAATCTCAGTTTTAAAATTAACAATTGATCTAGCATCAGTTGCTGTTTGCAGAAGAGAATTCCAAACTTCCACCACCCTCTGTGTTTAGAAGTGTTTCCGAATTTCACTCCTGAAATTTCTGTCTCTAATTTTTAGACCTATGTCCCCTAGTCCTAGATTACATTACATGTGTTCCACAACCATCGGAAATAGTTTCTCTCTATAATACCCTATCCAGTCCCCTTTAAAAAAAAAAATCATTCATGGAATGTAAGCATTGCTGGCAAGGCCAGCATTTATTCCCCATCCCTAATTGCCCTTGGTGAGTTGCCTTCTTGAAATGCTGCAGTCCATCTGGTGCGGGTACACCCACAGTGCTCTTAGGGAGGGAGTTCCAGGATTCTGACCCAACAATAGTGAAGGAATGGTGATATAGTTCCAAGTCTAATGGTGTGTGGCTTGGAGGGGAACTTGCAGGTGGTGGTGTTCCTATCCGTCTGCTGCCCTTGTTCTTCTATGCGGTAGAGGTCGTGGGTTTGGAATGTGTTATTGAAGAAGACTTGGTGAGTTGCTGCAGTGCGTCTTGTAGATGGTACACACTCCTGCCACTGTGCAGCAGAGGTGGAGAGAGTGAATGTTTAAGGTGGTGGATGGGGTGCCAATCAAGTCCTGGATGGTGTCAGCTTCTTGAGTGTTGTTGGAGCTGCACTTATACAGGGAAGTGGAGAGTATTCCTTTGCAGTCCTGAATAGTGCCTTGTAGATGGTGAACAGGCTTTGGGGAGTCAAAGATTAGTTACTCGCTGCAGAATTTGTCTCTGACCTGCTCTTGTAGCCACAGTATTTATAAGGCTGGTACAGTTAAGTTTCTGATTAACAGTGACCCTCAGGAGTTTGATGGTGAGGATTCAGTAATGGTAATGCCATTGAATGTCATGGGGAGATGGTTAGATTCTCTCTCCTTGGTGATGGTCATTGCCTGGCACTTGTATGGTATGAATGTTACTTGACACTTATCAGTCCAAGCCTGAATGTTGGCCAGGTCTTTCTGCATGTGGGCGCGAACTGCTTCGGTATCTGAGGACTTGCGCATGGTACTGAATACTGTGCAATCATGAGCGAACATCCCCACGTCTGACCTTAAGTTGGAGGGAAGGTATTTGATGAAGCAGCTGAAGATGGTTGGGCCTAGGACACTACTCTGCACAACTCTCCTTAATGTCTTGAAAACTTCAATAAAATCACCCCTTAACCTTCTTAATTCCAGGGAATATAAACTTAGTTTGTGTAATCTGTCCTCATAAGCCTTGGAGTCCAGGTATCATTCTAGTAAATCTACGCTCACTCCTTCCAAGGCCAGTATACCCTTCTTAAGGTGTAGTATCCAGAAATGAACACAGTACTGTAGGTGTGGTGTAACCAGTGCCTTGTATAGCTGAAGCATGAGAACTTGGGGCGGCACAGTGGCGCAGTGGTTAGCACCGCAGCCTCACAGCTCCAGGGACCCGGGTTCAATTCCGGGTACTGCCTGTGTGGAGTTTGCAAGTTCTCCCTGTGTCTGCGTGGGTTTTCTCCGGGTGCTCCGGTTTCCTCCCACAAGCCAAAAGACTTGCAGGTTGATAGGTAAATTGGCCATTATAAATTGCCCCTAGTATAGGTAGGGAAATATAGGGACAGGTGGGGATGTTTGGTAGGAATGTAGGATTAGTATAAATGGGTGGTTGATGTTCGGCACAGACTCGGTGGGCCGAAGGGCCTGTTTCAGTGCTGTATATCTAATCTAATCTAATCTAATCTACCCCCTAGATATAAAGACCAGCATTTCATTTGCCATTTTGATTATTTTCCATACCTGTTCATGATGTTTTAATGATCTATGTACCTGGATCCCCAATCTCTTTGGACCTCTACTGTTTCTAGCTTTTCACCTCCAAACCGATCAACCAGTTCAGAGTACAGATGTATTTGCTATTAAAAACAAAGTGGGAATTGGCCATTCTTCATGTTTGGGGCAATGGGGTGAGGCTTATCCTATTATTTGACTGTGGAGGGCATCACACTGGACTCTTCCTCACCCACGCACTTTCAATGAGATGGTGACTGGGAGTGGAATAGTGGCTGATTTTATTCCAAGTGTCACTTGAGCCCAATCATAATGGTCCTACCCCTACACCAGCTCGGATTAACTAACTCTACACAAAGCAAGAGTAGACCCTGGGACGTTCTGTCCATGTGTTGAGTACCACACTGGGCAATGCACTGGAAGAACTCTGCAGCCTTAGGTCTAAAGAATTTATATTAACACGAGCAGTGCCTATATCATATTGTTCTTCACCTTGCTACTGCAAAGAGCCCAGCTAATATAGGAATTATCTTCAGGTGTTCCTGGTGAAGATAGGTTGCCATAACAACCATGTTGATAAAGTAGATGGTAAACTGTTCGATGGAGTTGCCAACATATCTCTGATGGATAAGAACAGCACGAACATTAGTGTCCAAGGGATCGATCGCCGTTGAACAAAGCCGTGACAGGGATCCTATTACAACACCTGGAAAAGATCAAGACATGTTAAGTCTTTTGATAAAAATAGGAGCAGTAGAACATGTTTGAAAAGAATTCTACATACATTTCCAATATGTGATATTATACGTTAGAAAATTGTAAGAAACCATTGAATTGTTTCTCTGAATGTTTTTTCTAGCTGAAGGGAAGAATTGCTCAGATGGAGCAGATTCGCAGGATTGTTACAGTGCAGAAGGAAGACATTTGGCCCATCGTGTCCGCACCGGCTGTCCAAATGAGAAATTCACCTAGTGCCATTCGACCACCTTCTCCTCATAACCCTGCACATTCTTCCTTTTTCAGATAATAGTCTAATTCCCATTTGAAGGCCTCGATTGAACCTGCCTCCACCACTCTCTCAGGCAGCGCATTTCAGACCTTAACCACCTACTGCGTGAAAAAGTTTTCCTCGTGTTGCTTTTGCCTCTTTTGCCAATCACTTTAAATCTGTGCCCTTTTGTTCTTGATACTTTCATGAGTGGGAATAGTTTTTCCCTATCCACTCTGTCCAGACCCGTCACAATTTTGAATACCTCTATCAAGTCACCTGTCAGCCTTCTCCTCCAAGGAAAACCGTCCCAACTTCTCCAATCTATCTTCATAACTGAAGTTCCTTATCCTTGGAACCATTCTCGTGAATCTTTTCTGTACTCTCTCCAATGCCTTCACATCTTTCCTAAAGTGTAGTGTCCAGAACTGGACGTAATACACCAGCTGATGCTAAACTAGTGTCTTATACAAGATCAACATAACTTCCTTGCTGTTGTACCCTATGCCCCTATTAATAAAGCTTAGGAGACCATATGCTTTATTAACCACTCTCTCAATCTGTTCTGGCACCTTCAATGACTTATGCACATATACCCCCATGTCCCTCTGCACCTGCAGCCCCTTTAAAGTTGTACTCTTTGTTATACTGTCTCGCCATGTTCTTCCTACCAAAATGAATCACTTCACATTTCTCCACATTGAACTTCATCTGCCATTTGTCTGCCCATTCCACCAACTTGTCTACATCCTTTTGAAGTTCTACACTATCCTTCTCATAGTTCACAATGCTTCCAAGTTTCGTATCATCCACAAATTTTGAAATTGTGCCCTGCACACCAAGTCTGTCATTAATTTATATCAGGACGAACAAAGGGAACTCCACTACAAACCTTCCTCCAACCCGAAAACATTCATTAACCATTACTCTCTGTTTCCTGTCACTCAGCCAATTTTGTATCCATTTTGCAGTGCACTGATACTTCAACATGGTGTGCCAAGCTATAACCCAGAGTCCAAGGAGAAGTACAGAAGCAGGAAGTATGACACTTAAAAAAAAAAAATTGTTGGGATATGGGCATCACTAGCAAGGCTGGCATTTATTACCCATCCCTTGTTGTCCTTGAGATTGTGGTGTTGAAATGTCTTGTTGAATTGCTGCAGTCCATATGGTGAAGGTACTCCCTGTTGGGTTTAGTTGTATTTGTATTAGTAGCATTGTAGGGCATTCTAGAGAAAGTCTTAGGCTCTATTAAAGGTTAACGAACAACTCTATTATTTACAGTTACTATGTATACTCTCTGCAAGCCACCTAAGCTAGCATCCTTCCTGCTGTGATACCTTCTTCTCAAGCCTATCTCATGTGACTGTTACATCATCGCTCGAACAGCGTGAGGGGTCTCATACTGACGTTAACCTTTTACACCCTTATACTACACTCCCAGGTGCTGTTAGGAATGGAATGCTAGGATTTTTACCCAGCAACGATGAAGGAATGGTGATATATGTCCAATTCAGCATGCTATTTGACTTGGAGGGGAACTTGGAGTTGGTGATGTTCCCACAAGCCTACTCTCCTTATCCTAGGTGGTAAAGGTTGCAGGTTTTTTATTCTCCACATAGAGGTATTGAAATGTCCAAAATCATCCCTGGCTACAATGAAAATGGGTAAAAATTGCACTGTGCAATATCAGTAGCATAGGCACTATTGGGTTCATGTGAAATTCTGCCGCCAATTATCGTAACAATGATGTTCACAATTTCAACTCAAAACTGAGGGGAGGAAATAATTCTAATGATGGTTGTCATATATGTTAATATTATTGTATTTTGGAAAACAAAACTAATTTCTAAAATCCTTGTGTGAGTCAGATGATGGAGAAACCCATTAGTGTAGCACTATTTTGGAAGGTGGTTCATTTCGTCAATCCCAGCAGAGATACCAGGATAAATAACCAAGAACAGTACAGCACAGGAACAGGCCATTCGGCCCTCCAAGCCTGCGCCGATCTTGATGCCTGCCTAAACTAAAACCTTCTGCACTTCCGGGGACCGTATCCCTCTATTCCCATCCTAATCATGTATTTGTCAAGATGCCTCTTAAACGTCGCTATCGTACCCGCTTCCACCACCTCCCCCGGCAGCAAGTTCCAGGCACTCACCACCCTCTGTATAAAGAACTTGCCTCGCACATCCCCTCTAAAATTTGCCCCTCTCACCTTAAACCTATGTCCCCTAGTAACTGACTCTTCCACCCTGGGAAAAAGCTTCTGACTATCCACTCTGTCCATGCCGCTCATAACTTTGTAAACCTCTATCATGTCGCCCCTCCACCTCCGTCGTTCCAGTGAAAACAATCCAAGTTTATCCAACCTCTCCTCATAGCTAATGCCCTCCAGACCAGGCAACATCCTGGTAAACCTCTTCTGTACCCTTTCCAAAGCCTCCACGTCCTTCTGGTAGTGTGGCGACCAGAATTGCACGCAATATTCTAAGTGTGTCCTAACTAAAGTTCTGTACAGCTGCAGCATGACTTGTCAATTTTTATACTCTATGCCCCGACCGATGAAGGCAAGCATGCCGTATGCCTTCTTGACTACCTTATCCACCTGCGTTGCCACTTTCAGTGACCTGTGGACCTGTACGCCCAGATCTCTCTGCCTGTCAATATTCCTAAGGATTCTGCCATTTACTGTATACTTCCCACCTGCATTAGACCTTCCAAAATGCATTACCTCACATTTGTCCGGATTAAACGCCATCTGCCATTTCTCCGCCCAAGTCTCCAACCGATCTATATCCTGCTGTATCCTCTGACAATCCTCATCACTATCCGCAACTCCTCCAACCTTGGTGTTGTCCGCAAACTTAGGAATCAGACCAGCTACATTTTCCTCCAAATCATTTATATATACTACAAACAGCAAAGGTCCCAGCACGGATCCCTGCAGAACACCACTAGTCACAGCCCTCCATTCAGAAAAGCACCCATCCACTGATACCCTCTGTCTTCTATGACAGAGCCAGCTCTGTATCCATCTTGCCAGCTCACCTCTGATCCCGCAGGCTGAAAATCTCCATTTAATACATCAGCTAATTCAACACAAAGCAGACAAAGATCCTGGGACCACATGGATTATACCATAATAAAAGCAAAATACTGCGGATACTGGAAATCTAAAATAAAAACAAAGTGCTGGAAATACTCAGCAGGTCTGGCAGCATCTGTGGAGAGAACAACAGAGTTAACGTTAACTCTGTTTTTCTCTCAACATATGCTGCCAGACCTGCTGAGTATTTCTAGCACTTTCTGCATTATACCATACCCTTTTATAAAGGGTCTTGAAGACATGTCTGTTGGGAGATCAGAGTTACGCTCCGAATCACTGATTCATTTTTGTTTAAACAGAGAAGAAACTTAGAGGTAAAAATGTCAGGTCTGGCAGGAGGTGCTCTGGATGAGTTTCCTCTTATTGAGGCAGTCAATAAAATTGTTTTGTCTGAGATTGTGGTATCGTGGCTATGAAAAGGCTGTTTTTTGTAAGATGTTCCTTTTTCACAATTTGTTTTCAAGATGTGGGTGATATTGGAAAAGCTGCATTTCTTGCTTTGAAAAGTTGGTCATGGGCATTCCCCTTGAACTACTGCAATCCCATTGTAGAGAAGGTGTTCTGGTGAGGATGTTAGATAGTGAATTCTAGGATTTTGACAGCAATGATGAAGGAATAGCAATATATGCCCAAGTCAGCATTATGACTTGGAGGGAACATGGAAGCCCTGGTGTTTCTGTGATGTTGCTGCACTTGTCCTTCTTGATGGCTGAGGTCACAGGGTTGGGAGGCACTGATGCTCAGTGAGCTGCTGCAGTGCAGTTTGCAGATAGTACATATGGCAGCCACAGTGCACCAGTTTAACACACATCTTTTGTGGTCATTTCAGTCTTCAGAGTAGCTTTGGCAGACCCTGCTCCTATTGACATAATTAGGCCATGATTTACATACATGTATGAGACTCCCACCACCAAAAACAGAAGCAATTAAAGTCTCTATAGATTAGAAACCGAACAGGTAATATGAAATTTTAAAATTTCTGTTCCGTTTCCACCAGGAACCAGTTTAAAAGCCACCCCCCCACCCCCCCGCCCCCCCCTCCAACATGGTATTAGTTCCCACAATCAGTGACATGATAACATCATTATATTGTCACAATACTTCCTCCCCATTAATAAACAATGTTCAGTGGCCTGAGGCACATTCCTCCTCTTATATTTTGACTTGTCTGGCTGAAATGTAGCTTTTTTGATGACTCTTATGAAATCACTAAATTTCAAAAACATAGCTAACAAAAAATTATTTGACCCCATATGGTGTTAGAAGTTTGGGAAATGGGGAACAGAGGTCTGGTCTCTAAAAAACATTGGTGCACATAAATTGGAGAAACTGGTGCGAGGGATTCACATGCAGTAGGAGACAAATAGAAGAGATCAGAGACAATGGGAATGAGAGTTTTATGGAAGGAGGGAGAGAGTGTGAAAAAGAAATGGAGACAGATATAGAGGTACCAATGAAAGAAACAAGTGCACACATTTAAGATAATTGGCAAAAGAAACAAGGGCGACATGAAGAAAAACTTTTTCACGCAGCGAGTGGAAGCAGGTTCAATTGAGCCATTCAAGAGGGAATTGGATTGTTATTTATTTTTATTTAGAGATACAGCACTGAAACAGGCCCTTCGGTCCACCGAGTCTGTGCTGACCAACAACCACCTGTTTTTTTTATCCTAATCCTATATTAATTCCATATTCCTTACCACATCCCCACCATTCTCCTACCACCTACCTATACTAGGGGCAATTTACAATGGCCAATCTACCTATCAACCTGTAAGTCTTTGGCCATGAGAGGAAACCGGAGCACCCGGCAGAAACTCACGCGGTCACAGGGAGAACGTGCAAACTCCGTACAGGCAGTACCCAGAACTGAACCCGGGTCACTGGGGCTGTGAGGCTGCGGTGCTAACCACTGCGCCGCCCCAAAATATTATCTGGAAAGGAAGAATGTGCAGGGCTACGGGAAGAAGGTAGGGGTGTGGCACTAGGTAGATTGCTCCTTCGGAGAGTCAGCGCAGACATGACAGGCTGAATGGCCTTCTGTGCTGTAACCATTCTGTGATTCTGTGAAAGTTTGCAAGAGACATACAGAAAGTAAGGGGCAGTAGAAGACAAATAGCAAAGTAAAGCAAAAGAAAAGATAATAGTGTGGGAGTGAAACTCTATTAAAAGAAAAACACAGTAGGGTAGAAATGACGGTGATATTGACAGATGAATGTCTAATGATGCTTATGACATTACTCAGTAATTCAACAGAGGAGTTAGCCCATCTAAAATAAACAGGCCAATCTCTGCATTAAAACACAGCCATTTAAATCTGCTGGTGTCATACAGTCTAAATAGATACTGGCCTCAAACAACAATTATTGTGATCGCTACAAGTCTAATGCTCTTGAAACTTTTTCCTGGTAAAGATTGGGTTGAATTTTTTCCCTTAATAAGCAAGCAATGGAGTTCTGCCTCCTTGAAGGACAAAACAGAAAGCTTAAGGGACTTTTTCCAAATGAAAAAGTTTGTGTGCTGGACCTGTGATACAGGAGCACAGTTGCCATGCAACCATCATAATGGCTTTGACTCTGACCTAGAAATCTCCAGACAATTAACTAAATGTCCCAGAGCACACCTCCTATGGGGAAGAGAAAACCAACTACTGAATTTATGCAAGGTACTACTTATGATTCGAGAATCCGGAAGCTTATTCACAAATTTAACCAGCTTCCCTTTCCTGATGTTTTCTGGTCTTTCTATTTACTAGCGCAACAAACAGCAGGTTCTTATTAAAATGTACTTTGCTCACCCTTTAAATGCACACTCCCACCCCCTGTTAAAGTGTAGCCCCGGGCACCGTTTTCAGAGCACATTCCTCCACTGTTAACATGTGCCAGTTTAAAAGTGTAATCCTTCTTGTTTAAAGTGTACCCCAAAGCATAATCGCTCCTGCTAATATGAACCCCAAGAACCTCTGCAAAATGCAACTCAATTTCCCTTTTCTTCTTCCATTTACTTGCTTCCATATGTAACCCATGATCTAACCCAAAGCCTGTATCAACATCTCTTTAGTTATTTTTTGTAGGGGCAGGAGACTGGCCCAGTGAGAAATAGCCTGAACTCTGCTCAGTAGGAACTAGGGTAAGGGAAGGCGAGAGCACCACATGGCTTAAATCACAGCTGTCATGCTGACACTCTGTTCCACCATTTTTTCCTCAATTTAGATTCAAAGGCAAAATAAAAATGGAAAATGCTTTGAATACAGGTCAGTCAGCATCCGAAAGGGTAAGCAGGATTTATAAAGAATAGCATGATTGGGCCACACAGCCACTCAGGTTTGCTCTGCCATTCAATTATATCATGGCTGATTTTCTACCTCAATTCCACTTTTCCTCCTTATATCCATATCCTTTGATTCGCTTAGTACCCTCTTGAATATACTCAATGACTGAGCATCCACAGCCCTCTGGGGTAGAGAATTCCAAAGATTCACAACCCTCCGAGTGAAGACATTGCTTCTCATTTTAGTCCTAAATGACTGGCCCCTTATCCTGAGACTATGCACCCTAGTTCTAGACTCTTCAGCTGGGGTAAACAGCCTCTCGGCATCTACAATGTCAAGCCCACTAAGATTTTCAATGAGATTACCTCTCATGCTTCTAAACTCCAGAGAGTTACTCAATCAAAAGTTTTTGGATGAGGCGCTTTAGCAGATGCTGAGACATTAATATTCCACATCTCTTTCAGATGCCGTTAGGCAATGTGTAAGGTTTTCTACTTTTTGTTCAGATTCTGATAGGTCAGGAGAGTGTTGCCACTGCTGACTAAACAGATTTGTTATCTTAAAGTTGCTGAATGACCCTGGCTTGTTGCCCATTAGCTGGTGTTTTCTTTAGTTTCAATCAGCGAATCATGCAATACATCTCACCGATTAGGACAATAACTTCTCATTAGCTTGCTAATCAGTTCAAATGCTAACCTAATTAAAATGCTAACGGTCAGCATACAAATCAACCTTCATATCAAAACACTGGCTGTTTAGACTGTGCAACCTCACTTAGACCTCAGTGCTAATTAACTCTGATGAATATCACAAATTCCATTCACTCCCAAATGCTTCTTTTAAAATTGCAGATGCCTTGATATCTGAAATAAAAACAGAAAATACTGGAAAACGCTCAGGAGATTAGGCAGCATCGGTGGACAGGGAAATACAGGGTTAACGTTTCAGGTCGATGACCTTTTGGCACAACAGCCTTTTCAAATCTCTTGAGTCAGGCATTAAAGAAAGAAACAAGTTCTCCACTGTAAATATTATTTTTACAACGTTAGCGCTCATGTTAAAGCAGGCACAATAGTAAGGGTTTAATTTCCTGCAAAAACACAATATTGGAAGACAAATTCACACCTTCATTTGATTTTCCGTACCCACTGTATTAACTTGAGGTTGCCGTCCTGGTTATAATAAACTGATAAAAAGCCCTCCGTTAAAATGATGGGCAGAGGCATATCATGTCAGCGTGTTAAGTGGTTGTCTGCTAATATTATTGACGGTTATTTATACTTTAATGTGTTTTCAGAAATATTCTCCCCTTTTCTTTAAAAGGGGTGGGGGGGGGGGTGGTCTTGCACTGACAGAACAGTTTCATGGCAGATGGCAGCCCTCCCAAGTGTTGTACCCAAGTGTCCTTTCATTATGTGCGAAACCTGGCGTTGGATGTCATCTGACTATATAATCATGGGGAGTATGAGATGCTTATCTGATGTCCACGCTTTCCAGCACAATGAGGTCACTGTGTAGCAATCGGCAATGAAACCTTGGCTGCTAATCCCCTCTAGCCCAATAGCATCCACCCCTGCTGTTTCAGCCACGATTATTCAACCCAGCACAGGTCAGGGATGGAACCTGGGACTATATTCTGAGTTAGGCCATAGATCAGCCATGATCTCATTGAATGATGGAACAGGCACAAGGGGTTAAATGGTCTCCTCCTGTTCCCATGTTCCTATGACCACTTGGCACAATCAATTGTACCTTTTGTATTCTGTTTTATGTGGGTATCTCACCCTGGTGACCTCCTGGTAGGGGAGAAAAAACAAGCAGCCAGCTGCCCATCTGTCTGCACTCCTTGGACAAGTGAATATATACTGCTGCTTTCCTGCAGGACAAGTCAAGTCTGAATTATTGTCAAGGCCCAAAGCACAAAGAACACATTGTCGGGAGCAGCTTGCCTGTGACTTGAGAAGGAAGCGATTCATCCAGCTGTGAAATGAATCTATTTCTCCTTGCACTTCGAACCTCTCTTCAATTGGACCAGGAGAGCTAGCAACAGGACAGATAACTTTTACTGCTAACTGTCTCCTGAGAATATAGTCGAAGGTGTAAATAAATGACTGCCAGCTCAAGTTTCTTTTTAAAATAAAGAAAAATGTGATTGAGCTGAAATGATCACAGGGGCATGAAAGGGGACAAAGTACCTTTGTTAGATTTGGAACTTGCCTACAATAGGACTGGAAAATGAGAATGTGCAACATTGAATGGACTGAATAAAGTAGCTTCATAACACACCTATTTAATTTAGATTATACATTGGTTACAAGGAGTAACAGTGCTTCTCCCAGACTTGATATGTTAATGTGCAGCAGGGCATCATTTACAGCACCTACATCGCCTTGCTCGCTCCATCTGAACAGCCAGGGATATGAACAGATTCCTCTCCTTGAATGTCTGGCTGGTGCGGGACGACAGGCAAGTATTATGCAGGTCTCCTGCAAGCTGTTCCCTGCGTCTTCCAATTCTCCTGCCCTTGCTGTTGTGCATGTGCTTGGTGCATCAGTCATTGCAGATCCTTCGGCTTACCCACTGAACTAGACAAGCTGGTGCTTGCAAGGGTAAAGCCGAGTGATGCTTCATCTATCTCAGTATGTTTGCCCTGCCCAGGAGATTACGTAGCCGTGGGGTGAGTGGAGAGGAGGAGAAGGAGGAAGCATCTAGTCATGACGCCCTGGTCATCTTGGTATGGGGCAGGCGTGGTGAACCAGCTGCAGTTTGGTTGCCAATTTTGTATGTTCTTCCAATGTGTCTTTTTTTCCTGGCAGTTGTCATGATGTCTTCATCCTTTGCCAGTCCTCAATTAAGCTTCTCTTCCACCCAGGCCATTATGCTGGTTGCTTGGGGACAGAGACTATCCCATGACCACCTGACCCACTTGTCTGGAACCTGAACATAGATGTTGAGGAATGCTACAGTCAGATCTGTGCCTCCAGTAGGGCTGACTGTAAACAAACCCTTGGCCTTCTGAAGTGAGCTTATATACTGTGACTGCAGCTTGGGAGGTGGAAGGTTGCTGAACTTCCACTGAGGGCACTTGAGATGCTTTGAGGATGTGTGGCGATAGAGCACCTGGCTGGAGATTGCTGCCTCTCCACGTCAGCCCGGGCCGTGAGGCCCAGCTGGCTGTCTGGCATCAACCAGGGCATGGGCAGAGAAGCTGGCAGAAGAGCAGGTCATCCTGACAGAACACTGCTTGTGCTTCTCCAATGGCACCACCGCTACTCTCATGGGGCCGAGCCTCAGCACTCACACTGCTCTGCACAAGAACAGAGTGCAGGAGTGATACAACGCCTACAAAGCCGCCATCTATGCTCTCCTTCATCCAGAGGATAGCCTCGAGCCCAGAGCCAGGATGGCAGCTGTCTGAGCTTCCATGAAAGCCGTTGGGACTGCCACAGGAGGCTTGAATGTTGTGGGTTTCACCACAGTGCTCATAGACCAAGTTGAAGCTGGACTCCTCTGTGCTCTCTGTTATTGTATGCAAACCCTCCAGCAGGCAGGCCGGTGCACAAGAAGTTGTGTGTGTATTCCAAATAGTATTTTTCAATTGACTGGGCCCATGAAGTCCACATTTTTGTCCTCTGCAGCAGAGCTAGGATGCTTTCTCTCTCTGATGAGCCACTCCCTGGACTACCCCATCCTCCTGCCCTTGCTCTTGCGCACCAGCATCTCCTTCTAGCCTATTCTCTGAAGTATGGAGTTTCTAATCTCTGAACAGGTATCTGTAAGGGTTCTCCTCAGAGCCCTATTCAGCTTAAGGCTATGAAATACAAGAAGGGACAAGGGTTAACAGTTAGTGGCAAGGCTGAGCAGAGGCAGCTGAATGGCTGCTCAAAGCAGCTGCACTTTGTCTTGCAGATAGTGTGAGGGTGCGATTTCAGTGAGAAAAAAGTGAGGCAAGGTGTTCAGAAACCCTGTGGGATGTGTCCTTCAGCCTCACCAGTCATTGCAGTCCTGCGCCCCCTCCCCATAATGCTCAGCATCTCCTCAAGTAGGGACAGGGCATTGATGGCTCACAACTCTCCTCCTGTCTGTACCTGTGCCCAGGCATTGTGCACCATCTTCTCCTGCAAGAAAGAAGCGATTGTGTAAGTGATAGCCTAGTGACAGGTTGTGAGGATAAGGCTGGGGAAGGAGAGCCTTATGAATTCCAGGGCTACAGGTGATGCAGAGCTCAGCACAGAGTAAGAGAAGATGGTTACAAGTTTCACCTTAGTAGCCCTTGTCAGATCATTAGATTTCTTCCTTCATTACAGTCAAGTCCTTAAATCAATGCTCCTTACATTGACTACCTCTTGCCACTGGTGCTGGGTAACTTGTTTGGAAACCAGCTACCCTCTGTTGGAAAAAGTGCCTTCATCTTCCTATAATAAAAGCAAAATACTGCAGATGCTGGAAATCTGAAATAAAAACAAGAAATGCTGGAAATACTCAGCAGGTTTGGCAGCATCTGTGGAGAGAGAAGCAGAGTTAACGTTTCAGGTCAGTGACCCTTCTTCAGAACTGGACCCTTCATCTTCCTTCTGGCCTCATGGAGGCCCTTCTGACACCAGATCTTCCTGCAATTTTCAGTACTACGTAATGGCGTTAAGTTGCACGCAGCCAAACTTCACCCTCCCCCCCCCCTTTAAGATGTGCTGGCTGCCTTTAAATGGTTTCAGGGTTGCTCGATTTCCTTCCACCCTCACCACCATCAACACCAGCCCCCCCCCCCCCACCCACTGGCCTCACAATTGGGAAAGCAAACAATGAACAGGTCCTGTCTCTCTGACATGTGATTGGCCATGTAGAGTGTTCTCTCTTCCCATTCCTGATGAACTACAGTCCTTGACCAATTCCTCCACTTCAACGTCAAACTAAACAATGGATAAAACTGTTGACTTTAATATATTTTTTCATTTGTATCTGGAGTAGTCAAGTGGGAGCTGGCATTGCTGTGCCTATAATTTATTACTGGACATAACATCAAGGGGGAACCACAGTGGGGAGGCAAAACTTTTAACCATTTCATCCTGAGACATCCTGATATTAAGTAACACTGCTGAGGAAAACAGTAACACTGCACAATAATCACAAGCTGGCAAATTCAACTTTAACTTCTTTCACTTAAGACACAAACAACACAGCCTCTATGATCTGCTTTAGAGTACAGGCACTGCCCACAAAGAACAGTGACTATTTCTTAAAGTACAGCCCTGAGGCAAAGTGGGGAGGAATCGAAAGTTCCCTGCCCCAGGTTTGAGATTGACTATTCTTCAAGTGCGTTTGAAGGAAAAGTATTACCTAAGTTCTGATGAAAGGTCACAGACCTGAAACGTTAAATTTGCTTCTCTCCACTGATGCTGCCTGACCTGCTGAGTATTTCCAGCAATTCCTGTTCTTATTTCAGATTTCCAGCATCTGCAGTATTTTGCTTGATAAAAGTATTACCTAGTTGGTCAAGGGACCAAACAGACACAGACTGGAATGCTTTCAGAATGTTTTAACTCAATGCATAAGCTCGTCAATCAACTCTGCTGTAACCAATGTACAGGATTCTAAAATAACCCAAAAAATTCTCCTGATCCAGCTTAAACGGTAAATGGAAAGAGAATTAAACAGAAGAAAGTGAAATGGGGAGTGCTCAACTCCTCTCACCATATCAAACACTGAGAAGGCAGCAAAACAAAGCAAGAGAGTGACACAGAGCGAGAGCAGATCACCGAGCATAGTGTTAACAGCTCCAGTGAAATGTGATTGATATAGTGTCACCAGCATCTTGCAGCCATTAGCCATATTGACATGAGAGGGAAAATTCAGTAAAATAAAATGAATCAAGCCACAGCATTAGCATCAAGCTCACTAAAGTATGAAATATTGATTGATTTAATGGATTTTTAAAGTGATTTTCTGTTCTATTTCACAAAATGTAGCCCAGGCACTCACTGCAAAACAGGCCATTGAGATTTATATTGGCTTAAAGCAATAATAGATACAGCTGTTGAAGGGACACAGTTCGGGGAATTATCATCAGGCCCAGGAGATAACCAAAGGAACATTAAAAAAAAGTCAAGGGTGAAAAAGGGCATTTGGCTCTATGAAACTCATCTTTTTAGCACTCTAATGGTCCCATTTTAGCATCCAATTGTGTTTTGAGCCTGTACTTAGAAAGTCCTACAAGAGAATGGGTGGTACTGGACCTAATCCCAGGGAATGAAGCCAGACAAGTGGTAGAAGTGTCAGTTGGGGACCATTTAGGGGATAGTGACCATAACTCTGTAAGATTTAAGGTATTTATGGAAAAGGACAAAGAGGGACCGGAAATAAAAGTACTGAATTGGGGGAAGGCCGATTTCAATATGATAAGACAGGATCTGACCAAAGTGGATTGGGAGCAGCTACTTGTAGGAAAGTCTACATCAGACCAGGGGGAGTCATTCAAAAAGGAAATAGTGAGAGTTCAGGACCAACATTTTCCCATAAAGGTGAAGGGTAGGACCAACAAATCCAGGGAACCCTGGATGTCAAGGGATTTAGAGGATTGGATAAGGAAAAAAAAGGAGGCTTGTGGCAGATTCAGAGTGCTGAAAACAGCGGAGGCCCTAGAGGAGTATAGAAAGTGTGGGGGGTACTTAAAAAAGTAATTAGGAGAGCGAAGAGGGGACATGAAAAAACACTGGCGGGCAAGATAAAGGAAAATCCCAAAGCGTTTTATAAGTATATTTAGGGCAAGAGGATAACCAGGGAATGAGTAGGGACCAAAGTGGCAATTTGTGTGTGGAGCCGGAGGACATAGGTGAGGTTTAAATGATTACTTTTCATCTGTGTTCACTATGGAGAAGGACGACATAGGTGTAGAGATCAGGGAGGGTGATTGTGATATACTTCAACACATTAGCATTGAAAGGGAGGCAGTATTAGCTGTTTTAGCAGGCTTAAAAGTGGATTAATCCCCAGGCCCAGATGAGATGTATCCCAGGCTGTTATGTGAGGCAAGGGAGGAGATAGCAGGGGCTCTGACACAAATTTTCAGATCCTCTCTGGCCACAGGAGAGATACCAGAGGACTGGAGGACAACGAATGTTGTACCATTTTTCAAGAAGGGTAGCAGGGATAAACCAGGTAATTACAGGCCAGTGAGTCTAACATCAGTGGTAGGGAAACTATTGGAAAAAATTATGAGGGACAGGATTAATTTTTTTCACCCAGAGGGTAGTTGGAATCTGGATCGCACTGCCTGAAGAGGTGGTAGAGGCAGGAACCCTTACTACATTTAAGAAGTATTTAGATGAGCACTTGAAACGCAATAGCATACAAGGCTATGGACCAAGTGCTGGAAAATGGGATTAGAATAGGTTGGTGCTTGATGGCCGGCACAGACATGATGGGTTGCAGGGCCTGTTTCTGTGCTGTATGACACGACTCTATAAAAAATATTAAGGATTGTCAATTTTCAGGAATTGCAATTTTTTTTGCCTTCATGGAATGGGTTTGGAAATGGGTTATGTTCAAGTGATGTGCTTTTGTGAGAACAATGGGATTGAACTTCCACAGGGATTTTGGGAATGTTTGGGGAAAAAAACACAAGAGAGCTTATTTAATTATATTGTTTTCAGTAAATGAGTTGTTAAGTAAGTATTGGGTTAGCGATGCAAATCTCTTCCATTGTCAGGTAACTGTATTTTCCAAATTAGGAAAAGGAAACCAAATTATAAAAAAGTTCAACAGGAAAAAGCTAAAATATTTCACTTAATAGAAACGAATGCAATTTGTCTAAAGATGGAAAATAGCCTTTGATGATCAATTTCTATTGTGAAAGCACGGTGACAGGTGAATTGAAATATTTGTAAAATATCCAGATTATTTGGACAATAAAAAGGAATTGAAAGGGAATTGTTATGTAACTGGAAAACATTACGAAGATTCAAAAATGATAAAAGTGTAGAACCTGAACAGCTGGGAGAGATTTCAAATTGGTTTCAGCACTGAAGCATGTGGAGAGCTGCGGAAAAACATACATTACAGTGTTAATTGTGTTATTAAAAAAAGGCCCTCAGATTGTTTTTCAAGGAGTTGCTATGGAACAAGGCTATCAGTAACTTGTAAATTGATTATGACTTGTTATGAGCTGAGTATTACATTCAGTCATAGCAACAATGGAAGAAACAAATGGATTCTCACTGCCATTTTCCCCTTCTTTCCTGAAGATGTTGAGTCTTACTTGTTTATCATTCCACAGGCATCAACTTTGCCCAATTGGCCTTCATTACATGACTTGACAGTGAAGTGAGTCCTGTCTTTACCTTTGTGTGCTGGGCTGTTGGTCTGGGCTGTGATTCCTACTTTTGGATTCTTCATCAAAAGACTCCAAATGAACCAAGGGGTTTTAAGTCCACCCATTTCTTTAAAAAGGGAATTTGTTAGTTGTTTGAAAAGAGGGATTGTCAAGAAAACCTGCTATGCCAAAGGAGGTTTTAAAAAAAAAATTCATTGATTGGAAACCTAAACTTGAAAAAAGGAAAGCTGGAATATTACATTCAACTTTTACAAAGACTTTGCTACAGCAAAAACTAGCCGCCACCATTTGCATTTGAACACCTTTTGCATTCCAAGGCATGAAAGTGGAGACGCATGTCTGATTAGCCTTTAGACAACACAAAGGCTTGCCCTATTGACTGAATTACCTGAGATTGCTTTCATTAGCAAGACATTCAAAGCCATCCTGAGGCATTCATGAGTGGAAACATCTGTCCAAGGGCTAAACAATAACAATACCACCTGACAGAGGTTTTGGGTTTTAGATTTTGGACCTCATTAAAAACAAAGAGGATTGAGAGAACCACGTGACTGTTTCCCCATGCTGCGTAAAACTGGGAGTTCTGTTACACACAGCAGACAAACCAGAGACTCAATCTGTGCAGAAGCCAGAAGGGATGTGCCTCTCTCTCTTTCCAGAAGACCACGTGCAGGACGTGAGAGGCCTAGCAGCCAGTTAGATCTAAGACAAAGACCCCGGGAAGGACACTCTCTGCTCAATTGTCTCTAAGAACAATTATCAACCCAGAACCTTAGGGTCACAACCGGAAGACAATGGAATCACCCAACCCCACAGACTCTGTATTAATTTTTTACTTGTTCTGGACTCTAATCCAAACCAAACTATTTCTTATCACTCTGTACTCTATTTGTGTGTATGATTCTCATGTGCATGTGTGAGTGAAAGTGTAGCCTAATTTTATTATTTTATTTAGATTCGGTTTAGTTTTTTTTTATAAGTACAATAAACTCACCTCTTGTTTAAACTCAAGGAAAATTGTCCGTTTGGTTCTTTACAATCACAACAAAAGGTAAAAGGTAAAATGCTCACTAAAGAGGTAAGCACAACTACTGTTTTAAAAGAGAATAAACCCTCTTACAGTCAAAACAGGAGGAGGACAAGAGGGGAGCCTTGTGACCCCTCCTCATCTGATTATAACAGGGATAGTAAAAGGTATGGGCTGTACATACTTAATGGGCTGACTTTTCTGAGCTGGAACATTCTGCAACTGTCTATCATGGGTCACTCCATAGCAGCCAGTGACAGTTGTCCTGGTGGAATTTCCCGTATTTCTCCCAAGGGAGGGATAGCACCTTTCCCATAGCACCTTTCATGACCTCAGGATGTCCCAAAGTGCTTCACAGCCAATGAGTACTTTCTGTTAAAGTGTGGAATGTGGTAGCCAATATTGACACAGGAAGATCCCACAAATAGCAACCAGATAAAAGATCAGATAATCTGCTTTTGATGGTGTTGGTTGAAGTATAAATGTTTCCAGGACACCAGGGTGGGGGAGGGACTTCCTTGCTTTTCTTCGATTAATGCCATGGGATCTTTTACATCCACTTTCGAAAGCACACAAGACCTTGGTTTAACATCTCATCTGAAAGACAGCACCTACGACAGTGCAGCACTTCCTCAGTACTGCACTGGGTCTGTCAGCCTGGATTATGTGCAGTGGTGCTTAAACCCATTATGATTCAGAGGTGAGAGTATTACCTCTAAGCCACGACTAAAGCTAGTTCTATGAACTTATAAAAAAAAAGGCTCAGGATCCACCCAAACACCTCATTCTTAATCCCATTGCTCCCTTGTAAGACCAAAAAAAGTGGTAGATCCGGGTGCTATGATTGGCCATGAGTGAGAGAAGGGAAAAATTGACAACAGCAACAGCAACTTGTGGCTACATAGCGCGTTTAACATGGTAAACTGTCCCAAGGCACTTCACAGGAACGTTACCAAACAAAATTTGACACCAACCAAGGGGTAAGTTTTAAGGACCGTCTTAAAGAAGACCAAAACTTGCAATTAAGCAAACAAGCCCGACACTTTGGTGCAGTACTGAAGGAATGTTGCACTGGCAGAGGTGCCTTCTTTTGGATGAGATGTTAAACTGAAGCCCCACCTGCTTGCTCGGGTGAATGCAAAAGATCCCCGGCACTATTTTGAAATAGAACAGGGGAGTTATCCCTGGTGTCCTGGCCAATATTTATCCCTTAATCAACATCACAAAAACAGATTATTTGGCCATTATCACATTGCTGTTGTGGGAGCTTGCTGTGCGCATACAGGCTGCTGTGTTTCCTACATTTTTAAAAATTCATTCATGGGATGTAGGCGTCACTGGCCAGGCCAGCATTTATTGCCCATCCCTAATTGCCCTTGAGAAGGTGGTGGTGAGCTGCCTTCTTGAACCGCTGCAGTCCATTTGGTGTAGGTATACCCACAGTGCTGTTAGGAAGGGCGTTCCAGGGTTTTGACCCGGCGACAGTGAAGGAACGGCGATATAGTTCCAAGTCACGATGGTGTCTGACTTGGAGGGGAACTTGCAGTTGGTGGTATTCCCATGTATTTGCTTCCCCTGTCCTTCTAGTTGTTAGAGGTCGTGGGTTTGGTAGGTGCTATCTAAGGAGCCTTGGTGCATTGCTGCAGTGCATCTTGTAGATGGTACACACTGCTGCCACTGTGCATCGGTGGTGGAGGGAGTGAATGTTTGTAGATGGGGTGCCAATCAAGCGGGCTGCTTTGTCCTGGATGATGTCGAGCATCTTGAGTGTTGTTGGAGCTGCACCCATCCAGGCAAGTGGGGAGTATTCCATCACACTCCTGACTTGTGCCTTGTAGATGGTGGACAGGCTTTGGGGACTCAGGAGGTGAGTTACTCACCGCAGGATTCCTAGCCTCTGACCTGCTCTTGTAGCCACAGTATTTATATGGCTACTCCAGTTCAGTTTCTGGTCAATGATAGCCCCTAGGATGTTGATAGTGGGGGATTCAGCAATGGTAATGCTGTTGAATGTCAAGGGGAGATGGTTAGATTCTCTCGTTGGAGATGGTCATTGCCTGGCACTTGTGTGGCGCGAATGTTACTTGCCACTTATCAGCCCAGTCCTGGTTATTGTCCACGTCTTGCTGCATTTCTACATGGACTGCTTCAGTATCTGAGGAGTCATGAATGGTGCTGAACATTGTGCAATCATCAGCGAACATCCCCACTTCTTACCTTATGATTGAAGGAAGGTCATTGATGAAGCAGCTGAAGATGGTTGGGCCTAGGACACTACCCTGAGGAACTCCTGCAGTGATGTCCTGGAGCTCAGATGATTGACCTCCAACAACCACAACTATCTTTCTTTGCGTTAGGTATGACTCCAACCAGCGGAGGGTTTTCCCTCTGATGCCCATTGACCTCAGTTTTGCTAGGGCTCCTTGATGCCATACTCGGTCAAATGCTGCCTTGATGTCAAGGGCAGTCACTCTCACCTCACCTCTTGAGTTCAGCTCTTTTGTCCATGTTTGAACCAAGGCTGTAATGAGGTCAGGAGCTGAGTGGCCCTGGCGGAACCCAAACTGAGCGTCACTGAGCAGGTTATTGCTAAGCAAGTGCCGCTTAATGGCACTGTTGATGACACCTTCCATCACTTTACTGATGATTGAGAGTAGGCTGATGGGGCGGTAATTGGCCGGGTTGGACTTGTCCTGCTTTTTGTGTACAGGACATACCTGGGCAATTTTCCACATTGCAGGGTAGATGCTAGTGTTGTAACTGTACTGGAACAGCGTGGCTAGGGGTGCAGCAAGTTTTGGAGCACAGGTCTTCAGTACAATTGCCGGAATATTGTCAGGGCCCATAGCTTTTGCAATATCTAGTGCCTTCAGTCATTTCTTGATATCACGCGGAGTGAATCGGATTGGCTGAAGTCTGGCATCTGTGATGCTGGGGACTTCAGGAGGAGGCCGAGATGGATCATCAACTCGACCCTTCTGGCTGAAGATTGTTGCAAATTCTTCAGCCTTATCTTTCGCACTGATGTGCTGGGCTCCCCCATCATTGAGGTTGGGGATATTTGTGGAGCCACTTCCTCCAGTTAGTTGTTTAATTGTCCAGCACGTGGCAGGACTGCAGAGCTTAGATCTGATCAGTTGGTTATGGGATCGCTTAGCTCTGTCTATCGCATGCTGCTTACGCAGTTTGGCATGCAAGTAGTCCTGTGTTGTAGCTTCACCAGGTTGACACCTCATTTTGAGGTATGCCTGGTGCTGTTCCTGGCATGCCCTCCTGCACTCTTTATTGAACCAGGGTTGGTCTCCTGGCTTGATGGTAATGGTAGAGTGGGGGATATACCGGGCCATGAGGTTACACATTGTGGTCGAGTACAATTTTGCTGCTGCTGAAGGCCCACAGCGCCTCATGGATGCCCAGCTTTGCATTGCTAGATCTGTTCGAAATCTATCCCATTTAGCACGGTGATAGTGCCACACAACACGATGGATGGTATCCTCAATGTGAAGGCGGGACTTCGTCTCCACAAGGACTGTGCGGTGGTCACTCCTACCATGAGTCATCAGCTGAGGGAGGACGGTAGGTGGTAATCAGTAGGAGGTGTCCTTGCCCATGTTTGACCTGATGCCATGAGACTTCATGGGGTCCGGAGTCGATATTGAGGACTCCCAGGGCAACTCCCTCCCTACTGTATACCACTGTGCCACCACCTCTGGTGGGTCTGTCCTGCCGGTGGGACAGGACAAACCCGGGGATGGTGATGGCAGTGTCTGGGACATTGTCTGTAAGGTATGATTCCGTGATTATGACTACATCAGGCTGTTGCTTGACTAGTCTGTGGGACAGCTCTCCCAACTTTGGCACAAGCCCCCAGATGTTAGTAAGGAGGACTTTGCAGGGTCAACAGGGCTGGGTTTGCCATTGTTGTTTCCAGTGCCTAGGTCGATGCCGGGTGGTCCGTCTGGTTTCATTCCTTTTTATTGACTTAGTAGCGGTTAGGTACAACTGAGTGGCTTGCTAGGCCATTTCAGAGGGCATGTAAGAGTTAACCACATTGCTGTGGGTCTGGAGTCACATGTAGGCCAGACCAGGTAAGGACAGCAGATTTCCTTCCCTAAAGGACATTAGTGAACCAGATGGGTTTTTACAACAATCGACAATGGTTTCATGGCCATCATTAGACTAGCTTTTAATTCCAAGCTATTAATTAATTCAAATTCTACCTTCTGCTGTGGTGGGATTTGAACCCATATCCCCAGAGAAATACCCTGGGTCTCTGGGTTACTAGTCCAGTGATAATACCACTACGCCACCGCCTACCCTAGTGACTACACTTCAAAAAGTACTTAATTGGCTATAAAGCGCTTTGAGATGTCCATTGGTCGTGAAAGGTGCAATATAAATTTTTAAAATTATATAACATGTTTCACGATCTCAGGACAGCTCAGAGCACTTCATAGCCATAGAAATACTTTGTTATAAAGTAGGGAAATATAGAAAGCAACCAATTTGTGCACAACAAGGACCCATGAACAATGAGATAAAAGATATATTCTTACACCCAGGAAATAACAAAAGCAGCTTACATTTATATAGCACCTTTAACATAGTAAAACGTCCGAAGGCATTTCACATGAGCGTTATCAAAGAAAGTTTGGCACAAAGCTTTATAAAGAAACATTAGGAGAGCTGACCAAAAACTTGGTCAACAACGTAGTTTTTAAGGGGTGCCTTAAAGCAGGAAAGGGAGGTGAAGGGGGATAGGTTTAGGGAGGAAACTCCAAAGCTCAGGGCCTAGGCAGCTGAAGGCAAGGTCACCAATGGTGGAGCAATTAAAAAAAAATTAATTACTCGAGGCCAGAATTGAAATAGTGCAGAGCCATGGAGGGATTTGAAAACAAGGAAGAGAATTTTAATATTGAGGCACTGCCGGACCGGGAATTTATGTAGTCAATGAGCACATGAGTGAATGGGAATTGGTGCGAGTTAGGACATGGGAAGCAGAGTTTTGGAAGAGTTCAAGTTTGTGGAGCCTGGAATATGGGAGGCCAGTCAGGAGAGCATTGGCATAATCGAGTCTAGAGGTAATAAAGGTATGGTTGAGGGTTTCGGCAGCAGTTGAGTTGAGGCAGGGGCGGCGTCAGGTGATATTATGAAGGTGGAAGTGGGGGGTCTTGGTGATATAGCAGGTATGTGATCAGAAGCTCATCTTGGAATCAGATAGGAAGCCAAGGTTGTGAATAGTCTGATTCAGTGTCAGACACCGACCACAGAGAGGGACAGAATCGGAGGCTAGAGAATGGAGTTGTGTCTGGGACCGAAGACAATGGCTTTGGTGTACACAATGTTTAGTTGGAGGAACTTTCTGCTCATCCAGGACTGAATGTTGGACAAGGAGCATGACAAATCAGACAGTAGAGGGGTTGAGAGAGGTGGTGGTGAGGTAAAACTGGGTGTCATCAGTATTTATACAGTACCTGATGTGTTTTCAGATGATGTCACCAAGGGGCAACATGTAGATGAGAAATAGGAGGGGACCAAGAATAAATCCTTGAGGGATTCCAGAAGTAACGGTGTTGGAGAGGAAAGAGAAGGCATTGCTGATGATTCTGGATAGATAAGAATGGAATCAGGTGTAGGCTGTAGCAGGGTAACAACCAGGGTAAGAGAGAGTCATTCTTTTCGTGGGGACAAAGCATCAAAGTTGGAGGCTTCATTAAGGAGAGAAGGTATCATCACCTGTCAGTATAGAATGGACAAAGGTAAACTCAAGTTATAGAGACATGGTTATGGTACATGATTAAGATTGATATGTCCTAGTAATAAAAGGGAAATGGAGAGGAGACAATAAGAAGGAGTCCAGAGTTAAAGCCAGAGGTCCCGTGGTGGGATAAAGTTGACATAGGTAGGATGGAGCTAGCTTGGAGCTTCAACGAGCTGATGTCCAGGTTTGGAGACAAGTGTGGAGGGCGAGTGAGTCCAGAAGGTATTTGAAGGGGAGAGTGTTGGGAATTGCACTGCTGGTGGTATTTCCATGGGAATGAAGGGCCAGGAGGTGTGCGGAATTGATCGCAGGGCAGTAAGACTGTGACACAGTTAACGGTCACTAAGATCCAGAAGCGGCAGAGAAATGAACATCGGTCCAGGGATTTCTGGCTAGGAACCACACTGTAGCAAAATAAAGCTGAAAAACCAGTAGGGCAGCCATCAGCTTAGCAGGAAACAGCAGTGGTGGGGGATAGGCTGTAGACTGGAAAAAATTACATTCAAATCTAGGCAACTTAATGGAAGATTAGACTCACGGCAGCTGAGTGTTACAGTGTATCCAGTGGAGAATTATAGTTTTGATGGCTGAGAATTCCAGAGATTTGGGAGCCAAATTTGAACAAAGACAAAGGATGCCAATGGATGGCCAAGGGTTCAGTAACACAGCTAAGGAGCTCCCTCGGGAGCTGCCAGCCTCGGAACCATCAAATTGTGGCAAATCTCAACTGGGTAAATGGGCTCTGTTAGTTTACTTTTTTTCAAGGGCCACAAGCTTAAGTAGCATTACTTGAAGGACAAACCTCAGGAATGTTCCAACACACTGCAACACAAAGTGCTGAAAAATGCGACTCTGCCCATAGTCTCTCACATAATGGGGACATTGTGCAGTTGCCAAATGAGATTGCCCACAGCTTGGAAGAGGGACCAAGAGGAAGAGAGGAACATTGGACTGGCCATTACATTGAACGAGCAGGTCCCATTGTTTGACCGGATCCCGATCAATTGTTCTCTGGAATGCTGGATTAGCCTCTCCTCCTGATAACATTACCGTGCTATCTCTGTTGCAGAGGAATGAATTATGAGTAAAGACAGCTGCGGGGTGGTGGGGGGCAAATCTTGGGCTTTTGAGCATTGGAAGGCGACAGTAAACCATGTAGAAAAACTACATCCATATCACTTATCACTAACACATCTAAGAACATATGAACAGGAGTAGGCCATTCAGCCCCTCAAGTCTGTTCTACCATTCAATTAGATCAGGGCTGATCCGCACCTTAACTCTATTTACCCACCTACGTTTCATAACCCTTAATGTCCTTACCAAATATTTACATCTCTCCGCAATTTCTTTCCGTCGAAGTCAAAGAAAATAGAATTAAGCAGAAATGTAAAATTGACTTCCGACTTACTATCACCCAATCTACACTATCCCACAGAGTCCAAATCTACTCCTTAGAGTTGAACAGGGTCTCACAATATATTGAATTATATCCTATTTGTTTCTCTTTTCTCCCCCTCCAATTTTTTATATAATCTCTCGTGCAAGCCCTGAATTATTCTGGAAGTTCCATAGAGACTGGTTGCACCCCCCCCCCCCCCACCCCCCAACCCCCACCATGCCCCTGGTATTTTGTGCAAGCTTCATGTCTAATCCGAGACTATGAGCATGGAATAATTGAACCATGTGGGGCATCACAGTAAACCTTGATCATGTCTTCACTAGAAACCCACACCCACTTATCTTCTAGAACTACTCTCTTGACTGTGATTAAGAGCAGGAACTATAGCTGATTTCCCCCCACACCCACCCTGCTCCTTACCTAGCCCCGTAGTGCTGAGGTCAATAGTAGTCCTCTACCTGTGGCTGTGATTGGGACTAGCTCATTCAGTAAAGTCTGGGAACCAGAGCTGGAACTTTCATGGTTTGTTTTGGCTCCGTTGCTTGCCAACTCTTCATTGTTCTAAATATTAACCATGTTGCACTTTTATTTTGAAAGGTTGAGGAGAAGTGTGTGGAACTGGGTGCAAAGAAAGTCTTTTCATTTCCTGCGGACATGGCAGTTCCAAAGAATCCAGAGCTGGTTGTGCAGTTTGCCCTGGAGAAGCTGGGTAAATGATTTACGCTTCAATCAGAAAAAGGGATGGGGGGGGAGGAGCAGATGAGGAGACATTGTTACAATCTGGATAGGCACTGTCAGAAAGGGTGGCGGAGGCAGACTCATTAGTAACTTTCAAAAGGAATTAGATAAAAACTTGAAAGTTAAAAAAAAATTGCAGGGCTACTGAGAAAGAGCAAGGGGAGACTAATTGGATAGTTCTTTCAAAGAGCTAGCATAGGTACGATGGACCAAATGGCCTCCTTCTGTGCTGTATCATTCTATGTTTCTTCGTGTCTAAATTCCTTACACTAACGGCAAAACATTTCTTGATATCTTGATTTTAAAATACATTTCTAGCATTGTCACTAGGATTTCCAGTAAAGTGTAATGGCCATGCAAACTGTAAAATCACGTCCAGGGCTACAGTTAATATTTGAGGGTAGAATTTATTATCAGCGTGACTTACACTGGAATATGTTACAATGAGCTTTGAATTCAGGGGGCGAGTAAGTGTGTGTAAATGTGTTTGGGGCTTAGGCGGAGATTGTCCCACTGAACTATGACCACGGCAGAATGGGCTGTGTTGTTTTACTCGTTCTATGTTTCTCCCAGCTTCTTTGAACTATTTAGTTTTGAATCACATTGGATATGATCCTTTCCAGATGTGGAATAGAAATGCTGAGTACACCAGTTGGCTGATGCAAGTAAGCTTTCAGTTCAGTTGAAAATAACTTTTTTTTTTCTGTAAATGTGTTTTGGCTGAAATGCAAAAAGCAACATCATGCAAAATTGAGCGTGGCAAAGATACAGCATCTGATAGACCAGTATTCCTCAATTACCTTTTCTCAAGTACTGCAACCCCAAGCAGTGCCTTGCTTGAGTACCAACTGAGTAACATTCGCGCCACACAGGTGCTGGGCAATGACCATCTCAAACAAGATAGAATCTAACCATCTCCCCTTGATGTTCAATGGCATTACCATCCTGAATCGCCCACTATCAACATCCTGGGGGTGACCATTGACCAGAAACTGAATTGGACCAGCCACATAAATACTGTGCCTACAAGAACAGGTCAGAGGCTGGGAATTCTGCAGCGAGTAACTCATCTCCTGACTCCCCAGTGCTTGTCCACCATCTACAAGGCACAAATAAGGAGTGTGATGGAATACTCCCCACTTGTCTGGATGGGTACAGCTCCAACAACACTCAAGAAGCTCAACGCCATTCAGGACAAAGCAGCCCGCTTGATTGGCACCCCATCCACCACCTTCAACATTCACTCACTCTACCACCAACACACAGTGGCAGCTGTATGTACCATCTACAAGATGCACTGTAGCAACTCACCAAGACTCTTTCAACAGCAGCTTCCAAACCCACAACCTCTACAATCTAGAAGGACAAGAGCAGCAGATGCATGGGAACACCACCACCTGCACGTGCCCCTCCAAGACACACACCATCCTGACTTGGAACTATATCGCCGTTCCTTCACTGTCACTAAGTCAAATCCTGGATCTCCCTTCCTAACAGCACTGTGGGTGTACCTATACCCCAAGGACTGCAGCGGTTCAAGAAAGAAGTTCACTACCACTTTCTCAAGGGCAATTAGGGATGGTCAATAAATGCTGACTTAGCCAGCGACGCCCACATCCCATGAACGAATAATAAAACAAATTCAGGAAAACTGCAGGAGCTTGCACCTTGATGGAATCTGGTCCTATCACTTTTATACAGCCTTTGTGCAATGGATTCTGAAGTAGCCCAAGTTTCTAGCAGTATTCCCTTATCTTCTGTCACTGAAATACTGCCCTGGAAAGGAGATGAAAGCGTGCAGTCCAATTCTGACAGCATCCTAAAGTTGGGTAGGTCATGAATGGAAACTTGGCGATACACGATGTAGCAGGTTTTCCAAAGGCCACCAGTTAATAAATGGTGGTCCTCAGGTGTCCTCAGGGCAGTATTATCAATACCACTATGATTGACAATGACTCCTTTATGACATTTAGGAAGTTTTGAAAGTAAATTGGATGCTACCTTGCTTGAGTGGTACAGAGAAAGAAAGAACTTGCATTTATATAGCACCATTCATGACCTCAGGTTGTCCCAAAGCACTTTACAGCAAATGAAGTACTTTTGTAGCATAGTCACTGTTGTAATGTAGGAAACACAGCAACCAAATTAAGACTTTGTCTTGAGTTCTGAATTCAGCACAGGGAGGGTACAGAGTGCACAGCAAGATCCAACTAACAACAATACGGTAATGACCAGAGAATCTGTTTCTTAGGTGTTGGTTGAGGGACACATATTGGCCAGCACACTGGGGAGAACTCTTCTTCGAGTAGTGCCATGGAATTCTTTACATCCACCTGGGAGGGCAGGCCTCGATTTAATGTCTCATCCGAAAGACGGCACCTCCAACAGTGCAGCACTCCCTCAATATTACAGGCTGGAGTGTCAGCATGAATTATGTGCTGAAATCCCTGGAGTGAGACTTGAACCCAAAGATTTCTGATGGAAAAAGGCAACAGGGCTACCTACTGAGCTAGAGCTAGAGCTGACACCATTATCATTGTCCTGAACTATGAGTTCCATCATAAAAAAGTGCATTTTAATTTTTGAAGCACTGTGTGCCACCTAAAAATGATCAGTTGGTTAATGGCACATTTTTACAGTGTTGCAAGAATTTGTGTTTTCTGATCTGTATTGCATAAATCTTTCTTCTGAACACATTATTCTTTCTAAAACATTTCAGGTGAACTTCCTCAGCTATGTCCAGCTGACAGCTGCTGCACTCCCCGCTTTAATCAAAAAGCAACGGATCAATTGTTGTCGTCTCCTCCCTTTGCGGTAATATTTTGGCTGGAATTCTGTTCCCATGGCTGCCTGCGTTGCATTATCTTTCCAGTGCTTGTTCCCTCTTTCCCTGAAGCTCTCTTGCTTATACTGGCCTGCCAATTCCTAGTGGAGTGCCTTAACATGCAGAGCATTCGCAATAAAGTGGATGAATTAATAGTGCAAATAGATGTAAACGGGTATGATATAGTCGGAATTACGGAGACATGGCTGCAAGGTAACCAGGGATGGGAAATGAACATCCAGGGATATTCAGTATTTAGGAAGGACAGACAAAAAGCAAAAGGCGGTGGAGTTGCATTGCTAGTTAAAGAGGAAATTAACGCAATAGTGAGGAAAGATATTAGCTCTGACGATGTGGAATCTGTATGGGTAGAGCGGAGAAACACTAAGGGGCAAAAAACGTTAGTGGGGGTTGCATATTGACCCCCAAACTGTAGTGATGTTGGGAAAGGCATTAAACAGGAAATTAGAGATGCATGCGATAAAGGAACCTCTGTAAATATGGGTGAATTTAATATGCATATAGATTGGGTAAATCAAATTAGTCAGAATACCGTACAGAAGGAATTCTTGGATGGTATACGGGATGGTTTTCTGGACCAATACGTTGAGGAACCAACTAGAGAACAGACCATCCTAGACTGGGTATTGTGTAATGAGAGAGGAATAATTGACAATCTAGTGGTGCGAGACCCCTTGGGGACAAGCGACCATAACATGATAGAAATCTTCATCAAGATGGAAAGTGATGTAGTTGATTCTGAGACAAGGGTCCTGAATTTTAGTAAAGGAAACTACGAAGGTATGAGGTGTGAGTTGGCCATGATGGATTGGGAAATAAAGGGGTGATGGTGGATAGGCAATGGCAAACATTTAAAGAGCACATGGATGAACTGCAACAATTGTTTATCCCTGTCTGGCACAAAAGTAAAATGGGAAAGGTAGCCAAACCACAGCTAACAAGGGAAATTAGAGATAGCATTAGATCTAAGGAAGAGGCATATAAATTTGCCAGGAAAAACAACAGACCTGAAGATTGGGAGCAGTTTAGAATTCAGCAAAGGAGGACCAAGGAATTGATTAAGAAGGGGAAAATATAGTACGAGAGCAAGCTTGCAGGGAACATAAAAACTGACTGTAAAAGTTTCTATAGGTATGTGAAGAGAAAAAGATTGGTGAAGACAAATGTAGGACCCTTACAGTCAGAAACAGGGGAATTTATTATGCGCAATAAAGAAATGGCTGACCAACTAAATGCATACTTTGGTTCTGTCTTCACGAAGGAGGACACAAATATCATACCAGAAATGTTGGGGAACACATAGTGAAAGAGAGGAACTGAAAGAAATCAGTATTAGTAGAGAAATGGTGTTGGGGAAATTGATGGGATTGAACGCCGATAAATCCCCAGGGCCTGATGGTATGCATCCCAGAGTACTTAAGGAAGTGGCCCTAGAAATAGTGGATGCATTGGTGGTCATCTTCCAAAATTCTATAGACTCTGGAACAGTTCCTACAGATTGGAGGGTAGCTAATGTAACCCCACTATTTAAAAAGGGAGGTAGAGAGAAAGCAGAGAATTATAGACCAGTCAGTCTGACGTCAGTAGTGGGGAAAATTCTGGAGTCCATTATCAAAGATTTTATAGCAGAGCACTCGGGGAACAGTGGTAGAATCAGGCAGAGTCAGCATGGATTTACAAAAGGGAAATCATGCTTGACAAGTCTACTAGAATTCTTCGAGGATGTAACTAGTAGAGTTGATGAGAGGGAGCCAGTGGGTGTGATTTATTTGGACTTTCAGAAGGCTTTCGACAAAGTCCCACATAAAAGAGATTAGCATGTAAAATTAAAGTGCATGGGATTGGGGGTAGTATATTGCGATGGATAGAAAATTGGTTGGCGGACAGGAAACAAAGAGTAGGGATAAATGGGTCTTTTTCCGAATGGCAGGCAGTGACCAGTGGGGTACCGCAGGGATCGGTGCTAGGACTCCAGCTATTCAAAATATACATTAATGATTTAGATGAGGGAACAAAATGACACAAAACTGGGTGGGAGGGTGAGTTGTGAGGAGGATGCAGAGAGGCTTCAGGGTGATTTGGACAGGTTGAGTGAGTGGGTTAATGCATGGCAAATGCACTAAAATGTGGATAAATGTGAGGTTATCCACTTTGGTAGAAAAAACAGGAAGGCAGATTATTATCTGAACAGCTATAAACTGAGAGAGGGGAATATGCAGCGAGACCTGCCTGTTCTCATACACCAGTCACTGAAGGTAAGCATGCAGGTGCAACAGGCAGTAAAAAAGGCAAATGGTATGTTGGCCTTCATAGCAAGAGGATTCGAGTACAGGAGCAGAGATGTCTTGCTGCAATTATACAGGACCTTGGTGAGGCTACACCTGGAATATTGTGTGCAGTTTCAGTCTCCTTATCGGAGGAAGGAGGTTCTTGCTATAGAGGGAGTGCAGCGAAGGTTTACCAGACTGATTCCTGGGATGGTGGGACTGACATATGAGGAGAGATTGAGTCGGTTAGGATTATATTATATGGAGTTCAGAACAGTGAGGGGGCAATCTCATAGAAACCTATAAAATTCTAACAGGACTTGACAGGGTAGATGCAGGAAGGATGTTCCCGATGGTGGGGGAGTCCAGAACCAGGGGTCACAGTCTAAGGATACGGGGTAAACCTTTCAGGACTGAGATGAGAAATTTCTTCACCCAGAGAGTGGTGAGCCTGTGGAATTCACTACCACAGAAAGCAGTTGAGGCCAAAACATTGAATGTTTTCAAGAAGGAGTTAGATATAGCTCTTGGGTCTAAAGGGATCAAAGGGTATGGGGCGAAAGCGGGAACAGGCTACTGAGTTGGATGATCAGCCATGATCATAATGAACGGCGGAGCAGGCTTGAAGGGCCTATTTTCTATGTTTCTATGAATGAAGTCAGAAAGCTCTTGAGTTTGATTCCCACAGTATGCTGAGTTAGTTAATCTCTGTAAAGGTGAAGGGCTACAATAGACCTCACTGCCATTGTACTAGGGAGGAGGGAAACCATTGCCTAGGGTTCCTGTTGTTGGAAAGTGCATGTGCTAAGCACAGCTTTGATGCCTACTGCCACCCCACCCTCATCCCATGGCCAAATAACTAGCCAATACATCATCTAACATCATAATATAATCAATACAAGCTGGATCTCTTTTTTCTTGAAAAAAAGAAGGCTGAGGGGTGATCTAATAGAGGTATTTAAAATTATGAATGGTGTTGATAGCGTGGGTACAGAGATAATGTTTCCACTTGTGGGGAAGGGCATAACTAGAAACCATCAATGTAAGAGAGTTACCAAGAAATCCAATAGGGAATTCAGAAGAAACTTCTTTACCCAAAGCGTGGTGAGAATGTGGAACTGGCTACCACAGGGAGTGTTTGAAGCAAATGGTATTGATGCATTTAAAGGGAAGCTAGACAAGCATATGAGGGAGAAGGGAATAGAGGGTTACGATGATAGGTTTAGATGAGGAAAGATGGGAGGAGGCACGAGTGGAGCATAAATGCCAGCATGGATTGGTTGGGCCAAATGGCCTGTTTCTGTGCTGGCTATCCTATGTAATGGGGGAGGCGGTGGCGCAGTGGTAATGTCACTGAACTAGTAATCCAGAGACCTAGGCTACTGCTCTGGGGTCATGGGTTCAAATCCCACCATAGCAGATGGTGAAATTTGAATTCAATTAATCTGGGAATTAAAAAGCTAGTCTAATGGTGAAGCCATCGTCAATTGTTGTAAAAACCCGTCTGGTTCACTAATATCCTTTAGAAAAGGAAATCTGCTGTCCTCACCCTTTCTGGCCGAAATGTGACTCCAGACCCACAGCAATGTGGTTGACTCTGAAATGGCCTAGCAAGCCACTCAATTCAAGGGCAATAAATGATGGCCTAGCCAGCAACTCGCATGAACAAATAACAAAAAAATCTGGATTAACATGGCAACTTGGCTGGAGGATTGCAGGCAGTCAAAACCATGACCCCAAAGAGTGACTGAAAATTGGAACATGTAACCAAATTCACATTTTATTTTCACCTAACAGGTAAGATTGCCATCCCATATGCAGCTTCATACTCAGCTTCAAAGTTTGCTCTGGATGGGTTCTTCAGCTCTCTGTGTCATGAGCTCACAATGCAGGGGAGGGACGTATCAGTCACACTGTGCATTCTTGGAATGATCGACACCGAATTAACCATGGTGAAAGTCAAGTAGGTTTGTTGGGTGTGAAAAGGCACACAAAGCAAAGTTGCTCAATTCGGTACAGAATGTATTACAAATGACAAAGTCTTACAGCACAGAAACAGGCCACTTGGCCCAACTTGTCCCTGCTGGTGTTTATGCTCTACTCAAGCTTCCTCCCACCCCTCTTCATCTAGCCCTATCAACATATCCTTTCTCCCTCATGTATTTATCTATTTCCCCTTAATGCATCTATACTTTTCGCCTCAACTGCTCCCTGTGGTAGCGAGTTCCACATTCTAACCACTTTCTGGACAAAGGAGTTTCTCCTGAATTACATTTTATATCTTGTATTTATGCCTCCTAGTTCTGGTTTCACCTGCAAAAGGAAAGATCTTCTTTATATCTACCCTAACAAAAACTTTCATAATCTTTCATAAACTTTCATAATAAACTTTCATAAGGGGCGGCGCAGTGGTTAGCACCGCAGCCTCACGGCTCCAGGGACCCGGGTTCGATTCTGGGTACTGCCTGTGCGGAGTTTGCAAGTTCTCCCTGTGTCTGCGTGGGTTTTCGCTGGGTGCTCCGGTTTCCTCCCACATCCAAAAGACTTGCAGGTGATAGGTAAATTGGCCATTGTAAATTGCCCCTAGTATAGGTAGGTGATAGGGAACATGGGATTACTGTAGGGTTAGTATAAATGGGTGGTTGTTGGTCGGCACAGACTCGGTGGGCCGAAGGGCCTGTTTCAGTGCTGTATCTCTAAATTAAAAAAAAATAAAAATAAATAAAGACCTCTCTTGGGTCACTCCTTAGTCTTCTCTTTCTAGAAGACAGAGCCCTATCCTGTTCAATCTTTCCTGATAGGCATATCCTATCAGTCTGGTATCATTTTCATAAATCTTCTCCATTGCCTTGATATACTTTTTATAATTTCCAGACCAGAATTGCTCACACAATGTGGCATTGAACCGCAAATTCTTTCTTTTCTTTCTTTTGGGCCTCCTTATCTCGAGAGACAATGGATACGCGCCTGGAGGTGGTCAGTGGTTTGTGAAGCAGCGCCTGGAGTGGCTATAAAGGCCAATTCTGGAGTGACAGGCTCTTCCACAGGTGCTGCAGAGAAATTTGTTTGTTGGGGCTGTTGCACAGTTGGCTCTCCCCTTGCGCCTCTGTCTTTTTTCCTGCCAACTACTAAGTCTCTTCGACTCGCCACAATTTAGCCCTGTCTTTATGGCTGCCCAAATTACTAATACTAATATTGTAATTTCTGGGTTTTAGTCCGTCTAATACTCATTTTGAACTTTACCTTTCAGGAGTGGTAATTATTAAATGCCAAAATTCCATTTGCCTTCCTTATTACCTGCTGCACCTGCATACTAGTTTTCTGTGATTCATGCATGAGGACACCCAGATCCCTCTGCACCAAAGCACTCTGATGTTTCTCTCCATTTAGATAATAATTTGCCTTTCTATTCTTCTGACCAAAATGGATAACCTCACACTTATCCACGTTAAACTCCATCTGCCAAATTTTGGCCCATTCACCTAACCTATCCATATCCATTTGTAAATTTCTTATTTCTTTATTGCACTTACTATCCCACCTATTTTAGTGTCATCTGCAAATTTGGCTATAGTATCTTCTATCCCTGCTTCCAAGTCATTAATATAAATTGTAAATAGTTGGGGCCCGAGGACCAAACCATGTGTCACCCCACTAGTTACACCTTGCCAACCAGAAAAGGACCCATTTATCCCGACTCTTTTCTGTTGGTTAGCCAATCCTCTAGCCAAGCTAATGAATTGCCCCTAACCCCATGTGATATTACCTTGTATATTAACCTTTTGTGCGGCACCTTATCAAATGTCTTCTGGAAGTCCAGACAGACTACATCTACAGGATCCCCATTATTTGCTTGTTACATCTTCGAAGAACTCTAGCAAATTAGTCAAACACGATTTACCCTTCATAAAACCATGAAGACTCTGATTGATTGTGTTTTGTCTTTCTAAATGTCCTGTTATTACTTCCTTAATAATGAATTCGAACCCATTTCTCTCACAGCAATCTTTGAGCCATACATTTACCTCTTTAATCTTATTGACCCTGTGCCAATTAGTTTGTGGCTCAGGTAGTAATCTGGAGATTATTACCTTTTTGGTTCGGCTTTATAATTTAGCCCCTAGCTGCTCATATTCCCTCAGCAGAATCTCTATTCTCATTCTATCTATATTGTTGGTACCTATGTGGACCACGACAACTGGATCTTTCCCCTCCCACTCCAGTTCTTCTGCAGCCCAGATGAGATATCCTGAACCCTGGCACCAGGTAGGCAACACAGCCTTCGGGACTCTCAATCCTGGCCACAGAGAACAGTGTCTATTCCCCTAACCGTACTATCTCCGATTATGACCACATTTCTCTTTGTGGTGTGGATCAAGGGGAACCGGGGAATGTATTGTACTTAGATTTCCAGAAGGCATTTGAGAACTTGCCACATCAAAGGTTATTGCAGAAAATAAAAGCTCATGGTGTTGGGGTGGGGGGGGGGGGGTGGGTGTGGTGGGTAACATTTTGGCATGGATAGAAGATTGGCTAGCTAAAGAAAGAGATAGTATGCATAAATGGGTCATTTTCTAATTGGCAAGATGTAACAAGTGGTGTGCCACCAGGGCCAGTGCTGGAGCCTCAACTTTTAACTATTTATATAAATGACTACAAAGGGATATAGATAGGTTAAGTGAGTGGACAAAGATCTGGCAAATGGATTATAATATGGGAAAGTGTGAAATTGTCCATTTTGTCAGGAAGAATAAAAAAGAAGCAGATTATCTAAATGGCGAGAGGTTGCAGAGCTCTGAGATGCAGAGGGATCTGGGTGTCCCAATTCATGAATCGCAAAAGGTTAGTATGCAGGTACAGCACATAATTAGGAAAGCTAATAGAATGTTATCATTTATTGTGAGGGAATTGAATACAAAAGTAGGGAGGTTATGCTTCAGCTATACAGGGCATTCTGCAGTACTGTGTACAGTATTGGTCTCCTTATTTAAGGAAGGATGTAAATGCATTGGAAGCAGTTCAGAGAAGGTTTACTAGACTAATACCTGGAATGGGCGGGTTGTTTTATGAGGAAAGATTAGACAGATTAGGCTTGTATCCACAGGAGTTTAGAAGAGTAAGAGGCGACTTGATTGAGACATATAAGATTCTGAAGAGTCTTGACAGGGTGGATGTGCAAAGGGTGTTTCCTCTTGTGGGAGAATCTAGAACTAGAGGTTGCCCATTTAAGACAGAGATGAGGCGAAATATTTTCTCTCAGAGGGTCGTGAGTCTTTGGAACTCTCTTCCTCAAAAGGCAGTGGAAGCAGAGTCTTTGAATATTTTTAAGGCAGAGGTAGATAGATTCTTGAGTGGCCTACTCCTGCTCCTCATTCGTATGTAGCTATGTATGTTCTATGCCCAATCAATGCCAGTGGTTTGTGCACCCTCATATTGGCATAAGAGCCTGCTTGGCTACCCATGTTGCCCACTGGCATTAGGCCCTTTGCATTTACAAAGGAGAAACCCTGCACCAAACTGTTGAGCAATGAGGGAGGTTTACTCTGGGTCTGCTTCGTTCAGGATGCTTCAATGGTCACTGTGTCCTAAGCAGCAGCTGCCACCAAAATGTATGTTTTAAAAACACTTTAGAAGATCCTTCTGCCTTGTACCTTATGATGATTGAAAATAGATTGACTTCATCCCAAACTTCTATACAGGTGGTTGTATATGTAAAGAAATTGCTGCAAAAATCTTTGTGGAGAAATTTGTGCTGGGCCAAACTGGAAAGCACACTTGATCCTAGTGGTCATTGTGCTGACTATCATGGGATTATATGTTGTGTCAAGGCAACATTACCTGGCTGCACCCCTTTGTGTTTTGGTTGGGTGCAAACAGGCTAAGGCTCAGCTGAGATGCTCCATCCATGGATGAATAGCCTGTAAATACTCAGACCTTGATATTAACCCCTCTCCCCACAACATCCCCCCCCCCCCCCACCCCAACTGCCCATGATGGGTGGGAGATATTCAGTACGAGTGGGGTTAAAATGTGAAACCTGTGTAACCGGACTGCAACATGGCGCACACATGTCCGCTGCCATTTTTACAACGGCAGAGTGACTCAGTGTGGAGTGGCAGGATGTTTAACATGTTTAAATTGACTTCCTACAGTGCAATTGGGGGCCCGATTTGAAATTACCTAGTGCTGCATGGGGTCCCCGGACGAGAAACTCTGCAGTGAAGTGGAGGTAGGAGATGCCGGCTCCCCAAAGTGACTGACACTTTTAGCACTCCTCGTGGGCCAGGAGGAGCAGGAGCACCCTGCCACAGCACTCAAGGAAACCTTCGGCTTTCCCGAGTACCAATCTCCAGCCTCTCCTCCCCCACTCACCCATGCCAAACACAGACCTCTCTCCCCTCAGCTCTCCTTCCACTGGCTCTCCCAATTGCAGACCTTGCCAGCTTCCGGGCGGGAAGCGAACCTCCAAGATGCAAATGAGGCAGGGCCTCGTATTCCTGGCCTTGTTGGGTTCTTCAGCCGATACTGACCTGGTGTTCATCCTCCCCGTAAATATCGGAGCCTCGTGGCCAGGGCACACACATAAGAAATGGCCACTCAGGTATGATACCAGAACCCAGGGAACCATACTCCAGAATAAATTAGTGACTTAACAGAGAATTGGAGAACAGTAGGGAAAAATAGACTGAATGAAACAGTTTCTCATCATAACAAAAAAATTCCTTACCAACTAAAACTGGTGCGATTGCGATTATGTTGCAGCGCAGTGTAAATGTCATTCGGCTAGTTAGGTCTGGACAGGGCGGTGGATCAAAAGGCACAAACAAATAGAGACCATAGAGGATCCATGGTATAAAAATCAGAGCAACAAAGACGGATGATATTGCTTTAAGGTGCGAAGCAGTGCAGCACTGGCAGCAGGGACAGCATTTCTTGTCTCCTCTTAATCCTGTAGTCACCTCCTTGTGTGAGGATTCAGCGGACACATTGCGCTCTGAGTCACTGCAAATCAGTTCAATGGTCTCGGTGTCAGGTGATGGGCCTAGTAAAGGCTGGTCTTCCGAAGCCTGACTGGTGAATTTGTGTGTCTTCTCCAGTGTTCCTAAAGTCTCTACTGCCACCTTGGCGATGAAATTCTTGGTGGGAAAGGTTCTTGCTTCACTGGGCGACGATGGTTCTGAGAAAGATACCTTCTCATCAGTTAAGAAAGAAGTTTCGCTGGTGATGACAAGAGACACATTGTTCGGTTGCTTATTCTTGCTTTCAGTGCATGGAAGCGTGTCAGTTCTTACCGGCTCTGTATTGATCATATTCAAACTCCCATCATTCTGCGTACACTGATGTTTCATGAGCTTCTGTTGGGCTTCTTTGTACTGCAGCCTTTTGGCTTTTGGAACCGGTTCAGTTAAATGCCCAATATTTTCATCAGACAGAGAATGAAGTTCTTCCACCGATGATTCTGGGCTATCTGAGATAGGTGCCAAGGTTATCTGGGTGTCTAGGTCCAAAAATGGAGAGAAGGACAGTCGACTTGGGTCAATGTCTTGTAGCTGGTTAATAATATCAGTGATGGATTCCTTCACGCTGTCAAATTCCTTCAATTCATGACTATTGGCTGGTTGTCTCTGTGTCGTCATGTTGGGAGCTAACCTCTGAAAAGATATGGAACTTATGAGTGACAACATCAAAGAAAAATATGCCAAACAGATTTCTGTTTGGTAGTTAACAAGTATTTGGCTACATTTTAGAGTCTGTTTACTGTTCACCATTTAGACCTATGGTGGAATTACAATTCAGTTGATCATCCAGAGTGCTGAAAGAACTAGCAGAACCTTAAGTTCAAGTTACATCAGTAACTGAGCATTACTTACTTACATAGTATTCACTGCACAGAAACAGGCCATTCGGCCCAACAGGTCCATGCCAGTGTTTATGTCCACATAAGCATCCGCCCACCTACTTAATCTAACCCTATAAACATATCCCTTTATTCTTTTCTCCCTGATGTTTATCTAGCTTTCCTTTAAATGCATCTATGCTATTTGCCTCAACTACTCCTTGTGGTAACAAGTTCCACATTCTCATCACTCTCTGGGTAAAGAAGTTTCTTCTGAATTCCCTATTAGATTTACCTTAAATTTATCTATCTTAAATTTATGGTCCCTAGTTTTTGTCTCCTTGCAAGTGGAATCATCTTCTCTACGTCTAACCTATCAAACCCAATCATAATCTTAGAGATCTCTATCATCTTTCAGTTTTTTCTGTTATCAAGAAAAGTTCACCCGCAACTTTCTCAACTGCAGTGAAAAATGCACTAAAAATTTCTCAAGTCTTTTTTCATAACTATTACTCCTCGTTCCATTGTTTTTATATCCTTCCTATAATGCACACAATACTCCAACTGTGATATAACTAAGGTCTTGTACAAATTCTATTCAATGCCTCCAGATACTAAACCACAGATTCTGTTTGACTTTTTCTGCTCTTATCCATTTGTACTGCCAAATTTAATGGCTTGTGCAACTGCACACCATGATGCCTCTGCTCTTCTCCATTGAAAATATATAATTTCAAATGTACTTCCTTCTCCATTCTTATTTCTACAATCTATTATTTCACATTGTTCTACATTGAACAGCATTTGCCACTTACCTGCCCATCCTACTAGCTTATCTAGCTTCTCCTGCAGTCTTTAACAGTTCTTATTCCAGTTTGCCGTACCTTCCAGTTTAATGCAGATCTGCAGGTTTCAATATTGTTGCATTATTTTCTAAGTCCCTATCATTTGTTTATATCATAAATGAGGGAACTCTAATACTTGCTCTTGAGACACATTACTCATCAAGACTTTCCAGTCCAGGAAACTTTCCTTTACCTCTGCTTTTTTCTTTCTGTTCTCCAATGATCCCTCTGTCCGTGTATTTCCCTGTCACACTTCCTTTACCATGAGTTTCTTATTTGTATTTTATCAAATGTTCTTGAAAATGTATATAAACAACATTCATTACATGTCTATTATCAATCCTCTGTTATTTCTTCAAACGATGCTACAGGATTGGTCAAGCACAGCCTGCCATCCCAACTGTATGTAGACACCCTGTACTTGAGATATGTGCCATTTATATAATTACTGTGCCTGCCAGGGACCTTAGGCAAATTAAATCTAGTTTTGTCATTGAAACAAGTTTATGGTCTCAAATTTCAGCTCCACCGCTGTAATTGTCATAGTGATTTGTCCCAGTTTTCAGAGTACCTATAAAAAAAACTTAACACTGAAATGAATATCAGTCATGATGTACCAGGTTGTTTCTTTTACCCAGAGGGAACAGTATCATTGAATAACAGTACTTTTGGGAAAAGATGGCAACATCCTGAGTCCATGTACATAGAAACCAGAAATAAATTTGACAGCAAGCAACATTTTGAGAGATCCTCTGAAATGCAAACTATTCCCCTATTCCGACTTCCTATATTTTAATTACTTTAAAATATTCTACTTCCATCGGGAATATTACTTACCTTCTAGCGTGTAGCTAGGAGCTGCAATAAAGAACAGAGCTACAGGTGTGCATTTCTGACACTGCTCCGCTCTGTATTCTTGTACCAGGCAAAAGAAACATATTTCTTAAAAACTTGCAATAAAACACCAGGCAAATGTCTGCAGAAAGATTCATGATCAAGTAGAATTGCATGTTTTGCATGCGTGCAGTTTCTTTTTATGGAGGGCCTGAAGCTCTCGGAATGAGAGAGTCCCTATATATTTCACAGTGGTCAGATTGCACTGCAAGTCTGAGATTGCCATAGTGTGAAATGCAGCCAGCATGTCCTGTGTTATTCCACAGACTGTTACTCGGAACTTTGCTCACCAGGAAAGAGGTTGTGCATATATTCAAAATCCCTCATTAAGACTTTATTTTTAATGCCAGGAGATTGTGGGTGCGAATATCTGCTTTCTCGTAACGTTAAAATGACTATTGTAAGTTTGTTCATTCCACATGAGCGCTCTTATACTCAACTCAATACTACATTGGAATCATAGAATAGTACAGCAGAGAAAGAGGCCATTCGGTCCATCGAGTGTGCGCTGGCTCTTTCAAAGAGCAATCCAGTTAATGTCACTCCCTTGCTGTTTCCCCATATCCCTACAATTTTTTTTCCTTCAAGTAGTTACTCAATTCCCTTTTGATGCTACAATTGGATTTGTATCCACCTCCCCATCAGGCAGCACATTCCAAATCTTAATCACTCAATTGCATCGCTTCAGCTTCTTTTGCCAATTACCTTAAATTGTGTCCTATGATTATTGATCCTTCAGCCATTGGGAATAGTTCCTCTTTATTTTCACTGTCTTAGCTGTTCATGATTTTAAACACCACTATCAAATCTCCTCTTTATCTTTTCTGCTGTAAGGAGAACAACGTCAATGTCTCCAGTTTATTGACGTAACTGTAATACCTAGAACCATTCAAAATCTCTTCTGTACCCTCTCCAAATCTTTCAAGTCCTTCCTAAACTGGGGTGCCCAGAATTGGACACTGTACTTCAGCTGGGGCCTAATTAGTGTTTTATACTTCTTTGGCCTCCTTGTCTCGAGAGACAATGGGTAAGCGCCTGGAGGTGGTCAGTGGTTTGTGAAGCAGCGCCTGGAGTGGATATAAAGGTCAATTCTAGACGGACAGACTCTTCCACAGGTGTTGCAGAAAAAATTCGTTGTCGGGGCTGTTACACAGTTGGCTCTCTCCTTGCACTTCTGTCTTTTTTCCTGCCAACTGCTAAGTCTCTTCGACAAGTTTACCTTATGGTATTTGCACTGCAATAAGGAAATGTTGGGGAAAACGTCATGTTCTGTATCCCTGACAGCTTGTGTCTCATCTAGTTACAGTTCACGTGAGCAAGACTCTGGTCTGGGAGGGAGGGATTCCTTGGGGCAGGATGAGCGGGGGGTGGTGTGGGTAAGGGAAGAGCAGGTACATTCCAAAAGCAGATATCCAAATACAGACTCACTCTTGCTGATGGGGTAGAAAGCCATATATCCAAATTTTCCAATGATACAAAGATAGGCAGCATTGTAAGCAGGTAGATGGGAGCATAGAATTAGAGATATTAATAGAATAATTTAATGGGCAAAATTGTGGCAAATGGATTTCAATGTAGGTAAATGAAAGGTCATCTACTTTGGACCAAAAAGGATGCTGAAAAGCTAGAAACAGTGGAGGTCCAAAGAAACTTTGTGGGGGTTTGTGGGGGGGTTTGGGTGGTGGAGGGGTGGTCCAGGTACACAGAGCATTAAAATGTTATGAAATGTTATGTACAGAAAATAATCAAAAAGGCTAATGGAATGCTGGCCTTTATAGCTAGATGACTAGATTACGAGGGGCTAGAAGTCATGCTTCAGCTATACAAAGCCCTGGCTAGGCCACATCTGGAGTACTGTGAACAGTTCTGGGCACCACACCTTACAAAGGATATATTGGCCATGGAGGGAGTATCGTGTAAGTTTACCAGAATGATACTAGGACTCCAAGGGATAAATTATGAGGAGACATTACACAAACTAAGCTTGAGTCCCTGGAATTTAGAATGTTAAAAGGGTGATTTGAATGAAGTTTAGAAGATATTAAGGGGAAACACATGGGGTTGGATTTTGTAGTCCCGCCGCTGGGAGTGGTGGTGGGCATGGAACATGGCGGCCATCCTGCAGGTGACCCACTTACCGTAATGATGGCGGCCACCCCCCCCCACCCCCGCAATCACATGGCGGGGCAGCATTGGTGACACTGTGAATGGCGTCACCTGATGCAGGAGTAGATGCTGGCGCCATCTTTAAAAGGCTGCCTGCCCCGCAAACAGTCTATCCAAATGCAGAGTTGCCCCCTTCCCCCTGGTGATTTATCTCTTGGAGTCCAGGTATCATTCAGCCCCAGGTCTCTTTGGAGCTCTACTGTCTCTAGCTTTTCAGCATTTAGAAAGTACCCGGTTCTATTCAATTGCAGAGTTGACCCCTCCCCCCACCATCATACACACAAAGCAGAGTTGAGCCCTTACCACCAATCCCCCCCCTCCCCATCCATACACACAATGCCGATTTGATCCCTCCCCACCCCGGTGGCACCAACATCTCATGGATGGGAAAGTGAAGGTGCGTGATTGCTGCCTGTCGAGCTCAAGATTGTTAAGATTGCGGCGAATTACGTTTAAATGGATGCAAAGAAGTACTTACCATATTTAAAGTAGGGTCCCGTTGCAGAGTCCCAGGAAGATCGGAACCGGCAATCCTGGCGTTGGGATCCATGGCAGCGTTCCCCGTCGCCACGAAACCCAATATCGGGTGGAGAACAGGATTCGGCCCATAGGGTAGATTGAGAAATCTATTTCCACTGGTTGGGAATTCTAGGACTGGCGGCATGGTCTAAAACTTAGAGCCAGATCTTTCAGGAGTAAATTTAGGAAACACTTCTACACACAAAAGGCTGGAATTAACATCATGTGTACGGGCTCTGTGATGCAGGCAACGGCATCAGCTGGCTCTGCAGAGGCGCTGGCGCCATTTTTAAAGGGCCGCCAGACCGAGCACTAAATTTTAATGTTTAAACCCATACCCCCTCCAGTACACCACAAATAAAACGTCGCCCCTTCCCTCCCAAAAAAGCACTTCAATTGCATAGTTGCCCTCTCCCCACAACCCCCCCCCACCCAAAGCACTTACATTGCTGATTTGACCTCTCCCCACTAAATTTTACAAAGTGCAGAGGTCACCCCTTCCCCCGCACCCCCCCCCCCACCCCTACATTATTAATGCAAATTTGACCCCATTCCCCCCCCACCACTAAATTAAAAATCCTAAGTTCCCCCGTTCCCCACCTCGGTAGCACCAGCTTTCCCTGGACGGGAAGGTGGAAGTGCGTCAGTGCCAGCCGCCGCACGGAAGATCCCAAGCAGCCGGTAAGATTGCAGTCAATTTTATTTAAATGTATTCATGTACTTTATTTAAATAGTTAAAGTTGGGTCCCATCGCCCAACAGCGGGGGGTGGGGGTTGGGGGGGTCGCCATGGAGTCTTGCCACCGCCGGGAAGATTGTGCCCGGCACTCCTGGCGTCAGTCTCCGGACAATCTTCCGGTCTCCACCACCCGCCACCACGGAGCCTGATGTTGGGAGTGCAACAAAATCTGGCCCAAAGGGTGGTAGAAGTTTGGTATCCTCTTCTGCAAATGGCAATTGATGCTAGATCCGTTGTTAATTTTAAAACTGAGATGGATAGCGTTTTGTTATCCGGAAGTATTTAGGGATATGGGGTAAAAACAGGTACATGGAGTTAAGTCGGGGATCAGTCATGATCTCATTGAATGGCGAAATAGGCTTGAGGGGCTGAATGGCCTCCTCCTGTTCCTATGTTCTAAGTTGATGTGTATTCAAAACCGCTGGACAATGATGTAAAAGTGGCAGTATAATGGTAACCATAAACTTTACATCAGGTCTTCACCAACCTTTCAAACATTAATGTACTTGGTGAGAAAAATGTATAGGTCTAATGACTGCAAACCCAAATGAAGTTATGTTTATTCTTAAGAGTGAGAAAATTCTGAAACCAAATGAAGTGCATCTCACTCCAATTGAGTGTTACTTAACGGCAGTAAAACAGTAGAGGAGGGGTAAAGCTGTGCTTTGATATTAAGTAAGTCAAAACACACATCCTGATACAGCCAACTCCAGATAAATGTTTCCACTGTCGCTGAATTTCTATTTTCCAAATTACTTCCCATGTATTCTCACAGTCTGGAATTCCTAATCCAAATAAACCACTTATGTGCAAAATCACCATCCAAGTTTGATTCAATTCTAGGTTCCATCTCTTCTATTAAAGGGGAAGGAAAGCCTGCTGGGGGTCTATGTGAAAAGGCTTTTATTTAAATATAGAAACATAGCATAGGAACAGGAGAAAGCCATTTAGCCCCTCGATCCTGTTCTGCCCTTCAGTGAGATCATGGCTGATCTGCGACCTAACTCCATATACCTGACTTTGCACCATATTCCTTAATACCTTTGGTTAACAAAAATCTAGCAATCTCAGTATTACAATTGTTATGAAAGTACCTCCATTTTAAAAAATATTTTTGTGAGGACTCGTGTTTTAAAATTGTGGAAATGGATTCCTTTGGAGGACTGAAGAGATTCCATAGATGCTGGAATTTTTTTTTTAAAAAAAGGTCACTGGAAGGACTTTGAGACTTTGTTTAAAAACACTTACTGGAAGTTCCATGTCTTCAGCTAGATAAACAGCAGGTGCCTTCTGACTGTGGGAGTAGTTTACGGAGAAGTGACACGTCAAGATTTATGGTGGTCAAGAGTTGGTTTCGGTTTAGATATTGTTTTGAGTCAGTTGGGTTTGCAGCCTGCTGAGAGAAGCACCCAGCTCATCCTTTCTCCACCTGAGAATCCAGTGTGCGATAGCTGAAACCCCTGATGCCGCATTTCTCCTGGAAAGCCTGCCAGACTAATCTTTGTCGTCGCCTGAAGAGAACTGCTCCAAAAAGATTCCAGTGCCAGCCGTCTACGCATATTTGGGATGCCAGAAAAGGAACAACCAATATCATTCCATATCTTATCCTCTTCCTTCAAGAGTTAACAGGTATTTGGCCAAAGTCTTTTTTGTAAAACAACCTCTACAGAGAAAATCTCTCTTTTTGTTTAACCTCTGTGTGTGTGTGTGTGAGTGTTGGACTAAGTTAGAAGGGAACTTTTAAATGTCAATCTGTGTGTTCATGCTTTGCATCTTTACTGAATACATCTTGTTTTATAATAAATTGATAATTTTGTTGTTTAAAGAAACCTGGTTGGTGGATTTTATTCTGAAATAAAAATAGAGTATATAATTGGCCATAACAGAAACTGGGTAAATATTTAAATATATCTAGTGACCTGTGGAGAAGTGGAACTAGAGAAAGACATTGCACTCCTCCTGCTTCGGTCATAACACAATTAACAATTGATCTAGCAGCAATTTCCATTTGCAGAAGAGCATTCCAAACTTCAATTACTCTTTCTGTGTAGCAGTATTTCCTAATTTCACTAATGAAAGGTCTGGCTCTAGTTTTTAAACTGTGCCCCCTGTGCCTAGACTACCCAACTAGTGGAAATAGTTTATCTCTATCTACCCAATCGTTTCCCCTTAATATCTTGAAAACATTGATCAACTCAAATCATCAAAATAAAATATATATTTAATTTTTTTTGCCATGTTGGAGGCTACCATTGTGTGTCTTCTCCTTTATGGTACGCACATAATCTTTTAAAGAGTGCCCAATAGCGGTCACAAGCAGGGACATTTTCTCCCCTTTCTTTTCCTTTTGATTGAGGTCAACTCTACTGCTACCTTGACTTAGATAAACTAAGTCAACACAGGACAGAGAGTCCTTCTTAGTCTGTGAGACTCAATGGGTACAATGGGAGTGTATTCACACAGTGAGCTATGAGGGAAGTACTGTGTCATTGAAATCATCTTTCTATTCAGAGTTAACCCGTTTGTTCATTATTTTTTATTCCTATTGACGAAATCTTACTTTTTTTTTTGGAGGTGAAGAAAAGGTGAATGGTCAGTTTGTGTCAGAAGTTGTGAGCCCAAAGAAGACCCGGCCAAAATGTTTGCAACTCTGTAATGGGTGTTTGGTTTCCTGAGTCAGATTTTGAGAGGTTGTGACATAGCTATACTACTGGGTGTCAAACAAGCAAAGAAACTTTTGTGAGCCTCCTAGACAGATGAGATTGTCCTCCTGCAGTTTCGTTCTTCCTGCAAACTAGGAAACAGCTGCTGCCCCAGGCCTGAATAACCTTACAAATCCTTTTCCCAACTCTCTATGGGATGCTACTTCTCCCTTGTTGGATGGCAGCCTACAAATTTTCCCAATATTTATCAATACTGAAAGCTCATAAGTCCAGTTTGCCACATCTAGCAGATTGAAACGCTAAACTTTACAACACATCACCTTTTATCAGAGGATCCTCAGAGTTCAGTTAGTTCAAATAATCTTTACTGAAGATTGGATGCTATAGCAAAAACCCACCCAGCCATTGCTGTGATCTCAACATCATTTGTGCTTTATATTCTTGAAACAATAATGAATTATTTCCCCCACTAAACTAAACTTTTTGTTCAAACATAATGTCACCAGCTTGGCATTAATAACTTGTTTACTTACATAAAGTCATCTTTACTTCTGTCCTTTGTCATGGTCCTGTAGTTTTTTTCAGAATATGCGGTTTGCCTTTAAGGCTTGCAAGGGATCAGTATTACTTTAAGAACCAGCAAGCCTCAGGAGTTATAGAAAGGTGCATTTTTGTTGCCTTAGAAACAGCCATTTGGAGACTGCGATTCAAAGGGTGCATTCTGATTACCATAGAGACAGCCACTGGGAGTGAGTCTCATGCGATACATTTGTTACAATTCAGTTTTGAACTGGCTTTTATTTCAAGACAGTCTGTTCTGACAGAACGCACAGACAGAAGACACAGCTGTGATGACAGCACTTGGAAAAAGAGCTCTCAATCATTTAAACTGAAGGAAGAGGATTTTAGTCTGTTTAATTATTATCTCTCCAAAATTCAAAAAAAAAAGTCAAGCCAACACAGATCTCTGGTAATGTAAATTGAAGAAAGGGAAGTTAGACTGTGACAATTTTTTATCCTTCAAAAACTCTAAAGTTAGCTTGATTCCATTGAAAGTGTTTGCGAGTCATTAATTGTTGAAATTCGCTGGAGAAGGTAAGCAACATTCTGTGAGGACTTCAAGCAACATTCTGTGAGGACTTCAAGCAACATTGGACTATAAATTTGCAAGGACTCTTTTTTTCTATTTTAAATGTTGTTTATATCTTCATAGTGTTGAAGAATTTAGTTCTTCTAATTAAAGCGCTAATTTGTTGATTTAAAGACATCTGGTTTGGTTAGTCTCATTCAGGGGTTAATAGATGGTACAATTTGGCTGGGTCTTTCTTTAATTTGGAAAGTTTTAAATGATATGCTAGGCGATCTGTAGAGCGACGAGATTGAATTATCAGTGCATCTCTCCCACCACAATCAGACTCGGATATTTTGATTGGGGGCTTTGACTGGGGTAGTCAGTCATAACACCTTTAACATTAGGTTCCAAAATCATAAAATTGCACTGGACAGAAGGAGACCATTTGGCCCATCTTGCCTGTACCAGTGCTTTGGAAGAATTATCCAATTAGTCCCACTGCCATCCTCTTTCCCCACTGCTTTTTTAGGATTTAAGATTCTGGCAGGAATTTTTTGTTGGGTGGAAGGTCCCGACTACTGGCCGGAAAGTCGGGGGTAAGCCCGCCTCCACTGGGCCTGGGGAGCCAGACCGGGATTTTCCGCTCCCCAGGCCCTTAATTGCTCTTGGGTGGGACTTACACCTCCTTAAGGCAGGAAGTCTCTCCTAATGGAGCTGCTGGCCAATCAGCGGGCTGGCTGCGCTTAGTCCCAGCAGCACCAACAGGAGCGATGGCCACTGCTGGGACTACAGTCAGCCATGGCAAGCAAGGTGAAGGACGGCCCAGAACACAGGTAAGCTTTTAGGGCTTCGCTAGGGAAAATTGATAGACTGTAAACTACCCGCAGCTGTGGGAGTAGGCCCTTAAGTGCCAGTTAATTGGCCACTTAAGGACCTTGATTGGCTTGGGGTGAGTGGGCTGTTTTTTGCTGCCGCTGCCCTGCGTAAAATTGCAGATGGGGGTGGGAGGGAGGCGGTAACAGCTCCCCGCCTCCCACTCAATTTTATGCCCCTGCCCCGCCACCAGCCCACTCGTTTGGGGGGCATAAATTTCCGGCCTCTGTTTCAAGAGGTTGACCTACACGTCAGACTCAGTACTGAAAGGAGTGCTGTTTTGTATAGAACTATATGTAATTCTTGCCCCTATTATAAACAGGTCATTAAAGCCGTAGACACTGTACAGCACCGGTACATCAAGATGATGTAGGGCTGAGAAAGTAGACTTACATAGAAACATAGAAACACAGGAGTAGGCCATTCCTTCCTTTGAGCCTGCTCCGCCATTCATTATGATCATGGCTGATCATCCAACTCAGTAACCTGTTCCTGCTTTCTCCCCATATCCTTTGATCCCTTTCGCCCCAAGAGCTATATCTAACACCTTCTTGAAAACATACAATGTTTTGGCCTCAACTACTTTCTGTGGTAGCGAATTCCACAGGCTCACCACTCTCTGGGTGAAGAAATTTCTCCCCATCTCAGTCCTTGAAGGTTTACCCCATATCCTTAGACTATGACCCCTGGTTCTGGACTCCCCCACCATCGGGAACATCCTTCCTGCATTTACCCTGTCAAGTCCTGTTAGAATTTTATAGGCTTCTATGAGATCCCCCCTCACTCTTCTGAACTTCAGCGAATATAATCCTAACCAACTCAATCTCTCCTCATATGTCAGTCCCGCCATCCCAGGAATCAGTCTGGTAAACCTTAACTGCACTCCCTCGATCGCAAGAACATCCTTCTTCAGATAAGGAGACCAAAGCTGCACACAATATTCCAGGTGTGGCCTCACCAAGGTCCTGTATAATTGCAGCAAGACATCCCTGCTCCTGTACTCGAATCCTCTCGCTATGAAGGCCAACATACCATTTGTCCTTTTTACCACCTGTTGGATCTGCATGCTTACCTTCAGCAACTAGTGTACGAGAACACCCAGGTCTCATTGCATATTCCCCTCTCTCAGATTATAGCTGTTCAGATAATAATCTGCCTTCCTGTTTTTGCTACCAAAGTGGATAACCTCACATTTATCCTGATTATACTGCATCCGCCATGCATTTGACCACTCACTCAACTTGTCCAAATCACCCTGAAGCCTCTCTGCATCCTCCTCACAACTCACCCTCCCACCCAGTTTTGTGAGGAAAGACAGGAGATTGGGACTATATACTGGAGTAGAGAAGAATAAGAGGACATTTAATGGAGATTTTTCACTTGGGAGTCAATGAGGAGGGACCATATATTTCTAATTCCATCATTAAGAGAGTGAGGAGAGAGGGTAGGAGAAATTCCTTTATTGGAGAAGGAATGCTTTGCTACAGGTAGTTGTTGAGGTGGAGACTATTACTTCTTCTGAGGGAACATTGGATAAATACTTGAAGCAAAGGCAGGTCGAGGACTATGGGACGAGATCAGTCTTCAGATTAATTTTGTTTCCATCTAGAAAAGAGGCACTCAAGAGACAACATGGGCCAAATGGATCCTTCTGTGTGTAAACAGTGGTTTTATGAGATCCAGGAGCAGCTGTGACTATTTGAGTTACAGATTCCAGAGCTTGGAACATACACTATGCAATATTAGTGTGCCAAAATCAATAACTTGCACCTTTACTGTTACTACTGGCACAAGTGACACAAGTCCCAGACAGGGACAGATCAAAGGATTTACCAGTACACACGGCACCCTGTGTTCATGCACATTCAACTCTGGGGAACCTGTGAATCCACAACTTGTTGGCAGACAACATTATTCTTCATAGGAAATGGAGCTCTGCATTTGGCTTGAAATTTTATATGCTGACAGCTGCTCTTCTGTGGCGTTGCTCACAATAAATCAGAGGCTGCACTGATTACAACAGAAGGGGTATTACTCCACGTAACGTACAATGTTCTCTCAGGTTAATGACAATCATATTAGTTAAGTTCTAATTTAATACATGATTCTCCAGTTTTGTGTCAGGGGCTCACATCCAGTAGGAACAGGATAGAGGTTGTCCAAACTCATGTCATCTTACAGCCAGCAGAGAGAAAAGACGTTTTAACAATCAGGGCTGGCTTCAAACCCAATTCTCAGCAGTCAAAGAAGTCAATGTGCAAATCCACTGCAGTGTCAGGCCCAGCTTTGACAGTGGTATTAATATAGGATTGTGGGCAGAGATAGACAACAACAACTTGCATTTATAAAGCACCTTTACCATAGTAAAATGTCCCAAGGCACTTCTCAGGAGCACAATCAGACAACAGTTGAGAGATTTCCCCAGTGTGCCTATGAATGGTTAAAATGGAAGAATCCCACATCCTTTTGGGGGTGCTTGTCAATCCCTGGCTAACAGCCCATCGTTTGCCAGCTTTCTCAATTGGGATTTAATGTGCAGCAAGCACTGCTGGAGTAGAATCGAAGGAGATTCGAGAAATTAAGTTGCAAATTGTGGTATGAAATCTATTTGGGTTTTATAATCTTTCACAGGGTAAATGATGATAATTAGAGAGAGAAGAGCGGATGTAAAGAGGTAAACAAGAAAGACACACGGAATGACTAATTCAATGAGAACCTTTACAAACTGAAAACTTCAGATAGTATTTGGATATCGAGCGTATTTGAGTCTGTGTTGAATGCTTGTGCCCAGAGGCATTAGTTGTCCGTGTAAAAGTGCTTAATTTATACTGTGGAGAGCTGAAGGACATTGAAAATCTCACTGTGAGGCAGGCTAAAAAGGAAAAGGAACTGCACACTGCTGGGCATAATAAGTTGGAGGAGCCTAAAAGGAAATCAACTTTCTCTGCAAAATGATATTAGATTGTTCCTTTTTTAAATAAAATCCAATCTTCATTAGTAGTTTACTCAAGCACAACTGTGATTGCCATTGAAATGTAACATCAATGGAAAAGTAAAATAAATGAGTGGAAAATCACCACCACCCCTCTGCCCACACATGTGGTAGAGACTGGATTCAGACTGGGTAGCTTTGAGGCATGAAAGGATATTTGTTCAAATATTATGGGTCTGATCTGTGGAGGCTGGCCTTGTGCCTGTACAGTTGTATGGTGCCAGTGTACTGCCCTTGCTGCTTCTCATGGAACCAGATATTGAAAATCCCCACACTCTGCACAAATAACTGGGGCAGTTTCACAACCTGAACCAGTACCTTTCGGGATAATATTAACTTTGGAAGATAGTGTAAAATGAGCATTGTCAAATCAGCCACTCATTATACACTCTGTCTGAATTTCCTTTCCATTGATCTCAATGGGATGTGTAGTGTAATGGACGAGCAATTTGACACCATCCATATGCCTACACTCAAGGTTAAAATGACTCCCTTTGCGTGTAACCACCATGAACTGACAGCCATTTAACACAAGCTCAAACAAGTGCTATGTACAACCATTGTAAATATAGGAGGGTTGGTACAAGATGGCTGTGCTGTCAGTGCACTCCTTTGCACCCTCATCTTCAACCCTGAGCAATTCTGCTCTTTCTTGGGCCTTCAGGGCAGTGAGATGTGATTGGAGCTGTGTCAGCCGTGGTTCAGTTGGTAACACTCTCATCTCTCTGTCAGAAAGTTGTGGGTTCATTGTCCCACTGCAGGACTTGAGCACAAATACAAGGTTGACACTCCAGTGCAGTACTAAGGGAGTGCTGCACTGTTAGAGGCACCGTCTTTTGCATGAAACATTAAACAGAGGCCCCATGTGCCTTCTCAGCTGGACATAAAAGATTCCATGGCACTATTTTGAAGAAGAGCAGGGGAGTTAACCCTGGTGACCTGGCTAATATTTATCCTTCAATCAACATCACAAAATCAGATTGTGTGGTCATTATCGCATTGCTGTTTGTGGGAACTTGCTGTATGCAAACTGGCTGCTGTGTTTCCTACATTACAACAGACTACACATTCAAAAGCACTTCATTGGCTGTAAAGAGCTCTGGGATGTCCAGGGTCATGTAAGGCACTATATAAATGCAAGTCTTTATTGTCTGCAATTCAGCACTATGCCCTCTCCTTCTCTTTCTTCCCTGCAAGAGAAAACAAGGTAACACCATTAAGAGGTTGGGGTGATTACAATGCACAAGCAGAACCACCCTGCAAGTGGCATTTGGCCAACCAATAATGGAGGAACCAAGCAGGAAGCGAGACTTGAAAGAAAGAACAAAAACAGCAATGAGATAAATGACCATAAAGTCTGGTTTGGTGGTGTTGATTGAGGAACAAATGTTGGGCAAGACACTGTGATCTTTTCTGTCTATTTAAGAGGGCAGATGGGTCTCCATTTAACAGCTCATCTGAAAAATGGCATCTCCAACAATGCAGCACACCCTCAACGCTGCGCTGAAGTGTCACCCTAGATTATGGGTTCAAGTCCTGGAATGGGGTCTAAATGCACAACCTTCGGGACTCAAAGGTGAGAGTACTACCACTTAGTCAAACTGACACCTGAGTAAGGCTGGGTTTAAGATGTAGGGAATACCCTGAGCTTGAATTGAAGACTGCATGCACTGCTGTTCAAGTCTTATCATTGGAGCTAGGAAAAGGGTGCAATAAACATAACCGAGTGAAAAATCTAATTGCAGGCAAGGTAGTCAGCTTTACTGATTTTATTTTGTTTTTAGCACTCCAGTCAAGTTAAAGAGCCATTTGAAAACCCATCACTGTGGCAGGAATCAGGAGTTTATAGTGCTTGGAATCACAGATACTGGAATACAGTATCTCACCAAAATGACCAATCTTTATACATGTGGCCAGACAAATGAATTAAATGTAGGAGCATCTCAGAGTTGAACCCGACTCTGTTTCCAGCAATAGTGATCAGAACAGGAAGCCTGGATGATTTCTTCTCCATAGCTCCTGACACTGAGGTTAAATCACAGAGCTCCAGATGCCGGACTAGTTATGTTCACTCGCTCAGCACAGGCCTGGAATTGAACCAGGCTGTTCTTAGTTGTCTGGCTCAGGAACACACTGGATTGGGAACTTTGGCTGATGTCCTCCCCAGTCCAAGGATACTGAGGTCAATTATAGTCATAGAGCCTTTTATGGCAGAGAAGGAGGCCATTCACCCATCTCCAAACTAAGGCATGAGTGGGTGTGTCTACGGGAGAGATGGATGAATGAAGTTGTAGTTGCATCAGAAGCCAGGATCAAGAGGTACAGGTGCATGACTATAAGCATTGACATCCTTGTGTGTACCATTAGGAATCTAAAATGCACAGAATGTCCCCACATAGGGTCAAGCAGGCATACCATATTGATGAAGGTCAGAAGAAAAGAGCCTGTTGTTAATGCACGAGCCTGTCAGTATGCTCTATCTCACCACAGAGGAAGGGACTTCCACATTCAGGAAACGCCAACAGTTTATGGGAATGCCCCCTGGGTGTATTACATAGAATTATGAATGGTTCTACTGCAGGAGCTACAGCAAGGGAGGGAAGGCCTTGTTTGGAGGTGCAAGCTGCTTAGAGGTTACCAAGAGACTGTGTGTGAAACTTGTGAAGCATCAGCAATGCATTCTATTCTGGGATTCACAGTTTGATTCTATGCATATAAAGGTTAGCTGAAAGACATGTTTCTTGTGCAGGAATGCTTCCTGCAATCACTGAGCTGGTTTATGCTGAGCTCTGCAGCCAGGTCAACAATTAACTTGCAAACAACATACACAGTCAGCTCCACATCAACATAGGCTTGATTCGAGCACATTCCCCAACCACACAGAAACTTCCAGCCACCAAACCACTTCCCATTCACTCCTACTGTGCAGCAGTCTCCATCCAAGCATAATATTGAATCACAATGTCTTGATGCAGACATTAAATGCTGCCCAATTATCCCGATGAGACTGCTCGACAAGTGAAACAGTTGACTGTCACATCCTGGCCAAATTTCACCAAGAGGGAACTACCAGCAGGTTTCAAAGTCAGCTCTGCAACAGCAGTATCTTTTTTGCAGAGTGTTTATATTATATAGTTAATAGAAGAATTAAATAGGCCATGGAACAAAAATATCCAAATCAGAGAGCTGTCAAAGATGGAGAAATATTAGGTGTGAGATTAATGATCAAAGAGAATGAGATCAAACACAAACTCACTGGAACACATGGGACGGTGTTTATTTTCTTCTACTGAGGTACTGGACCAGCAATGAGGAAGCATCTTTTCTAATGAATGACAACTTGACAGGGTTGGCAACTTAGATCTTCGTGGTCAACAGAAATTATGAGCCAAGAGTAACATTAGTTGATAAAATGAGTTCTGCCTTTGTCAGAATTGGAGACTATGTAAAGTGTATTCCCGACATAAAATTGGCCAGTTCACCGATCCCACAGCCTCATCAGGGAAGCTCGTTCAAAGGAAGCACAGGCCAACAAGGCTGCCACAGCACCGGAGTGCCCATTCTCTGATCTGTACCCTCTTCAGTTGAAGGCTCCCTGCAGGAAACTGGGATCGGTGAATTTACCTAAATAAACAATGCATCTTCTGAAACTATTTGTTCTTAAAGTAATTCAAGAGATGTTCCATGGTCACATGTGCTGACCTGTGTGGTGCTGAGCCATTTGAGAAGAGGCCAGATCCACGTCCAATTCCCGTTTTGCACTGAGCCAGCTGATCTCAATTAGGACAACAATATGGTTTCTACAATTGGAGAGCGGAAAAATTCAGTTGGGTTTCCTGCTTCTGATTAGTACCCATTGACACCTGCCGTGATTGTTGGTTCAGGATTGAGGGTGAGGTCTGGCTGTGAGAGCTGAATAGTCTCAAATAAGGAGAAACATAGAAAATTTATAGCACAGTAATAGGCCATCGTGTCTGTGCTGGCCGAAAAAGAGCCATCCAGCCAAATCCCACTTTCCAGCTCTTGGTCGGTAGCCCTGCGGGTTATAGCACTTTGAGTACATATCCAAGTATTTTTTAAATGCATTGAGGGTTCCTGCCTCTACCGCTCTTTCAGGCAGTGAATTCCAGATCTCCACCACCGTCTGGGTGAATGAATTTTTTGACTCTCCTCTAATCCTTCCACTAATTGCTTTAAACCTATGCCCCCTGGTTATTGACCTGTCTGCTAAAGGAAATAGGTCCTTCCTATCCAGGCCCCTCATAACTTTATACACCTCAATTAAATCGCACCTCAGCCTCCTATCTTCCAAAGAAAACAACCCCAGTCTACCCACTCTTTCCTCAGGAGCCGGTTGAGTGTGGCTGCATCACAGGAGGGACTGCACTGCCGAGGGAATCGGCTGTCTTGCTGCAGAGCAGAAAAAGATTGACAGAAAATGAGGGGAATTTGATTTTAAATGAATTGTCTAAGAATTCCACATTCCTGGATTTGGAATAACAAAACACTACATATTTCAAAATTATTTTGAACTTTCCAAGATGTTACCATTCTAACTGGGGCACAGTGCGATGCTAAAGTCTAAAAGTATTCACTCTGATGCCAGTAATCCATAAATAGGACTGCAATCCCCAGCTAGTTCACTTGGATGGGGGGGCGGTGGGTGGTTGGGAGACCCTTGGTGTGTGTGTGTCTGTGTGCTAAAGCTGTGTGTCTGTAATGCAGCTGTAACAGTGATAAATCAGAACTAAGTTGAGTAGATCTGTTAAAAAGTGACTGCTGTTCTTAAGCAGGGCTTCTGTTAAGGAAAATGGATAGTGATAAATGCAATAATGTTTCCATGCAGTTTGTAAATCTTTGTGTTCGTGTAACGAGGAATATCTGAGATTGTACAAATCAGCTTATCACTGGGTATCTGTGAAACCCCCAACCCCAGGTGCAGTCAGCCTGTCAGTCCAATTGCTTTCACCTTTTTAGAATGCTGAGCTCGCATTACACTACACAGCTGTTTCTTAAATTAATCCATCGGTGGTCACAGTTACTCCTTCTAGTGACTCATTCTAGTTCTCTAGTGAAAGAAATTAAGCATTTTTTTTTAGAAAGAATTAAAAACAAGTGATTACAGTCTGGCTGACCTCCTGGAGGCTGCCATCTTTGTAGGATTTCTGAGACTGGGACGTCAGAGATGCGATGCTTTGTTACCTCAGTGCCCAGCTGCCTCTACTCCCCTCCTCCACATGGCGCTCATTGTTTTCAGGGAGCTATCACATGGCTGTTTTAAATCTTTTTTTGTAACATAGAATCCATTTCCTAAATGAGCCCCTGGGGGAGGATAAGTTCATTGTTTAGTGTAATCTAGCAGTGTTCTTTAAGGGACTGTTGCCATTGCTGAAAGCTGTCTCTCAAGCCACTCGAGTTAAAATGAACTCATTAATCTCATTGAAACCTGCCACAATGCTAAAAAAACTGAATTACGCAGAGCCCCCCAAAAAATTGAACATTCAATAGCATTGACGAGAAAGTAACTGATACACTCACTGTCGCCCCTTCATAAACTAGAGCTCATTCAAACCTCTGCTGCCCGAGTGCTAACTCATACCACCTCCCGTTCACCTATCACCCCAGCGCTCACAAATATACATTGGTCCCTGAACGCTGTGATTTTTAAAAATTCGCGACTGCATGTTCAAATCCCTCTATGGCCGCACCCCTCCCGATCTCTCACCGCCTCTAGGCCTACAACCCTCTGAGATCTCTGCATTCCTCCAATTCTGGCCTCTTGTGCATGTCCGACGTCATGGGCTGGATTTTATGTGGCCGTCGCCGTACTGGGCAGCGGCCGTAAAAGGTGGCGGACCTGCCGCGATCTTAAATGCAGCGGCTCATTAACATGCCCATGGCGGCTACCTCCCCCCCCAAACCCCCACCCCCCGATGACTTGGAAGGACGGGCGAGCCGTCCCTGGCAATGTTGTCCAACGCGACTGCGCGGGCGCTGGCGCCGGCGCCATTTTCAAAGGGCTTAGAGCCCCAAATGACTGTTCCAAACCTTAAAGGCTAATTGCATTTAAAACTCTTAAAAATAAATTTACAAATCTGTCCATCCCCTCTCCCACCCACCCCCGTAGCCTTACATTTTATCCATTGCCCACTCACTCCCCAAAATACTGAGCTCGACTACGTGACACCCCACTCCACCCCTTGCAAAGTTCAGAATCTCTAACCCTCAACCCCTTCCCACAATCCCCCCATCCAATCCAAAGAGTTTGACCCTGCTCCTTCCATGCCGCTCTGAGGAAATTGCCTCCTGCCCCCTCCTCACAGGAGTCCATCCCCGTTTCCCCGAATGGGGATCCGAAGGCGGGTCGATGCCGGCTGCCAGGATGAGGATTGCAACCTGCTGTCTGAATCGCAGCAGCCTGCACGTTAATGACTGGTAAGTGCCCACCTGCATATTGTAATGTGGGTCCCATTGCTGAGCTGTGGGGGGTGGGGGTGGAGGCCGACACGAGGCCTCGCCACTGCCATCGTGGTCGGTGGCAGGCCTCTTCCGGAGCAATCTTCATGCCCTCCCACTGCCACCGTTGCTGACGTGAGGGCTCTATAAAATTCAGCCCCTTATACCCAACCATTCACCATGCCTGTAGCTGTCTAGACCCGAGCTCTGGAATACCCTCCCTCTACCCCCTGTCTTTCCACCTCTCACTCCTCCTTTAAGACTCTCCTTAAAACCTATCTCTTTGACCAAGCTTTTAATTATCTGTCCTAATGTCTCAAAGAACAAAGAACAGTACAGCACAGGAACAGGCCATTCGGCCCTCCAAGCCTGCGCCAATCTTGATGCCTGCCTAAACTAAAACCTTCTGCACTTCCGGGGCCCATATCCCTCTATTCCCTTCCTATTCATATATTTGTCAAGATGTCTCTTAAACGTCGCTATCGTATCTGCTTCCACCACCTCCCCTGGCAGCAAGTTCCAGGCAGTCACCACCCTCTGTGTAAAAAACTTGCTTTGCACATCCCCTCTAAACTTTGCCCCTCGCACCTTAAACCTATGTCCCCTAGTAACTGACTCTTCCACCCTGGGAAAAGGCTTCTGACTATCCACTCTGTCCATGCCGCTCATAACTTTGTAAACCTCTATCATGTCGCCCCTCCACCTCCGTCGTTCCAGTGAAAACAATCTGAGTTCTTCCAACCTCTCCTCATAGCTAATGCCCTCCAGACCAGGCAACATCCTGCCTTCTTTGCTTCAGTGTCAATTTGTGTCTAATTATGCTCCTTGCAAGGAAGCACCTTGCGACTTACTATCTTAAAGGTGCTATCTAAATGCAAGTTGTTATAGATGCACATTGGAAGGTCTGGAATGAAAAGAGGTCATTCCGCCCCTTGTTCTATCCGGAGATTATGTCTGATTGTTTATTGTGAGATTTCCCCACACACTCCACTGCCACTTGTTGATCTCCTACTTTAAGGATCACTACAGCTGATCATCACTAAGGGTGCATTGACATCATATTGTTGCTGCAACACTATAGTAGTTTCACTTTGTGCCAACATGATAGCTGTAAGGGCTAATTTTATAAGTACAGGCTGGCATCCAGGACCTTTTCCACTAGTGGCCCAGATTGGTAAATCACGGCCAATGTGTTTGCAATTTCTTGATACGCGTAGAATTGGTGAGGCTTGAAAATAGCGTGAATGAATCTGGAGTTGGATCCCACCTGTAGGAAGGAATGCCACCACTGCGGAGCCAGGATGAGCCTTAACATCAGATTTACACAACACAACTTTAACTTTGATATTAACCCAAAACCACTTTAAACAAAGGCTAAACTTGTGGTATAAAATAAATCAAGCAGAGCTTTAATATTTCTATATCCCTCTTCTTAACAGCTGTTGATCCAGCTCTTTTTTTAAAGGTGCCACTTGACCACGAATCAATTCCCTTCTCTGAGTATCTGTTCCAGGCCTTTACTATCCCCTGGGAAAGTATTTTCTAACCTTGTTTGAAGCTTGTACTTGAGTTGTTTAGCCCCGTCGCCAAGAATTCTTATTGTGTAGATCACAAAAATGCAATTGAAAAAAAATGTATAGGTGATAGCTAACAATCTGTAACAACTGAGAAATAAAAATCAACAACAAGTTGGGCTATCTGAATGTCAGCCGTGGTTCAGTAAGTAACACTCTTGCCTCTGAATTACAAGGCTATGGGTTCAAGTCCCACCCTAAAGACTTGAGATCAAAAATCAAGGCTGACACTCCACTGTAGTATTGAGGGGGTACTGACCTGTCAGAGGTACTGTCTTTCTGGTGAGATGTCAAACAGAGGCCCTATCTCCTCTCTCAGACATTATGTTCAATAACAGCAGGGGGGTTATCCCCAGTGTCCTGGCCAATATTTATTCCTCAGTCAATATCACAAAAACAGATTATCTGGTCATTATCACATTGCTGTTTGTGGGAGGTTGCTGTTTGCAAATTGGCTGCCATATTGCAATAGTGACTACACTTCAAAGGTACCTCATTGGCTGTAAATTGTTTTGGGACATCCGGAGGTTGTGAAAGATGCTATATAAATGCAAGTCTTTCTTTTATCCCCTTGATGTTACCTTTGGCTCATGTTTAAGGAGTTTTCCAGTTCAATGTCATGGTATTAATGATCATGTTTGTATTGACAAAGCTCTCTATCACATTAAAATATTGCGAAATACTCCACACTGAATTACTTTGAGGTGCGGTGACTGTTGTTATATAGGCAAGAAAATTTTAACACCAGCAACATCCCCCTAATAGCATTGAACTAAATTAGCAGTTAATCTGTTTGTTTTGCTTGTGTTGGCTGAGGGAGAAATGCCAGCCAAGGACACCAGGACAACTCCATGCTCTACGCGAAGATCCACTGTTACAGGCAGACAAAGCCTCAGTTTAAAGTTTCATCTGAAGGATGGTGCTCTGATAATGCAGCACTCTCTCAGCACTGCATGGGAATGATAGCCTAGATTATGTGCTCAGACACTCGTGTGTGACTCAAATCCACAACCGTCTGACCCAGGGATAGGATTGCTACTGAATGAACCAAACAGGCATACTTCATAGTATCTGTACAAGACCTCCTCACTAAACGCTGCCAAATATCCAACACATCTCCATGCAAAGCACGTTTGTGTTATGTGCATGAATGTTAAAATCCTTATTACATATTACATCGCTCTGCACAGTTCTGTGCACTGAAGCTTAATTTTGGCTGAAATATGTGTTCAATAGTTTTGCACTTTACTATGACTTTGTGTACAGCTCTGAAAAAGTACACAGGTCTGTTTAACAAGTGATTGAACAACTCTGACTAAACAGTTTTAACTAGTATGAAGAGAAGTGAGACCTACTTACTGGCTGGAAAGCGACTGCCACAAGTTTTCAGCTCCTTGAATGTGAGGTTAACAGTAACACACAGTACTTGATGGGAGCAAGAAAATGTGATCAGTGTCTCGGGCATGACGGAGTTTACAGTTACAACCCAACCCCCTCACAGGCTCAGGTCCAATCACATCGCCACTGAGCTCACCAATCAGCAGCCAGGTTTTTTTTGCATTTTCTCTTGCACAAAGACATTAAGCAGTCCATTGAAAGGAACCAATCCCTTTGCACAGAGCTCAGGCTCCTTTACAAATCCAAAAGTGAGGACAGTACATGATTGTTCAGCCTGATGACAAATTTCAGATGATGTACAATTAGACTGTGGTCCCCTTAAGTACACCACTGTGTTTCTACACTCTGCTACACACGTATCACAATGAAATACTTAACCCTTTGCAGGATTCATTCCAGCAAACAAATACTTAAGCAAGTTTGCAGTTTGTTTTATCGTCATTTAGATGATGTGGCGAATTAAACAGTTTCATATCATCATTGTAACATATCTTGTAAGGCCCATTACCATAATTTATAAACACTGTCCACTGTGGCGCAGTGGTACACTCTTACCTCTGAGTCTGAAGGTTGTGCTTTCAGGTACCCCTCCTGGGACATGAGCATGCAATGTAGCCTGTCACTCCAGTGCAATATTGTCTGAGGTGTCCTCTTTTGAGTGAAAACGTAAAACCAAAGCCCTGTCTGGCCTCTCAGGTGAGGTGAGAGTGACTGCCCTTGACATCAAGGCAGCATTTGACCGAGTGTGGCACTAAGGAGCCTCAGTGAAATAGAAGTCAATGGGGATCAGGATGCAATCTCTCCACTGGCTGGAATCATATCGAGCATAAAGGTTGTGGTTGTTGGAAGCCAATCATCTCATCCCTAGGACATTACTGCAGGAGTTCTCAGGGTAGTATGCTAGGGAAAACCATCTTCAGCGGCTTCATCAATGACCTTCCTTCCAGCATAAGGCCAAAATGGGGACATTCACTGATGATTGCTGAGTTTTCATTTCCATTTGCAATTCCTCAGTTAGTGAAGCAGGCCATGCCTGCAGGCAGCAAGACCAGGACCACATCCAAGTGTAGACTGATAAGTGGCAAGTGATATTCAAAACATTTGAAAAAGTAATGGAAAGTGCAGGGGAATGGGATTAAATGGATAATTCACTTCTTGTCTATCTCAGGTTTGTTGTGGATTGGACATTGAATGTTCACCAACCCTGTTCCATACATTCTTCTTCATCCAAGCAGCAAATGGATAATCTGGAGAATCCGTTGGAAGATCAACCTCATCCCTCAGTTACTGAGAGCAAGGAGGAACTAGATTTCAATGCAACTATATCTTTTTCACTCCCCAGTTCTAACAGGGAAACCTCTGAGACTGGAATTTTCTGTAGCCATTTCCCACTGAATTTTTCAGTCACAAAGTCCTGATAAGGATCAGGGGTTAAGGAAGTGGCATGGGGACTGTCCTTCTGGCAGAAGAAGTTATGCTGTTTGCAAACTTCAGTCCATTCAAAGCTTTGTTGCTGATATCCTACCTCACAACAGGTCTTGCTCGCCCTGTCCTCACTGACTTTCACTGGTTCCCTGTATCCCGACATCTCAGAATCTAATTTCCCATGCTTGTGTTTAAATCCTCCATTGCTTTGCCTTTTCCAATCTCTGTAACCTCCCAAATTCTCTGTTCCTCTGACTTGACTCCTTGTGCTTGCCCAGCAATGGCAGCTGTGCCTTCAGCTTACCCTCGGCAATTCCTTTTCTAAAACCACTTCTCCTTAAAATCCACCTTTAACCAAGCTTTAGGTCACCTCTCATGGTGCCTCCTTCTTTGCCTCCATGTTCATTCATTCTACTTACGCCTCTGTGAAGTACTTTGGGCCATTTTTGTACTTGAATTGCACTATATAAATGCAAATTTTTGTTGAGGGAGAAAGAACATTCATTAACACCCCTTCCTTTTTTGCGGATACAAAAATAGATTACACAAAATTCATATATGTTTCAAATGCCTGTCCTTCAAGTATTCTTTCCTTACCCTTCCTGCTACAGTGCAGACATTTACAATGTGAGCAATTAACTCCTGATTTTAACCTGGCAGGAACAGGTTTGAAGCCTGTTTTACGCTCAACCCCATTTTACACTCCATTGTTTTCAATGGAGAGTAATATTGGGCAGGATGTAGAATGGTTACCTGACCCGACCTTGCCCCAACCCCACCAGGCACTAGGTTCAAATTGGAGCTTTAGTTTCTTTCAGTCTGGGCAGAATTTATTTGTAGTTATTTCATTCAATAAAGTTTAACAGAATGATAGTGGCCATATTGTTGGCCAATCAGGCTAAGTGCTAACATTTTAGAATCTGGAGTGGGAGTGGGATTGAGAGGAAGGTCTGGGCCTACAGCTGAATGTGGAGTGGAACATGGAGCTCGATCTGCATATGGAGTACGAATTGGAGCTGGACTGGAGTCGGATTGGAAGAGGGACGGACCTGGACCTGAATTGGGACTGGGAGCAGCAGCAGGAACATTAACGCAGTTGATGGGGCAGAAAACAAAGACTGGATTAGATACAGCAACAGAGGAACAGGAGCGGCAGCTGGGATGTAGGCCATACTCATGGTCTAGGCTCATATTAGAGGAATGGATTCTTGGCTGAGGTATCAGAGGGCAGTCAGAAAGGAGAAAGGTGGGAAAAAAGCACAAAAGATCATCCAAAACTCTGTTGCCTGTGTCCTAACTTGCACCGAGCTCCATTCATCCATCAGTCTATGACCGCTGATGAACATTGCTTCCCAGTTGAGCAACACCTCGATTTTAAAATTCTCATCATTTTAAAATCTCTCCATGGTTTCGCCCCTGTAATCTTAATCTCCTTCAGCACTATAACCCTCCATGGTATCTGTGCTTCTCCAGTTCTGTCCTGTTGTGCATCTCTGATTTGAATAATTCCACCATTGATGGCCATTCTTTCAGCTGCCTAGCCCCTGAGCTCTAGAATTCCCTTCTTAAACCTCTCTGTCTTCCTTTAAGACGCTCCTTAAAACCTAACTATTTGACCAAGCTTTTGGTCATCTGCCCTTATAGCTCCTTATGTGGCTTTGTCATGAAGATCCCTATCTGCCAAGAATGAGGCACATTAATTTCATCACATGAACATTAATTTTAAACTGTTGCTGGAGTGAAGAGATGACTTGTTTAAAGAGATCAGCAGTAGCAGGAAAAACATTTGCATACTAAGAGACAGTGCTTGGAAAGACAAAAGAAATGCTCACTGATTCTGTTAACAGAGATTGGTTTGGGCAATGGTGATTCACATCTTGTCAGTGTAAGAGACAGCACTACACCCACCCCCACCCCCCACCACCCCACCGAGAGCTTTGGAATCCACAAACACAGGAGTTTGTTTAAAAAACAAGTCACATGACACATGACACAAGGTTGAAAAAGTACATCAGTAATCAAAGTGTTTGAAAAAGCACTTTCAGGCTGTAGTACAGAATTACCAAATATCATTAATATAGAAAATGCTTTTATTCCTAGTTTAACAAGCTCTGATGTCTGACATTGGCTACACCTTCACAACTTATAAATGATGGGGGTTGAATTATCTGTTTATATTAACAATGAATATTATGGAGATAAGTCAAAGCTAGATGACTGATACTCTAATACATCCCCCACTCCCTTTGCCCTGCCATTGATGGCCATGCCTTCAGTTGTTTAGTTATACTGTGGATCTGTACAGACCTAGAAAGTCCCAGTTATGATCCCCAGTGTGTGGAGTCAACTGATCTTGGATGAACCAGCAGTATAGGCGCCTTGACTAGTCTGAGTGCCTTTGAACATAAGAAGTAGGATTAGGAGTAGGCCATTCGGCCCTTTGAGCCTGCTCTGCTATTCAATATGATCATAGCTGATGGTCTACCTCAAATCTACCTTACTGCATTATCCCTATGTTCCTTGATTCCCTTAATAAAAGGATGTGTTAGGCATGGGGAGGTATGAATCGTAACCTAAACCTAAATAATAGGGAGAGTCTGGTGAACTGAATTGCTTTTCCTTTCTCTCCCCATGCAGTTCTTTTCCCTTTGGTCCCGTATTGACTTGTTGCTTGGGTACAGTCCCATAGACACAAGCAGACCCACCCCATACCCTTACACAAGTTGCCACTTTTCATTGGAGAGCCTATAGAGTGATTGGCCCAGGGTTAAAATACCTGCAGCACTCCCTAGCTCTGCTGAGGCTAGGGACTGTCTCAAAACTATGTGTATAAAACAATCTGCGTGCAGTTTTCAACAAGCCTCCTTGCAAATGCACAAAGCTACTAATTGTATGAGAAGATGTCAGATCTTGAAAACATCAAGCTCTTGAGTCATCTTTAAAAGCAATTAACGTCAGACAGAGAATCCCCTGTAATTAACCTCATCTGGGACCACTTGATATCATGCACAACTAAATGCTTCAGAAGGCAATGGCAGCACTGTTACGCTATCTAAATTACTACTGTTAGAGTCATAGTTACAAGAAGGTTGAGGACGATTCCCCTTTTGTCCAGTTGTTCCTTTTAAGCAAACACCATTAAAAGTATATTTACTGTTCTGAATTCACAATGGCATTCTGTAAATCCAAGAACTAAAGTCTGTCTAGAACAACAAACGAGCATTAATTAATAAAGGGGCTCTTGTTTGCACAGACATGAGGTTAGGTTGGGCGAAATCCTCAGAAAACTACAACTGACTCCCATTCCACAGCAAAAAAGGCTTCATTAAATCTGACAATTGTAATTTGAATTACTTCAGACATAATTTGAGATTTGACTGTCAATTCCAACCACAGCCCACCCCACAGGTGGCTACGTACCCGAGAGTGTGAAGTATTGCCATTGCCTTTAGTGCTGAGTCCATTGTGTAATATTAACAAGTTATTGAGAATCTATACAATCGTACCAGCTTTATTCGATCCTTTATTACTGGATTCTATAACCTGGGAGTTCACTGAAGCTCTATCACTGATGATGAAGTTACACTGTAGTCAATTAATTAGTTGCAAAATAACATGCACAGGTTTAATGTATTTGCAATGGCCAATCCACTAACACACAGTTCAAACTAGCAAGCAGGGACCACTGTTTCTGCTCAACAATAATATTGGCAGACACGTTTAAACTGATTGTGACTGAAACTGGTGCAGTGGGGTAGATATTAACCTTTCACTTCTAGGAACTAGCATTTAAATCTAGCCCAGATAGACGGGATAAAGGTCTGCGAGAGTTCTGCGTGAAATGAAAAATGCTTGGGTGGTCTCCTCAAATCAATTCCTGGTGGTCACAGCCCTAAACTGGCATCTCAATCATAGAGGCTACAAGGCATGATGATGGGGAAATGATACACTGGGCCATGAGGGAATGTTTTTTTTGAGGTTGGGGCAGAAGCATGTTATTGAGGTGAAGTAGGTGAAGGTGAAGCTTTACTCTGTTGCAGTCAGTTGTAGTTTTCTGAGTGTAATAGGATTTCATATCTCAAAAGGGAAGGTGTGTGATAGGACAGAGGGACGGAGAGATTAACTGACAAGGAGGTCTTGGGGCAAAGGCAAAGAGAGTATACTAATGGTGTGGTGAAAGACAAAGCATTAGTGCAGAGAGAGTGTTAATGACAGAATACTGAACAGCCCCAGCCAAAAGCGCAAACATGAAAAACCCAGTAGGCAGGCACATGGTAAAAAAAAATGACAAAATAAAATAAAAATATAAAAAGAGCCAGTCATGCTCTGAAATTATTGAACTCAATGTTCAGTCCGGAAGGCTGTAGCGTGCCTAATTGGAAAATGAGGTGCCGTTCCTCGAGCTTGCGTTGATGTTCACTGGAACACTGCAGCAGGCCCAGGATAGAAATGTGGGCATGAGAACAGGGATGTGTGTTGAAATGGCAAGCAACCGGAAGCTCGGGGTCATGCTTACGGACTGAGCGGAGGCGTTCCGCAAAGTGGTCACCCAATCTGCGTTTGGTCTCCCCAGTGTAGGGGAGACAGCATTGTGAGCAGCAAATACAGTATACTAAATTGAAAGAAGTACAAGTAAATTGCTGCTTCACCTGAAAGCAGTGTTTGGGGCCTTGGATAGTGTGGAAGGTAAAAGGGCAGGTATTACACCTCCTGTGATTGCATGAGAAGGTGCCATGGGAAGGGGACGAGGTGTCGGGGGTAATGGAGGAGTGGACCAGGGTGTCGTTGTGGGGATAATCCTTTGTTGAGGAAAAAGGAAGACATGTCAGAACTGCCCTTGTGGAAGGTTGCATCATCTAGTCTGAAATAGAATCTGGGCTCAAATCAGTCAAAAGCACGAGGTGGTAGCCAAAGTTCTAATTTTTGTATTCCGTATGCCATCAACTTTCTATGTTAGCAATCTGTCAAGGTTGTAATTATGCTGAAGTTCCCCCAGAACAGAAGCGTTGGTGATGGAGAAATTGGGAGAATGAAACATTAACTCTGCTTCTCTCGCCACAGATGCTGCCAGATCTGCTGAGTATTTCCAGCACTTTTTGTTTTTATTTCAGATTTCCAGCATGCACAGTATTTTGCTTTTATTTCACTGAAACAGATTATCTGGTCATTATCTCTTTGATGTTTGTGGAACTTGGCTGTGTGAAAGTTGGCTGTCACATTTCCTACATTACAACAGTGACTACAATACTTCAAAAGTACTTTACTGGCTGCAAAGTGCTTTGGGATGTCCTGAGAATGGCATTACATAAATGCATTGTCTTTCTTTCTTTTCGTTCACAGGGGCTTATGCCGTTTATCCTGGGCGTCGATGTATTTTGTTTGAGTATGTCCAAGCTGTAAATGCTGGTGTTACAATGGACAAATGGATGAGCCCCCACGAAAAATCATAAACACCCTCCCCCACCCCATAGAATCTACCAGCGGAACCAAGATAACACTTCATTGGGAAAAAGACAGAGGTTTCGATGTCTGGTTTTTCAATTACCTGCCCTGCCTAAAACCAGAAGCTCAGCAACCTTACTTACAGAGAGTATAAGTAAGAATGGCTCATTCTACCTTAACCAGACTTTTGCATGTTTGCCCAAATGCTTTCATTGCTCACGCACTGCTAGCTCACACTGCACCCTCTAACTGACAGCGCGTCCCATCTGTCTGTACACTCTGTCCCCGATGCCTCTTGTTTATTCAGCTGCCCGAACGCTTCGTTCCTTCTGAACCACTTCTCTCTACTTCACTGCTTTCTTGAAAAGACTCTCGAAAACCTTCCTTTTTGACAATGCCTTTAATTCCCCACCCCCACCCAGTCCTTCCCGGTTCCAGCTCAGCGTCATCCTCTGAGATATTCTAATGTGTGAAGTGTGATGTTTCAAGGCAAGTTGTTCCTGGTCCTGTTACTAATCATTCCTGTGGAAGAGTTGACAGTTCCTGACGTGTGAAAAACAGCAAAATGTGTGGATTCTCCCACTTTACTTAACTGCCTTCACCTCTGCAACTCGTTAATATTTCAGGCTCCTGAAAGCATGTTTTATAGTCATGCCACTTAAATATTGTTTGTACGCAGCACCTAATTTGTCATAAAGGCAATAAGGCAATCGGAAACCCATGTTTTGAGACCCCATGAGGTGAGAAAGGCTGGGTGAAAAAATGGATAGGCATTGATTGCAAAAACTCTCCTTGTCAGTTTAGATTGTGGCTGTGTGGGTAGCATTCTCACCTCTGAGGTAGAAGGTTATAGGTTCAAGTCCCAGTCTATAGAGACATGAGTATAAAAATCTAGGTTGATGCTCCAGTGCTGTCATTTGGAGGAGAGGTTAAGCTAAGATCCCTTTTCCACTCTTGGGTGGACATAATAGATTCCAAGACACTATTTCAAAGAGCAGGGCTGTGCTCTCTAGTGTCTATAGTGTAACAGCCTGAAAGGGTTAAGGTTTGAGACAATGAATGTAAAATCTTCCCACTTTGGTGATAATGAGGTAATAGTCACTTGGGTATTAGCTTGGAAGAAGCCAGCAGCAGCACAAGGTGTGCTGGCTTGTGGAGAGTGTAAATAGTTATATGTATATTATAAATGAGTTATTCTTTAGCCCTATAAAGACTCTGAGACTTCGGTAGACAACATTCAATCTATTCTACAATGATACACAATATGGTGGCAGTGGTAAACAACCAAAGAGTTTAAAGAAAAATACTTGCTGGTACAGTATAGCCGGAAGACTGAAGATAACTGCTTACCTGCAGAAGAGACTGTGAAGTGTTCCAGAGCTGCTCCGACATGGACAGTCAGGGAGTCAGTGCACAGAAATACAGGCTGCACCACAGAAGTGTGGTGGCCTGCAAGAAGAATCCAGCGATCTGGCGAGTCACGGTACCCATGGTTAGGGATTGGGTAAGAAAGCCTTTTGAGAAGGTTGAAGTAATTTTCTAATGGCATTGTGAGCAGAAAGAAAATAAAAACAGGGGGAAAAAAACCCAAATTATGTACTTGGGCTGAACGCAAAGGCAAAGAGCGGAAATCCCCGAAAAGCATGGGAACTCCGGAAAAGAGCGGGAAACCCCTGAAAAAGCTTGAGAACTCCAATCAGAGTGGGGTCACCTCCAGTAAAGCAAGCAAGCCTACAAAAAGTCTATTAAAGAATGGATTAGAAACATACAATGCCTGGAAGCTTCCAGAATTGGGAAGGCCCTAATCAAATACAGAATTGGTCAATGTGGAGAAAAAGATTCCTAAGATTTAGAATAACGTCTCAGCTACACACGAAAACAGAGGTTGAGCAAGTTAGTACTCTTTTATACTCCGTGGGTGCCGTTGCTGATGAAATGTTACAAGCACTTGACAAATGTTTTAATTTGAGAAGTAACAAGATCCTGAAAAGAGCAAAATTTAATGAGAGAGTCCAGAAGATAGGTGAATCCATGGATGCTTTCATTAATGATTTGTACAGATTGGCTGAAGGCTGCGAGTATGGAGAGCTGAAGTCGGAGTTAATCAGGGACCGTGTAGTCGTTGGAATAGCTAACAACTCCTTGTCAGACTTCTTGCAGTCCAAAGGTGACCTCACACTCGAGAAAGCAACTCAGATGGTGCAACAGGCAGAAGTCCAAAGACAAAACAGAGCCATTCTGCAGCCCAAAGAGAGGCCTTGGGTCTGAAAAAACCCAGTCATGGTCCAGTTCCTGAAGCTGAGGATGGAAAAGCAATCCCTGGATAAAGAGGGTGGAATATACCGGGAAACCGTGCCAGTGCTGTGGAGCCAGAAAGACCCACAGATGTGATCAGCGTCCTGCTAATAAAGCAGAACGGTTTAATTGTAAAAAGACAGGTCACTTCGGAAAGATGTGCCAGAGCAAGACATCTTCTCTCAAATTTACGAAACAAAAAACAAAGGGCGGCACAGTGGCGCAGTGGTTAGCACCGCAGCCTCACAACTCCAGGGACCCGGGTTCGATTCCGGGTACTGCCTGTGTGGAGTTTGCAAGTTCTCCCTGTGTCTGCGTGGGTTTTCTCCGGGTGCTCCGGTTTCCTCCCACAAGCCAAAAGACTTGCAGGTTGATAGGTAAATTGGCCATTATAAATTGTCACTAGTATAGGTAGGTGGTAGGGAAATATAGGGACAGGTGGGGATGTTTGGTAGGAATATGGGATTAGTGTAGGATTAGTATAAATGGGTGGTTGATGTTCGGCACAGACTCGGTGGGCCGAAGGGCCTGTTTCAGTGCTGTATCTCTAATCTAAAAAAAAAAACCTTCACACATGGAACAGTGAATGAGATGGAACAACTTCCAGTGGAAGATAAACCATGAGACATCCTAGGGGAAATTAGCAACCCCAATTAAGGATTTTAGATGCAGACATCTATGTCAATGGACATATTATGAATGTCAAATTGGACATGGGCGCAAGTGTCACAGTTCTGTCAGACCAAGAGCCATGGTTAACGAGACATTGCTTACCACCAGCGAACACACAGTTGCATGGTCGAGGAGGGATCCAACTGAAGGTGAAGGGTAAGCTTCAAGCAAATCTCCAACATAAAGGAAGACAGATTATGGAAACTTTACACGTTTTGAAAAACCAAGCAATTTCCCTGTTAAGCAGAAAAGTGTGCTTAGATCTACATCTACTCAAAAAGGTGGATGAAGTCAAACAGTCGCTTTCAAACAAACTTTCTCAAACTGTTTTCAGGTCTAGGAAGGCTGAAGACAGAGTATAGAATTAGGCTAAAAGAAGATGCCAGACCGGAATGTATCTTTACACCCAGAAAGATACCATACCTGTTGATGAACCAAGTACAAAATCAGCTGGAAGAGATGGCAGAATGGGAGTTATTTCTCCTGTTATGAAACCAACAGAGTGGTGTTCACCTGTGGTTCTGAAAGCAAATGGTACTTTTCATATCTATGTGGATTTAATGCAGTTTAGCAAAGTGACAAGGGAAATTCATCCTATGTTGTCGGTAGATGACATTCTGACTATCAAAGCTATCCAAAAGCATAATGTTCACTAAACTCAATGCGACCAGTGGCTTTTGGCAGGTTCCTTTGAACGACAAGTCTAGATTACTCACAATATTTATAACGCCATTTGGAATATTTTGCTTCAATCATTGATCATTGGGTATAATGTGAGCACCTGAGATCTTCAAAAAGACCATGTCCAACATTCTGCAAGGCCTCAAAGGGGTGATATGTCACATGGATGACATCCTGGTGCATGGAGTTTCCATCGAAGAACATGACCAGAGAGTAAAAGTGGTTTTAATTCATCTTCAGGAACTAGGGTTCATGCTTAACGACAAGTGTGAATTCTCCAAGACGTCAATCCATTTCCTGGGATACACAGTAAGTAACAACAGACTAATGGCAGACCCGCAAAAGGTGAGAGCCTTTAATGAGTTTCCAACTCCAACTTCTGTCCAACAGCTCCAAAGATTTCTTGGAATGGTGAATCAATTAGCCAAATTTTACCTCATCTAGCACTTGTAACTGAGCCACTAAGACAACTCTTGGAAAAAGATCAAGCGTCGTGTTGGAGTTCACATCAAGAGCAGACATTCCAAAAGATTCAAGAAATGCTCATTTCGCCTGACATCTTAGCACACTATAATCCTACACTACCAACAACAATCAGTGCAGATGCCTCATCCACAGGGTTAGGGGCAGTTCTTTTCCAAGAACAGCCTGATGGTATGCATCAAGAGCTTTGTCCAAGACAGAGATCAGATATGCGGTAATTGAAAAAAGAAGCACTTGCAGTCACGTGGCCTTGTGAGAAGTTCTCTGATTACATCATGGGATTGAAAGTCGTCATTGAGACAGACCACAAAACATTTCCTTACTGGATGAGAAAGAAATCGCAAAAATGCCTCCAAGAATTCAGAGGTTCCAGTTATGATTGATGTGATATACGTACGAGACCATATATATTCAGGGAAAGATGAAACTTCCACTATCAAGAACAACGGTAGACCATGCGATATGACAGGATGTGAACTTTGTGGACAAGATAGAGTAGTATTCACAATATACTGCACAACAGTAGCCAGGAAGTATACAGAAACTGCAAGAAATTTGTCACGCCCAAAAGCAAGATGAAGAATGTACTCGTATACATCAATATTGCACACAGTGTTGGCCTCAAGAACATCCTCGTGGTAAGATCATGAAAAATTTCTACGAATTCAGAAAACTCTTCACAATCATCGATGATTTGCTGGTGTAAAATGACAGACTAGTCATTCCGAGTTTACTCAGATTGGATATCTTGGAACGTCTGCACCAAGACCATATGGGCATAACGAAGTGCAGAACATGGGCTCAGTCATCACTGTAGTGGCCAGGAATATCCAAAGACATAGAAAACATGGTCCTGAACTGCCAAGTATGTACAATACATAGACCGGAGCAGAGAGAACCTCTGTTACAATAAATTTTCCAAGCAGAGCATGGGAACGGCTAGGGATGGATTTATTTATTTACAACGGAAAATCCTATATAATCATGATCGATTATTTCTCACGAGGGATTGAAGTGAAAAGTTTGTACCCAACAACAACAGAATCTGTTATCCAAAATTTCCAGGAGACCTTTGCGACGCATGGGTATCCCTGACAAAGTCGTGACAGACAAGGGACCGCATATCGCAAATGAATACTTCACACAATTTGCAAGAAAATGGGGATTTGAACATCTCACAAGTTTACCACAATATCGTCAGTCGAATGGCGAAGTCGAAAGAGGTATAAGAGCCATAAAGGCGTTGTTGAAGAAGAACGAAGATTTTCCAACTGTAATGTGTCCTTTATATTGTCTGATGCAACATAAATGAGATGTGTGGAGTCCAGTTATGCTGAAGATCTCAAACAGGTTTATTACAGCTAGATTATTATATACGGTACACAGCAAACTATTTACAGAAGCTTACTCTGAGTGTTCCAGTTGCAGAGTGACTCTGGCTTCAAGTCACATGACTACATCCTGGTATTCAGCTCATTAGCATACCAAGATCTTAAAGGGACGTCACTTTTAAAAGCAATCATACAAAACCAACTGCATTGATTAGCTATCAACCTACTCTGTTGTTGCGTGGACTATTACCTTCTGAGCTGTTGATGGGAAGGAAGAGAAAAACCCAACTTCCCATTTTGCATAGAAAACTACTTCCGGGGCCAGACGTCAAAGACTACCGAAAAGTCCAAGATAGAGAGAAGTACTACAGGAACCAACAAGCTCACAATTCAACAGGAGATTTTGTACCAGAAACTTATCTCAACTAAAGGAAGGTGAGAAGGTATGAATATGAGACCTAGAATAAGAAGGTGTTGTCATCCAAAAAGATGAAAATTATCAGAGATCGTATCTAGTACGCACAGCAGAGAGTACTACATGATGAAATGGAAGAAACATTAACCCAATTCCACAGAAGCAACAATCAATCATTTATCTGGATGAATAAGATGATGATCAAGAAACCCAGAGGCAACAGAACACTACAAAGATTGATCAAGGCCATCCAAGTCGTCCAAAAAGTCTTTCAAGTAATACTACCAATCATCTGACCCTCATAAGAACACAATCAGGGAGAGTCATGAAGCCTCCTGAAAGGCTGAACCTGTGATTTTAAAAAAATGTATTTATTTATTGATACAGCACTGAAACAGTCCCTTCGGCCCACCAAGTCTGTGCCGACCATCAACCAACCATTTATACTAATCCTACATTAATCCCATATTCCTAGCACATCCCCACCTTCCCTCAATTCCCCTACCACCTACCTATACTAGGGGCAATTTATAATGGCCAATTTACCTATTAACCTGCAAGTCTTTGGCTGTGGGAGGAAACCGGAGCACCCAGCGAAGACTCATGCAGTCACAGAGAGAACTTGCAAACTCCGCACAGGCAGTACCCAGAATTGAACCCGGGTCGCTGGAGTTGTGATGCTAACCACTGTGCCACTGTGCTGCCCTGTGATGCATAGAGACTTTGGGGGAGATGGGTAGTATGTAAAGTCAAAATGAATGAATTATAATAGTCAAAAATAGATAGGGACGAAGACTTGGGGGGAGATGTAGTATAAGGGCCTGAAAGGGTTAAGGTTTGAGACAGCGAAAGTAAACTCCTCCCACTGTATGAGGACGAGATAATAGTTACTTAGATATTAGGCTTAGAAGAAGCTAGAAACAGCACAAGAAGCTAGACAGGCTTAAGGAGAGTGTAAATAATGATATGTATAAAATAAACAAGTTATTCTTATAAAGACTCCGAGACTTCTGTAGACAACACTCGATCTATACTACAACAATACACAACAGCGTCCTCAACAACAACTTATATTTGTATAGCGCCTCAAATGGAATAAGATATCCCAAGGCGCTTCAGAGGAACAATATAAAACAAAATATGACACCGAGCCACAAAAGGAGATACTAGATGACCAAAGGCTTGGTCAAAGAGGTAGGTTTGAAGGAGTGTCTTAAAGGAGGAAAGTGAAGGTGAACAGGCAGAGATGTGTAGGGAGGGTATTCCAGAGTTTGGGGCCTAGGCAATTCAAGGTGTGGCCACCAATGGTGGAGCGATTAAAATCGGGATGTACAAAAGGCCAGAATTAGAGGAGCACAGATATCTTGGAGGGGTGTGTGGCCAGAGGAGATTACAGAGACAGGGAGGGGCAAGGCCATGGAAGGATTTGAAAACAAGGATGAGAATTTTAAAATCAAGACATTGCTGGCCTGAAGTGTTCTGGCCAATATTTATCCCTCAACCAACACATCATTAAAACAGATTATCTGGTCATTATCACATTCCTGTTTGTGGGAGCTTGCTGTGTGTAAGCCGGCTAACTGTTTCCTGCATTACAATGACTACACTTCAGAAGTATTGCATTGGCTGTAAATCACTTTGAAATGTCCTGTGGTCGTGAAAGGTGCTATATAAATGCAAGCTCTTTTTTTCTTCCTGGGAAGTTGCACCTCGTGGCTTGTACTGCTGTATTCTTGTAATATTATCGGAAAATAACCTGGCCATTAAGTAAAAATGTCACTATACGAACAAATTGAAATGTGAAACAGTGAATGTTGCCAGACTGCTACAGGAAGTCAGATGGTTTAGTTGTTGCTTTGCTACCATCTAGTGGGCATGGGTGGCTTTTACATTGTAATCCCACTCAATAATAATTTTACAAGTTATAAAATATCTCATCACGTTGATAAATATCAAAGTGGGTCCCACAATGAATTCAATGTCATTAAGGTGAATGACCTTATTCAGCTTTATTTTGGAGGTGGTATTTAAGAGAGGTCAGGGCACCTGGAGAACTCCCTTCTCCTCTTTCAATAGTGAGGTAGGACTGTTAATATCCACACAAACCACGTGAGCAGGCCTCTGAAATCTGCCCTATTTAGAAAAAAGGCCAACATATAGGCACAAATCTCCTTGCTTGCTCAGATGGGTTGATCAATTCATTTCTCTCATATTTATTTTGGCTACTGCACAGATATCATCTGAAAAACCTTATGTTAAAATAAATCACAGCGAATGCAGGAACAGTACACCAACAGTCCAATGTTTGGTGGAATTTAAAGAAGAATCTTTTTTCTTCCAGTTCCAATGCAGAAGTTGAGGTAAAGCTTCTCTAAATCTAGCTCATGGACTTCTTTGTCTCTGAGATAGAGGCCATCCGATCAGCTGCCTCAGCCGCGTCTCTCACTTCCACCAGCCCACCTGGCCAAACTTCCTCTAATGCTGCCCCTTGCCCTAGCTCTCAACTGCATCTTTCTCTAGTTTCTCTCCTATCTCCCCTCATGCCGTCTCCGAGCTTGTCACTCCTCTCACCTGGTTCCATTCTTAACTATCTAATTGTAGCTAGAGAATCACCTGCAATGGCTTCTCTTCCTGCTCCCAGACCATACGATTTTTAAAATTCATTCATAGGATGTGGACGTCGCTGGCAAGGCCGGCATTTATTGCCCATTCCTAATTGCCCTTGAGAAGGTGGTGGTGAGCTGCCTTCTTGAACTGCTGCAGTCCAAGTGAGGTAGGTATACCCACAGTGCTGTTAGGAAGGAAGTTCCAGGATTTTGACCCAGCGACAGTGAAGGAACGGCGATATAGTTCCAAGTCAGGATGGTGTGTGACTTGGAGAGGAACTTGCAGGTGATGGTGTTCCCATGCATTTGCTGCCCTTGTCCTTCTAGTTGGCAGAGGTCGTGGGTTTGGAAGGTGCTGTCTAAGGAGCCTTGGTGCATTGCTCTAGTGCATCTTGTAGATGGTAAACACTGCTGCCACTGTGTGTTGGTGGTGGAGGGAGTGAATGTTTGTGAATGGGGTGCCAATGAAGCGGGCTGCTTTGTCCTGGATGGTGTCAAGCTTCTTGAGTGTTGTTGGAGCTGCACCCATCCAGGCAAGTGGTGAGTATTCCATCACACTCCTGACTTGTGCCTTGTAAATAGTGGACAGGCTTTGGGGAGTCAGGAGATGAGTTACTCGTCACAGTATTCCTAGCCTCTGACCTGCTCTTGCAGCCATGGTATTTATATGGCTACTCCAGTTCAGTTTCTGGTCAATGGTAACCCCTAGGATGTTGATAGTGGGGAATTCAGCGATCGTATTGCCACTGAATGTCAAGGAGAGATGGCTAGATTCTCTCTTGTTGGAAATGGTCATTGCCTGGCACGTGTGGCGCGAATGTTATTTACCACTTATTAGCCCAAGCCTGGATATTGTCCAGGTCTTGCTGCATTTCTACACGGGCTGCTTCAGTATCTGAGGAGTCGAATGGTGCTGAACATTGTGCAATCATCAGCGAACATCCCCACTTATGACCTTATGATTGAAGGAAGGTCATTGATGAAGAAGATGGTTGGGCCAAGGACACTACCCTGAGGAACTCCTGCAGTGATGTCCTGGAGCTCAGATGATTGACCTCCAACAACCACAACCATCTTCCTTTGCGTTAGGTATTTGTCCAACCAGCGGAGAGTTTTACCCCTGATTCCCATTGACTCCAGTTTTGCTAGGGCTCCTTAATGTCATACTCGGTCAAATGCTGCCTTGATGTCAAGGGCAGTCACTCTCACCTCACCTCTTGAGATCCGCTCTTTTGTCCATGTTTGAACCAAGGCTGTAATGAGGTCAGGAGCTGAGTGGCCCTGGCGGAACCCAAACTGAGTGTCACTGAGCAGGTTATTGCTAAGCAGGTGCCACTTGATGGCACTGTTGATGACACCTTCCATCATTTTACTGATGATTGAGAGTAGGCTGATGGGATGGTAATTGGCCAGGTTGGACTTGTCCTGCTTTTTGTGTACAGGACATATCTGGGCAATTTTCCACATTGCCGGGTAGATGCCAGTGTTGTAGCTGTACTGGAACAGCTTGGCTAGGGGTGCGGCAAGTTCTGGAGCACAGGTCTTCAGTATTATTGCCGGAATATTGTCAGGGCCCATAGCTTTTGCAGTATCCAGTGCCTTCAGTTGTTTCTTGATATCACACGGAGTGAATCGAATTGGTTGAAGTCTGGCATCTGTGATGCTGAGGACTTCAGGAGGGGGCCGAGATGGATCATCAACTTGGCACTTCTGGCTGAAGATTGTTGCAAATGCTTCAGCCTTATCTTTTGCACTGATGTGCTGGGCTCCCCCATCATTGAGGATGGGGATATTTGTGGAGGCACCTCATCCAGATAGTTGTTTAATTGTCCACCACCATTCATGACTGGATGTGGCAGGACTGCAGAGCTTAGATCTAATCCGTTGGTTATGGGATCGCTTAGCTCTTTCTATTGCATGCTGCTTACGCAGTTTGGCACGCAGATAATCCTGTGTTGTAGCTTCACCAGGTTGACACCTCATTTTGAGGTGTGCCTGGTGCTGCTCCTGGCGCTGCTGCTGCACTCTTCATTGAACCAGGGTTGGTCTCCTGGCTTGATGGTAATGGTAGAGTGGGCCATATGTCAGGCCATGAGGTTACAGATTGTGGTTGAGTACAATTCTGCTGCTGCTGATGGCCCACAGCACCTCATGGTTGCCCAGTTTTGCATTGATAGATCTGTTTGAAATCTATCCCGTTTAGCACAGTGGTAGTGCCACACAACACAATAGAGGGTATCCTCAATGTGAAGGCGGGACTTCGCCTCCACAAGGACTGTGCGGTGGCCACTCTTACTAATACTGTCATGGACAGATGCATCTGCGGCAGGCAGATTGGTGAGGATGAGGTCAAGTAAGTTTTTACCTCTTGGTTCCCTCACCACCTGCCGCAGACCCAGTCTAGCAGCTATGTCTTTTAGCACTTGGCCAGCTCGGTCAGCAGTGGTGCTACCGAGCCACTCTTGGTGATAGACATTGAAGTCCCCCACCCAGAGTACATTTTGCACCCTTGCCACCCTCAGTGCTTCCTCCAATTGATGTTCAATATGGAGCAGTACTGATTCATCAGCTGAGGGAGGGCGGTAGGTGGTAATCATCAGGAGGCTTCCTTGCCCATGTTTGATCTGATGTCATGAGACTTCATGGGGTCCAGAGTCGATGTTGAGAACTCTCAGAGCAATTCCCTCCTGACTGTACGCCACTGTGCCACCACCTCTGCTGGGTCTGTCCTGCTGGTGGGACAGGACATACCTGGGGATGGTGATGGCGGTGTCTGGGACATTGTTTGTAAGATATGATTCCGTGAGTATGACTATGTCAGGCTGTAGCCTGACTAGTCTGTGGGACAGCTCTCCCAACTTCAGTGAAAGAAAATGCACTGAGGTGGAGCATGCCTTTGGGGGAACTAATTAAGTAGGGAGACAGTGGTTCTATCCTTTGGCTCTCAAGGGAGGTACTGTCACTCAGGTGAAGTTTTGTCAGACAGAAGAGCCATCATATGCTTTTAGCGTTCAGTCAGCACTCCAAGCTCTTGCGTTGCGTTAAGCTCAAGATTAACAATGGAGTGTTATATCAGCCAGTTCAGAGTAGGGCATTAAAGGATGGTAAATAGATGGATTTTGCAAACTAGGCTGCAGATCTAGTGTGAAAAATGTAGCAAGAGCCTCCATGATTGCAATAAAACCTTTCTATTGTAAGGTCTATAATGAGGTCCATCTACAGCACCGACACTCAATTATCTTTAGGCATAAATTGGGATGTAGCCAGTTTATAAAGACCATTTAAGAACAGGGCTGCCACGCATCCAGTTTTGAAGTGAACAGTGTGGAATTATGGAGATGTAAATGAGGCATTCATTCTGTCCTTCAGAAATAAGAGCCTATTTATCCACAGTGTCTTATGATGAAGCCTCACTGATTAATATTATTGATGATTCCAACTAATTTTCACTAGCACCAAAGCAAGTATCGGAATGCTACATCCTGACCTCACTCCAATTCTGTCTCTATCCTTCTCCCCTCTGGATTTTGGATGGCTGTCCTATTTTAGGAGGTAATCTTTATAGAAAGGTTTCACTTACTCTTACTTTTCAGTACTTTGACTCCTAAGGCTGGTGATGTGATCCTTGGTGCAATGTGAACAACTGAGGGTGCTTTCCCTGTGCACTTTGTGCAACATAATCATAAACCAAACTGAAGATTTAGAAAATGGTGGAAATACTTGGCAGGACAGGCAGCATTACTGTGAGAGGAGGGTAGGGTTAACATTTCAGGACTACAAACCCTGGAGATAACACAGAATCTGCAGTGTTTTGCTTTATGGAGGTTTAGGGTTTTGACATACGTTGCAGAAGGAGGAATTGCACCATTGCCTCCAAAAGTTAAATGTTTTTTGTTATGCTGATTTCCTCCATTAGATGTAGCTATTGCTCTAGAAACACAACGGGACTTTGGTTCCAGGAATTAATTTTGACTATTGATCATGTGAATTCTTGAAAGTCTATGTATTGAAGCACAGTGCTAAGAGCATAATTTATTTAATAAGTTTTATTTGAAAAAAAAACCTCAACACAATGCATTAGTCTCATGTATCAGCAGTAAAAGAAAGACAAGTAATTATATAGCATCTTTTCCAACCCCAAGATGTCCCAAAGCGCTTTACAGCCAATGAGGCACTTTTGCATTGTCATCACTGTTGTAATGTAGGAAACACAGCAGCCAATTTGCACACAGCAAGCTCCCACAAACTGCAATGAGGTAATGAGCAAATAATCTGTTTTAATGATGTTTGTTGAGGGATAAATCTTGGACCGGACACCGACAGGGGCACTAACTCCCTTGTTCTTCTTTGAAAACAGAATTACATAGTAGTTACAGCACAGAAACAGGCCATTCGGCCCAACAGATCCATGCCAGTGTTTATGCCCCAATTGTAACCTCCTCCCACCCCTTTTCATAGCACCCTATCAACATAACCGATCGTTCCTTTCTCTCTCATGTGCTTATCTAGCTTCCCCTTAAATGTAATTTTTTTTTACTTTCATAAATGCTGGGACAGTTAATTCCATCAGTGCAGGAAGGCAAATGAAATGCAAGGAATTACTAGCACAGGCGGACATGAGATTGGAACTCTTGGATGGGAGGGCAGGAGATCACAATATCATCACTTACCAAATGTGGAAGTGCTGTCGGGCTTTAATACTTAGCATGAAACTAGCAGACAAAACACAAGATAAAAACTGTGGTCCATCTATTTCACATAGAGCGAGAGAGAGAGAGAGATACAGCACTGAAACAGGCCCTTCGGCCCACTGAGTCTGTGCCAACCATCACCATCTTATTAGTCACACCAGCCCTCCCACCCTACTTCACCTCACCCTAATACCATATCCTTGTAGTTTAACTCCCTACCTTGTGGTACTTATTTAACTTCCCTTTTAATGCACCTGTGCTATTTGCCTCAGCCACTATGTGGCAGCGAGTTCCATATTCTCACCACTCTCTGAGTAAAGAAGATTCTGCTGAATTCCTTATTGGATTTATCTGTGACTATATTTATGGGGTAGTTAAACATTCACTTGTTAAACGTCCTCTTGCAAATAGAAAAATACAAGCACAGAGTTGGAGTTGTGATTCCAACCGACCTCAGGTAGCCTTAAAGGATATTGGTGTTTTGAAGGATACAGCCAACGCTATAATGCTTAGTAAAAGCAGGAATATGGGTCTGTGTAGCTGCCATATTGCAGATGAGACACTGACGAAGTACATAAATAGCATTTGATAAAGATGAGGATCAATTAAGAGGGTGGGCTAAAGAACAGCAGATCATAATATAAATATAAACATAAAGTAATTCAGAAGGAGCAAGAAACATTTTCATCTTTTTGCTTCGCCAGTGGAAGAAAGAAGCTCCTTTCACAACCACTGACTGAGAATATAAGCTTCAACAGACCCTTAGAAAATAGGCGACAGGTTTAGATAGAGGATCTGGATCGGCGCAGGCTTGGAGAGCCGAAGGGCCTGTTCCTGTGCTGTAGTTTTCTTTGTTCTTTGTTCTTTGAATTGCAAGTCTTCAAAAGCCTAATGCATAGCCCAGCAACCTTGCTCCAGCAAATTATAGAGATCATCTGAGAGACTAACTGAGTTAGTGGTAGAGAAGATCTATAGATGTTGTAAAATTTACTAAGTATTTGATAAGGTACCATATAAGATGACTAACTAATTGGAATCAGAGGCAATCAAGCAGCATAGATAGAAATGAGAATAGAAAGTGCCGAAAATACTCAGCAGGTCTGGCAGCATCTGTGAAGAGAGAAAGAGAGTTAATGTTTCAGGTCAGTGACCTTTCATCAGAACTTGCAAAAGTTGGAATTGCAACAGTCTTTGAGCAAGTGAAAGGGGAAAGGGAAAAAATAACAAGAAGGAAGGACTGTGATAGGACGGAGGGGGGAAGAGATTAAATGACAGATGTCATGGAACAGAATGCCCTGCCAACCAAACTGGGGTGGGGGGAGGGGGGCAATCCTCGGTTGAGGAAAAAGGAAGACATATCAGAGGCGCTGTTGTGGAAGGTTGCATCATCAGAACAGATGCGTTGGAGACCGAGAAACTGGGAGAATGGAATGGAATCCTTACAGGAGGCAGGGTGTGAGGAAGTGTAGTCAAGATAGCCGTGGGAGTCGGTGGACTTATAATAAATACTAATGGACAACCTATCCCCAGAAATGGAGACAGAGAGGTCGAGGAAGGGAAGGGAAATATCAGAGATGGACCATGTGAAGGTGAGCGAAGGGTAGAAATTGAAAGCAAAGTTGATGAAGTTTTCCAGTTCAGGGCGAGAGCAGGAAGTGGCACCGATACAATCATCAATGTACCGGAAAAAGAGTTGGGGAAGGGCACCTGAGTAGGCACGCTACAGCTTTCTGGACTCAGTATTTCGTTCAATAATTTCAGACCATGAGCCCCATTATTTTTTGTTTATTATTTTTATTTTATTTTTTTATATATATATATTCTTCATTATTTATTTATTTTAACCATGTGCTAGTCTTAAACTTATTTTTCATGTTTTTGTTTTCGTACAGAGCTGTTCATTATTCTGCCATTAACACTCTCTCTGGACCAGTGCTTTGTCTTTCAGTACAACTATTTAGCATTCCATTTGCATTCTGTTCTTGACATCTGTCATTTAATCTCTCCCCTCTGTCCTATCACAGTCCTTCCTTCTTGTTCTTCTCCCCCCCCTCCCCCTTTTCACTTGCTTAGAGACTGTTACATTTCTAATTTTTGCCAGTTCTGATGATAGGTCACAGACCTGAAACATTAACTCTGTTTCTCTCTACACAGCTGCTGCCAGACCTGCTGAGTATTTCTGGCACTTCCTGTTCTCATTCCAGAGTTGCAGCATCCGCAGTATTTTGCTCTTATTTTAGCATAGATAGAAATCTGCTTGTGAAGAAATAGTGCCATGAGATCTTGTGTGTCCACCTGAGAGGGCAAACCGGCCTTGGCTTAACATCTCATCCAAGAGACGGCACCTCTGACAGTGCAGCACTCCCTCAGTAGTGCTCTGGAGTGTCAGTGTAGATAATGAACTCAAATCTCTGGAGTGGGGCTTGAGCCCACAACCTTCTGACTTTAAGGTGAGAGTGACACCAACTAAGCCACAGCAGTGAAAAGGGAGGTAATTTTCAGCTATTGTTTAGTTGATTACAGAGAATAGTGAGCCAGACTGCTAAAGTGATACAATGCACATCAATCAGTAAAAATGCCATTTCCAAAAGGCAGAGTAGAGTTGACAGATGCTCGCCCATTCCTCATTGTGTTGGTTTGGAGGTGATCCCTTCTTCATTTCCTCCAGTCTCGTTAAGCCTTTGTTGCTCTGCCGTGTGTCTCACTTTATGATCGATTAGACCTGCTAGGATAGCAGAGGGTGGACTAGATGGTCTCAAGGTCCTTTATCACCTTAGGATTTACTTTGGTGCTTAGGACTGCTGATGGATGAGAAAGATCTTTGGCAGTCCAGAGGGCCTCATCACACCAAGGCAAATAAACCCATGCTTATTTCAATCTTCTTTATTTTAGCAGCATTAGACTTGGCTGAGAATCTGTCACATCCTGGAGTACTGTGCGCAGTTTTTTCTCATTCATTCATTCATGGGATGTGGGCGTCGCTGGCTAGGCCAGCATTTATCGCCCATCCCTAATTGCCCTTGAGAAGGTGGTGGTGAGCTGCCTTCTTGACCTGCTGCAGTCCATGTAGGGCAGCACCCACAGTGCGGTTAGGAAGGGAGTTCCAGGATTTTGGCCCAGCGACAGTGAAGGAACGGCGATATAGTTCCAAGTCAGGATGGTGTGTGGCTTGGAGGGGAACTTGCAGGTGGTGGTGTTCCCATGCATCTGCTCCCTTGTCCTTCTCGGTGGTAGAGGTCGCGGGTTTGGAAGGTGCTGTCTATGCAGCAACAACACTGAGGTGCAGATTTCAAGGCATCTCTTTGTCTACTGTGCCCGTTATTTGAAACACAAGGGGCTGAATTTTCCCAGGCTGGTGGAGGCAGATCAGGAACAGGACAGGGCAGCAAAGTTGGGAAATAGCGCATTGGGTCAGCTACCCGAAACACTCCCGCCTCTGAGTGATCATGCCGGAGGCGGGCAACAGCAGGCAGCCAACTAAGCAACTGGGGGATGGTGCCACTGGGATCTTCCCGATGGAGGTCAGGCCCCCCACTGAGGCTGGAGCCTGGAATTGAACTGCAGGTAACCTCCCCGGGGGCCATTCTGTGTTAGGGCTCCGCCTTCACAAAGATGGCCTAACAGCTCTGGCCATGCGTGAGTTTTAATTTTTTGCAATGCTGTAGAGAGCACCTGCATTTTGAGGAGCCCTCGCGGTTGCCTACCTGCCTCTCCCAGCGGGGCTGCCGGCTGGACATCACTGCGGGTCCTCCTATTGGGCCTCCCACTTCCCTGGTCCGCCCGCTGTCTTTAATTGGACGGGGGCTTCTGGAGGCAGCTTCTTAATTGGACACCTCTACGAAATCGGGACCAGCATTCCACCACAACCGTTTTCGGGTTACCGACCCAGAATTGAGGCCGACATCGGGATCACGACCCAACCAGGAAAATCCAGCCTAAGGTTTCCACTTAGCTGCACTTAAGATAATTAGTAAAAGAACCGGTGGTGTGACGAGGAGCTTTCTTCATGCCGCAAATTCTTATGATCTGGAATGCACTGTCCAAAAGAGTGGTGGCAGCAGATTCATACTAACTTCCAAAGGGAGTTGAATAAATACTAGAACAGGAATGATTTGCAAGGCTGTGGGGAAAGAACAAGGGAGTGGGACTAACTGCATGGCTCTTCCAAAGAGCCGGCACAGGCACGATGGGCCGAATGGCCTCCTTCTGTGCTGTAAGATTCTATGATTCTATGAGAAATCACGCACATGGAGATAGTAGTGGAGCAGTAACGGGAAAAAAATGCCATCATAAAGTTTGCATTTCAATGCCTGGTAAAAGTTGTCAATAATCGAGCTGTGTGGTGAGAAAAGAGGATGGAACAGAACCTGGGTGCATGGACTGGTATCACAGCCAAACAAAGGCCATCTTTAACTCACCCAAGGTGTCCATTGGCTGGAATCCAAAGGTGCATCGCTGAGGATGAAAAGACAGTTGAATGATACTTTGAGATTTCACCATTAGCTTCTTTTTTCTTGTTACTTGGTACAATATTTTAGGGAAATATATTAGCTTAAAAAGTCTGTGTTCATTAACAGACTGTATGGCTGAGAGGTTTAGTGAACAGTTAATACTGGAGTTGTTGCCTTTCATGTTTATTACTATTAAAACGCAGGGTGCTCTACGCCTGCAGCTGTTGGCAGGAGTGAGGACAAAACATCTTCAAACAGCATGCAAAGCATGGGGCCCTTGCTTATGCCTCCTTACGTGTTGTTTTTGGTTGAGTTCAGCCCAGATGTGGACGCTGCTTCTGACTTAATTGCATTAAAGTTGGAGGAGACTTTGTTCTATACAAATAAACAGAGTTCTTGAGCAGATATGTTACCGAGTCTGGCTGGTTCAGCCCAGGCCTCCCTTGGTCTTTGAGGTTTTTTTATTCGTTCGTGGGATGTGGGTGTTGCTGGCTAGGCCAGTATTTATTGCCCATCCCTAATTGCCCTTGGTGGTGGTGAGCTGCCTTCTTGAACCACTGCAGTTCTTGGGGTTTAGGTACACCAACAATGCTGTTGGGAAGGGAGTTCCAGGATTTTGACCCAGCGGCAGTGAAGGAACGGCGATATAGTTCCAAGTCAGGATGGTGTGTGGCTTGGAGGGGAACATGTAGGTGGTGAAGTTTCCCTCCATCTGCTGCCCTTGTCCTTCTAGGTTTAGAGGTCATGGGTTTGGAAGGTGCTGTCGAAGGAGCCTTGGTGAGTGATCTTGTAGACAGTACACACTACTACCACTGTACATTGATGGTGAAGTGAGTGAATGTTGCAGGTGGTGGATGGGGTGTCAATCAAGCAGGCTGCTTTGTCCTTGATGGTGTCGAGCTTCTTGAGTGTTGTTGGAGCTGCACCCATCCAGGCAAATGGAGAGTATTCCATCAGACTCCTGACATATTCTTTGTAGATGGTGGACAGGCATTGGAGAGACAGGAGGTGAGTTACTTGCCACAGAATTCCTAGCCTCTGACCTGCTCTTGTAGCCACAGCATTTATATGGCTACTCCAGTTCAGTTTCTGGTCAATGGTGACCCCCAGGATGTTGATAGTAGGGAATTCAGCGATCCATTCAGTAATGCCATTGAACATCAAGGGAAGATGGTTAGATTCTCTCTTGTTTGAAATGGTCATTGCCTGGCACTTGTGTGGCACGATTACTTCACTTTGAGTGAAACTCTCCCTTCTCTAGAAAAGAGAAGACTGAATGGTGAACTGATAGAGGTGTTTAAAATTATGAAAGGGTTTGGTAGGGTAGATGCAGAGAAGATGTTTCCTCTTGTTGGGGGAGTATAAAACAAGGGGCCATAAATATAACATAGTCACTCATAAATCCAATAGGGAATTCAGGAGAAACCTCTTTACCCAGAGAGTGGTTAGAATATGGAGCTCAGTCCTACAAGAAGTAGTTAAGACAAATAGCGTTAAAGGCAAACTAGATAAACACATGAGGGAGAAAGGAATAGGTGGTTATGCTGGTAAGGTTAAATGAAGAAGGAGGATGCTCATGTGGAACATACACATGGACCTGTTGGGCGAAAGTGTTTTTGTGCTGTAATTCTCTGTTAAGAGTTGCTCACTTTCCCGGTTTTATTCCTACAGGGATGTTCTGCAGTGAATACCGTCACCCCAGCTACTCCATTTAAAATACACATTGATGCCACGTTCCCCATTAGTTTCTCTATATATTAACCTTATCAGCTCAGATGCTTCAAGTTAATCCGTGGGAGTGGGGTAAAAAGCCAAACATTGAGTCTTTTGCTCCCAACCATTAGGATAAATGGAATAAAATAGAGGTGTGCTGTGAATCAGGCACCCAAGTTCCCCATACGCACTTCCTTTGCTTGAAGATTTGTGCCGATGGCTTCTTATCTTTGTCAAAGTACATAGACACAAATTCAAGGTACAGTGAATGTAATTCCTGCTGTTTATAAAGAGCTAGCTTCGTAAAATGGTGCTTTAAAACGATATTTGATTAATGCATAGACTCAAAACCAGCAGCCAACGTACTGAAAACCAGCAGCTAACACACTCAAAACCAACAGCTAAGACACTGAAAGCCAGCAGCCAACACACTGAAAGCCAGCATGCAACACACTGAAAAACAGCACCCAACATGCTCAAAACCAGCAGCCAACACACAGAAAACCAGCAGCCAACATGCTCAAAACCAGCACCCAACATGATGAAAACCAGCACCCAACATACTGAAAACCAGCAGCCAACACACTGAAAACCAGTACCCAACGCACTCAAAACCAGCACCAAACACACTGTAAACCAACAGCCAACAAACTGAAAACCAGCACCCAACACACTAAAACCAGCAGCCAACACACTGAAAAACATCACCCAACATGCTCAAAACCAGCACCCAGCAAACTGCAAACCATCAGGCAACACACTGAAAACCAGCAGGCAACACATTGAAAATAGCAGCCAATATGCTCATAACCAGCACCCAACATACTGAAAATCAGCAGCCAACATGCTGAAAACCAGCACTCAACATGCTGAAAACCAGCGGCCAACACACTCAAAACCAGCAGCCAACATGCTGAAAACCAGCAGCCAACACACTCAAAACCAGCACTCAACACACTCAAAACCAGCAGCAAACACACTGAAAGCTAGCAGCCAACATACTCAAAATCAGCACCGAACACACTGAAAACTAACAGCCAAAAAACTCAAAACCAGCACCCAACATGCTGAAAACCAGCACCTAACACACTGAAAACCAGCAGGCAACACACTGAAAACCAGCAGCCAACACACTGAAAGCCAGCAGCCAACACATTGAAAAACATCACCCAACATGTCAAAACCAACAGCCAACACATAGAAAACCAGCACCCAACACATTCAAAACCAGCACCCAACATGCTGAAAACCAGCAGCCAGCACACTCAAAACCAGCACTCAACACACTGAAAACCAGCAACAAACACAGTCAAAACCAGCAGCCAATACACTGAAAAGCAGCACCCAACACACTGAAAACCAGCAGCCAACACACTCAAAACCAGCAGCCAACACACTGAAAGCCAGCAGCCAACACATTGAAAACATCACCCAATATGTCAAAACCAACAGCCAACACACAGAAAAACAGCAGGCAACACACTGAAAACCAGCACCCAACATGATGAAAACAAGCACCCAACACACTGAAAACCAGCAGCCAACACACTGAAAACCAGCACCCAACACACTCAAAACCAGCACCAAACACACTGAAAACCAGCAGCCAACACACTGAAAAACATCACCCAACATGCTCAAAACCAGCACCCAGCAAACTGAAAACCATCAGACAATACACTGAAAACCAGCACCCAACACACTGAAAATCAGCAGCCAATATGCTCAAAACCAGCACCCAACACACTGAAAACTAACAGCCAAAAAACTGAAAACCAGCACCCAACATTCTGAAACCAACAGGCAACACACTGAAAACCAGCAGCAAACACACTCAAAACCAGCAGCCAATATGCTCAAAACCAGCACCCAACACACTGAAAACCAGCACCCAACATGCTGAAAACCAGCACCCAACACACTGAAATCCAGCACCCAACACACTGAAAACCAGCAGCCAACATGCTCAAAACCAGCAGCCAACACACTGAAAACCAGCAGCCAACACACTGAAAACCAGCACCCGACATGCTGAAAACCAGCACCCAGCACATGAAAACATGCAGCCAGCACACTGAAAACCAGCATCCAATATGCTCAAAACCAGCAGCCAACACACTGAAAATCAGCAGCCAACACACTCAAAACCAGCCCCCAAAATGCTGAAAACCAGCAGCCAACACTCAAAACTAGCACCCAACATGCTCAAAACCAGCACCCAACATAATCAAAACCAGCAGCCAACACACTGAAAACCAGCTTTGAAAAGTACTAGAGCCTTTTTACACCACATTGTCAAAGGTGACCAGTCTTATTTGGAAACATTAATATGTGCTGAAATTTGAGTTGCCAGCCCTCCAGGCTCACCCTGAAGTCTTCAGAAATAAAAGATTAATCTCAGGTACACTGCTTCAAGCAAACGCAGGAGAAAAATTATAGAGCATAAAAAGAAAGTGTATTTTAAAACAATGCTTTTTTGGTCACTTTGGTTATTGGTCATAAAATATCTGACCTGGCTGTTTGACTGACAATCAGGGATTATCCAATTGGGTATTGACAAGTGGGTAGGCTGTCATAGAGTCATAGAGTTATACAGCACAGAAACAGGCCCTTTGGCCCAACGTGTCTGTGCCGGCCATCAAGCACCTAACTATTCTAATCCCATTTTCCAGCACTTGGCCCGTAGCCTTGTATGCTATGGTGTTTCAAGTGCTCATTGAAATACTTCTTAAATGTTATGATGATTCCTGCCTCTACCACCCCTTCAGGCAGTGCGTTCCAGATTCCAACCAGCCTCTGGGTGAAAATTTTTTCCTCAAATCCCCTCTAGACCTCCTGACCCTTACCTTAAATTTATGCTGCCTGGTTATTGACCCCTCCGCTAAGGGAAAAAGTTTCTTCCTACCTAATCTATCAATGCCCCTCATAATTTTGTATACCCCAATCAGGTCCCCCCTCAGCCTTCTCTGCTCCAAGGAAAACAACCCTAGCCTTTTCAGTCTACCTTCATAGCTGAAATGCTCCAGCCCAGGCAACATCCTGGTGAATCTCCTCTGCACCCTCTCCAGTGCAATCACATCCTTCCTATAGTGTGGTGCCCAGAACTGTACACAGTACTCCAGCTGTGACCTAACTAGCATTTTATACAGCTCCATCATAACCTCCCTGTATGCTGTGACTACAGACCTGCTGAGCAACCAATGACAGGAGTGTGGGTGCGGGTGGTCATGTGATGAAACCTCTAAGATTATTTCCAACCAGAGTTGACAACCCTAGCTGAAGCATTTATCAATCTTAAACATCTTGATGTAGCAATTTTAACAGGTCAATTTACTAATGCACCCTGATAGTTCCATTGTATACGTTCGGCACATGATTGGGTTTGTCATCTTGCCTCAGAAGCAAGTGGAGTATTTACTACTAAATGAGGAGACTTGCATACTTTATCTCAAAGTGCTTCACAATCAATTGATTGACTGTTTTTACATAGGTAAGTACTGCAACCATTTCATGCATGGCAAGATTGCCCAAATGGCTACGAGATGAGGGAATAGGACTAATTAAACAGTTCTTTCAGAGAGCTGGCACAGGATGATGGGCTGAATGGCCTCCTTCAGTGCTGTAATATTCTGTGATTTTATGACTATTGCACACGCTGCAGGTTGGATCTTGTTCGCTCCCAGGCGTCAGGTTCCGTGGTGGGGGGGACCTGAAGCTGGCTCTGGATGAGGCCCGCCACAGACCGTGATGCCGCGAGGGCCCGGCCCAATCCTCCTGGCGGCAGTGAGGCTCCATGGCGGCCCTCAGCCCCACCTGCCGCTGGGCACTGGGAGCACAATTAAAATATTCAAATCAATGAAATGAATGAATTAACATACGCTTACCTGTGGGCACTCCCGCACCTTCAAATGCCTGTCCTGGGAAGGGAGCCACCACACAGGTGGGGAGTGGGGGAGGAGGTAAGATTTTCAGTGCGGTGGGGGGTGGTCAAATAAACGCAATGGGTATAGGGGATGGTGGGAAGGGGTGAACTGTAAACTTTGTGCAGTTTGGAGGGGTAAAGGTCAAATGTTAAAGGTAAGCGTTTTTGGGGGGGGGGGAGGGCAAATAGTTAATGTAATTGTTATGGGGGGGTGGGAAAGGGGTGTTAGAAATTTATTTATTTAATTTTGGGGGTTTGTCTTTAAAAATATAAGTTAGGCAGCAGGGCTGGCTGCCCTTTGAAAATGGCACCAGTGCTTGTGCACAGGCAGCTGACGCCATTGGTGGGGAAGGACTGTCCACCCCCTCCACGAGATTGTCATGGGGCGGGGGAGGAGGAGGTGGTGGAAGGCATCCCCGGCTATTTAAATGAGCTGCCCCCTGCTTAAGACTGCGGCGGCTGTTTGGCGTGCGGCCTGCACGGGTGGGCTGCCATTTTTTGTGCTTGCCACCTAGATTGGCGCTGGGCTCTTAACATCCAGCCCTGCGAGATTAAATTGCTTCCCAGCTCGAACAATGTTCTCTTTCCATTTTCACTTCACTCTCCGCTGTGGAGTGAGAAAGAATTTTCAGAGCAGGTGGGACATGTGCAAAAAGAACAAAAATATTGATGGCTCACAGCTGTCTCCCGCACCGCCAGCGATATCCTGATATCTGAATATCCTTGTTAACTACTTCACTGAAGAAATTATTCCAATTTCACACAGCCTTTTTTTTTTACTCTCTCAAACATTTGCCAGCCAGATGTTCATCAAACCACATACGGATGTTGGTTGTGACTCCACATGCTGCGGCAGATTTGTCCAGATTAATAAAATAATTCAGATTGCATTTCTTCACAAAACATAAACATGAATTTCTCTCTCCAATGTTCTCTCTTCCCAGCTGTCAGCTCAGTTGGCACAATTTTTACCTGAGTCAGAAGGTTGTGGATTCATGGCCTGGTCCAGAGACTTGAGCACAAAATACAGGCTGACACATCAGTGAGGTCCTGAGGGAGTGCTGCACTGTCGGTGGTGTCGTCTTTCAGATGAGATGTTAAATCAACCCCATTTGCTCTCTCAAATGGATATAAAAGATCCCCTGGTACTATTTGGAAGACGAGCAGGGTAGTTGTTCCTGGTGTCCTGGCCAATATTTATCCCTCAACCAACATCACTAATGTTAATTGATCTAGCCTTATCAGCATTCTGGGGAAGAGAGTTCCAGATTTCCACTGCTCTTTGGGCGAAATGCTCCCTGACAACATCCCTGAATGGCCTAGACCTAATTTGAAGGTAATACCCCCATGTTCTGGACTCCCCTCCCACCAGAGGAAATAGTTTCTCTCCATCCATCCGATCAACTCCTTTGATTGTCGTAAACACCTCAATTAGCTCACGACTTAATCTTCTACATTAAAGCCTATGTAACATGTCCTCATAATTTAACTCTTTTAGCCCTTTTTAGTGCTCCAATTCCTTCCTTGGGCTGAGATTAGATCATTCAGTACAGACTAGGGATTGACCATGAGACTTTCTGCCTTGGTATGGATTAATACCAGATGGCTCACATAGGGTGGGGGAGTTTGTCAAACATCACAACACCTCAATAAGACACTGAATTGCCTAAAAAATTGTTTGAAAAGTATACACTGGTAAATCATTAATAATCTCAAAAGTGCTGCATGATATTTCTGATGTATTTCAAAGTCACTTTGCATGCTTCTATATTTAGGAAGAAAACTTTTGATCTCTATTATATATTCAATATTTAATAAGGCCGTTGCTGTCACTAATTTCAATCAGATCAGAAAGGAATGTCCAGAAATTAACTTTGGCCGTGTCTGAAATGGGAACTAGATCGATCCTGCTGGTTCTGACTTTCTAACTATTAACAGCTATCTAAAGATGCCTTAAGCCCTTGTTTTGGGGCTGAATCTGATTTAGGTGTGATCCAGTTCTGAGGTCACCTGGGAGGTGGAAATTAAAGCATAACGTGGACGCATTTTGATATCCCACTGCAATGATATAATGAATGATTCGCTTATTCTCCAGCAATAACAAAAACATTCTCCAGGAGAACCATCCCACAAAATAATTGCAATGTCAGCAGTAAATGAGCAATGGCTTATTCAGCAGGTTTGCCTGGAACTATTGTATCAATAGAAAATGATAGTCAGAGAATATACAGAAAGAAAAGGATGACTTGCATTTGATAGAGTAAATAAGGAGATACAGTTTCCAATGGCAGCAGGATCAGTAACCAGAGGTCACATACTTTAGGAAATTGGCAGAAGAACCAGAGGTGAGATGAGGAGAATTTTTTTTACGAATCTGGAAGCACTGCCTGAAACGGTGGTGGAAGCAGAGTCAGTAGTATCTTTCAAAAGGGAATTGGATAAATACGAAAAGGAAAAAATTGCAGGGCTATGGGGAATGGATGAGAGAGTGGAACCAATTGGAAATCTTTAAAGAGCTGGCATAGATACAATGAGCCAAATGGCCTCCTGTGTGGAATCATTCTTCTTCTCCTTTGGCCTCCTTGTCTCGGGAGACAATGGGTAAGCGCCTGGAGGTGGTCAGTGGTGTGTGGAGCAGCGCCTGGAGTGGCTATAAAGGCCAATACTAGAGTGACAGGCTCTTCCACAGGTGTTGCAGAAAAAATTGGTTGTCGGGGCTGTTACACAGTTGGCTCTCCCCTTGCGCTTCTGTCTTTTTTCCTGCCAACTGCTAAGTCTCTTCGACTCGCCACACTTTAGCCCCGCCTTTATGGCTGCCCGCCAGTTCTGGCGATCGCTGGCAACTGACTCCCATGACTTGTGATCAATGTTGCAGGACTTCATGTCGCGTTTGCAGACGTCTTTAAAGCGGAGACATGGACGGCCGGTAGGTCTGATACCAGTGGCGAGCTCGCTGTACAAAGTGTCCTTGGGGATCCTGCCATCTTCCATGCGGCTCACATGGCCAAGCCATCTCAAGCGCCGCTGACTCAGTAGTGTGTATAAGTTGGGGATGTTGGCCGCCTCGGGGACTTCTGTGTTGGAGATGCGGTCCTGCCACCTGATGCCAAGGATTCTACGGAGGCAGCGAGGATGGAATGAATTGAGACGTTGCTCTTGGCTGACATATGTTGTCCAGGCCTTACTGCCATAGAGCAAGGTACTGAGGACACAGGCTTGATACACTCGGATTTTTGTGTTCCGTGTCAGTGCGCCATTTTCCCACACTCTCTTGGCCAGTCTGGACATAGCAGTGGAAGCCTTTCCTATGCGCTTGTTGATTTCTGCATCGAAAGACAGGTTACTGGTGATACTTGAGCCTAGGTAGGTGAACTCTTGAACCACTTCCAGAGCGTGGTCACCGATATTGATGGATGGAGCATGTCTGACGTCCTGTCCCATGATGTTCGTTTTCTTGAGGCTGATGGTTAGGCCAAATTCGTTGCAGGCAGCCGCAAACCTGTCGATGAGACTCTGCAGACACTCTTCAGTGTGAGATGTTAATGCAGCATTGTCAGCAAAGAGGAGTTCCCTGATGAGGACTTTCCGTACTTTGGCCTTCCCTCTTAGGCGGGCAAGGTTGAACAACCTGCCACCTGATCTTGTGTGGAGGAAAATTCCTTCTTCTGAAGACTTGAACACGTGTGAGAGCAGCAGGGAGAAGAAAATCCCAAACAGTGATTCGTACATCGCATAGAAATGTCTCAAATTTCTTCACATAGTGTAGTACATTTAGGCTTATTATGTAGTTGTTATGGACAAGATGCCCCAAACTACAATGAGTTGACTCATTGTTTCAATCTTTGTAAATATATTTTAGACATACATATATATATATATTTATTTATTTATGTAATGTAGATGTATATAAATACTTAAAAGAGACACAGACAGATATATGCATAGGAGTCTATGACAGGCTAACAACAAACTGAGGGATTCAAACAATTGCATAAGTGAAGCTTGAGTGGTTTATAATTATACTTTGAAAACCTTGATGTGTTGAACTATTGAAAAACATACCTGTGGACTCTTTATTCTACATGATACAAACTGAGCGGCCTCCTCAATGGGTGAATGCATCACCAAGTGTTGCATTAGACGCCAAGAAGGTCCAGATCAGTTCCTGCCATGTTCAGTGAGCTGACCTCAACCAGCAGTGGGGATCTACTGGCCTCAGTACAGCTGGACTAAGGAAGGGAAGATATCAGCCAGGAGCTCCTGCTGTGCCTTTCTATCCAATGATCTTGCTGGATGATGAGTGAGGAAAGGACCAGGCTTGGCTATGATGCTTTCTTTCTAGAGACCAATGTCCTCACATGTAAAGGTTCCCACAATTGAATGATCAGTTGGGGGAACCGTACCAGAGGGCAGGGGGAAAAATCATAGTCCAGTAAGACAGTAATTAAAAACATAGCCAATCATTGGAATTTGGGAATTGCAAGAGCTGACAAACGGAAGTCAATGAACTTCCTTTCTTCCACTTGAAGCTCCATCAAAGCACTGCCCATATCATTCTCAATTGGAATCAATTGTTGTCCAGTCATTGAAGTAACTGCCTAGGCCTACTTCCATTTCTTTGGAAAGCATCACCATTCTGTGATGTGTGAATCCCAAGACTTCTTCAAAAGGTAAACTGGCATGGGGTGGGGGAGAGATTTGGAATTCTTTGTGATTTATTTTCACAACACTTCCCCATCCATAATTTTTCCATTGTTCTTTGTTCTTTCAGAGTTAACCTGAGAAATTCCTCACATACCGACATCAAATTTTGTGTATCCCCTTTCAAAATGCCCAATCTCATAGGCGCCAGCCCAGTCTTTGTGCAGTAAATTGCATAGATGCCAGGCAACATGATAGAATACAAGGGGCTTGCTTTTGTTTAATCTTTTAGAAAAAAGGAATGGTCTTTGTTATTTAAAGGGGCAGCATCCCTTCCAAAAAAACCCCCATTTTATTTATAAAAAGAGGCGAGTACTATCAAACGATTGGCAATGCATTGATGTGATTGTCTTGATTGAATCAGGCACCACGATTTATTAGTTTAGCTTTAATAACAGGCTATATTTTTAATATTTTCCACACAACATTTTCTACAACACAAACTTGCCATGGCAACAAATCTGGCTGCACTGGAATGAAGTTTTTCAGAATAAGCTCTTCCAGAAACTGGAAGATTGGAGGCCCAAATTATTGCCATGATCTCCTTGTAAACAGCAGAACTGGTTCAAGGAGCTGAATGGCCTACTTCTGTTCCTTTTTTCCTATAATTTGAGTATGTAACTGAGACTGACACAGCAGTACAGGACTAAGGGAGTGCTACATTGGTGCCATATACCTCCTTCAGATGCGACTTTAAATGGAAGCATTAGCTACGCTAATACAACACAAAAGCAAAATACTGTGGATGCTGGAAGTCTGAAATAGAAACAGAAAATGCTAGGAATACTGAGCAGGTCAGGCAGAATCTGTAGAGGGAGAAACAGGGTTAATGTTTCAGGTTGATGACTTTGAAGAAGCTACAGATCATTTTTAAGCAAGAACATAGGCAGGGAAAGTAGTGGGAGGGTGTGTTAAAGATCTGATGGCACTACCTGGAGTGCAATACCACTGCAGTAGTTTGCCAAGGCTTCTTCGAAAGCATCTTCCAAACCAGCGACCTCTACCATCAGGAAGAACAAGGGCAGCAGGTGCATGGGAAAGGCACCAACTGCAAGGTCCCCTCCAAATCACACATCGTCCTGACTTGGAAATCTATCGCTGTTCCTTCATTGTCATTGGGTCAAAATCCTGGAACACCCTCCCTAACAACACCTACACCACCTGGACTGCAACACTTCAGGAAGCTGGTTCACTACCACCTTCTCAAGGGTATTTAGGGATGGGCAACAAATGCTGACCTTGCCAGAGATGCCCACATCCCAGAAACAAATTAAAAAATCTTGTTGAAAAGTAAGTCCTCCCTATGTTTTGTCCAACATTTCTTCCTTAAACAATACTGCCAAATAGACTAACTGTTCATTCATCTCATTGCTGCCAATGAGAGATTCCTGGTGCAGAATAATGCTGGGTTTGCTGAAAAGATAACAAAAATAACATTAATCGTCAGCCAGAGTATCATTTTTCTTCCTGTGGAGAGTTTTTTGATGACTGAGAGGTCTGGATTTTTGCTTAGAATGCGCATCCACTGATTGAACAATGGATCCTAGATACTTCAGGTTTGGAATCTTGATCTTTTCAGGTGAGACTTACTTAGCTGGCAGTTACATTCAGAATCTGAAATGTGATTGGGATACATAGTCGGAGGTCTTTTCATGGGTGGTTTTTCGCCATGTTTTCGTATTTTCAGCAAATTGTTCCAACTTATGGACATGCCTATTTTGCACCATTTCAGAGTCTCTTTTCAGGATTGCATAGGATATACAGGACAGAAACAGGCCATTCGGCCCAACCAATCCATGCCAGCATTTATGCTGCACTCGAGGCTCCTCCTATCTTCATCTAACTCTGTCAGCATAATCCTCTATTCACTTCTCCCTCATATGCTTGTTTAGCTTCCCCTTAAATACATCTATATTATTCCAACACTCCCTGTGCTAGCAAATTCCAAGTTTCTTCTGAATTCCCTATATGGTTTCCCGATAACGATTTTTATATTACTTTTGCTGTTCACCAAGAAATCGCTTCCTAGTTGCCAATGCACCATAAAAGATCTTCTTAGGAAGACACGATTTTTGCATCTACTGTGCGGTAAATCAAGAGCAATATGCAATATGCAATGATGACCACAGGAATAATACCTTGCCACCAGGACTGAATTGGAAAGCTTTACCAGTCTTTTAGATGGTACGTTAAACTGAGGCACCTCTGCCTGCTTGGAGGCAGTCCCTCACCCAACATCAGCAAAAGCATGTTCTGGTCGTTTATCAAATTTCCTGTTTGTGGGATCTTGCTGTGTGCAAATTAGCTGCCACATTTGCCTACATGCCAACGGTGACAACACTTCAAAACTTCACTGGCTACATGGGACATCCAGAGTAAGTGAAAGACGCTGGAGAATGCAAAGCTTTTCTTTTCTTACCTTTGATTTTTTTCAAGTATGAAATCGATGACATAGGAAAGGTGAGATTTTTAATAATTTCCAGAATTACTGATATTTTGATGCTTCTCTTATTAGTGAACTCCCCTTCCAGGAAATGGAACAATTTTCATTTTTGCATCCACTGGGCCCAAGACAGATATAGCACATTGTGTTGCGAACTGCCCTCAACTTTGATCCAGCAATGAACAGGGAATTCCTCCAATTGTTATGTACAGCATTGTTGTAAGTGTGTCCATGACGATTCCCAATGGTTGGTATTCCGACCAAAATTGTAAAACTGTTTTAGGAACCAGGAACAGGAATAGCCCCTTCAAGCCTGCTCACCATTCAATTAGATCTTGACCGTTCTGTACCTCCATTTACCCACCTTAGCTTCATATCCTTTACCTAACAAAAATCTAATGACCTTAATCTTGAAAGCTCCAATTTTCTGGCATCTATGCTTTTGGGGGAGAGAATTCCATATTTTACTACCTTTTGAGAGAAGAAGTCCTTCCTGATTTCCCTCCTGAATGCCCAAACTCTAATACAAGTGTCTTGTATAAGACACCAGTTTGGCCTCAGCTTTTTTGTGGGCGTCACTGGCTATGCCAGCATTTATTGCCCATCCCTAATTGCCCTTGAGAAGATAGTGGTGAGCTGCCTTCTTGAACCGCTGCAGTCCATGTGAGGTAGGTACACCCACAGTGTTGTTAGGAAGGGAATTCCAGGATTTTGACCCAGTGACAGTGAAGGAAAGGCAATATAGTTCCAAGTCAGGATGGTGTGTGACTTGGACGGGAACCTGCAGGTGGTGATGTTCCCATGCATCAGCTGCTCTTGTCCTTCAAGGTGGTAGAGGTCATGGGTTTGGAAGGTGCTGTCTAAGGAGCCTTGGTGCATTGCTGCAGTGCATCTTGTAGATGGTACACACTGCTGCCACTGTGCGTCAGTGGTGGAGGGAGTGAATGTTTGTGGATGGGGTACCAATCAAGCGGGCTGCTTTGTCCTGGATGGTGTCGAGCTTCTTGAGTGTTGTTGGAGCTGCACCCATCCAGGCAAGTGGAGAGTATTCCATCACACTCCTGACTTGTGCCTTGTAGATGGTGGATAGGCTTTGGGGAGTCAGGAGATGAGTTACTTGCCACAGGATTTCTAGCCTCTGACCTGCTCTTGTAGCCACGGTATTTATATGACTACTCCAGTTCAGTTTCTGGTTAATGGTTGACCCTAGGATGTTGATAGTGGGGGATTCAGCGATGGTAATGCCATTGAATGGAGTATTGAGTCCAGTTCTGGGTGCCGCACTTTAGGAAAGATGTGAGGGCACTGGGAAGACTACAGAAAAGATTCGCGAGAATGGTTCCAGGGATGAGGAACTTCAGTTATGAAGATAGATTGGAGAAGTTAGGACTGTTTTCCTTAGAAAAGAGAAGGCTGAGAGGTGATTTGATAGAGGTATTCAAAATCATGAGGGGTCTGGACAGAGTAGATAGAGAGAAACTGTTCCCAATAGTGAAAGTATCAAGAATGAGAGGGCACAGATTTAAAGCATTTTGTAAGAGAAGCAAAAGTGACATGAGGAAAATCTTTTCCACACAGAGTGGTTGAGGTCTGGAATGCACTGCCTGAGAGTCTGGTGGAGGCAGGTTCAATTGAAACATTCAAAAGAGAATTAGAATGTTATACGAGAAATGAGAATGTGCAAGGTTACGGGGAGAAGGCGGGGGAATGGAACTGAGTGAATTGTTCTTTCAGAGAGCTGGTGCGGACATGATGGACCAAATGGTCACCTTCCGCACTGTAACAATTCTGTGATTCTGTTCTGTGATTTTGTAATTTTTAAATTATGATCCCTCGTTCTTGATTCTCCCATTAGACAAATAGTTTCTCTTTATCTGCAGCATTGCATCCTTTTAATACCTTAAACGCTTTGATCAATCTCTCAATCTTTTATACTCAAGGGAATACAAGCCAAGTTTATGCGACCTGGCCTCAGAATTTAATTGGTACAGTCCTGGTGAGTCTGCACTGCAACCCCTCCAAGGCTTGTCCAGATGTGCAGCCCTGGATGGGGCCTGACCAAAATAACTTAGCCATAACTTTATCCCCTCTGTAATCCAGCCCCCTTGAGATAAAGGCCAAGATTCCATTAACGTTTTGATTATGATTCATTTATAATTTTGTTAGAAATACTAACTTGTTCATAATGTCTCCATAGCAACCACAGTAATTTGTGCAAAGCCAAAGCCCATTTGACAGTTTAGTTCCTTTAGGGCATTGGATTCATATATTGGTCTTACATCAGATTCATTATGAAAATGTTATCTGTGCTTGAGGGTTATAATGACCTTAATATTAGATTATTGATTGATAGGCTGTTGGAATGCCTCTTGGTTATAGCTGATACACCTGAAGAGTCAAGGACATTATTCTGATCAAAGCATAAATGAGCTACCCTAAGGCCTGCAAACTCTATTAATGCTTGCTTTGTTACACCTTAGGATTTAAATTAATTTTAAAATTACGGTGGAAAATTCCCTGATGGGACAGTGTGAAACTAAACCACACAGACCTGTGTGGTCTGATATGATATCATCGATATGATATTAGTGGATCACAAATGGGGCTTTGGTAAAAGTGTCAAGCATTGGCCCTGTGGTAAAAAATAATTTGGGAGTTTTACTAGTTGCCATGCGTGAGCCTAGTTGTAGTTAAGGGCAGAATTGGACTTGGTTGTGAAGGCTCACATATGAGGAGTTACCCCTGGGTGAGGTACTGAGAGCTACTAATACCTAACAGGAATCAGCACCTTCTGAAAAGGAGGAGGAAGTTAAGCAATTGGGAGGGCTTGGGGGTGACCGGATAATGGCGGTAGTTATTAGGAACAATGGGAGCGACTGGGAAGGGCAGTGGTGGTAAGCAATTGGGAGGTAAGGGGCAATTGGAAGACGGGAAGGCAGGAATCTGAAGAGGGAGGGAGGCAGCTACTGGGAGGGATGGGTGGCTGAGACGTGAGGTGGAGAGAATTGGGTGTGCTGGTGCGTAAGGGGTGGCTGCCAATGGCCTGTAGTTTTAATGTACAGCTGGAAAGAGCAGGAGGGCTCCTCCTGGGTTCACATTTGGGTAAGTATTTTAAACGCTAGTGGTCCATTCGCCCCTTTGCCAGCTGCTTTCAGGGAAAACCAATTTGGTACAGGGAGCCTCAAATAGGCATTTAGTCGCTTACTTACAAACGCTTGTAAACCAGGAATCAAATTTCAAGGTCTTGGTGTCACCAAATCACAATATCTCGATTTAGTTCTCAATCCATTTTATTCTTTTGAACCTCGGTAGTGCACTGCAGTTTCAGAATTTACGGAGTATTCAGGCAGGTGCAGTTAAATAAATTCTCTCATTTATTTATAACTCCTCATCTCAACCTTGAAACATCTTCAAGCACCTCACAGAGAATTGCTTTTGGCCTGCTGAGACCTGTGTTGAGTAAGAAAAATTGGGAACATTATGATCCAGCAATGCCCCATATATCACATTGAGTTGGGTGTCCAGAAATTGTATTTTAGAGTGTTAAATATGATAGTTTGGTAAAATATATCTTTAGAATAAAATATGAAAAATGGTTTTGTTTCACAGGAATTAGAACTGTGATGCAGTCCACACAAACAGTTAAATTTTGCAATAAAGCATGGTTAACAGCAGAGCACTGCTAATTTTCAAATAGGTCATCTTATCTAATTACGATGAGATACTTGGCTGTGATCTTTTGTGTGGTGCCTCTGACAGAATGGTTCTGACAGAGTCATAGTACAGGAAATGAGAACATTTGATCTTACACTGATCAAACAATAGCAAAGTGCAAAGGTCAAAAGGAACATGACAACAATTTCCATCATGGTTGCCAAGGTCTTGTCTCCATTCCCTCATCCTTCCCACACTCCTCGCAAAAAGAAAATCTCTTCCATATTCAACAGGCTTATCTGTATTTTTTAAAGGAGAATTCAGCCCAAATCACACTCTGTGTGGAACTGAAAGACGTTTCCTGTTTAAATACAACTTTTTTGTACATAGCCCTGCTAACTGACCTCTTCTGCAACTGTGGTGATGTGATTATGCGAATTGCGTGGTTCAAGTCATTCCTATATTGACTATAGCTATGGTGAGAATGTGCCCCCACTGCCCAGCAGAGATTGTAGAGAATGCTTCCTCTGGCTTTGAGGCTCTGGGACCCAGAACTCATGGATACTTGGCTGAAAAGAAAGATGTCTGAGAAATATCAAAACTACCTACAGGCTTTATAGTTAATCTGTGTGGCAACTAACAGTTTTGAGGCTTGGGTCTACTGCTGGCTATTGTTACAACTTCATGAGAGCTTTGTCTCCCTTGTAGCAAGTAGCACTTTCATTGGAATCTACAGTAGATGTCTAGGGGAGGTGGTGGGTTCGAATCCCATGACAGATGGTAAAATTTGAGTTCAATTGGTAAATCTTGGATTAAAAGGTTCTATAGAAACCCTCAATTCTTTTAAAAGGTACCTGAAGTGCTGTAACCTGCAAGACTATGGACCAGGTGCTGGAAGGTGGGATTAGATTGGCGGCTAGTTTTTTCAGCCGACGCAGACACGATGGGCTGAATGGCCTCCTTCTGTGCCATAATGGTTCTATGGTTCTAAAAGCTAGTCTAATGGTGAAACCATTGTCGATCGTTGTAAAACCCATCCCCTTTAGGGAAGGAAACCTGTCGTCCTTACCTGGTCTGGCCCATATGTGACTCCAGATCCACAGCAATGTGGTTAACTCTGCAATGCCTTCAGTGGGCAATTAGGGATGGTCAATAAATGCTGGCCTAGCCAGTGATGCCCGCATCCTCTGAATTAATAGTCTGTCCCTTCACTTCTCCCAGTAGCACAAACAGCAGCTCCAGAGGCAATAGGGGGCACAATATAGTGCAGTATGAATTGTAGCTTTCAGATACATGGCAAGCATCTGACTCGATCAACCATCGTGTGTGACCACAGATCCAGGACCCAACATTGGCTGGATTCCACCTGCCTGAGACTACCCTCTCTCAGAACTGCCTCACAACACCAAGCCATTGGAACATGAGAGCTGAGATTAGGTTACCAAGAGGCAAGCTCCAGGGATGCAGCAAGTAGCCTTTACCTGACAGGCGCAATCTGCCTTGAGACAAGTGCACCTCAATCTAGGAGGCTCTTTTAAAGCATGCGAAGCAAACCTGTTGCTCAGGTGGCATCGAAAAGAAGAACAAGGATAGGTTAGAAAGGACATGTGTAGGCACCCAGGGGAAGCAGACCATTTAGAAAGAGTATGCACTTTGGAATTGTTTGTGCTAAAATAGGAGGCTGAATTTTGTCGGGGCGGTGGGGGCCTTGATGACAGGCCTGAAATCTGGGGGCAACCCCACCTCGGCCACCTGGAGCGGGGCCACTGCGGGGACTGCAGCCAGCTGAGAGGATGCAGCGATGGACGCTGCCTTTGCAACAAGGTGAGTAGGGTCGGAGGTTGCTGGGGCCAGCCAGGCGACCATTACTGCCAAGGAGCCCTCCGTGGAACATGGTGCCTTGTTGACAATGGAAATTACAATCCTACAGGAAAGGGTACATTTATGTGGTGTTGACGTCTTCTCTCAGGCAATTATGTTTGGCATAGTCCAGTAGTGGCAATGAGAGCTGATGTGTTGTCATGCATTGACAGGATGAGCAATAGTTTGAAAGTGGGGGAGTAGGAGGTAAGGGTATTTTTTCCACAGATGAGAAAACTTTAGTGATGACTCGTGCTGTGGTTCCCCAGCCCAATCACATCGTAAATTGGCCTCAACTATCAATATCCTTCCAGTATCTCCTATTTACATTCCATTTTCTTTCAATTTTGAAATGGCTTACTCCCCTGCTTCGTGTTCTTTTTTCAGAACCTGACCTTTGCATCATTCAGCATATTTCACTTCTTCCCAGTTAAAACAAATCTGTTCACAGGCTACTAAACCTGTGAGCTACTTGCTTGTAATACAACCAGTGAATCCGACTCCTGCTCTTTACATGGTACTCTACCCTCACATCATTCTGTTTTCTGCTCCCATCAATGGCAGAATCTTATCAACATTAAAAATTTTCAGGGGCAAGACAATATGCAGGTCCTGACACTGCTCACTTCTGCAGAGCACCCTCCGGCTCAATCTTAGGGGAGGTGTCCAATTAAAGGGCTTCCTCCACATTTGCCATCCAATTAAGCACAGTGGGTGGAACAACAATGTGGGAGGTCCAGTTAGAGGGCCTGCAGCACTGGATGGATGGCAGCCCCAGGGGACGAGGTATTCACTGTTGACGCAGTTAGAGGAGCACGAGGATGCCTCAAAATGGAGGTGCCCTCGGAAGCATGATTAAATTTTTAAAATGAGGAAGGCTCACAGTTCTGAGGGCCATCAGTGTGGAGGGGGATCCCCCTCACAGGAATGATTATGGCCAATGTTGCGGTCTTTTCATTCTTGCGGCTCATTCATTGGACCAGTGAGAGGAGACGCCAATGGCCCTCTGGCCCACTGCTGGCAGGCCACTTCCAAGTTACTGCCCGGTGGGTAGCCTCCGCCACTTTGAGCCCGCCTCCAGCAAAAGTGCATGGAGGTGGCAAATGCCGGGGAGCTGACCCACTGCACAACTTTCGGAATTTCCCTTGTGCCCCCACCTCCAAAGCTGCCTCCGTGGGGCTGGTAAGCTTCCATCCAAAGTATTTCTACCTGAAACATTAGCCCAATGGTGGAAATCAGAATCTCGCAAACCACATGAAATGAAATAGCGGATTATTTCTACTGAGCCCCTGATCCTCCTGACACAACCATAAAATCCCAATGCAACAAACGTTCAACAAGGTAGATTTATTAGCTGGCGCAGGATGGTGCTTCACATAGCTAAATAATACATCGCTTTGAGGTGGGTTGGTGCTAGAAACACAGGGACCTTAGAATACTGCTGTAAACTGACAGCAATGTATGCTAACAGGGTGACAGAAATGTCACTCTTTGATAGAGCCACCATTCTTGCCAGCAATGCAACTTTATTCCCTGTTCCTACATGGGCTCTCATTGACTAAGAGCGGGAGTCCTCGAGAACCAACATATGAACATTGTGGCCCTGCGTTCTCCAACGGAAGCAGGTCTCCATTGAGTTATGTCTCTTGCACAATTGCTCCACCTGGTAGATAATAGCTCCAATAAATCTTCTTTTCTACAGTTGTCTCCAACAAAAAAAAAACACATTGTACTCCATGTAAAGACTTGTTAAAAATTTCACTGCCTTCTGGTGCTTTGGGACCTTGGGAAGATTGCAGTCTGTGCTCAGCCCTACTTACAGCGTGGAGTAGCAATTTGTTATTTCTGGCATCTTGTCCTCCTATTGTTTTCTGTGAGCGAATGCATGGGGATGGGTTATAAGATCATTTCATTTTTTAAAAATTGGAATAAATGAGTCCATTGGGTAGCGTCTGTTCTTTGTAGTTGACAAGACCTCATCCAACTTCTGCAGACATGATTTTCTGCTTTCTACGTGTCCATTGCTGAACTTAACAAAGTTGTTTGAAAGTGGCTTTCTGTCAGTATTAATCATCATAAAGTAGGAGAGTAGAATGATGCAACATTTCTTAATGTATTGTGTTCAGGCACAATATTATCAGGAGTATATGAATGCAGCCGAGAATTACATAGAATTTACAGCGCTGAAACAGGCCATTGGGCCCAACTGGTCTATACTGGTGTTTATACTCCACATGAGCCTCCTCCCAACTTACTTCATCTGTAACTATCAGCATATTTTTCTATTCCTTTCTCTCTCATGTGCCTATCTAGCTTTCCTTTAATGACACTGTAGAAAATTACTCTATAAATGCTTTGTGAGTTTGCATTAAAAAGCCTTGCACACTAATTTAAGAGCTGTTAACCCATTTGCTTTGAACAATTTAATGCTGGGAAAATACCAGGCCAAGGAATTCGACATGAATGTGTTAAATGTTTGTACAGTAACATCCCACACTGTCATTTCGAGGCTGCATTAGTCCTTTTACTCCTTAAATTTGCATGAAGAGTTGATTTCTTGTTGAGAGACCGAGATGAAGGACCAAAAGGTACAGCCCAGCACAGGAAACCCCCCGAGGCTGAAAATGTTCAAAGATATGGTAAAACTAAAGAAAGACTTTCATTCCAGCCAATGAAGTACTTTTGAAATTAAGTCACTTTTGTAATGTGGATATGCGGCAGCCAATTTGCACACAGCAAGCTCCTACGTCGGGGGTCGTGGCAGGGAGGGCCCAGAAAATGCCTCCAGGCGAGGCCTGCCACAGGCCTCGACAATGGCCTCCATCTGTGCTGTAATTTTTCTATGTTTCTATGGTTTTATGGAATGAAATGTAAGGTTATGGGGGGGGGGGGTGGTGGGGGGAGAGAGCAGCTGGGAACATTTATTTAATAATTTTTAATAAAATCTCAACCAATGTGTCTTTAGAAATTAAAATGAATTGTAAGGGCTGGAAGCCCTCTAAAAATGGTGCCATCGCCTGTGCAGCGGCGCTGGACGCCGTTGCCAGGGACAGATTGTCCACCCACTCCACGTCCTCAGGGGCAGCAAGCTAGTAAAATTCAGCCCAATCTGTTGGTTTAGTGATGTTGAATGAGGGATAAATATTGACCAGGACACTGGGGATAACTCCCCTGCTCTTCTTCGAAATAGTGCCATGGGATCTTTTATATCCATCTGAGAGAGCAGCCGAAGCCTCAGTTTTAACATCCCATCTGAATGATGGCACCTCTGACAGTGCAGCACTCCATCAATACACTGGAGTGCCAGCCTAGATTTCTGTGCTTAAGGCTCTGAAGTGGGACTAAGAACCCACAACCTTCTGACTGAGAGGTGAGCAAGCTAGCCACTGTGCCTTGGTGGACGCGCATGTGGTCAATCAGGGAATAGGTGATGCCAAGATCGATTCTAAAAGTCGAGATTGTAATGGGAGTAATAGGAAGACCTAGAGATGTGAGGAGTTCCCCAGCTTTGAGATCCTGTGAAAGATTGAGATTGAAGAGGAGTTCCTGCGATGATTCATGATTCCATCTCAGTGACGATGCAGGAAGGAAGAGACTGTGAAGGTAATTTTCCCCCTCATCGCTTGAGCAGTAAACACGTCATATTCTAGCAACGATACTTAAAGAAAATTACACAAGAACTATGTCAGGAAGTAATTTACAGATCTATCTTCCAAGCAAACATTTGCATTGGTTTAGACACACATTTCTGCTTTTTCCCTTCACAGATGGGCCCTTTTCCTTTCAAACATCCTGAGACTGCTGTGCTCCCTGTGTTAATACTGAAATGATCAACCATCTGCTTTTATATTGTAGCTGGGGGCCTGGGGAGAACCGGCTCTCCAGGACACGATCCTGCAGTTAGTTGGAGAGTCTGCTACTTCCTGTAATCCGCCTGCACAGCCAGGCTCATTATTCAAAGCTAAAATACCGCAGAGGCTGGAAATCAGAAATAAAAACAGAAAGTGATGGAAATACTCAGCAGGTCAGGCAGAATCTGTGGAGAGAGAAGCAGAGTTAACGTTTCCGTTCTGTGACATTTCATGATCTTTTCTTGATCTTGGTTCTGATGGAGGGCTCATTAGTCCACATGAGCATGCACTGGCGCTGGCATTTTTTTGACTGTTACATGTACATGGCATTAACAGTACTTTGTAGCCACGACTCAATTGGTAGCACTCTAATCTCTGAGTCAAAAGGTTGTGGACTCAAGTCCAGGCATTCCTAGAAATTTACTGCACAGAAGGAGGCCATTTGGCCCATTGTGTCTGTGGCAGCTGACAAGGAACCATTCAACCTAATCCTGCTTTCTGGCTCTTGGTCTGTAGCCTTGTAGGTTACAGCTCTTCAAGTGCATATCCAAGTACTTTTTAAATGTTGTATAGGGTTTCTGCCTCTATCACCCTTTCAGGCAGTGAGTTCCAGATCCCCAATACTCTCTGGTTGAAAAAAAATCCTCTCAAATCCCTTCTAAACATCCTACCTCTTACCCTAAGTCTATGCCCACTGATTATGGACACACCAACCAAGGGGAATAGGGTCTTCCTATCCACTCTATTGGGACCCCTCATAATTTTACACACTTCAATTCGGCCCCCCCCCCCCTCAGCCTGCTCTGTTTCAAGGAAAACAACCCTAGCCTATCCAATCTTTCCTCATAACTACAATTCTCCAGCCAGGCAACAGGAGATGAGAGAGGTGAGGTGAGAGTGACCTTGCCATCAAGGCAAGTTATGGCATCAAGGAGCCCTAGCAAAACTGGAGTCAATGGGAATCAGGGGGCAAACTCTCCGCTGGTTGGAGTCATACCTAGTGCAAAGGAAGATGGTTGTGCTTGTTGGAGGTCAATCATCTCAGCTCCGGGACATCATTTCAGGAGTTCCTCAGGGTACTGTCCTAGGCCCAACCATCTTCAGTTGCTTCATCAATGAACTTCCCTCCATCATAAGGTCAGATGTAGGGATGTTCACTGATGATTGCACAATGTTCAGCACCGTTTGTGACTCCTCAGATACTGAAGCAATCCGTGTAGAAATGCAGCAAGACTTGGACAATATCCAGGCTTGGGCTGATATGTGGCAGTAAATTCGCGCCACACAAGTGCCAGGAAATGACCATCTCCAACAAGAGAGAATCTAATCATCTCTCCTTGACATTCAATGTCATTACCATCGCTGAATCCCCCACTATCAACATCCTGGGGGGTTACCGTTGTCCAGAAACTGAACTGGAGTATCCGTATGAATAGTGTGGCTACAAGAGCAGGTCAGAGGCTATAAATCCTGCGGCGAGTAACTCACTTCCTGACTTCGCAAAGTCTGTCCACCATCTACAAGGCACAAGTCAGGAGTGTGATGGAATACTCTCCACTTTCCTCGATGGAGACAGCTCCAACAACACTCAAGAAGCTCGACACCATCCAGGACAAAGCAGCCCGCTTGATTGGCACCCCATCCACAAACATTCACTCCCTCCACCACCGATGCACAGTGGCAGCAGTGTGTACCATCTACAAGATGCACTGCAGCAACACACCAAGGCTCCTAAGACAGCACCTTCCAAACCCACGTCCTCTACCAACTAGAAGGACTAGGGCAGCAGATGCATAGGAACACCAACTGCAAGTTCCCCTCCAAGCCACACATCATCCCAACTTGGAACTATATCGTCGTTCCTTCACTGTCGCTGGGTCAAAATCCTGGAACTCCCTTCCGAACAGCACTGTTGGTGGACCTACCCCACATGGACTGCAGCGGTTCAAGAAGGCAATTCACCACCACCTTCTCAAGGGCAATTAGGAATGGGCAATAAATGCTGACCTAGCCAGCAACGCCCACATCCCATGAACGAATAAGAAAAAATCCCCGTACATCTACTTTGTACCACCTCCAGTGCAGTCACATCTTTGCTATAATGCAGTGACCAGAACTGCATGCAGTATTCCAGCTGTAGCTTAACAAGTGTTTTATATAGTTTCAGCCTAACCTCCCTACTCTTATATTTGATGCCTTGCTAATTAAAGGCAAGTATCTCGTATGGCTTCTTGACCACCTTATCTATCTGTCCAACCACCTTCAGGGATCTGTGGACATGAGCTCCAAGATCCTTCTGTTCCTCTACACTCCTCACTATCCCACCATTTATTGTTTTTTTAAAATTCATTCATGGGATGTAGGCGTCACTGGTGAGGCCGGCATTTATTGCCCATCCCTAATTGCCCTTGAGAAGGTGGTGGTGAGCTGCCTTCTTGAACCGCTGCAGTCCATGAAGGGTCGGTACACCCACAGTGCTGTTAGGAAGGGAGTTCCAGGATTTTGACCCAGCGACAGTGAAGGAACGGCAATATAGTTCCAAGTCAGGATGGTGTGTGACTTGGAGGGGAACTTGCAGGTGGTGGTGTTCCCATGTATTTGCTGCCCTTGTCCTTCTAGTTGGTAGAGGTCGCGGGTTTGGAAGGTGATGTCTTAGGAGCCTTGGTGCATTGCTGCAGTGCATCTTGTAGATGGTACACACTGCTGCCACTGTGCGTCGGTGGTGGAGGGAGTGAATGTTTGTGGATGGGGTGCCAATCAAGCGGGCTGCTTTGTCCTGGATGGTGTCGAGCTTCTTGAGTGTTGTAGGAGCCGCACTCATCCAGGCAAGTGGAGAGTATTCCATCACACTCCTAACGTGCCTTGTAGATGGTGGACAGGCTTTGGGGAGTCATGATGTGAGTTACTTGCCTCAGGATTCCTAGCCTCTGACCTGCTCTTGTAGCCACGGTATTTATATGGCTACTCCAGTTCAGTTTCTGGTCAATGGTAGCCCCTCGGATGTTGATAATGGGGGATTCAGCGATGGTAATGCCGTTGAATGTCAACGGGAGATGGTTAGATTCTCTCTTGTTGGAGATGGTCATTGCCTGGCACTTGTGTGGCACGAATGTTACTTGCCACTTATCAGCCCAAGCCTGGATATTGTCCACGTCTTGTTGCATTTCTACATGGACTGCTTCAGTATCTGAGGAGTCACGAATGGTTCTGAACATTGTGCAATCATCAGCGAACATCCCTACTTATGACCTTATGATTGAAGGAAGGTCATTGATGAAGCAACTGAAGATGGTTGGGCCAAGGACAGTACCCTGAGGAACCCCTGCAGTGATGTCCTGGAGCTGAGATGATTGACCTCCAACAAACACAACCATCTTCCTTTGTGCTAGGTATGACTCCATCCAGCGGAGGGCATTCCCCCTGATTCCCATGCACCTCAGTTTTGCTAGGGCTCCTTGATGCCATACTTGGTCAAATGCTGCCTTGATGTCAAGGGCAGTCACTCTCACCTCACCTGTTGAGTTCAGCTCTTTTGTCCATGTTTGAACCAAGGCTGTAATGAGGTCAGGAGCTGAGTGGACCTGGCAGAACCCAAACTGAGCATCACTGAGCAGGTTATTGCAAAGCAAGTGCCGCTTGATGGCACTGTTGATGACACCGTCCATCACTTTACTGATGATTGAGAATAGGCTGATGGGGCGGTAATTGGCCAGGTTGGACTTGTCCTGCTTTTTATGTGCAGGACATACCTGGGCAATTTTCCACATTGCAGGGTAGATTCCAGTGTTGTAGCTGTACTGGAACAGCTTGGCTAGGGGCGCAGCAAGTTCTGGAGCACAGGTCTTCAGTACTGTTGCCGGAATATTGTCAGGGCCCATAGCTTTTGCAGTATCCAGTGCCTTCAGTCGTTTCTTGATATCACGCGGAGTGAATCGAATTGGCTGAAGTCTGGCATCTGTGATGCTGGGGACTTCAGGAGGAGGCCGAGATGGATCATCAACTTGGCACTTCTGGCTGAAGATTGTTGCAAATGCTTCAGCCTTATCTTTCGCACGGATGTGATGGGCTCCCCCATCATTTAGGATGTTTGGCATGCAATTAGTCTTGTGTTGTAGCTTCACCAGGTTGACACCTCATTTTGAGGTATGCCTGGTGCTGCTCCTGGCATGCCCTCCTGCACTCTTCATTGAACCAGGGTTGGTCTCCTGGCTTGATGTTAATGGTAGAGTGGGGGATATGCCGGGCCATGAGCTTACAGATTGTGGTTGAGTACAATTCTGCTGCTGATGGCCCACAGCACCTCATGGATGCCCAGTTTTGCATTGCTAGATCTGTTCGAAATCTATCCCATTTAGCACGGTGATAGTGCCACACAACACGATGGACGGTATCCTCAATGTGAAGGCGGGACTTTGTCTCCACAAGGACTGTGCGGTGGTCAGTCCTACCAATACTGTCATGGACAGAATCATCTGCGACAGGCAGATTGGTGGGGATGAGGTCAAGTATGTTTTTCCCTCGTGTTGGTTCCCCCACCAGCTGCCGCAGACCCAGTCTAGCAGCTATGTCCTTTAGGACTCGGCCAGCTCGGTCAGTAGTGGTGCTACCGAGCCACTCTTGGTGATGGACATTGAAGTCCCCCACCCAGAGTACATTTTGTGCCCTTGCCACCCTCAGTGCTTCCTCCAAGTGGTGTTCAACATGGAGGAGTACTGAGTCATCAGCTGAGGGAGGGCGGTAGGTGGTAATCATTAGGAGGTTACCTTGCCCATGTTTGACCTGATGCCATGAGACTTCATGGGGTCCAGAGTCAATGTTGAGGACTCCCAGGGCAACTCCCTCCCTCCTGTATACCACTGTGCCACCACCTCTGGTGGGTCTGTCCTGCCGGTGGGACAGGACATACCCGGGGATGGTGATGGCAGTGTCTGGGACATTGTCTGTAAGGTATGATTCCGTGAGTATGATTATGTCAGGCTGTTGCTTGACTAGTCTGTGGGACAGCTCTCCCAACTTTGGCACAAGCCCCCAGATGTTAGTAAGTAGGACTTTGCAGGGTTGACAGGGCTGGCTTTTCCGTTGTCGTTTCCGGTGCCTAGGTCGATGCCGGGTGGTCCGTCCGGTTTCATTCCTTTTTATTGACTTTGTAGCGGTTAGGTACAACTGAGTGGCTTGCTAGGCCATTTCAGAGGGCATGTAAGAGTTAACCACATTGCTGTGGGTCTGGAGTCACATGTAGGCCAGACCAGGTAAGGACAGCAGATTTCCTTTGCTAAAGGACATTAGTGAACCAGATGGGTTTTTACAACAATCAACAATGGTTTCATGGCCATTATTAGACTAGCTTTTAATTCTAGATTTATTAATTAAATTCAAATTCCACCTTCTGCTGTGGTGGGATTCGAACCCATGTCCCCAGAGAAATACCTTGGGTCTCTGGGTTACTAGTCCAGTGATAATACCACTACACCACTGCCTACCCTTTGCCTTCTAGCGTTTCACAAATGCATTACCTCACACTTCTCCAGATTGAACTCCATTTGCCATTGTCCCGCCCACCCGACTAGTCCATTAATATCTTCCTGCAATCTACAGCTTTCTTCTGTATTATCAACCACATGGCCAATTTTTGTATCATCTGCAAGCTTAATTATAATCCCTACATTCAAGCCCAAACCATTGATGTTTACCACAGAAAGCAAGGGGCCTAGTACTGAGCCCTGTGGAACTCCACTGGAAACTGCCTTCCAGTCACAAAACACCCATTGAGCATTACCCTTTTCTGCCTGCGTCTGAGCCGATTTTGGATCCAACTTGCCACTTCGCCTTGGATCCCATGGGCTTTTACTTTTGTGACCAGTCTGCCATGTGGGACCTTATCAAAAGCTTTGCTAAAATCCCTATAGACTACATCTAATGCACTACCCTCATCAACCCTCCCTGTTACCTCCTCAAAAAATTCATTCATGTTATTCAGGCATGATCTGCCCTTATCAAATCCACGCTGACTGCCTTTGACTAATCCATGTCTTTCTAAATGAAGATTTATCCTGTCCCTTAGAATTTGTTCCAATCATTTTCCCACCACCAATGTTAGGCTGACTGGCCTATAATTACTTGGTCTATCTCTTTCACCCTTTTTAAACAATAGTACATTAGTTGTCCTCCAATCCTCTGGCACCACACCCGCAGGCAGACAGAATTGGAAAATGATGGTCAGAGCCTCCTCTATTTCTTCTCTTGCTTCCCTTTACAGCTTAGGATATATTTTGTCCAGACTTGGGGATTTATCCACTTTCGAAGCTTTTAAACCCCTTAATACTTCCTCTCTCATGATGTTAATTTCATCTAATAATTCACACTCCTCTTCCTTGATTGCAATGTCTGTATGATCCCTCTCTTTTCTGAAAACAGACACCAAGTATTCATTAAGAACCATATCAACATCCTCTGCCTCCGCACACAGGTTACCCTTATGGTCCCGAATAGGCTCTACTCTTTCCTGAGTTTTCCTCTCGATCTTTATTAAAAAAATCTTTGTGTTTTCCTTGATTTTATTTGCCAATTTTTTTTCGTGCCCTCTCTTTGCTTTCCTAATTTCCTTTTTAATTTCTCCCTTACACTTTTGAGCACAAAAATCAATGCTGACACTCCAGTGCAGTACTGAGAGTGCTGCACTGTCAGAGGTGCTGTCTTTCGGATGAGATGTCAGACCGATCCCCGTCTACCCCCCCAGGTGGATGTAAAAGATCCTATGATACTATTTCAAAGAAGAACAGGGGAGTTACTCCTCGTGTCCTGGTCAATATTTATCCTCAATAATGATCACAAAAACAGACAATCTGGTCATTATCACATGCTGTTTGTGGGAGCTTGCTGTGTGCAAATTGGCTGCCCTGTTTTCCACATTAGAACAGTGACTACACTTCAAAAGTACTTAATTGGCTGTAAAACGCTTTGGGACGTCCAGTGGTTGTGAATTAAGTTATATACATGCAAGCCTTTTATTTTGTGACATTAAACTGCACCATCAGTGCTGCAACAACACATTAACTTTGGGGAGACAATCTGCAGCTAGCTAAAAACTAGATGTTCTGGGCCTCTGGTCACAGAAAATCCAACAAGCTTGTCTTCATTGGATAAACCCTCGTTCTGGCAGGTATCTGCTGAAGACTAATATATAAAAGCAGATACTCGGAAAAGTAGTCACGTAGCTGTCAATTCTGCGACATATAGAATTGCAAGTTTCTACCAGACTTGTCAAGTTACGTCCTTAAGTGACAATGCTTGCTTCATCAGTGATGGATGGTTTCATACTGAACAATTTAATGCACAATTCACAACCATTGCTCAGCCAACCTGACTTCTGAAGTGTAACAAGATAGGCTGCCCTTTTTAATTGTTTTTGTTCAATTAAAGTGCTATAGATTTTATAGCAATGTTTCAGTGTTAAGGTTAAAACATTGACATTCCTTAATCTGGTGCTAATTTCCTTATACACTATGTTTAAGCCAGTAATATTCCGTGTTGGATTATGAGTTCAAGCCCTACTCCCAGATTTCAGCACATGATCTATGTTGATCTAGTGCTGAGGGAGCACTGCACCCTCACAGGTGCCGTCTTTTTGTTGAGAGGTTAAACTGAGGCCCCATCTGCCTGTTCAAGTGGATGTAAAAAATCCCATGGCTCTTATTGACAGGAAACATGGAGTTCAGCCATGTGCTGACCCATATTAATCCCTCAACCAACCCCACCTCGAACAGATTAATTGGTCACTTGATGTTTGCGGAACCTTGCTGTGCATAAATTGGCTGATAGTATGCCTACAAAACAACAGTTGCTGCACTAAAAATATTATCCCTTGGCTTTGAGACTCTTTGGGATGTCCTGAGGATGCGATAAGTGCCAAATAAATGTAAGCTGTTTGTATCAGGTGGTATCATCTCCCTGAGCTGTTTTTTTTGCACCTCAAAAGGTGAGACCTCATAATTGTGATCAGACAGTGCTGTGAAGAATATCAGTTCTCAGTAATGTGACTGGAAACACATTGCAAGCTGCACAGCAATATTGTTCATGTGTCAAATTAACATCTTTCTACTATAATTATGTGTGGTACAAACAAGGTACAAGATGAAAAGACACAGGATGTGATTTGTGTCCTATTTGTGAGCTGACCCAGATTCACTCATGTGCTCATTACTTGTGAGTTAGCAGCCAGCCCCCTTTGCAGGCAGTAAATTATACCCGACAACTCATGTTTTCTCATTTATAGTTACCCAGGAAGTCGAAGAAAAAGAGCTGCACTGAGCCAGATAAATACAACTGAAGCAGTTTAACCAGTAAACATTAATCAGTTGAGTGTCAGTGGATTGTGGACGTTGCTGGCAAGACCAGCATTTATTACCCTACTTATATCCCTACTTGCCCTAGAGAAGGTGGTAGCGAGCTGCCTTCTTGAGCTGCTACAGTCCATGTGGTAAAACAAGATAGGCTGCCCTTTTTAATTGTTTTTGTTCAATTAAAGTGTTATAGCAATGTTTCAGTGTTAAGGTTAAAACATTGACATTCCTTAATCTGGTGCTAATTTCCTTATACACTATGTTTAAGCCAGTAATATTCCGTGTTGGATTATGAGTTCAAGCCCTACTCCCAGCACTGTTACGTAGGGAGTTTAAGGATTTTGACCCAGTGACAATGAATGAGTGACGATAAATGGATGGAGTGTGCCATGGAGGGGAACTTGTTGTTGAAAGTCCAGTGGGCAGCTAATGGGCCCATTTTGCTCGCCTGGATCAGCCAGACATTTAAATGGGCACAACAGCACTCCTGGCTAAAACAGGCAGGAAGGAGGCTGTTTAGCAATATGAGATCTGTTGCGTTTCGGAGAGAAACGGGTGAAGTGTGAGCAGTCGACGTCAGTTACATTTTCCAGGTATTGTGAGGCCAAATGGGCAATCCTTAAGGACACCACCAGAGACCTCTCCAAAAAGGTAGGCTTTATGGGTTTTTCAAAAAGAATTCTGGATGAGAGGCCTACAGTGGTGCCTATCTGCCCAAAAACCACTTCCTACAACTGTCCTATTTTCTACTGCAGGAAGCCAGTAAGTAGTTTGTGGTTCCCGTTTGGCGCCTGAAGCTCACCAACAAAACATTACAAACCTGAACCTGAAGGTGGTACAGGCCTCCCGATTTTCGCGTTGGGTGGGTGCCATGGGAGTATCATCAATACTGCGACCACTCGATGTCCAAACTGAAAGTCTTCCCCAATGAGTAAAAAAAAAGACTTGCATTTCTCTAGCACCTTTCACGACCACCAGAACTTCCCAAAGCACTATACACCTAATGAAGTGTAGTCACTGGTGTAATGTAGGAAACCTGGCAGCTAATTTGTGCACAGCAAGCTGCCACAAGCAGGAATGTGATAATGACCCGATAACCTGTTTAAGTGATATTGATTGAGGGATAAATATTGACCAGGACACTGGGAATAACTCCCCTGCTCTTCTTCAAAATTGTGCCATGGGATCTTTTATGCCCACCTGACAGGGCAGATGGGGCCTTGGTTTAGCATCTCATCTGAAAGAAGGCGTCTCCAACAGTACAGCACTCCCTCGGTACTGCACTGGAGTGCCAGCCTTGATTTTTGTGCTCAGGTCCTGGAGTGGGATTTGAACCCAGAACCTTCGAAGATCAGTAGAGGCAAAAGAGCAACAGGAAGGTTGATTGTTCATAGCAACAAAAGAGATCCAGAGTATTTTATTAAAGGCATCATAGAAACAACTAAAAGAATATTAATGGCTATGTTCCTTTAAGAGTTGAGCTGGGTAGAACTATAGAAGATTAGGAAATGGTAGAGACACTCAATGAATTCCTCACATCAATCTTCCCAAGTTCCAAATTCAGCCATTTAGCTCATAAATCCATAACCTTTGCAGGGATGAGAAAAACACGCCCTACACTACAGCTCAAGGAATGAATCTAAAGACTGCTGGGCCAGATGGGATACACGAGAAAATACAAATGGTGATTGGCAGGAGGTCAGCAAATATTAACCAGTATTTAATAAGCAATGAGCAATGAACCTGGAAATTATAGGCTAGTTAACTTAACATCTGTGTAGGGAAACTACTCAAGAACATTTTACAGGATACTATCAATGTTCATCTGAATATCCTTGAGGAAATAAGGACTCATCACAAAGATTTGGGAGCTGCAAATCATGACTGACAAATCTACCGGAATTCTATTGGGAAAGTAACTAAAATAGTAGATAAGGACAGTTATTATTTATATTGATAGATCTCATATGTAAGACTTGTAAAGGAGATTAAGACTCATGAGCTTAATGGTAAATTAGTCAGTGAGATGGAAAACTATCAAAACAATAGGAAAGGCAGTGTAGGGGAACTAACTAATAGGATTCTGCAGCAGTGTATTCGGGGTCTCCCGCTGTTCATCAGTGATATAGAGCAAGCTGCTTGTAGCAATATAAGACTCCCATTGACACTAATTTATGTGGCCAGACAATGATTAAGTGGAAGATTGATAATGCATCATAGTGGAAGAGTTAATCATTGGCAGATGAATTTTATTGCAGGTAAATGTTAAGGTAATTGTTACGACTGAGGTGGGAGGAGTGCACTGTCTTTTCTAGTTCCACTTCTCCACAGGTCATAACATATATTTAAATGTTTACCTCGTTACTGGTACAACCAATCATACACTCTATTTTTTATCCCAGAAAAAAATACACCAACCAGGTTTCTTTAATAAACAACAAAATTATCAGTTTATTATAAAACACATCTTAACCAGTAACAAAGTAAAGCATTAACACACAGATTGAAATATGAAAGTTCCCTTTTTTTAAATTCCCCCCAATTACACTTATACACACACTGGAAAAAATACACAGGTTCTCTCTGCAGAGGTCTGTTACAAAAAAAGACAAAAAAAAAGAATACTTTGGCCAAATATTTGCTAATTCTTGACTAAGAAAAGAGAAGATATGGAAGGAAGTCAGTTGTCCCTTTTTTTTGGTCTGGCGTCTGGGTATATGGAGATGGGTCACTGGAATCGTTTCAGAAGCAGTCCTTTCTGGAGATGTCGTGAATTATTCCAGTAGGCTTTCCAGGAGAGATGTGGCATCAGGGTTTTCCGCCAGCACACAGTTTGAATCACAGAATTTTTTTCAACTTCTCAGGAGCTATGCAGCACCAAGGATTTTAGCTCTCCTAAACTGGATCTTTGCAGGATTTTTTCAAAGAGGTAGAGAAGGAGGTTGGTTGGGTTGTTTCTTTTTTGCATTGGTAGGAAAACACCCACTATCTTCAAGCAATTCACACCCCAACTGCTGCAAAGAAAACAATGTCTAAACCCCAAACAGAGAGTTCACCTCCTGACCTCCATGTGGCTTCTCTGTAACCACTTTTCCCCAGGTCACTCAGGATTCTGTTGTTTACTGAGCCCAAAGCACATGACTTCCAGCACAGGTGGCTTTCAAACAACATCTCGTGTCCCTTCGGTGAACTTGGTAAAAAAAAACACATCTATGGAATTTTTTCAGTTTTAACCCAAGTCCTCAAAGTAATAAAAATATTAAAAAGAATGGAAGCACTTTTGTATATCAGTGATATAGAGCAGGCTGCTTGTAGCAATATAAGACTCCAGATGACACTAATTTATGTGGTCAGGCAATGATTAAGTGGAAGATTGATAATGCACCATATGTGGATGAGTTAAGCATTGGCAGATGCATTTTATTGCAGGTAAATGTTAAGGTAATATGCATTGGAACATGAAATATGCCTGTATGGAATATATCCCATTAGAATGAATTCTATTCCAAGTAAGTCATTGGGTCACGCTCTAAGTGAGATAGTGGAACTGTGGAGCCAGGCAAGCCTCAAAATTATAAGACAGAGTGTGAAAAGATAGTTTAGATTTAACTACCTGATGGTGAATTTATGGAATGAACTGCCGAGGGAGGTACTGTGGGCTGTTTGTATCAGCAAATAAAAGAGTTGGATAAATATTTGACACTAAATTTGCTGGAGGGGAAGGAAAGATATTCCCTAGACCTTGGGAGTAGCCAGATACCCTGCTATATTGGACCTGTACCTTCCTATGTTTCTTGGTGTCTCCCCTTAAAGGGGTAAGGACCTCTCATTTTCCAGGGAGAGTACAGCCCACCCAAACTACCTTTTAAAATAAAAAAAAAAGACAAGGCCAGGCGAAACGCACTGAAGGAATGATCACGCGCATTAGTGGAACAGGAAAGAAATAGGGATTTTTGTGTGAGTATTGACTAATCATTCAACGGGCTTGATCAATCTGCAGCCATCATCAGTCAAGCAGTGGGGTGGATCTCAAAAGCATTTGATAATAAATTGAAATGTCATCACTTTTAAAATATAAAGGTGGCCCTTTGAAAGATTATTGATCTGAAATGTTAACTCTGTTTTTATGTTTTTTACAATATAATTTTTTCTATATTCGTTCATGGGATGTGGGCATCGCTGGCTAGGACAGTATTTATTGCCCATCCCTAATTGCCCTTGAGAAGGTGGTGGTGAGCTGCCTTCTTGAACCACTGCAAGGTGGTAGGTATACCCACAGGGCTGTTAGGAAGGCAGCTCCAGGATTTTGACCCAGCGACAGTGAATGAGCTGCTAGTTCCAAGTCAGGGTGGTGTGTGACTTGGAGGGGAACTTGCAGATGGTGGTGTTCACCTTCATCTGCTGCCCTTGTCCTTCTAGGTGGTAGAGGTCATGGGATTGGAAGGTGTTGTCAAAAGAAATTATCCTGGCTGCGAATCCTGTTGGACCCAATGCTTACATTAGCGCTGGAGAATGTTAACTTTTGTCTTTGCTGTCTGATTTTAATGGCAGGCAGAAATTTTGGTTGGGTGGTTTGGTCGAACGGCTCGTTAATGAGGCCTGGCTTTTAAAATTGGCTGGGCCTGCCCACTGCCAATGCCAGCTGGGCTGGTGTCTCACTGGACTTGTCCCATCCAGGATTTAAAACCAATCCCCTGTGGCTCCATACAAAGCCCTAGTTAGACCACACGTGTTCAGTTCTGGGCACCACATCCACACACCAGGCTGGATTGTCCCAGCACCATGGAGACGGAGCTGGAAGGGGGGGCTGAAATAGGGGGGAGCCGTGTTGGGATGGCTCCCTGACTCATTCTGCCTGCTGGGGCTATTTCCCCTAGACGGGCAGGAAACCGGGTTGGCTTCCTGCTCCAAGGAAACGAGCAGCCAAATAAAATGATTAAGGCTCAGTTTGGGTTCTACCAGGGTCGCTCAGCTCCTGACCTCATTACAGTTCGGTTCAAACATGGACAAAAGAGCTGAACTCCAGAGATGAGGTGAGCGTGACTGCCCTTGACATCAAGGCAGCATTTAACCGAGTATGGCATCAAGGGGCCCTAGCAAAACTGGAGTCAATGGGAATAAGGGGAAAAACCCTCCACTGGTTGGTGTCATACCTAGCGCAAAGAAAGATGGTTGTGTTTGTTGGAGGTCAGTCATCTCAGGCCCAGGACATCACTGCAGGAGTTCCTCAGGATAGTGTCCTAGGCCCAACCGTCTTCAGCTGCTTCCTCAATGACCTTCCATCCATCATAAGGTCAGAAATGGGGATGTTCGCTGATGATTGTACCATTTGCAACTCCTCAGATACTGAAGCAGCCCATGTCCATATGCTGCAAGACCTGGACAATATTCAGGCTTGGGCTGATAAGTGGTACATTTGTACCACACAAGTTCCATGCAATGATTATCTCAAACAAGAGAGAATCTAACCATCTCTCCTTGATGTTCAATGGCATTACAATCACTGAATCCCCCACCATCAACATTCTGGGGCACCATTGACCAGAAACTGAACTGGAGTAGCCATGTAAATACTGTGTCTACAAGAGCAGGTCAGAGGCTGGGAATGTTGCAATGAGTAACTCATGTTCTGACTCCCAAAAGCCTGTCCACCATCTACAAGGCACAAGTCAGGAACGTGATGGAATATTCTTCACTTGCCTGGATGACTGCTACTCCAACAACACTCAAAACGTTCGACATCATCCAGGACAAAGCAGTCCAGTTGATTGACACCCCATGTACCACCTTCAACATTCACTCCCTTCACCATTGATGTACAGTGGCAGCAGTGTGTACCATCTATAAGATGCGCTGCAGCAACTCACCTAGACTCTTTTGACAGCACTTTCCAAACCTGCAACCTCTAAACCTAGAAGGACAAGGGCAGCAGATGCATGGGAACACCACCACAAGTTCCCTTCCAAGACACAACCCTGACTTGGAACTATATCGCCGTTCCTTGTCGTTGGGTCAACATACTGGAACTCCCTTCCTAACAGCACTGTGGGTGCGCCTACACTCTAAGGACTGCAGCAGATCAAGAAGGCAGCTCACCGCCACCTTCTCAAGGGCAATTAAGGCCAGCAATGTCCACATCCCACGAACTAATAAATAAATAAAAAATTAGGGGTGATTTTGTAGCCTCAGTGGAGCGCCACATGCGAAGGCAGCTCCCTGCGGCAGGCTGGGGGATCATTGGAGTCGGTAGCTCCATGCCCAAATGATGGGGCCGTGGGCAGGAAAGGCTGGTCTCACGGCCCAAACAAATCCTCCGGAGTGATTTCTCCTCTACTTTGAGGGGCCTTACCGCGGCTTCGATCCTCAGTTTTTAATTTCATGAATGCCTCCGAGGGTGCCTTCATGTTAAAGCGCATCCATGTCTCCTGGTGGTGTTGCCGAGGCTCCGGAGCTGCTGGTCCTCTGATTGTACTGACAGTAGTGAGAGCCGGCAACACACAGGCGGCCAATTAGGAGGCTGCCTCTGGGAAGATGGTACCGATGGGCGCACCTCTGGCAGGTGCGGGCTCAGGATCTCCATTTGGTCCCGATGTCGGGGTCCCAAAGCCTGCAGGAATATCCGGTCCACTGGGTGGGATGTTCATATAAAACCAATCTGAAACCCAAATCCAGCCCACCTTGAACCCGCCCGGTTTTAATGGAGGCAAGACGGGGAGCAGGCGGCCAACCCACTCCCATGAGGCAGGTTTATTTGATTTAGGTTGGTGTGTCTCAGATTGTATCTATCCTCCAGCTGGCCTGACGGGTTTCCTGGGCCTCAGGAAACCTGGTAGCTGAGGGAAGGAGAGGACTACTACATGGAACAGTCTTTCCAGCACTGCATGTGGGCCTGGAGGATTAGGAGCACTTCACTCTGTGCCATCAAGCAAACCTGTTTCCCATTAGACGCAATCAGATCTTCAATGTCCCCACCGATAAGACCCCTCAAGCTCTCCCTGATCGGAACCCCTCCTGCCATGCTCACCAATCCTCCCCACAATACTGATCCTGCACAATCACTGACACACCCATCTCTGCCTCTGATCTCTCTCCAACCCCCACGATCACTCCTGATCCTCCAAACCACAGTGTATACTCCTTCTCACAATCTCTACTCTGAGCAGCAAGAAACTTGCCTGCTCCTCAGCTATGAACTCTTCCTGAATGTTCCCCAACCAAACAGGGTGCCAAACTTGTCACTCAGGCTGGCATCCAGACAGTGAAACCTGTTTGATAAAATAACACACATGCCGTGGAATTAAAACTCTGACCCGATCTCCTGCCTACTCCAGGTTAGAAACCCCGTCCTAGTAAAGATCAAGCCCCAACTCTTTGTAGTCTTTCACATCCAGCTGTCCCTTGGAGAAACCTTCAGACTTTCCAAAGCTTAATCCCTGGAAATTGAGTTGGAGGAAATTACATAACATCAGAAGGATTTTCAGGAACAGGAAAAGATCATTAGGCCGGATGGACCTGTCACATTTTGATAAATATGCCCCACTTATCCATTTTATCACCATATCCTTCAATTCCTTCTACCACAAGTAATACAACTTGTTGCCTTTTTAACCCATTCATTGCATCTGCTTCAATAGCGCAGGGTTACTCATTGCGTCTCACTAATTTGATTGAGTTTTTTGAGGAAGTGACAAAGTTGATTGATGAAGGAAGGGCAGTGGATGTTATCTATATGGACTTCAGTAAAGCCTTTGACAAGGTCCCTCATGGCAGACTGGTACAAAAGGTGAAGTCACACGGGATCAGAGGTGAGCTAGCAAGATGGATACAGAACTGGCTCTGTCATAGAAGACAGAGGGTAGCAGTGGAAGGGTGCTTTTCTGAATGGAGGGATGTGACTAGTGGTGTTCCGCAGGGATCAGTGCTGGGACCTTTGCTCTTTGTAGTATATATAAATGATTTGGAGGAAAATGTAGCTGGCCTGATTAGTAAGTTTGCGGACGACACAAAGGTTGGTGGAGTTGCGGATAGTGATGAGGATTGTCAGAGGATACAGCAGGATATAGATCGGTTGGAGACTTGGGCGGAGAAATGGCAGATGGAGTTTAATTCGGACAAATGTGAGGTAATGCATTTTGGAAGATCTAATGCAGGTGGGAAGTATACAGTAAATTGCAGAACCCTTAGGAGTATTGATAGGCAGAGAGATCTGGGCGTACAGGTCCACAGGTCACTGAAAGTGGCAACGCAGGTGGATAAGGTAGTCAAGAAGGCATACGGCATGCTTGCCTTCATCGGTCAGGGCATAGAGTATAAAAATTGGCAAGTTATGCTGCAGCTGGACAGAACTTTAGTTAGGCCACACTTAGAATATTGTGTGCAATTCTGGTCACCACACTACCAGAAGGACGTGGAGGCTTTGGAGAGGGTACAGAAGAGATTTACCAGGATGTTGCCTGGTCTGGAGGGCATTAGCTATGAGGAGAGGTTGGATAAACACGGATTGTTTTCACTAGAACGACGGAGGTGGAGGGGTGACATGATTGAGGTTTACAAAGTTATGAGCGGCATGGACAGAGTGGATAGTCAGAAGCTTTTTCCCAGTGTGGAAGAGTCAGTTACTAGGGGACATAGGTTTAAGGTGAGAGAGGCAAAGTTTAGAGGGGATGTGCGAGGCAAGTTCTTTACACAGAGTGTGGTGAGTGCCTGGAACTTGCTGCCGGGGGAGGTGGTGGAAGCAGGTACGATAATGACGTTTAAGAGGCATCTTGACAAATACATGAATAGGATGGGAATAGAGGGATACAGTCCCCGGAAGTGCAGAAGGTGTTAGTTCAGGCAGGCATTAAGATCGGCGCAGGCTTGGGGGGCCGAATGGCCTGTTCCTGTGCTGTACTGTTCTTTGTTCTTTGTTCTCACTCTGCAAATCTGTTATCCCGGGGCGGCGAAGAGGTTCTGCTCATCTTGTGTTTTAAATGCTCGCTTGCACCCTCATGTTTAACACTCATCCCTGTTATCTGAACCGTTGCCATAGTGAACAACTTGCCTGGATCCATTCTTTTTGTAAATCCACTTCTTGCATTTGAAAGCTTCAATTAGATCTCCTCAAAGTGTCCTCTTTGTGAAAGGAACAATACCCAACCTCTTTAATCTTGCTGTACACACAGAATCAGCTTCATGTTTCTCATCTCTACCATCTCAAGGGCAATAATATGTGACTTTGAGATAGCTGAAGCTTCTGAATAAAAGTCAGTATGTATGAACATCATAGTAGCACATAGTAAACTAGCGTTAAGGTATGTTATCAAGGTAGCGTAAGAACTGGCACTGCCACATTATACATTCCTGAGCAATATTTTCAAATTTTCAGCATGGACTAGAGTTGCCAGCTGTGGCTGGACATCTTCCTCGAGGTTTCATCACATGACCTCCCACCCCTACGTTCTGTCACTGCCCGTCCATTTTTGCGCACCACCTTCCCACACCAGTTGGGAAGAGAACAGACTCTTCATTATCCAATTGGGTGATTCTTGACCGTCAGCTAAACAGACGTTTTCCCAACTCCAATATTTTTATAAACAACAAACAAAAATCTTCAAAGGAAATCTAAAAAAAGTGCATTTTTTTTTAACTGCCTTATGATTTTTTCCTCTGGGTTGTTTGCAGCAGTGTCCTGGGGATTAAACTTTAATTCCTGGACACTCCAGGACAATTCTGGAGGGTTTGCAACCTTGGCATGGATGCCCCATTCTCTGTTGTTGTTTCTCTAGTTGACTTATTTTGTCTTGATCTGTCTTTGGAAGCCTGATTATTGCTTGAAAGTGGCCCTCAGGCCTCATCTACATATTTTGGGGATATCGGCCTCCTCAGGTAGCTTGCCCAAAGGAAGAATTCAATGTGCCCTCAGGTAAATTCTGAGGGAGGAGGATGGTGGGAGCACTCCTCCTCCTCCTGGCTTTACATTAAAAGTTAAACAAAAATGTTTTGCTGACTTTTTCTGGTGACAGCCACATGGATACCTGGAAAATCAGAAAGGAGCAAACCCAGCGCTCGCTCTGCTCAGGGAAGTCCAATTTGGCACAGGGGTCTTTCAACATATGCACGAGGCATAATGCGTGTTTTAGGCGGCCATCTGCAACTCCTGAAAAATGGGCCCAATGGATGAACGCCCAGTCAGGCCGTCCCACTGCTAAATTGTTCCGTGTTGTGCTTGTTTTACACCCAGGAAATGTGCAATGCAAACCAATTTCTATCCCATATTTTTTAACTTGCCAGGCCTGCTGTGTACCACAGCCATACTGATGCTGCTATAAACTGCTCTAGCTGATGCCAGCCAAAATCTGATTACCCCTACCTAAAATTACGGAAATTGTTACAATTATATGCAGTGCCGGGAAGGAATCTGTTTGGTAATGGCAAAATCTCCAGTGCTGACCTCCTTTTACTGGATGACAGTGACAGACACATAGAATTATCTCAGTGTCCTACATTCTGGCCCACATGGATTTCATGCAGTTTTAGCTGATGCTCTCCAGCTTTCACTAATTTCAAGCTCATACCTCTGCAGAAGGATGCAGATAACATTGTACTTTTAAAAAGTCTAGGACAGCTTCTTTCAGAATTAGAGGTCAGTTCAGAATTGTTCAGCCTCTTCAATGACTTGTTTGAAATTGGACTTAATTAATTATGGAATATGTCTACAGTTAATATACATGGTTCAACATTGAGAGTATACAACTCAATGTACTGCAAACGCTTTCAAACCCTTGGGGCCTTCTTGAGATAATAGGTGAACATTACAATTATATCTTGGGGCTCTTCTGACATAAATGATTTAACACAAATGATAAATTAGAATGAGAATATTATTGCAGTACATTAACTACATCCACTTGCTGTTTAATTTGATTATATGGCTGTCTTACAGGTAGACCCTTCATGCAAGCATAAGTATATGTGGTTTCCATATTTCATTATCTGAGGAATTGCAAATAGGACACTGTGCAATTATCAGCAAACAGCCCCACTGCTGACCTTAAGATGGAGGAAAAGCCATTGAGGAAGCTGCTGAAGATAGTTGTGCCCAGGATGCTGCCCTGAGGAACTCATGCAATGATATCCTGGGGTTGAGATGATTGACCTCCATTGACCACAATCATTGTACTTTGTCCTGGGTACAACTCAGGCCATCTTTCCCTTTGATCCGCATTACCTTCTGTTTAACAAGGGCACCTTGGTGCCACACATGGTTGACTGCTGCCTTCATGTCAAGGGCAGTCACTCTCACCTCAGTCCTGGAATCCTTTGACTATGTTTGGGCTATAGAATGTTCTGAACTGTTACAAGGCTACTGGCAACAGAATTATTTCTTCATGGGGTCTATTTGGCAAAAGGAGGAATCCACAGAACTGAAATTCCGATAGGTTCTGCAATTTCTCCTAGTTTACCACCCAAGTTACGAAGGTGAGAATGACCCTCGCTGAGGGGGAAAATTACTGGTACAAACCCACATCCTGTTTCTCTGTGTTACTGGAGTACTGGAACTCCACATCAGTGAATTGTCCTGAGGAATTTCCTTATTGAAATATTTCCACATGTTTAAATGTTGCCCAGTGTGGTACTGAGTTATACAGAGCATGAGTTAAGTTAACTTATGTTAGAGATTTCAGAATGAAATTGAAAACGTGTGAGTGAATCAGCTATTTAGGATCTGAAACAGACCAGGGATTTATAGAAATTTATGGAGTAATCACACTTAGATTTAGATCAGTCAAGTGCTCTGAATACTATCTCTGCAATAACATGTAATCTGTAGTCTTTGAAGAGCACAGAGACGGCATCACTATAGTACAATTACATCTCGAACACGATTGGAGTTGCCCGTTTTGACGGTACATCCAATACACATTCTGTCATTTTACACATTTGTCTCCTTGCTCTACACAGCATTAAGCATCTGAAACATACAACAAAAAATATCTTTCATAGTCAGATGATAAGGAAGAGAAGGAGAGCTGCAAGCTCCATTCAATTGCTTTGAAGTCACGATTAGAACTGCACGGATACTTTATTAATCATCTATCTATGGCTTACAATCAGAATGCAACAAATAACTATTAAATATACTTAAGAGAATTATTTTTTAAAATCAAAAATTAAATCAAAAACTTACCTGCTTCCTTTTCCTTGACGTTTGGGCTTTTATCCTGTTTCTGCGCAGACTCCAGACATCTCTTCTCTGCAGGTAGATACACCTGGCACACTTAAACTAGTGCATCTAAAAATAGGATCCTGAAAGCAATGCCATAAATTGGCAAAATATCCTGCCAACTGATGAGACTGAAGATTGAAACGCTAGAAAATAACTGAGATGTAGTTCAATTTTTAAAAAATGCAGTGCCTTTTTTTAATATTGTTTCTTCGGTGAACTCTTAATTAGTAATTGGCAGTGATTGCATTTTGCTGAGCGGTGCTTTACTCTCAAGCAAGGCATGAGAAAATTAACAACCTTCACCGTAACAGCCATTAATCTGAGGATTATCGATCCCACACTCCTTCTGAAGTTTGGACATTTTATATCGCTTTTGTTCCAGTTTATATCATAAGGATCAGCTAAACTCTAGCCCCTGTACTACCGTAACTTGGGAGTAAATTTGCCAACGTCGATGCATAAATCTGTAATTTATTTGCATATCTCCATGGAATTGCTAGGGAACACAATGAAGCAAATTTGAATACGTATAAGACAGCGTTAACCTTTTGAGTGCTCAGTGTAACTTGAAGCTTTCAAAACTGAGAAATGCTGTGCTGGCTGTGATCCATTTTATAAAAAAGGCAAAATACTGCGGATGCTGGATGTTTTTGTTATAAAAAAGGCATTTTGGTACTTTGTTACTGAATTTTAGAAAATCGACTGGAAATTAAGCACAATGTGAAAGTATTGCAATGAACAAAGAGTGATTTTTCTTTCTACTCAAAGGGTCGAGCCCTGCGCTTGTGGAAATGTATTATTAAGTCTGCATTTATGGTAAGGTAAACAGAAAATAAATAGAAAGTCATAGCAACAGGAATGAATTTATTAGACTTTTTTAATATGCAGAATAATGAATACCTGGAAAAAATATGTTGGAAACCCTTACTGAGAGGCTCAGATGCGATTTTCTTTGTGTGTTGCATTGGAATCCCTGCCTCTGACTAGAGTGAACTAGCAGGTCATCGGTGTCAACTGTGGCTCAGTAGGTAGCAATCTCGCCTCTAACCAGAAGGTTGTGGATTTATAGTCACACTCCAGACACTTGAGCACGAAATAACAAGGACAGAAAAAAGAAAGTCTTGCATTTATATAGCACCTTTGACAAGATCAGGATGTCCCAAAGCCCTTTACAGCCATTCTGCAGCACTTTTGATGTTGTAATGCACTGTTGTTTTGTAGGAAATGCGGCACAGATTATGCTCCCACAAACAGTAAATTGATAATGACCAGCTCATCTGTTTTAGTGATGTTGGTTGAGGGATAAACATCGGCAGGACACTGGCACTTCGTGGAATAACGTCATTGGGTCATTTTTCTTATTCAGTCATGGGATGTGGGCGTCGCTGGCTAGGCCAGCATTTATTGCCCATCCTTAATTGCCGTTGAGAAGGTGGTGGTGAGCTGCCTTCTTGAACCGCTGCAGTCCATGTCGGGTAGGTACACCCACAGTGCTGTTAGGAAGGGAGTTCCAGGATTTTGATCCAGTGACAGTGAAGGGATGGCGATATAGTTCCAAGTTGGGATGGTGTGTGACCTGGAGGGGAACTTGTAGATGGTGGTGTTCCCATACATCTGCTGCCCTCGTCCTTCTAGGTGATAGAGGTCGCAGGTTTGGAAGGTGCTGTCTAAGGAGCCCTGCTTCTTTGCTGCAGTGCATCTTGTAGATGGTACACACTGCTGCCACTGTGTGTCGATGGTGGAGGGAGTGAATGTTTGTGGACAGGGTGCCAATCAAGGGGGTTGCCTTGTCCTGGATGGTGTCGAGCTTCTTGAGTGTTGTTGGAGCTGCACCCACCCAGGCAAGTGGAGAGTATTCCATCACACTCCTGACTTGTACCTCGTAGATGGTGGACAGGCACAGGGGAGACAGGAGGTAAGCTACTCGCCACAGGATTCCTAGCCTCTGACCTGCTCGGTTTCTATATGGCTACTCCAGTTCAGTTTCTGGTCAATGGTAATCCCCAGGTTGTTGATAGTGGGGGATTCAGCAATGGTAATGCCTTTGTATGCCAAGGGAAGATGGTTAGATTCTCTCTTGTTGGAGTTGGTCATTGCCTGGCACTTGTGTGGCACGAATGTTACTTTTCATTTATCAGCCCAAGCCTGGATGTTGTCCAGGTCTTGCTGCATATGTATGTGGGCTGCTTCAGTATCTGAGGAGTCATGAATGGTGCTGAACATTGTGCAATCATCAGCAAACATCCCCACCTCTGACCTTATGATGGAGGGAAGTTCATTGATGAAGCAGCAGAAGATGGTTGGGCCTTGGACACTATCCTGAGAAACTCCTGCAGTGATTCCTGGGGCTGAGATGATTGACCTCCAACAACCACAAGCATCTTCTTTTGTGCTAGGTATGACTCCAACCAACAGAGAGTCTTCCCCCTGATTCCCATTGACTCCAGTTTTGCTAGGGCTCCTTGATGCCATACTTGGTCAAATGCTGCCTTGATGTCAAGGGCAGTCACTTTAACCTCACCTCTGGAGTTCAGCTCTTTAGTCCATGTTTGGACCAAGGCTGTAATGAGGTCAGGAACTGAGCGTCAGTGAGCAGGTTATTGCTGAGCAAGTTCTGCTTGATAGCATTGTTGACGACACCTTCCATAGTGAAATGCACTATATAAATGCAAGTCTTTCTTTGTTCTTAATGCAGTATTGCTTTCTCCCAGCCTGATTACATAGGACATCTAAAACCTAGAATTTTCGATATGCATAGAATGAATATTACACAATTAAACTCAGAAAGCCGAGCTTTATTTCAAACCTCCAGCTTACAATTGCTTAAATATAGGCTGTTGTATTTTAAGCAGAACATCTGTTGTTATATTCCCCCATATCCCCAGATCAGGTTATTACTGTATTTGCAGCTTTGATAGGTTGGGTTAATTTTTCCACTTAGAACTAAAAACATACTGCCCACAAATCTTGTCCTTGGAATGAAATAATGTTTAGCAGATTACAGCTGTGTTACTGTATTGTGTTAATACACTGAGGATCTCTAGTTGTTATTACAGGAAGGGCTGCAATGCCATATTGTTCCCAAGGGAAGTAATATTTCAATGAGAAAACCTGGATGACTTTTAATGATCCATTGATGGACATTGTCATGGAGAAAATTCAATGATATGAGTTAGGCTTTTTTTGTGGGTGATGTTCCAAGCCATTTGTGGGCCTCTGCTGCCCTCCCTACAAATTCTGCTGCATTTACGCGCAATTGCAAATGCAGTACAAGAATTCTTGGCACAATGTTACCCTAGGGTTTTACAGCACAAGAAGAAATCATTCCACCCCTAATGCTGAATTGGGCACAAGGAAAGAACAGGGGAATGGGACTAAGTGGATGGCTCTTTCTGTTAGTCTGTGTGGCTACCAAATCCCAACTACCTTTTCTTTCTTCATACTCTTTTAAATGTTTCTATTTCATGTATTTCACCATTTCACCTTTAAAAGGCTGCTATGGATTCTGCTTCCACCACTGTTTGTGGTTGGCCATTTCACAATCCTATAATCACTCCGTTTTGGTGTTGATCTTAAATTTCTGCTCTCCAGTTACTGACTTACCGAACAATGGAAATAATTTTTCCCTTTTTACCTTATCAAAACCCCTCAGTTATTTTGAACACCTCTGTATTTTTGGTCAGTTTTGTCGTTTTGGTCAGAGTTGATTGAATTGATTGGCAGTCGTAATGAAGTGAAATGAATGACCTTGGACCGCTCATGTGGGCCGCACATCACGGAGCTGCCGCGATATTAAGTGCGGCGGCTCATTTAAATAGCCGGGGCAGACCCCACCCCCCCCCCCCACCCCCCACAGACGACGTGGAGGGGACGGGCTGTCCGTTCCCAGCAATGGTGTCAGCTGCTTGTGTGCAGGGGCTGGCGCCATTTTTAAAGGGCTTCAAGCCCTCCCATTACATTTAAATATTTAAAGGAACATTTAATAAAAAATTAAATACATTTATTCTGCCCCTCTCCCACTCCCCAATAACAATTAAATTAATAATTTGCCCTCTCCCCCCAAAACACATCTTTTTCACCTGACCTTCCCCCCGCCAAACTGCATAAACTTTATGCTATAACCCTTCTCACCATCCCCTACACCAATGATATCACTTTGACCCTGCTCCCTCACCCCCACCTCCCAAAGCACTGGGAAACTTACCTGCTCCCCTCTCCCCACCAGCGTTCCACTTCGGTTACCTGGACAGGGATCTGAAGGCACTGGAGTGCCAGCCACTGGGATGAATATCACACCGGGACAGACAACGGGAGTGTAAAGGTACTTAATTTGTTTATTTTAATTAATTTAAATATTTAAATTGGGCTTCCATCTCCGAGCAGCAGGGGGTGGGGGTGGGGCCGCCATGAGGCCTTGCTGCCGCTAGCAATATTGGACTGGGCCTTCTTGGTGTCGAGATCCGTGGCGGGCCCCTCCCAGAGGTATTTTCAGGCCCCCCGCCCCCCTCCACCACAATCCCTGATGTCGGGCGGTTGGTGGGGAGGGGTCTGTAAAATTCAGTCCCTTGAATCTAATTTATTTTGCATGCGATGCCTGCAATACCATGACAAGCACTACCATAAGAATTATCTCTGGAATATCAGCATCTCTCTCCGACACTCACACAGATTTGAGGAGGTCACAATGTTGCAACGGAGACTATGCAAACAGAGCAGAGCAAACTCAGAAGGACTTGATATCTAAGGTTTAGTGTCTGGTGCTGTGATTTGTCTTGATGCGAATGAAACCTGTTGACTTTCAGTTTAGATTTAATAGCTGCTTCTGACAGAGATTCTGCTAGCTGCCTTTCTCAGTAATATCAGAGAGAATGTAAAAGATAGAAAAACTTTAATCTTGCCTCAGTTGCTCAGACTGCTTAGTTAGTTAGTTAGAGATACAGCACTGAAACAGGCCCTTCGGCCCACCGAGTCTGTGCTGACCATCAAGCACCCATTTATACTAATCCTACACTAATCCCATATTCCTATCACATCCTCACCTGTCCCTATATTTCCCTACCACCTACCTATACTAGGGGCAATTTATAATGGCCAATTAACCTATCAACCTGCAAGTCTTTTGGCATGTGGGAGGAAACCGGAGCACCCGGAGGAAACCCACGCAGACACAGGGAGAACTTGCAAACTCCACACAGGCAGTACCCAGAATTGAACCCGGGTCGCTGGAGCTGTGAGGCTGCAGTGCTAACCACTGTGCTGCTCTTTTTTTTTGAACAATAACAATTTGGCACCAAGTCACTTTAGGAGATATTGGGTTATTCATTGTAGCAAACCTGGAATTTGGTTAGAAACAAATTTTTATATTTTTTTAAAAGCTGAGATTGGTGAGGACTGGACAGGCTAAGACAAAGATGCTTCTAGGTTATTCCAAACCAGTTGTGGTTGACTTTGTAGTGACTCATGTTTCTATAGTATTCAGTGTTACAGAGAAGTTATTGTAAAAGAACTAACTCCAGTGCCACTCTGTACAATAATGAGTTCTAAAATCTGGAGATATTTCAGTTTAATAGACTATATCAATTGATCCAAACTCTTAGGTTGAATTTTGCTCGGCCAAATTACTAATGAGCCTGTTAACACATTGGTATGAATTTCCATTGGCTGCAAAACACTTTTCTTTAAATACTAGATGGGGCCACTTCACTGAATGCGTCTTGCCTAAATTTCAGCATGATTTCAACCCACTTATTTTTAATAACTGTAAACTCAACTCCATTGAAGCAGTGCAGCGTAAAGGTTAATGCATGCATGGTTAGAGTACAGCCATGGTTGAGTTTCAGAGTGCCAGTAACTTTCAGGATCAGTGGTGGTGTAGTATGGAAAAACAATTACAAGGCATATATATATATATATATATATATATATATATAGATAGATAGATAGATACACCACCTCAACTTCTGGAAAATATTGCAGATCACTTCTACCTGTGCTCCTCTAGCTCACATTAAAGCATGCATTGAGGTGCAGGCATTTGGCTCATTAGATCCACTGCAAGCCAAGGAAGTTGAGGGAACACTTTCCATCAATACTACCCATTCCATAAAGTTAGTCATGGAAAATCCCTAAAATGTATCCATCTCCACTGTTCACTCATAGGAACATAGGAGCCGGAATAGGCCATTCGGCCCTTCAGCCTGCTCCTCCATTCGATAAGATCATGGCTGATCTGGTTGTGATCTCATAACCCCATATCCCCCCACAACCCATAACTCCCTTGTCTATCAAAAATCTATCTAAATCAACCTTGAATAAATTCAATGACCCAGCCTTCACTGCTTTTTGGGGAAGAGAATTCCACAGACTAACTACCCCCAAGAGAATTAATTTCTCCTCATCTCCGTCATAAAAGGGAGACCTTTGATTTATAAACTATGTCCCCTAGTTCTAGTCTCCTCCACAAGAGGAAATATCCTCCCGATATCCACTCTATCGGGTCCCCTCAGGATCTAATGTGTTTTGATAAGGTCACCTCTCATTCTTCTAAACTCCCATCCTGTTCGCCCTTTCTTCATAAGATGTGCCTTTCATCCCTGGAATTAGTTGAGTGGACCTTCTCTGAACTGCTTCTAACACAATTATATCCTTTCTCAAATAAGGAGAGCAAATCTGTACACAGTACTCCAGATATGGTCTCACCAAGGCCCTGTACAGCTGCAGTAAAACCTCCCTACTTGATTCCCCTTGCAATAAACATCAACATTCCATTTGTCTTCCTAATCACTTGCTGTACCTGCATACTAACCTTTTGTGATTCATGTACAAGGACACCCAGATCCCTCTGTACCACCGAGTTCTGTAATCACTCTCCATTTAAATAGTATGCAACTTTTCTATTCTTCCTGCCAAAGTGGACGAGTTCACATTTTCCCACATTATATGCCATCTGCCTAATTTCTGCCAACTCACTTAACCTATTTATATCCTTTTGTAGACTCTTTACCTCCTCTTAACAGTGTACTTTCCTTCCTGTCTTGGTGTCATCGGCAAATTTAGCTACCATACATTCGGTCCCTTCATTCAAGTCATTGATATAAATTGTAAATAGTTGAGACTCCAGCACTGATCCCTGTGGCATTCCATTAGTTACAGCTTGCCAACCAGATAAAGACCAATTTATCCCAACAATCTCTTTCCTGTTAGCTAACCAATCCTTTATCCATGCTAATATGTTACCCCTTACACCATGTGCTCTTATCTTGTGTAGCAACCTTTGATGTGGCACCTTATCAAATGCCTTTTGGAAATCTAAGTACACCACATCAACAGTTTCCCCTTTATCCACCTTTCTTGTTACTTCTTTGAAGAACTCTAATAAATTAGTTAAACATGATTTCCCTTTCACAAAACCATGTTGACTCTGTCTGATCCTATTATGATTTTCTAAGTATCCTGCTATAACCTCCTTAATAATGGATTCTAGTAATTTCCCTATGACAGCTGTTAGGCTAAATGACTTGTAGTTTCCTGATTTCTGTTTCCCTCCTTTCTTGAATAAAGGCGTTACATTTGCTATTTTCGAATCTGCTGGGACCCTTCCAGAATATAAGGAATTTTGGAAGATTATAACCAAAGCCTCTACTATCTCTGCAACCACTTCTTTTAAGACCCTAGGATGCAGGCCATCCGGTCCGGGGACTTGTCTGTCTTTAGGTCTAGTAGTTTTCCTAGCACCTTTCCCTGGTGATGGCAATTGTTTTAAGTTCCTCCCTCCCTTTCATCTCTTGATTTTCAAGTATTTTTAGCAGGTTTTCTAAGTCTTCTACAGTGAAAACAGACACAAAACACCCGTTCAACGCCTCTGTCATTTTCTTGTTTTCAATTATCGATTCCCCAGACTCACTCTCTAGAGGACCAACTTTAGCTTTAGTTACTCTTTTCCTATTTAAATATTTGTAGAACCTCTTACTATCAATTTTTATATTACTAGCTAGCTTTCCCTCATACTCCACTTTCTCCTTCTTAATTACTTTTTTCCTCATTCTTTTCTGGTTCTTAAAATCTGTCCAATCTTCTGACCTACCATTAATCCTTACTCCCACTAGTGCCCTCTGACCTTTCCTTTTTCTTATCTCTACCCAAACTGATTCTACAGCTTGCTCTTCTGAGCTAAGGTTATCTCTCACTACTGTACTGATGACATCCTTAATTAACAAAGCTACTTCACTACCTTTTTCTAGCTTCAGGCCTGTTGTCCCACAGTCCCAATCCCCACCCACCCGCTCCACTCAATTGCATCAGCACTCAAATCTCTGTATCTGTGGCATACTTCAGAAGTATCCAAGCTTTTTGGTTCTCATGGACCATTTAAATGTACCAAAGGGGCAACAGAAAGACCCCAAAGTTCAACAAGGGCAGAAAGCAACATTTATAATGGGGGGACAGGGAAGCAGGAACTTGTTATCCTGGTTATGCCAGGATTCCAACCTGTTTACAATGTCCCTTTAAGTTCCACTGTAGGGGTGGCATGGTGGTGTGAGTAAATTTCTGCCCATTTCCACTATGTCATGGTGGGAAAGGGTAGGTTCCTAGACCGCCCTGAGAAATACCATCCATTCCACCCTTATAAGACATCAGGGAACTCATGCCAGCTGAGAGCTAAGAGATGGCGTAAGTCCTACTGAGAGCCTTAGGAAAAGGTCTACCTGCTCAACTTGGAGAATGAAATGTTAAAATGAGAAGTATTCTTATGTGCTTTCCGGGTTTTTTCTCCACTGGTAGGAGTGACAGATATTGATGCAAGTCTTGTCAGGGGCTTATAGCAAGTGAGCAATACTCTGTGTTTTTTAGGCCGTATATCTCACTTGAGAGGTTTGTTCATTCTGAACCTGCGCCCTCTCGTTCTGTGCTCACAATCTGAAACACCTAGCTTGCTAACGTCGGCATTATCCTTACTGCTCAGCATTTTAAAGACTGGGACCATGTACCTTGTCATGCTAGGCCCCACCTGCCAAGAATGAGGCACATTAATTTTGTCATGAACATTGATTTTAAACTGTTGCTGAAGCGAGAAAATGACTTGTTAAATAGATCAGCCTTGGCTGGAAAAAGACATTTGCATATTAACAGACAGTGCTTGGAAGGACAAACGACCATTCCCTGACACATTCGATCCACAATGGACCTTGATCACCAGATATTGTGAGCAAGAGGAGCATTCCAGAGACTGCTAAGGTGATACAACATAACTAACTGGCTGCTCCAGGGTTTTTTGAACTGGCCACAGAGAGTTTAAACTCAGAAAGACTGTTTGCCCCTGGACTGAGAAGATCTCTCCTGTCTGCTCCCATCTCTTTCTCACAAGCCTCTGAATCCACTGAAGACACACGAACTCCAAGAGAGAAAAGTTTCCTACAGTGAACAAGGTTTAAGAAGAATACTGGGCCCCAACGAAAAGAAAGATCTACCTACAATCAAGGACTCTACAGTGAGCTCAAAGAACCGTAACAAAAACTCTTCAGATATTGCCTCAAACTTTTCCACCTTATTTTTCTTCTGCTCTTTTCTGTCTCTATGTGCATGTGTGTATCACGTATGCATGGGCGCATTCTGTATCATGAGGCGTCAACCGAATTAGAGTTTAAGTTCAAGTTTAATAAATTTCAATTTTTCTTCTTTAAACCTAAGAAAACCTGTTTGTGCTGGTTTCTTTGCCTTATCATTGGAAAGTGGTTAACAAGGATTCACCAAGGGAGAGCTAAAAACACGGTGTGTTTAAATTTAAACCCTGTTACAGTAAGACCAGGTGAAGGCTGAGAGGGACCCTAGACAGTTTTCTCACCTGATCGTAACACCCTGCTTAACCTTCTTTCCTCCAATGTCGATGGGTTCAGGTTTGTGAGTTACAAGACATCTTTTAACTTTGTGAGAAATGTCATCTGTGTCGTGTGTGCCTGTGTGCACGTGCCTGTGCCCATGTGTGTCAGTGTCCATATGTTAGGGTTTCCAACTCTGTTTGGACATATTCTTGGAGGTTTCATCACATAACAACCTCTGCCTCCAACTGCCCCACCCCCACATTCCTGCCCTCAGTTACATGACATGTCCACATTCTCTTCCCATGCCAATTGAAAAACGAACCAGCTCTTCATTACACGATTGAATAATTCTTGAATGTCAGTCAGCCTTCTAGCTCTGCCCAATAATTTTATAACTACTAAACAAAAGTATTCAAAGGAACTTTCGCCAATGTTATGGTGCCTGTTATTTGAATTTAGGCCAGTTCAGATTATTTCCAACTGGGTATCATGAATCCCGTTAAAAGGATGCGCAGAAGCACAGAATGTCTGAGAATATTTAGTGACCAAACTGTTCAGATTAAGATCCTCAAACTGACGACAAATCTTTCATTGCATTGCAGCATCATATTGTTAAAATGATTTAAAGCACATTCGGTAGAGGCAAATTCACCTTTTTATGATATAAAAACAAATAAAAGTAATTTTTGGCAGCATTTCCTAACTTTCCCTTAAAATTGAAAGTTGAAGAAGCGCAGATACCTGGAAATCCAAGTTTAACGTCCACTTTCAGTTTTTCTGGCTACAAATTTGATTTAACTCCAGTAATTCTATCAGTTGTTTGTATATTCATGTTCTTTGGGTGTTGAGTGTTTCTTGGACATGGAGACAGTTCCTTTGGACCAGATTTGACTTATAAAAATTTCTTGTGTTTGTGTTCATTCTTGTAATTTTGAGGAATAGTGGGAGGGTATGGAACTTTTCACGAATTGAACTGATAGAGAAATTGTAAATGTGGCTGTAAGGAATATGCTTATGACGAAGAGTGGAAATTCTCCCCTGTTGAGAGCAACAAGAAAATACCCATTTTCTTTTTAATCCTTTGAAGACAACAGCATCAACACTGTTGGAGTTTCCATATCTGAGGATGATTTTCTCTGGTTACAAAAACAACACTATAAACAAGCATGGGAAGATTATTCCAGTTCAATACTTGCAACAATATTTTTTTGGTATACACTTACAATTGCACTAGAAATACTGATCAATATGAAAACAGAAAATGATGGAAGCACCCAGCAGGTCAGTGAGCATCTGTGGAGAGGGTTTCAGAGTTAACCATTCAGGTGAATGACCCATCACTAGAACTGGAAGAAATTTGGGATTTACCCGTTGGAGCGAAGAGCAGAACTTCTAGGTAGGAATTCCTGCAAGAGAAGTGACAGCGTATTAAACATGAAAACAAAAGAAATCTTCTCTCATTTGCTTCTGAAGTCAGTACATGTAGCAATCAGAGGAGCTCATTGACAATCATGTGAAGTTATTTCTCATGAACCATGCTTCTCCTACTTTTTTTGATAAGAACATAGGAGCAGGAGTAGGCCATTCAGCCCATCGAGTCTGTTCCACCATTCAATGCGATCATGGCTATTCATCCACTTCAATGCCTTTTTTCCCACACTATCCTCATATTCCCTTATGTCATTTGTATTTAGAAATCTGTCAATCTCTGCTTTAAACATACTCAATGACTGAGCTTCCGCAGCCCTCTGGGGTAGAAAATTCCAAATATTCACAACTCTCTGAGTAAAGAAATTTCTCCTCAATTCTGTCCTAAGTGGCTTCCCCGTTATTTTAAAATTGTGTCCCCTGGTTCTAGACTCCCCAACCAGGGGAAACATCTTAGCTGCACCTCCCCTGTCTATCCCTTGACGTATTTTGTGGGTTTCAATTAGATCATCTCTCATTCTTCAAAACTCTAGAGAATACAGGCCCAGTTTCCCCAAACTCTCTTCATAGGATAGTCCCGCCATGCCGGGAACAAGTCTGGTGAATCTTTGTTACACTCCCTCTATGGCAATAATAACCTTTCTAAGGGATCATGTTGAACACCACTTGGAGAAAGCACTGAGAGTGGCAAGGGAGCAGAATGTACTCTGGGTGGGGGACTTCAATGTCCATCACCTAGAGTGGCTAGGAAGCAACAGTACTGACCGTGTTGGCCGAGTCCTAAAGGACATAGCTGGTAGACTGGGTCTGCGGCTGGTGGTGAGGGAACCAACAAGAGGGAAGAACATACTTGACCTCATCCTCACCAATCTGCCTGCCGTAGATGCATTTGTCCATGACAGTATTGGAGTGACCACCGCACTGTCCTTGTGGAGACGAGGTTCTGCCTTCACATTGAGGATACCCTCCATCGTGTTGTGTGGCACTACCATCATACTAAATGGAATAGATTTCAAACAGATCCAGCAATGCAAAACTGGGTATCCATGAGGTGCTGTGGGCCATCAACAGTAGCAGAATTGTATTCAACCACAATCTGTAACCTCATGGCCTGACATATTCCCCACTCTACCATACCATCAAGTTGGGGGACTAACCCTGGTTCAATGAAGAGCGTAGGAGGGCATGCCAGGAGCAGCACCAGGCATACCTCAAAATGAGGTATCAACCTGGTGAAGCTACAACACAGGACTAGTTGTATGTCAAACTGCGTAAACAGCATGCGATAGACAGAGCGAAGAAATCCCATAACCAACGGATCAGATGTAAGCTCTGCAGTCCTGCCACATCCAACCGTGAATGGTGGTGGATAATTAACAACTAACTGGAGGAGGTGGCTCCACAAATATCCCCATCCTCAATGATGGGGGAGCCCAGCACATCAGTGCGAAAGATAAGGCTGAAGCATTTGCAACAATCTTCAGCCAGAAGTGCCAAGTTGATGATCCATCTTGGCCCCCTCCCGAAGTCCCCAGCATCATAGATGCTAGACTTCAGCCAATTCGATTCACTCTGTGTGATATCAAGAAACAACTGAAGGCACTGGATACTGCAAAGGCTCTGGGCCCTGGCAATATTCCAGCAATAGTACTGAAGACCTGTGCTCCAGAATTTGCCGCACCCCCAGCCAAGCTGTTCTAGTACAGCTACAACACTGGCATTTACCTGGCAATGTGGAAAATTGACCAGGTATGTCCTGTACACAAAAAGCAGGACAAGTCCAACCTGGCCAATTACTGCCCCATCAGCCTACTCTCAATCATCAGTAAAGTGATGGACGGTGTCGTCAACAGTGCTGTCAAGCAGCACTTGCTTAGCAGTAACCTGCTCAGTGATGCTCAGTTTGGGTTCCGCCAGGGCCACTCAGCTCCTGACCTCATTACAACCTTGGTTCAAACATGGACAAAACAGCTGAACTCAAGAGGTGAGGTGAGAGTGACTGCCCTTGACATCAAGACAGCACTTGACCATGTATGGCATCAAGGAGCCCTAGCAAAACTGAGGTCAATGGGAATCAGGGGGAAACTCTCCGCTGGTTGGAGTCATACCTGGTGCAAAGGAAGATGGTTGTGGTTTTTGAAGGTCAATCATCTGAGCTCCAGACATCACTGCAGAAGTTCCTCAGGATAGTATCCTAGGCTCAACCATCTTCAGCTGCTTCATCAATGACGTTCCTTCAATCATAAGATCAGAAGTGGGGATGTTCGCTGATGATTGCACAATGTTCAGCACCATTCATGACACCTCAGATACTGAAGCAGTCCGTGTAGAAATGCAGCAAGACCTGGACAATATCCAGTTTTGGGCTGATAAGTGGCAAGTAACATTCACACCACACAAGTGCCAGGCACTGACCATCTCCAACAAGAGAGAATCTAACCATCTGCCTTTGATGTTCAATGGCATTACAATTGCTCAAACCCCCACTATCAACATCCTAGGGGTTACCATTGTCCAGAAATGGAACTGGAGTAGCCATAAAAATACTGTGGCTACAAGAGCAGGTCAGAACCTAAGATTCCTGCGGCGAGTAACTCACCTCCTGACTCCCTAAAGCCTGTCCACCGTCTACAAGGCACAAGTCAAGAGTGTGATGGGATAGTCTCCACTTGCCTGGATGGGTACAGCTCCAACATCACTCAAGAAGCTCGACACCGTCCAGGACAAAGCAGCCCGCTTGATTGGCACCCCATCCACAAACATTCACTCCCTCCACCACCGATGTACAGTGGCAGCAGTGTGTACCATCTACAAGATGCACTGCAGCAACACACCAATGCTCCTTTGACAGCACCTTCTAAACCCATGACCTCTACCAGCTGGAAGGACAAGGGCAGCAAATGCATTCGAACACCACCACCTGCAAGTTCCCCTCCAAGTCACACACCATCCTGACTTGGAACTATATTGCCGTTCCTTCACTGTCACTGAGTCAAAATCCTGGAACTCCCTTCCTAACAGCACTATGGGTGTACCAACCTCACATGGACTGCGGCAGTTCAAGAAGGCTGCTGACCACCACCTTCTCAATGGCAATTAAGGATGGCCAAATAATACTGGCCTAGCCAGCAAAGCCCACATCCCATGAATGAATTTAAAAAAAACTTCACACAGTACTCCAGGTGTGGTCTAACCAAGGTTCTATACAAGCAAGACTTCACTACTCCTGTACTTAAATCCTTTTGCGATAAAGGCTAACGTGCCGTCAGCCTTCTTAATTGCTTGGTGCACCTGCATGTTAGCTTTCAGTGACTTATTGACAAGGACACCCATGTCCCTTTTACATCAACACTTTCTATTCTCTTACCATTTAAGAAATAATTGGCACATCTGTTCCTCCTACCAAAGTGGATAACCTCACATTTTTCCACATTTTATTCCATCTGTCACGTTCTTGCCCACTCACTAAGTCTGTCCAAATCCCCCTGAAGCTGCTTTGCATCTTCCTCACAACACACATTTCCACCTAGTTTTGTGTCATCCGCGAACTTGGGAATACTACATTTGGTCCCCACATCCAAATCATTGATATATATTGTGAACAGCTGGGGCCCAAGCACTGATCCCTGCAGTACCCCACTAGTCACAGCCTGCCAATACAAGAATGACCCATTTATTCCTACTCTCTGTTTTCTGCCTGTTAACCAATCCTTAATCCATGCCAGTATATTACCTCCTATCCCATGTGCTTTAATTTTGCTAACCAACCTTCTGCGGAGGACTTTATCAAAGGCCTTTTCAAAATCCAAATATACCACGTCCACGGACTCCCTTTATCAATTCTGTTAGTAACATCCTCAAAGTTCTCTAACAGGTTCGTCAAACATGATTTCCCGTTCATTAATCCATGTTGACTATGCCCAATCAGATCATTATTATCCAAGTGTCCATTTATCACATCCTATAGAATAGATTCTAGCATTTTCCCAATGACTGATGTAAGGCTAACAGGCCTGTAATTCCCTGTTTTCTCTCTCCCTCCCTTCTTAAATAGTGGGGTGACATTTGCGACCTTCCAATCTTCAGGAGCCACTCCAGAATCTATAGAAGTTTAGAAGATGATCACCTATGCATCCATTATATTCATAGCTACCTCTTTCAACACTCTTGGATGTAGAATATCAGGTCCTGGGGACTTATCAACCTTCAGCCCCATTAATTTCCCTAATACGACCTTCTTACTAATACTAATTTCCGTCAATTCCTCATTCCCTCCAATCTCTTGGGTCTCTAATTTTGGGAGATTTCTTGTATCTTCCTCAGTGAAGACAGACACAAAGTAATCATTTAGCTTTTCTGCCATTTCTCTATTCCCCATTATAAATTCTCCTGACTCTGCCTGTAATGGACCCACATTTGTCTTAGCCAAATTTTTCCTTTTTACATACAAATAGAAGCTTTTACAGTCCGTTCTTATATTTTTTTCTAGCTTGCATTCATATTCTATTCTCCCTTTCTTTATCAGTTTCTTCATCCTCCTTTGCTGTATTATAAAATCCTCCCAATCCTCAGGTTTACTACTATTTCTGCCAACATTGTAGGCCTTTTCTTTTAATCTTATACAATCCTCAACTTCCTTTGTTATCTATGGTTGACTGCCTTTACTTTTGGGGTTTTTGTGCCTTGAAGGAATGTATAGTTGCTGTAAACTATGTAATAATTCTTTAAAGACTATCCATTGCCTATGTACGGTCATACCTTTTAATGTTTTTTCCCAATCCACCTCAGCCAATTTGCCCCTCATATTTTCATAATTTCCTTTGTTCAAATTTAACAGATTGAACCACCTCACTTTCAAACAAAATGTAAAATTCTATCATATTATGGTCACTCATCCCTAAAGATTCTTTTACAACAAGATTATTAATTAGCCCTTTCTCATTACATAACATTAGATCTAAAGTAGCCTGTTCTCTAGTCGGTTCCTCAACGTACTGCTCTAGAAAACCATCCCTAACATACTCCAGAAACTTGTTCTGAAGCATTAGTTCTCGTTAGGTTTACCCAGTCTATATGCAGATTGAAGTCATACATGATTACCGTATTACTCATGCCACATGCTGCTCTAATATCCTGATTAATACCGTGCCCCACACTACCACTACTGTTTGGTTGCCAATTGACAACTCGTATCAATGTTTGCTGCCCCTCGCTGTTTCTTAGCTCCATCCAAAAAGATTCCACATTTTGTTCTTCTGATGTGAGATTCTCCCTTACTAATGTACTGATAACATCCCTTATAGTGGATAACCCCACTATTTAAAAAGGGAGGTAGGGAGAAAGCAGGGAATTATAGACGAGTCAACCTGATGTTGGTAGTGGGGACAATTCTATTATCAAAGATTTTATAGCAGAGCACTTAGAGAACAATGGTAGAATCGGGCCGAGTCAGTATGGATTTACCACAGGGAAATTATGCTTGACAAATCTAGTTTGTAGAATTCTTTGACGATGCAACTAGTAGAGTTGATGAGGGGGAGCCAGTGGATGTGGTTTATTTGGACTTTCAGAGGGCTTTCATCGAAGTCCCACATAAGAGATTAGCATGTAAAATTAAAGCGCATGGGATTTGGGGTAGTGTATTGCGATGGATAGAAAATTGGTTGGCAGACAGGAAACAAAGAGTAGGGATAAATGGGTCTTTTTCCGAATGGCAGGCAGTGACTGGTAGGGTGCGGCAGGGATCGGTGCTAGGACTCCAGCTATTCACAATATATATTAATGATTTAGATGAGGGAACTAAATGTAATATCTCCAAATTTGCAGATGACACAAAACTGGGTGGGAGGGTGATTTGTGAGGAGGATGCAGAGAGGCTTCAGGGTGATTTGGACAAGTTGAGTGAGTGGGCTAATGCATGGCAGATGCAGTATAATGTGGATAAAAACAGGAAGGCAGATTATTATCTGAACGGCTATAAACTGAGAGAGGGGAATATGCAGCGAGACCTGGGTGTTCTCATACACCAGTCGCTGAAGGTAAGCATGCAGGTGCAACAGGCGGTAAAAAAGGCAAATGGTATGTTGGCCTTCATAGCGAGAGGATGCGAGTACAGGAGCAAGGATGTCTTGCTGCAATTATACAGGGCCTTGGTGAAGCCACACCTGAAATATTGTGTGCAGTTTTGGTCTCCTTATCTGAGGAAGGATGTTCATGCTATAGAGGGAGTGCAGCGAAGGTTTACCAGACTGATTCCTGGGATGGTGGGACTGACGTATGAGGAGAGATGGAGTCTGTTAGGATTATATTCGCTGGAGTTCAGCAGAGTGAGGGGGGATCTCATAGAAACCTATAAAATTCTAACAGGACTTGACAGGGTAGATGCAGGAAGGATGTTCTCGATGGTGGGGGAGTCCAGAACTGGGGTTATAGTCTAAGTATACAGGGTAAACCTTTCAGGACTGAGATGAGGAGAAATTTCTTCACCCAGAGAGTGGTGAGCCTGTGGAATTTGTTACCACAGAAAGCAGTTGAGGCCAAAACATTGTATGTTTTCAAGAAGGAGTTAGATATAGCTCTTGGGTCTGAAGGGATCAAAGGGTATGGGGTGAAAGTGGGAACAGGTTATTGAGTTGGCTGATCAGCCATGATCATAATGAATGGCGGAGCAGGCTCGAAGGGCTGAATGGCCTACTCCTGCTCCTATTTTCTATGCTTCAATGTTTCTATTATCAGCTCATCACCACCTCCTTTTCCTTTTTGCCTGTCCTTCCTAAATGTCGAATGTCCTTGAATAGTCAGTTCCCAGTCTTGGCAACCCTGTAGCCATGTTTCTGTTATGGCAATTAGATCATACCCATTTACCTCTATTTGGGCCTTTAGGTCATCTACCTTGTTGCGAATGCTGCATGCTTTCAGGTAGAATGCCCTTAACCTTGGCTTCTTGACATTCTGCATTCTAAGACTAGTTGATGCTCGCCTTTGTTTCACCTGCCTTCTAATGTTACTTGCTACTTTTCTATCTCCGTTACCAGCTTTACTTCCTTCCAATTTGAACCACCCTCTGGTTCCCATCCCCCTGACAAGCTAGTTTAAACCCTCCCCAACAGCACTAGCAAATCTCCCTGCAATGATGTTAATTCCAGTCCTGATGCTTTTCTTATATCCACACAAGTCAGAATGCACTGCCTATAACAATTAAACTGCTAAGATATTTTAAATTAGTAAATGACTAAGGAATTACATGGTAAATGATTTCAGTATGTTGAAAGGTAAGTTTCAAGCATTTCCAATTTGCTTTGTTGCTCTCCCATTCTCTTTTCTTCTATTGTGTCTCTTTTGCTAATTGTTTCTGTCAACATAAATTTCCTCTATTTCTCTTTGGATCCCCTCATGTTTTCTCACTCAGTCATTTTACACTTTTCTTCTGCTTTCTCAGTGTCTCTCCTGACTTTTTCACTGTCTCTTCCCAATTTAAATTGGTGTGCACCTGGAATTGTCATTAACTTTGTACTCCAAGGAGAAATAAGGGAAATTATAATTGAAGATTCTTGTGGAGTCTCTGCAGCTGTTTTAATGCTATGATATAGTTTCTTTGTGACTGGCTAGAAGGATGGTCAGAGGCCCTGCAGGCCAAAGCCCTAATGGATAAGACAGCTCTAGCTGGACAAGCAGCAGGAATCTTACAAGTGACCTGTAAGGTGTATGGTCCAGCAATACCTCTTCCTCGTTTTCAAATCCCTCCATAGCTTCGTCTCACCCTGTCTCTGTAACCTCCTCCAGCACTACAACCCTCTGAGATCTCTGTACTCCTCCAATTCTGGCCTTTTGCACATCTCCAGTTTTAATTGCTGCACCATTGGCTGCTATGCCATCAGCTGTCGAGGCCCTAAGATCTGGAAATTCCTCCCTTAATCTCCATTTCTCTATCACTCTCTCCTTTAAGACATTCCTTAAAACTTACCTCTTTGGTCAACAGTCCTAATATCTCCTTATGTAGGTTGGTGTTGAATTTTGGTTTATAATGCTCCTGTGAAGTGCCTTGTGACTTTGAGTACGTTAAAGGCACTATATAAATGCAAGTTGTTGTTGTTGTTTTGCTTGGCTAAATTGCAAAACTCCTGTGCAGACCAAAGCTTCTCTGGGGATAATCTTCAATTTTACTGCCAGAGCGTTGGGCCGTGTGCATTACAGAAATAGCCCAAGTTTCCTCGCCATTAATTTCAATGTCTAGGCTCTGCCATCCTATAACTAAGCTCTTTGCATTCAGCTAAGTGTGATATGTTCCTACGGAGAGAGAATGCACATGCTATATTTAGCAAACAGGAGTCTTACAGATGAGTATCAATTTCTCTATAGCTTGCATAGGAGATTCTTAAACATGATGATGGGTTCTCTGTGTGGTACACACCAACCCCGCCCCCCACCAACCCCCCCCCAAAATAATACTGTCCACCTGATGGTATGACATATTTGGCTTGTTTCCTACATTGTAACAGTAACTTCACTTCAAAAATACTTCATTGGCCGTAAAATGCTTTTGGATGTCGTGAGGTCAAGAAACAGACCATATAAAATGCAATATCTGTCTTTCTTTCTTTACATGATAAAGATATGTTATCTCAGGTTGATTATATGCAATTACTCATGTACAGCATTCAGGTTTAGTTCTGCTGTAGGATACATGTTATATTAAGACAACAACCATTCCTTCATTCTTTACATTTCTCCTGTAGGAATTATGGAATTGAGTGATCGCTGCAATATGCAGGCAGCTGGAGCTGTCATCGTACCTGGGGAATTAGCGCAGGGAATATAATTCCTCTATCTGTTTCTTATAGCAACATCATAAATGCACCTTCCCAGTTCACGACCAAAGGAAATCTTCCTCCTCAGTTTGTAGGCAGGTGGGAATACAATCAGGCAAACTCTGTTAAAATGGCAACTAGATCTGGCTGGAATACTCAAAGTCTCCACCCTTTACTAGGAATCAATTAACTCAGATGTGCAAAATTAAAGGGTCTCGTTACTTGCCCCTCCCAGTGCTCCATAATGCTACCATCCTAGTCTTCCTTTAGTCATACCTTCCAGTTTATCTAGCAGTGATCACCTGCTTTACAGATTTTCCATGTTTTATCTCATGATCTGTTCCTTGCTGTTTCTCTGAGTTATTCAACCATCCGTGTCAATCTTTTCTGCTTTGATTTCCTCTCCACAGATGTTGCCTGACCTGCTGAATATTTCCAGCATTTTCCGTTTTTGTTTCAGATTTCCAGCATCTGCAGTATTTTGCTTTCGTATTCATGTTAATCTTATCTTTCTGTCCTACTCTATTTTCCTGCTGCATCCTGCCTTCTCCTCTTCTTCAGCTGTAATATGTTTTTTTATTCATTCATGGGATGTGGACGTTGCTGGCTAGGTCAGCATTTATAGCCCATCCCTAATTGCCCTAGAGAAGGTGGTGGTGAGCTGCCTTCTTGAACCGCTGCAGTCCATGTGAGGTAAGTACACCCACAGTGCCGTTAGGAAGGGAGTTCCAGGATTTTGACCCAGCGATGGTGAAGGAACGGCAATATCGTTCCAAGTCAGGAGGGTGTGTGGCTTGGAGGGGAACTTGCAGGTTGTGGTGTTCCCATGCATTTGCTGCCCTTGTTCTTCTAGGTGGAAGTCGTGGGTTTGGAAGGTGCTGTCTAAGGAGCCTTGGTGCTTTGCTGCAATGTATCTTGTAGATGGTACACACTGCTGCCACTGTGCATCGGTGGTGGAGGGAGTGAATGGTTGTGGATGGGGTGCCAATCAAGTGGGCTGCTTTGTCCTGGATGGTGTTGAGCTTCTTGAATGTTATTGGAGCTGCACCCATCCATCCAGGCAAGTGAAGGATATTCCATCACACTCCCGACTTGTGCCTTGTAGATGGTGGACAGGCTTTGGGGTGTCAGGAGGTGAGTTACTCGCACAGGATTCCTAGCCTCTGACCTGCTCTTGTAGCCACGGTGATTATATGGCTACTCCAGTTCAGTTTATGGTCATTGGTAACCCCCAGGATGTTGATAGATTAATATACTTTCTGGGGCATCTCTTTATATCCTCGTTATTCATCCAATGTTCAGTGTTCTTCATCGCCATTGTCCCTCTTGCACTAATCATATAACAAGAGGTATTATCTGTTTTTGTTACTAATGTGGTGACATTTGATCCTGCTCATCTGTTGTCAGCAGAAAGTGATATGGGAAAAGTTAAATATCTTACAAACAAACTTGAAGAATTGCAAAATAAGTAGCTCCTACAGTCACCATAAATTGTTCCTTTAATGGTTAATTTAAATCACAACTTTTGAATCCTCTTAGTTATTCCACTGTTAAATTTTCATTACAGGCACATACAGGTCTTTGATGTGGTTGTGAAGGATGTGCTATCTGGTGCAATAACATCCTTTTGTTACCTTATAATCTTTGCTTTTAGTTGATATTCAATATGTCTTCAATGGTTGAGTGTATGTGAAAGTCAGAGGTGAAATGATTTAAGATAATTAATGTTTGTCAATTTTAATGACTGAGTGTGTACAATAAAATATTTTAAAATGCCTTTGATTCTTAGATACATCATGTACCATGCAAAGTGATTAGCCTCAGTATACTAGTGAGGTACTTAATATACGTATTTAAATAAGTGAAATAAAAGAATTGGCACAGGGGTATATCAGTACAATACATCACCCAAATTCAGAACATGCCAGGTATAATAGACTGCTAGTCCTTAAAAACCATGGGATCCATGCAATGTAAAACAGTCCAAACCTGGGAGCATCCTTCAGGAAATTGATGTCCCAAATACATGTAGAGAAACTATTACAAAACAAATAAGTGCATTATTTTTCGAAGTGTAGCAGAGATATTGTCATTGTGCTCCAGTCACAATAGCGTAATATTGGGTTGGCTGGTTGCTTAAATATATAGCTTCTGCCATTATCATCAACCTTAGGCATGATGATACCATGCACATTGAATAGTTCATCATAGAGAACATTCATTACAACAAAACCAGACACTGTTGGTCAAGACCGATCACATACAAACGTTGGAAAGCTCCCAATAGCTCTTTCCAATATGTAGTATTTTGCTTCATTTCAACTGAGCATGGATGTACAAAGCAGCCATATTAACTAATTTCCAATAATTCAGTGCCACTCATTTTTGCCTTGACCCACAGAGTCATCATCAAATTAGATCTTCCAGTGATTGCTCTTGGTGGCTTAGAAAGAGGTATTTTAATATAAACTTTGAGTAGTTGGTTAATAGGAAGTTTGCATGTAACTGATGGAATGATACAGTTTTCCTACACAATGTTAAGAGCTCTTCCCAAATACTATCCAATATAGGACAGGGCTGCAAAATGCTTGTGTTAAGATAGACTTTCTTTTATGAGTATCGATGGCAATATTTGTCCATGTCTCGCAGCATCATGTCTTCCTTTGGCTGCCAGAGCCTGACGAAACTGTTGTGCTCCAGTAGGATTCGGTTCAGCGTCTGCTCAAAGTTCACATGTCGCCTTGCCATCATGATATATTCTCGCTTCTCTAGAATATATGGACAGTCACATGTGTTTGGCACCCAGATGTATTCCCTGTGGACTATGGGGTATTGGTTCTTATATGTTTGCTTGACTTGTACATCGTATCGAGTCTCTGACCCCACAATTGTCTTTCCAAGGATTCTTCCACGGAAAACTGGTGAGAAAGGAAAGAAGAAACATTTAAGGAACAAAGTAGGAGTAGGGTTTTTTTTTACTGGCAATTTACTTTCTCCCATTTTCCCTTCCTCAAGTTTCCTAGGACCACACTTCCCCACTTTCCTTCATCAGGAATACAAGTCTCTGCTTTACTCAGTTGGTAATACTCAGTTCGTAACATTCTTACCTTTGAAGCCATGGGTTCAAGCATTGTTGGAGGTACTGCGTTTTGAATAAGACATTAAAGTGAGGCCTGGTATGCCTGCTTAAGGAGATGTTAAAGACTTCATGGCATTATTCAAAGAAGATCAGGGAGTTCTCCTGTTGTCCTGCGCATTCCTCCCTCAACCAACACCAGAAAAACTGTTTATCTAACCATTCATTTATTTATGTTTGTGAAAAATGATTGAATGGGCAAGAAGCACCTTGGGATGCTTGAGGATGTGATTTGGTGTTTGATAAATACAGGTTCTTCTTTTCTTATGTAACACTGTTCCGTGTTGAAAAATCATTAGAGGACCAGTGACTGATCTATGAGTTCTCCCTCCATCCCTGTTGGAATGGCCTGGCTATTGCCTAATGTCAGTAACGTGGGTTAGTTTAGGTGGATAGAATTAATCCACCAAAATTCCAAAAGTTGCTGTGCACTCCATTGTTGCTGCGAGTGTCTTTATGGTGCCTTATCTAGTATGAAGGTGCTCAAATTTTCTTTGTAGCTGGGTCAACTCCATTACCCACATTTTGTGGTCCCATTATCACCTCTCCTCTTTGAGTGGCAGGATGCCAGGGCAGAGAGCAGATCAACGGTGGTGGTTATGCAAACAGCTCATTACTAATGTTCACTGTCTTTACAGTGGATGACACTGGAGTGAAATCCATACATACTAAAAGGTGTCAGTTGAGTATTTAATCATTCAAGGCATTACTTGGCTGATTGTTAATCCAACATCCAGCATGCACACATACAGACTGCATTGAATACTGATTGAGTGGCAACCCTGGTTCATTTTCATTCCCTAACTAGCTCAAGGGCATTGAAGCTATATGCAGGAACCTTATCTGCACCCGAGCTGAGATTGGCACAAGCCAAGGCTGACCCTAGGACTTGCTTTGTCTGTGTGGCCTTTGAGCACATTGGGCAATGTACTTACCCACTGTGGAGCTTTTATTTTGCTTTTCTTTGAGTTCCTCTGACATAGAAAGATAAATTCACTGATCCCGCATTCCATTGGTAAGCCCCACTGAAAGGGAGCATCGGGCATAGATAAAGCTAAAGCACGGTAGTGCCAATTCTGTGCTCCCTTTGAGCATGGTTTCATGCTGAGATAAGTGAATACATTCTACAGAGCTGACCTTTGCTACAAAAACAAGCATGAGATGATCTGTAGCACAGTGATGTTGTTATAAATTAAAACCAGTGCTCATAATGCGTCCAAAAATAAATTTATATATATTTGAATTAGTTTCTATTACTTTTAAAGTAATGGTTTCATGTTTTATTGATGTCTTACCAAAGTCTTTCTGGCAGTACTGTTGAATCCTTTGAGATTTTCCTTTTGATTTCTTACACTTTCTACAGTAACCTAGATCAGAGATAGATAGTGATTACTTACATGCATCAGACCAGTTTAGCTCAGTGCTCGTCAACATGTCAGTTAATGCATACCATCTATTAGAGAGAACCTTTTCTCAGGCAGCAAGTAATTAAAGCTCTCCCTGTTGAAGCTTTATTAGACTGTCAGCAAATGGATATTGTTCAGAAGGGATGCTCAGCTTTCCTTGACTGCAGATGGGAGAAGGAGGAAGAATTATATTCAGTTCTCAGAGGGTGAGTCTTTGGAACTCTCTTCCTCAAAAGGTGGTGGAAGCAGAGTCTTTGAATATTTTTAAGGCAGAGGTAGATAGATTCTTGATAAGCAAGGGGGTGAAAGGTTATTGGGAGTAGGCAGGGATATGGAGTTGAGGTTACAATCAGATCAGCCATGATCTTGTTGAATGCTGGAGCAGGCTCGAGGGGCTAAGTGGCCTACTCCTGCTCCTAATCTGTATGTAAATAAAAAAAAATCCCTTTCCCTGGCCTGGGACAGCTCCACTGAATCTTCTTCGTGGGATGGGTTGTTTGGGAAAGGAGTTGCTTGAGGTGAAGATACACAGGATATGTTTCTCCATTCCCCTCTCCTGTGCGCCGGTGATCTCTCACACTTGTTTGTTACTCAAAAGTTCTGTGGATTTCACACTTTCCCTCCCATCCCCCTCTTCCGTCCTTTATTTTTAAAGAGTGTTAGCTGTAGCTTTGTTGATGGCACTTCTTATCTCTAAATCAGGAGGTTGTGGTTTCAAGCCCTATTCCATGCCTTAAGCACAACAATCTAGGCTGACACTCCAGTATAGTACTGAGGAAGAGCTACACTGTCAGAAGAGAAGTTAAACTCAGGCCCCATTTGCTTACTCAGGTGGATATAAGAGATCTCTGGCAGCATTTTGAAAATGAATAGGGGAGTTATTTCTGGTGTCCTGGTCAATATTTATCCCTCAACCAATATAACAAAAACAGATATCTGGCCATTATCACATTGATGTTTGTGGGAGTTTGCTGTGTGCAAATTAGCGACTGCATTTCCTACATTACAATAGTGACAGTACTTCATTGGCTGTAAAAAGATTTGGGATGTCTGGTGGTTGTGAAAGACACTATACGAATGAAGGTCTTTCGTCTCCCCAGGTGTTTGCGTGCAGGTATTGTGAAGATCCTCATGCTTGGCAAAGTAGCAAGCCACCTCTGGTGAGCATTGAGCTCGAAGAGAGAGAGAGACAGCAGGGAGATGACAGGAGGTTTAACATTCATTATTTCTTTCTAGATATTAACAGTTCAGCAGCTGACAGGAAGCTCACTTACTGGGATACAGATCTCCCAATGCTGTCAAAGACGACAGACTAAGGAATGTGTTTTGACTGTTGCAAGTAGTTTCTGTAGACATGTTACTGCTGGTGAGATTTTATCAGGCATATGTACCATTAACACATGTAATGGAAGGATTTCCATGGCACATAGTTCCATGCCAGGAATAATACTACTCTTTATAAACACAAAATATGGATTCTGTGCTCAATGGCATTTGTGGTCTTTTCACCCTTAACATAAAAGCAACTCAGGGTCATGCTCTTGGGTGGGAAGAAAACAAAATGGTTGCTTCAACATTGGGTGGGACAGTGCACAGTCACCATTTACAGTAAATCTGTAAATAAAGAGCTTGTTTGATTTGGCTACAAATAGCGAACAAAAGGCTATGTGTGAGGCTAATCCTCTCAACACTTAAACAACTCTGTAAGCACAAACAGTTCCACCATTAAAGGCATCTCAAGTCTATTTAATGAATATTGAAACTTATTTGGTCATTGGAAATTCACTTTGCAGAGCTCACTGAAATATTTCAGGAAATTGAAATTATATAGGAACATGAGCAAGCCATTTGGCCTTTTGAGTTTGCACTGCCATTGGTCATGGCAACTCTTTTACTTTTCAACCTCAATTCATGTCCTTTCTTTGTTAAGTTACTTTTTTGATTCTGTGGTCCCAGCAGGGCATTGGCTACAAAATGTTTTTGGATATTCCAATAATTTTATAAGGTAAGATATAGCTTTCTGCATTATATATATAACATATGTAAATGCTAGATCAGCTGGTCCATTGAGGTTTTATTATTGTCATTATGGCCTCCACATCATGATTCCCAACATCCACCCATCCAATGACAGCCATGTTGTTTCCTGGGAGAGGCAAATAAAACAGATAATAAAGAAACACAAAGCCAGTCCAGTGGGCCTGGTTCTGGCAGTGCCTTCGATGCTTTCACTCACTGGGCTGATGGCTGGTGGGCTGGATGGGATCCCTCGGTGATATGTTTTGTAAATAATTATCTTGATGGGGACGCACTGGTGGTCGCTGTGCAGGGTGAATCCAGCCTGAAGAGAAAGGGGCAGGGGAAAACATTTAGATCTGTGCTTTGGTCAGTAACACGACAACCCTAACACCTTGCCTCAATCCAATGAGTCTGTAAGGAATGCCTGACAGTTCCTTCAGCGCTCCTACCTGTAGTGGTCTTCCCAACTGTATCATTGGTTGGGACTCATAAGCAGAGAGGGTGAAATACAGAATTGTCTAATGAATCAGGCACTGTTAGAACACCTATTAGGCATGGGAAAGCCCTGGGTTTGCTCTTTGAACCCTGGCACAAACTCTCCAGCTTTTTCTTGTGCCCTTAGTGATTTCCAGAGTTTTGCTCACCCCTAACTTTCATACAGTTGGTTGTGGCTGGTCCCTGTTATTATGTACATTTTATTAAAAATCCTATCGTCTGCAATCCCACACCATTTTCCCCTTTAATTCCTCTTCACTGAAGGCTAGTATACAACATAGAATTAACTGTACAGAGACAGGCCATTTGGCACAACATTTCCATGCTGGTGTTTATGCTCCACATGAGCCACTTCCCACCCTCCTCCATCTAACCCGGTCAGCATACCCTTCTATTCCTTTCTCTCTCCTGTACTTGACCAGCTTCCCCTTAAATGTATCTGTGTGCTATTTGCCTCAACTACCCGCATGTAGTAGCAGGTTCTGCAGTCTAAAGTCTCTCTGGATAAATTCGTCTCTGCTGAATTCCTTATTGGATTCATTAATGACTATCTTATATTTATGACCCCTGAAAGGAATGCAAAAATAGTCTTCTGCAAAAACGGAGTGAAATTCAAGTTATAAGGAGATTCAAAAGCCTCATAATTTTATTTTATTTCATGAGTCACATTCAATAAAAAGCATTTCTGCAACATTACAGAGTATCACTGATCATGTATTCTCAGTGGGAAACTACCTGAAGGGGGCTCAGGTTGGAGATGGGGCTACAACCCTATAGGGATGATTCTCCAAACTGCACTGCCCATGATTGTGACTCTCCACTGGGAATACAGCAGCAGTGAATTTATCATAAAATGCAAAGTGCTTAAAGGTGAGAATGGATAAATAAGTGATCCCTGCCCTCATTCAGTTCTCGTCCGTGTACCTTATCTACCATTTCTTGTGTACAGTGAGAATGCTCAGAATCCTTTGTATTTTATTTCAAAACCTGCTGGCTTGGATTTTTGCAGGGGACGTTGTGGGATTTGCTGGTGAACTATCAGCGTTTGTCGTTGTTACCCGCGAAACTGACTGCAACTTCAGAATGCAGCACATGCGCAGATTAGTGCGGAAATCCTGGTCTGTCACTCAAGGCCCTGCTATAGGCTATGCTGTGGATCCCCCTCACCTACCCTCCCCCAGAGCCAGTAATCATTGAAATCAGTGAGAAATTCACCTTTTCTGCTCTTACATTGCTTTTCGAAGCCCCATAAAAAGTTGTACCTTGTTCAATCAGCTGTAACTGTGTTTTAAACAGCAACGTACATAATAACTATTGTTGAACAGCAAATCTGGCCCTGAAAAAATAATTTTCTATTTGTGGAGTTTTGTTAAATATCACCATTGAGGTTAATTACAAGATTTTTTAAACTAAGTTTTTAAAATACTTTTTGAAAAGTTTTTCATGCTATTTCAGCTTCAACCATTGCCCCTTTTCTATGTCCCAATCTTTATTTGGCTGAATGTAAAATTTTTTAAAAGTGATTTGATTTATTAGTGCTTTTTTATTTCCTGGTTGGCTGTCTGTGAGAATTCTTTAATGTGACTGGCTGCTTGGACAGCTTGATGACATCACCGCAGTGCCAGGCGGGGAATCCCCATTAAAGAATGCTACAATCCACTGCATAGCGGATGAGGGACAGTTCTCACCACAGACATCGTTAGATCGCTCAGCGAGGCTTTCTTTGAGGTCAGTGGCGAGTGTCCTTTGATGCTGACCGCAAAATCCAGGCCGGTGTCTTTTTTCAGTATTTATTTTATCGCTCTCCCAACCCCCCACCTTTTAAGATGCTGACACTTGCTGGGGTACAGCTCCACAGATGCCTTCCACCTTCCCCAAGTGACCATTCTTCATCTGTTCAGGTAGAGGGTATCAGCAGACTATTTGACCATGGAGAGCATCACATCTGAGCCAGGCCTCACCTGATGTCAGTTTCCAGCAGTCATTACTGGACAGCAATCAGGAGGTAAAACAATGGCTCATTTTGCCAAGCCTATTACAAGGGAGCCTTAAAACCATCTTAGTGCCCCATTGTTGCCCTGGCTGGGACCAGCTTAGTCAATCCAGACTGGAAACCATTCGAATCTATATGGACCCACATGGCATCAAAGAGTAAATATAGTCACTATTTATGGATTACGATTTAACCATCCATTCATGATTACATTCAACTGTACAATGGCTCATGGTTAACAATTCCTCATTCAGCAAGTGTGCACTTGTGCAGGAAAGGCAGATGCCAGGCAGGAGCTGCACACATGTCCAAGGAAGGCAGAGGAAAAGGAAATGGTGGACAAGTCACCTTGGCCTGCTTTGTTGCTCCTTCTCATGGTAACTTCAAGAGCAGCAGTGGCAGAGACCAGGCAAAAGGCTGACCATTCAGGCTCGAGGTATGGAGAAAAAATGTGTGTGGGTGATGGAACATAAGTAGGCTGGAAGAATGTCATTGGAAAATAATTACTCCTGAAATCGAAAATTCACTATCTAGTGATTGTGTCAATTCAAACAAAAGCCAGATACGTACCTGGGTAGACGGTTGGCTTTCTGGTGGTGGTGGTGGTGGTGGAGGCTGTTGTGGTCTGTGCCCAGGGCAGGTAACTGAGAGGGTGGTCTGCCTCTATAACAGCAGTCTCAGGCTGCCTCAGTGGACTATGGCCCCCTTGGTAATGACTGTAGCGTTCATTCGGAAGCCAGAATTCATATTCGATACCCGAGTTTTCCTCTTGTAGGAGAACCTGTAACACACATTGACCTTTACATGTTCCATTGCTAGATCACCTTTGACAACTGTATTTTATATTGTTACACTCAAAATGGATGGCAATGCAATGATTACCTGAGCTACTCTTTGGGATGAAATTGCATTATGTGGAATTAGCTTATAAAGAGTTATTTTATTCTGTGTTCATTTCCTTTGCCTGCTACTTTAGCAAAGGCTCATAAGTGGATTAATGCCTCCATTAAAATACTGGCCAAAAATATTAAATGCAATAGAAAAAAGAATGAAAGAATTGCACAACCTCAGGACATCCCAAAATGATTACTAGACAATGAAATACTTTTGAAATGCAATCACCGTTGTAATATAGGAAACACAGCAGCTAATTTGCATACAGCAAGGCCCCACAATTAGCAGTGTGATAAATGATCAGTAATTTGTTTTGGTGATGTTGGTTGAAGGCCATCTTATTTTCTGATGGGAATTTCTGTTACTTAAATGATGCATTAACAGTCAGTGTTTTAAATCTTACTGGGATTGTTCTCCTTACAGCAGAGAAGGTTAAGGGAAGATTTAATAGAGATGTTCACAATTATGAAAGGATTTGATAGAGAAAGTAAGAAGAAACTGGTTCCACTGGCAGGAGGGTGAGTAACTAGAGATGCATGGTTAAGGTAAATGGCAAAAGAATCAAAAGGGAGATGAGGAGAATTTTTTTTGTGCAGCCAGTTGCTGTGATCTGAATGCACTGCCGGAAAAATGGTAGAACCAGATTTAATAACTTTCAAAAAGGAATGAGATGTATACTTGGAAAGGAAAATTTGCAAGGCTATGGGGAAAGAGCAGGGGCATGGAACTAATTAGATAGCACTTTCAAAGAGCTAGCACAGGCACAATGGACCAAATGGCCTCCTTCTGTATCCTTATTATCTTTATGATTCACAAAGATAAGGTGCTCCTCTGTCTGGATGCTGACAAATCTGACAAAAAAAATTTATTTTGTTCAGTATTTAGAATAAGATCATGTACGCATTCTTTATACACGTGTTTATGATTTTGTTATAAATAGTTAACAGACGGAATCTATACTGCTAGAAACTATTCACAAAATTAATGACTGAATATGGTTGAATAGATGACATTTGTCTGAGAAGCTTTCTGTCTTTCACCTATTGAACCAGCATTGGTTTATTTCCAAATCTTTGAATTGAGAGAACACTGACTTTTAAGTAAACATGTCGGGTTAACCATTTTTTCTATTGTAAATTGTCAAAGACAGCAGAGGATAATTTTAGAAGTTTTATTGAGTTGAGGAAATCTCTCCAGGGTTGCTAGGATGGTTCGACAGTCATGAAGGACACCACCTCATGGGATTGCAGACTAAGAAGAGCCTATCACACTTCCATCCATGTGTAATCGTACTGTTACTTTCAGCACTACAAAAATACCCACCAGCAGATGAATAATGATCACTCTATCATGATAAACAATCACCACACATTTTACATGAAGATTTGTACCATCACATGGAGGTCCTCGGCTGTCGGTCCTATGGCCTCAATGGACTCATGGTTGCTAGCAGAACGCTTGTAGTGCACCTTGGTGCCAGCGACATCATATTCTCCAGGCCAGTCTATAACCCAGTTCCCATTAATCACATAGTGATTTTTGCCATTTATTAAGGCTGCAGGCAGAAAATAGAATCATTGCAGTCAAAACGTAACATCCATAATCAATGCAATCAAAAGTACAATTACCCATAATGGTAGCATTGTACACCAACCATTAATACGGGAGACTGGACAGTTAAATGGGTTAGACACGTCTGGGACCTGGACTTAAATGAAGAGCAGACTGTTGGATTGAAAGTCTTCTCTGTTTACAGGCTCACAGTACAAAACTGTCAATAATGTGGCACCAAATTGGCAATCTCTCCTCAGAAAGGCCACAGGATGTCTGGTGCAGTGAATAGAGAAATTCCAACAAAGCGGGAGGTCATCTGAGGTTGGAGATGAGATATAAGTTTGGGGCAAAGTTTTACTCAACAGCTGGACAGACTGGAGCTGAGATGGGAGTGCTTCATGTGACAGTGGAAATTAGATTTTAAAAAAATTCACATATGGCTCTGAAAGTAGGCTGATACCTTGGATGGGAGGAGTTACAATTTTCTGATATACATTTTTAGGCTTTTGAAGATTTCTAAAACTCAGGGGACAGATTTGCTCTGATTCTATAGCTAACAGGCAGATGGTCCGAGATGTGGTCATTTACATGGGAGTCACCAATGCCATCTCTTATGCTAATTGGGTGGTGTACTTGACCTAGAAGGAGCTCAGCCATGGTCCAGACCTCCTGTCCCCCAAGTATATCCCCCCACTTCAGATGATTCCACTTACATTGATAAAACCCATCACCCAAGGGCACTCGACAAAGAAAGGTCAGGCAGAACATGGATGTTGCTTCTGCTTTCTCAATATTCCAATATTCCAGTTTTGCAGCAGAACCTTTTTACTTTGCATGAGAGGAATCTGTACATGCTCCCAGGTAAGACTTACCGAAGGTGACGTGTAATGATCATCGATTCCAACTTCACCCCCCCCCCCCCACTGCCAAAATCTGACATTTTCAGTTTGTGGAATGAAGTCATAAATATTTTTTCTAACTGCATTTGTACTTAAAACATTGGAAAATGCACTAAAGTTGCACCAAAGCCATTAAGACTCCAAACTCTAGTGACAAGCACTCACCAAATGCTTTCACCATCTGCCATTACCTGATTGTTTTGCTCACTTGGTCTGCCAAGTTAGAACTTGTACAAGATAATCACTCAAAGAAGTCATTGGTGTGCAACATGGGACTGAGAAATTAATCTGTTGGCTGAGAGAACTAGTCGATTATAAGACCACATGCGACACCTGTCAATTTAATGGGGTAATGTTGAGGAAAAACAGCCTCTTGTGTTTTGGAATTTGCCAATATTTCCTCAGTTCACAGTGGGGATCCAGGATTCCACATCAGTGTGAATGAAAACAATATTCCACGCTTACACCCTAGCATCACAGGGATGTGGAAATGCTCATTAGTTCATTAGTGCAGACACAGCAAAGGGAATGTTTTGTGGTCTTGACAGTGGATGGTCAATGTTCAATCACTTGTGAGCTATCCTTAATTCATCCCATGCATTTGGCAGGCCTGTTTGCCTTCATCACCCATGGAACAGATCGGAGCCTGCACAATCTCTGCCCTGTTCCCATCTACAATGGCAATCGGGGTCTTATTTATGTCATGGCATCCCAATTTCAATATTAAAATGAGCCTAGTGCCTGAAAAAAGCAGACGTGTTGGACACTTGCCTGTAGGCCCCTTTCAAAATGGAGTTGATATGAAGGGGACAGTAAGGCTATCGACCCCATTTTGCAGCCGATGCTACCCATTAACAGCAGATAAAGGCAACAAAAATTGACGCCCCCCCTTAATCTGACAGCACATTTGTGCACCCATATTTTCATGGACGGATGCTATTGCTGGTTCCCTAAGCATAGGAGTGAGATAACTCCCATTGTCAGCGCTCCTACAATATAAAAGCACCTTAGATAGTTTCACACTATAAGGCCGAGAAGAATGCATTAAGAGTTGAAAGAGAAGGCCAGCTTGTTGAAGAATTCTTAGAGTCAGATACATAGGTCTGAAGGATGAACAATTTGGGCCTAATGCCCTTCTCCAAACCCCCTGCACCCCAACCCCTACTCCCCTCATCTGTTGTTGCTTTGTGATCTTTGTAGTGTTTTAAAATTAGTAATAGACTGAAAGATCCTTGCCAGTTTAATTTCAGAAACAGAGATCAGAGAGGAAGAGCTAATGATATTGTCCAGGAGGCACAGGGACCAGAGACAAATAATAAAAACAAACAACTTTTATCGCTCTCTACAAATGCTTAGTGAGATTGTTTACTTCAGGGCAGCAGAGTACGAAGCGAATCGGAGAACCAGCGCTGACTCCTGTGATAAATCAGCCAGAAAGGCAGGGCAGTCGTCTGAAAAACTCATTCAACTAAAGTCTACATTAAAGGGGTGATCTCACAATCCAGAATTTGCCCAGCAGGGAGTGCACCCTGGGCAACTGTAACCATCAGCTGTGATTTCACATCATCTGTAAGATCAGAGACTCTATTCCCTCTATTGTGCTCCCTGTGAATCACTCCCACCTGGGAGCTCTGGATTGTAAGTTCACCAAATCATGTCTTGCTGACCGCCTGATCGAGCTTCAAAGACTTTAAGACTACCAGCCTTAAAATAGTTTTGCATATTCACCTGCAATAAAATCAAAACTCATCATACAAGCCTCCTACTTGAACCAAAATCTCAAAACTGTGGAACTCCTTAACTTCTCCAGTCTTTCCTTCCTTCAACAATCCTCAGGCTCTTTAAAAAACAATTAAGCTTGTTGCCTAGATTCATGAATAATCTCATCTTCTCTCTTCTTCTCAACCTTGGGAATGTGTCCTATACTATGGGCCTTGGTCTTTTACCTGCGTTTCATCACAGAATCACAGAATAATACAGAGCAGAAGAGGCCCTTCGGCCCATCGAGTCTGCACCGATGCATTAAAGACAGCTGACCTGTCTACCTAATCCCATTTTCCAGCACTTGGCCCATAGCCTTGAATGTTATGATGTGCCAAGTGCTCATCCAGGTACTTTTTAAAGGATGTGAGGCAACCTGCCTCTACAACCCTCCCAGGCAGGGCATTCCAGACCGTCACCACCCTCTGGGTAAAAAAGTTCTTCCTCAAATCCCCCTTAAACCTCCCGCCCCTCACCTTAAACTTGTGACCCCTCGTAACTGACCCTTCAACTAAGGGGAACAGCTGCTCCCTATTCACCCTGCCCATGCCCCTCATAATCTTGTACACCTCGATCAGGTCACCCCCCCATCAGTCTTCTCTGCTCCAGCGAAAACAACCCCAGCCTATCCAACCTCTCTTCATAGCTTAAATGTACCATCCCAGGCTCCATCCTGGTGAATCATTTCTGCACCCCCTCCAATGCAATCACATCCTTCCTATAATGTGGTGACCAGAATTGCACACAGTACTCCAGCTGTGGCCTTACCAAAGTTCTGTATAACTCCAACATGACCTCCCTGCTTTTGTAATCTATGCCTCGATTGATAAAGGCAAGTGTCCCATATGCCTTTTCACCACCCTATTAACCTGCCCTTCTGCCTTCAGAGATCTATGGACAAACACGCCAAGGTCCCTTTGTTCCTCAGAACTTCCCAGTGTCCGGCCATTCATTGAATACTTCCGTGTCACATTACTCCTTCCAAAGTGTATCACCTCACACTTTTCTGCCCATTTGACTATCCCGTCTATATCTTCCTGTAACCTAAGACACTCCACCTCACTGTTAACCACTCGGCCAATCTTTGTGTCATCCGCGAACTTACTGATCCTACCCCCCACATAGTTATCTACGTCGTTTATATAAATGACAAACAACAGGGGACCCAGCACAGATCCCTGTGGTACGCCACTGGACACTGGCTTCCAGTCACTAAAACAGCCGTCTGTCATCACTCTCTGCCTCCTACAGCTAAGCCAATTTTGAATCCACCTTATCAAGTTACCCTGTATCCCATGTGCATTTGCTTTCTTGATAAGTCTCCCATGTGGGACCTTGTCAAAGGCTTTGCTGAAATCCATGTAAACTACATCAACTGCACTACTCTCATCTACACACCTGGTCACATGCTCAAAAAATTCAATCAAATTTGTTAGGCATGACCTCCCTCTGACAAAGCCATGCTGACTATTCCTAATCAAATTTTGCCTCTCCAAGTGGAGATAGATTCTCTCCTTCAGAATTTTCTCCAATAGTTTCCCTACCACTGACGTGAGACTCACTGGGCTGTAGTTCCCTGGCTTATCTCTACAACCTTTCTTAAATAGTGGGACCCCACATTAGCTGTTCTCCAGTCCTCTGGCACCTCCCCCGTGGCCAAAGAGGAAATAAAAATTAGGGTCAGAGCCCCTGCAATCTCCACCCTCACCTCCCACAGCATCCTGGGACACAAATCGTCCGGACCTGGAGATTTGTCCACTTTTAAGCCTTCCAAAACCTCCAATACCTTGTCACTCCCTATGACAATTTGCTCAAGAACCTCACCGTCTCTGTCTTTAAGTTCCATATCTACATCCTCATTCTCTTGGGTGAAGACAGATGTGAAGTATTCGTTCAACACCCTACCAATGTCCTCTGGCTCCACCCACAAATTTCCCCCTTGGTCCCTAATGGGTCCTACTCTTTCCCTGGTTATCCTCTTCCCATTGATATACTTATAGAATATCTTGGGATTTTCCCTAATTTTACCAGCCAGAGCTTTCTCAAACCTCTTTGCTCTCCTAATTGCTTTCTTAAGCTCCATCCTACACTTTCTGTACTCCACTAATGCTTCCATTGATTTGCTCTCCTTGTATTTGCTAAAAGCATTTCTTTTCCTTCTCATCGTACCCTGAATGTTTCTGGTCATCCATGGTTCTCTGGGCTTGTTGCTCCTACCTATTACCCTAGAGGGAACATGTTGGGCCTGTACCCTCCCCATTTCCTTTTTGAATGCCCCCCACTGCTCTTCTGTAGATTTCCCGACAAGTAACTCTTTCCAGTCTACCTTGGCCAGATCCTACCTTATTTTGCTAAAATTCACTCTCCCCCAATCCAAAACCGTTTTTTGCAACTTGTCTATTTCTTTCTCCATAACAAGCTTAAATTGTACCATGTTGTTCACTAAAGAGAAACTTCTTTTGTTTGGCATTAAAACACCTTAGGAACTGGTGAATGCAATCACAGATATCAAAAACAACTTGTATTTATATAGCGCCTTTAATATAGCAAAACATCCCAAGGTGCTTCATAGGAAGGCCAAACAAAATTCGACACTGAGCCACATTAGAGCAGGTGACTAAAAGCTTAGTCAAAGAAGTAGGTTTTAAGGAACATTTAAAGGAGGGGAGAGGGAGTTAGAGAGGCTTAGGGAGGGAATTGCAGACTTTAGGGTCTAGGCAGCTGTAAACTCCAGTATTATTGAAGCTTCTCATGAGTCTAAACAACAGAGAATACCAATTCTGAGTCTTTTTTTTTCAGAAGCATCTGCTGAACTGAGGAACTGAGCTGGACTCTGGGATTCACCATACATGATAATTTATTTCACTGCCAGCTCTGCAATATACTCACAACAACCCCTTTGTTCTGGCAGTAAGAAATTTGACTTATTAATCATACGTATTTCAAAACCACTAATTACTGCTTCCTAAAAAAAACATGATCTGTAGTTGGTGGTCTGATAACTCATGTTAGCTGAGTGTTGTACTCCTAACCATTAAGGTCATAAGTTCAAGCCCAAGGATTCTTTGAATTCTTAATCTTATTTATGCTAATATTGTCAGTCTGCAGCATCGCAAAGTCAAGTATTTTGTTCCTCGGGTGGGCACTCCACTTTCTGTTGGCTAGTCGATCATGCTTCCTGTACCACAGTTCAAATGCCACATTTGAAAATTATTTATCACGTAATACCCTAAATGCATAATGTACTCCATTATTAGCTAGGTCATTGACTTATACTTGGAAATGTAATATTATTTTAATCAATATTAATGACTGGTGAAATACACCTTATCCTGACATAGCACTTTCATCATCGTGAAATGACTGAAAGTGCTTCGTAAAAGGACTGCATGAGTTGACAAAGGTATGCTTGAAGGGGTAGGCTCTGATGAGGCTTCTGAAGGTGGGGAGAGAAGTCGCAAAGGGGAGGGATGTAGGAAGGGAAATCCAAGTGTAGCGACAAGTTGATGGAAGGCAGAGTGATGCCTGCTGCTCAGAACTCAGAAGGACTGCCAAGTCGAGCTGGATGATTTTGCAGAGGCAGAGTGAAGTGAAACTTGAAGGGATTTGTAAGGAAGGATGAGGATTTTGTAATCAATGTGCTGGGGGATGGGGAGGCAGATAGGTGAAGACTGGGGAGATTGGGCCATGAGAAAAGCAGTGGTTTCTGAAAGATTGAAGTTTTCTGAAGAGACATTGGGCCCAATTTTAACTCTATAAGTGAATGGATTTTGAGTGAGTTCGAATCTTGATTTCATAGAATCATAGCGAGTCATAGAATGGTTACAGCACAGAAGGAGGCCACTTGGTCCATCGTGCACATGCCAGCTCTCTGAAAGAGCAGCTCACCTCGTCCCACTTCCCTGCCTTTTCCTGTAGTCCTGCAAATTTTTCTCTTCAGATAGTTATCCAGTTCTCTTTTGAAGGCCTCAATTGAATCTGCGTCCACCACACTCTCAGGCAATGCATTCCACTCGCTGCGTTAAAAAAAAGGTTTTCCTCTGTTCTCTGTTGCTTCTTTTGCCAATTACCTTAAATCGGTGTCCTCTATTTCTGAATTCTTCCGTCAATGGGAACAGTTTCTCCCTATCCACTCTGTCCAGACCCCACATGATTTTGAACTCCTCTATCAAATCTCCTACTAATCTTCTTTTCTCCAGGGAGAACAGACCCAGCTTATCCAACCTAGCCACGTTATTGAAATTCCTCATCCCTGGAACCATTCTTGTGATTCTTTCCTGCACCCTCTCTAATACCTCTGAAAATGTGGTGCCCAGAACTGGACACAATACTCCAGTTGAGGCTAAACCAGGGATTTTAAACTTCCTTGTGTGACGGAAACCACACCTGCCAAATGGAAATATATTAATTTCGGCATATGGAACACTATTTGAACATTTACTGGACATTGAACATAACTTGTTTAAAAGGACCACAGAGCATTGGCTGAAAACACAGCTGTACAATTGCATTCTGAGAGGCAGTTGAAAAGAGAGGTAATGGAAGTGCTCCCTGATTCAGTTAGCCAGATGGGTTTTGTCAATAGTGACGATCAAAAGATATTGAGAGTCATTGTCTGTGTAAGAGTCAGCAATCCACCCCACTCCCCCCCTCTCCACCCACCCACCACTGAGTGTGTCTAGTAAGCTTTGATGAATCAACAAACCTCGCAGACGATGCTGTTGCAAACAAGGAGCTAGTCACATGACTAACCTGTTGGCCAACCTGGGAATTGACTGAATTGTGCTCACAGTAAAGTTTAGACAGATTGCTTTTGAAGACCAAAGAGAAGCAAGGCCTCTCTCTCTCTCTATGTCTCCCTCTCACACAAAGTTCCAGGGACCCATGGAAGTAACTTCAGCCTCAAGACAGAAGACCCCTGAAGCCTTCTGGTACCAGCAAAATAAGTTTAAAAGTGTGCACCGGGCCCCAATGAGAACTGCAACACTTAGCTTCGTTCAAAGACTTTACATCCAACCCAAAACCAGTAACTGAATTCCATCTACTACTTCAAACTTCCCCCTTTAATTCTTTCTCCTCCTCTGTATCTATTTGTATGTGTGTTTATTGCGTATGCATGCTAGTGTGGTTGTGTTGTGTATTTTTAGTAGTTTTAACTGAGTTAGAGTTTTAAGGTTAAGAAACTTACACATTTCTTGTTTAAACCTGAGAAAAGCTGTCTGGTTGGTTCCTTTACAATTACACTAAGAGAGCAGTGAAGGGAAGCTAAAAAACACTGTGTTTTAAAAGTTAAACCCTGTTCTGGCCAAACCAGGAAAGGGCTCAGAGGGGAGCCTGAGACCCCTTCCTCACCTGGTTGATACAGAAATTTGGGGGCGCATCCGGGATTGGACCCACAGATAAACGAGAAATTGGAAGTGGGAAGTCAAATTGATCCCAAACAAAAAGAGAAAATATTTAAATACAGATTTTATTGTGGTTGTGTGTGCTGGAATAGTAACATGTCCATGACTGAAGCCAGTAACTACCCAAGCCAGGGTGAAGTAAATCGGGATAAGTTAAAAGCACTGTCTATGGGGGAGTTGAGAAATATGGCTGAGCAGATTGGGATCACTTTCTGTGCCAAGGCTAGGAAGTCCAAACTCCTAAGACTAGTGGCCTACCATTTTTCCCTTGAATCTGAAGAATCAGAGACAGGGTTAGAAATAGACTCTGACGGGGTATTGCTAGCAAAGATACAACTTGAATAGACGAAACTTGAATTAGAATACAGAGAGAGAGAAAGAACCTTCCAGAAGGAACGGGAGGAAATAGAACTGAGGCGGCTTGCGTTCGCTAGGGGGCGACAGAGTAACCCCAGTGAAAGCATGGAAAATACAAGTGGTGTGGTGCTGTGTACTGAATTTTTAAAATTTTCCCAATTGATTCCAAAATTCAATGAGGGAGACGTGGAAGCATTTTTTGTATCTTTTGAAAAACTTGCAAGGCAGTTAAAGTGGTCAGCTGAGGCTTGGACTCTCCTGCTACAAAGCAAGCTACCAGAAAAAGCCCATGAGGTTTATTCCCTGTTGCCAGATGAGAGTTCATCAAATTATGAACTGACAAAAAATGTTATCTTCGGGGCATATGAGCTAGTACCAGAAGCCTACCGTCAGAAGTTTCGAACCCTCAGGAAGCAGACTGATCAAACTAACTTGGAGTTTGAGAGAAGTAAGCAGCTGGCTTTTGACCAGTGGTTGAGGGCTCTTAAAGTGCAGCCCAGCTATGAAAACCTCAGAGAGGTGATTTTTCTAGAGGAATTTAAAATCTGTCTCCCACTCTCCGTAAAGACCCATGTGGAGGAACAAAAATTATATAGAGTGAGGCAAGCTACTGTTCTGGCTGATGAGTTTGCTCTAATATACAAGTGGGTTCCACTGGGAAAACATTTTCTAGTCACCCCAGCAAATCCGAAAAGGACAATGGGTGGGAAGGTGATAGGAGCCCAAGCAGTCTGAGAGAGAAAGAAAAGCAGGACACACAGGGCGCCCTTCTCTCCAGCCAAAAAGGAAGGTGCTGTAAGTAGGAGTGAGACCTGGAGACCTGTGTGCTTCAATTGTAATAAGGCAGGTCATCTAAGAGCTGACTGCTAGAAATTATGGGGAAAGCCTGTCGGGTTAATCAGGGCACATCCGCTCTGTGACAGAGAAGAGACCCTGATGGAAAGCACAGCTGAACAAGCTGTGTCTTTAACTGCAGCAATAGTAAGACCCAGAAAACATACTGCTGCAGGTGCAGGAAAATTTAATAGGATTCCTGAAGGTTGTCAGGATTTTGTGTCTAAAGGGAGAGTAAACCCTCGAGTGGGACAAGCAAGCCCATAGTAATACTCAGGGATACAGGGGCCACCAGATCCATTTTACTGGGAAAAGGCCTGACCTTTCCGCCAGAGAGTGCAGTAAATACCAGAATAGTGGTGAATGGTATTGGAGGGCAGTGTATGCCTGTACCTGTACACCGGGTGCACCTGGAGCGTGACCTAGTTTCGGGACCGGTGACCGCAAGGATTGTCCCTAGTTTGCCTGTGGATGGGGTTGACTTGCTCCTAGGTAATGATCTGGCAGGGTGAAGGTGGTAGCTTCCCCAGTAGTGAAAGAGAGACTGAAGGAGGTCAGAGAGACAGGGCAGTGGCAGGAGACGGTCCCCTGCAGTTCCCCTACATGTGAATCGGGCCATGACCAAACCAGGTCCCCCCAGAGGAGACAGAATTAGGTCATTAATATATATCAAGAAAAGCAGGGGTCCTAATACCGACCCATGGGGAATCCAGTCTAAAAAACAACTGTTCATAACTATTCGGTTTCCTGTCACTAGCCAATTTCGTATCCATGCCACTACTGTCCCGTTTATTCAATGGGCTGTAATTTTGCTGACAAGCCTGTTATGTGGCACTTTATCAAATGCCTTTTGCAAGTCCATGAGCATCATATCAACTGCATTACCCTCATCAACTCTCTCTGTTACCTCATCAAAAAACTCAAGCAAGTTTGTTAAACACTGTTTGCTGATCTCTGTAAACTCTAACCTAAGCTTAACAGCACTCTACCAAAGTTTTACATCATGCTTTCATGCGTCTTTGGGATATTCTAAAGAACTTTATGGCCAATAATTTATTTTTAAGTGTCATCACTGATGTTTTGCAGCCAATTTGCAGACAGGTAGGCACCATAAACAGTAATGAGATGAATGACCAGTAAATCAGCTGTTGGTGTTGTTGACTAAGGGACAAATGTTGGCCAGGACCTACATTGGGTCTGAGTCCCCTAAATCCACCATTAAAATCCTCATTCTTGTGTTTAAAACTTTTCATGGACTCTCCCTGTCCCTATACAATCCTGCCTCCTACAATCGCCCCCATGAACTCTCTGCTTCTCCAACAACCCCCTCCTTTTGCCCCACCATTTGTGGCCATGTCTTCGGTCACCTAGACCCCATTCTCTGAGATTCCTTCCCTATACCCCTCCACCTCCCTCTTTTCCTTCAAGATCTTCCTTAAAACTCACCTCTTTGACCATGCTTTTGGTCACCACCTCCTACTATCTCCTTGTTGGGCTCAGCATCCAATTATTTCTGATTATGCTTTTGCGAAGTGTCTTGGGTCTTTTTGTTATTTGACAGCATCGCAGCTGAGCCTTGACATCCACTTGAGAATTTGCCTGACGGGGTTAGGTTGATAGATGTCAAAAGTGGGATCACTGGCTGATTCTTCCCTACTTAGCCCAAGGCTACCGGAGCTAAGTGTAACACTGGAATTACAGCTCTGGCTGAAATCAACTAACTTAGCACAGATGAGCTAACATGGCATGTACTGCTGCAGTAACCTTTGAATTCTTGTAACTGAGAGGTTGACTTACCCAGGTAGTTCCTGCTGTTGTCTGTAACTTTGATGTTAGTGGCTCCTGCTGGGATCATAGTCACATTATTGTAACCAAAGTAACCTAGGATTAGTTAGAAAAAAATACTTATTAACTCCCTGATGCCAATTACCAGCTGCACCACTGAGATTTCAGAAGTTGTACTGTGCATTATTTTGAAGTTTGGAAATTGCAGTAAGTAATGATTAACACATAAGTATTAAAGATGCATTTTACAGAACTGGGCAAAACATTTAAATAATAAAAAATAAACCTGGAAGTTCCTGTTGGAGTCATCAGAGAATCATAGAATAGGATCAAAGAACCATAGACTTGGACCATAAAATTATTTAATAACACTAAAGATGTTTGCAACACAGAGGGAGGCTATTCAGCCCATCTTGCCTGTGCTGACTCTTTGCAAGAGCAATCCAAAACTAATCCCATCACCTCAATCTCTTCCCACAGCCCTGCATTTCCTCTGCTTCAAATATTTATCTAGTTTTCCTTTATAAGATCTCTGCCTCAACTATTCTCTGTAGCAAAACATTCCATGCTCCAACCCTCAGTGAAAAGAAATGTATCCAAACTTCGCCCCCCCCACTCTCTTGGCGACAATTTTAAATTGGTGGCCCTGCAGAAACTCCCCAACTATCAGAACATAGTCATTATCTATTCACCCTATCAAAACCTTTCCTATAATCTTCACCCCCGTGGAACTAATCCTAGTATCTCAAGTGTCTGCTTATATCCAATTGAACACTCTTAATATCCTCTAACTTTTCTGTCAGGGGTCACCCAAAACAGTGATTGTGCAAAAGCTTTTATTTTATATTAAAATCGTTATTGCCTTTGTTAAGATAACAAAGAGAACTATATGATCAAAGGTACATATAAACCATTGCAGGAAATCATCTCCAGGCTTAAATGCGTAAACACTGGGAGGCAAATTCTTAAATTGTGTAGCTCTTAATAAATCAGAGGTAAAATTTGAAAGAGTAGTGAGATTATACGAAAAGAGGCGATTTTTAAGTTATTTAAAAATAAATGGGAGTTAATTTTACTAATTTTTCAAATGCTATTTGATCTGGACAAGTGTAGCAAGAATTGATTGGTCGCAGTTAATAATAATTAGCCACTAATCAGTTCTGATAATCAATGAAAATTTGGCAACGGGGCAGCATTATTCTGGAAAGAAAAAAATAGAAATACTGGAAACACACAGTCAGGCGCTGTAGAGAAAAGGTTATGGTGTTTAGGCTGCGTACGTGAAGTGTAAAGCAACCCCCCATCTTTACACTCTTCTCAGGTGTTATCTGAACTTTTGTGTATTTCCAGCAGTTTTTCATTTTTTTTACTTCAGACTTTTACACTGGTGGAAAGGATCTGCACTGTTACTCTTGTGTCCCACATCTTGTGTGCTGCTCCTGGTAATGCGGTGTACCGCAGACTGCCAGCACCGATGGGAATTCCGACTCATGTTTTAGTCAAGGCACAAGGCATTCACCCATCGAGAATGTCAGGGCAATCACCAGAAGAGGGAAACGCTGATCGGTAGACTCTCCTGACCAGGATGCACGAGTCGTTCCGTCCTCCACAAACACCACACACGTCCGCTCTGGCGCTCGAGCCGAGAATACTGTCACAACCTACTTTCTGAAAAGCAAGAGAAAGGGGAAACAAAAACACACACATCCAGTGATTCAGGACGGTTACAGTCAGTCAACAGTGAAGCTTACGCGAAAAGTGAGACAGTTGAGAGGGATATGTACATGCCTCAGTTACTCTAAAGCGCCTGTTCTATGATCTGTGCACAAGGTTCACTTGCAGGAAACAGGTTTCCCTCTCATCCATCTCAGTGTAAAGGCTCCTGTTTATGTTACACTCAGTATTGTTTGCAAAGTGCAAAAGACCCACATGTAAGGGCTAACTCTGCACTTTCAGCAGGGAGCTGTGTTTATAGGTTGCACAGGGGAGGAAAGTGGGCCTACCATGTTGCAGCCCTAACTCTGACCTCTTTGTCCTCGCTTGGAGTATGCCTCTCCATTGGAACCATGGGATCGCAGGATCAACCCTACAGAAGATAGGAGCAGGAAGGGATCCAAATTCAATCCAGTATATGATCACCCCTGATTGGCTAAATTGGAAATCCAATGCTTTGCATAGAACTCAAGTCGCAGAGCCTATCCCCATCTATGCAAAGTTAGCTGGTCTCAGCCAGGGTGACAGTGGATAGGGCCCTATAACTGGCCTCAGTGCCGTCGGCAAAAAAAAGCCCTGCTTCCTGGGCTGATGGTCTGTCAATTCTGGTGAAGACAGGCTGTGTTTTGGCTGTCCTGTGCTCATGACTGAATAGCCGGCTGACACGCATTGCCTAGGCTTGCATAGTGCCACCTGAGCGTGATACAGGAGGGTGTGCAGGCCCGTGGAACAGTGCCTCAGTCAATGTCCCCTCTAAATTTTTTGCAGCCTGTTCATTTCAATATACGGTATCTTTAAATTTTTTTGTGTGGCCCTGCAAACACAGTATCTTAAAGGGGACAACTTGTGAGTGACCTGCGCGGAACCTTCCGGGTTGCTGCATGGCTGCATACAAGCACAGCTTACAGGGAACAGTGATCTCAAAGCTCAGGACCTTAAGGTTGAAGAGAGGAGCATGGGATGGGAAACTAACTGGAACATTAGTTAGAGGTTCCTTAAAAAAATTTGAATTAAAATGTTTAAATGTTTTTGATCATTTTTATTAACAGATTAAAGAATTATCGCAACCAACAAAATGTTTTCACGTAAAAGTAGGAAAACATATAGACATGCTTAACATGGGCAAATAAATCTATCACCAGAAAGGAATGCGAAACAGAATTCCACACACTGAATGATAATCTTTACTTTGATATTCACTGGTTTTGTAAGGAGAAAACATACACACAGACCAAGCCAATTTCTGTAAGCTGCTGTCTCAAGGGTGAATTCACACTGCAGGTTTAGTTCAGTATGAAGTGGTTTTGGTTTCACATCGATGCTAAACCCACTTGGTGTAAAGCAGGTGTTGCCCCAAACTAGCTGCAAAGCAAAATGCAGCAAGACCACCCGCTTCAGGGCGTCTCACTTGGGTGTTAGGCTTAGTCCCAACTCTGCACTTGGACTGACAATAGTTATGTTGTCATTACCCCATAACAGATTAATAAAACCTTAATGGTGTTAGTGACTTTAAACAACAACAACACCCATGCCTATGTTATCTCTGGACTTGACTATTCCAAAACACTCCTGACCAGCCCCTCACGTTCTACCCTCTGTAAACTTGAGGTCATCCAAAATTCTGCTGCCCGTGTCCTAACTCAGATCAAGTCCCGATCACCCATCATTCCTTTGCTCGCTGACCTACATTGGCTCCTGGTTAAGCAATGCCTCGATTTAAAAATTCTCATCCTTATTTTCAAATCCTTCAAACCCCTCCTGATCTCAGTAATCTCCTGCAGCCCCACAACCAATATTCCCTCACCACCTACCGCAGACCCAATCTAACAACTATGTCCTTTAGGTCTTGGTCAGTAGTGGTGCTACTGAGCCACACTTGGTGATGGACATTGAAGTCCCCCACCGAGAGTACATTCTGCGCCCTTGCCACCCTCAGTGTTTCTTCTAAGTGGTGCTCAACATGGAGGAATACTGATTCATCAGCTGAGGGAGGCCAGTAGGTGGTAATCAGCAGAGGTTTCCTTGCCCATGTTTGACCTGATGCCATGAGACTTCATGGGGACCGGAGTCAATGTTGAGGACTCCCAGGGCAACTCCCTCCTGACTGTATACTACTGTGCTGCCACCTCTGGTGGGTCTGTCCTGCCGGTGGGACTTGACATACGCAGGAATGGTGATGGTGGTGTCTGGGACATTGGATGTAAAGTATGATTCCATGAGTATGACTATGTCAGGCTGTTGCTTGATTAGTCTGTGTAACAGCTCTCCCAATTTTGGCACAAGTCCCCAGATGTTAGTAAGGAGGACTTTGCAGGGTTGACAGGGCTGAATTTACCATTGCTGTTTCTGGTGCCTAGGTCGATGCAGGGTGTTGTGTCTGGTTTTATTCCCTTTCAACTTTTGTGCAGCGGTTTGGTACAATAGTGGCTTGCTTGACCATTTTAGAGGGCAGTTAAGAGTCAATGACATTGCTGCTGTGGGTCTGGAGTCACATGTAGGCCAGACCATGTAAAGACAACAGAATTTCCTTCCCTAAAGGGCATTAGTGAACCAGATGGGTTTTTACAACAATCAAAGGTAGTTTCTTGGTCATCATCACTGAAACTGGCTATCAATTCCAGATTTTTATGATTTAATTTATTAATTAATTGAATTTAAATTCCATCAGCTGCCATGGTGGGATTTGAATCCATGTCCCCAGAGTATTAACCTGAATCTCTGGATTACTAGTGCAGTGATATTACTACAATGCCACCATCTCCTTATGAGGCACTGTGGAAAGTTTTATTATGTTAAAGGCCCTATATAAATGTAAGTTGTTGTTGTCAGTGCTCCATAGCAGATTAATGAAACCTTAATGGTGTTAATGACTTTGAAATCAGTCTTATGTATTTGATGCAATAGGCTTAGTGGATATACTGTACTATCTGTACAAGAATCTGTTCTTCCCCATCCCCTGCCCCAGGCTAACAAAACACCAGATAAAGGACTCTTATGTAGATATTAACTCCTGCATTGGTTCACTGATTTTTGTTATATAAATATACATAATATATATAATTCCCTCCTAGATCTGTTTATTTTACTTTTTCCCCATCTCCATTACGTCTTGCTGTGATATTTTTCCATAGGTGCTAACAGCTCCCTGATACCTCACCCAAGACATCACATGAGTGCTAGCAGGCTATTTGGCTGTGAGGGGCATCACAGCTGAGCTTGATCCTTCCCTTATCTGGTTCCCACACACACGTGGGGACAATTTTGACTTTGGGCAATACTGTATAATGGCTGCCATTGATTCAACTGTGTTATACACCCCTCCTGATTTTTGTATCAACTCAAATGGAAATATAGTCAGGAGTGGGGTCCTCAGTCAGTCCTGTTTCCAAGATGTTAATTTGCTGGGGAGTTTCCAGGTAAGTCAGAACCAAGTTCTGAAACATTTTTTTTATCCTTTCCTGGGATGTGGGTGTCGCTAACAAGGACAGCATTTGTTGCCCACCCCTAATTGCCCTTGACCTGAGTGGCTTGCTCGGCCATTTCGGAGGGCAATTAAGTGTCAACCACATTGCTTTTGGTCTGGAGTCACTTGGAGGCCAGACCAGGTAAGGATGGCAGATTTCCATCCCCAAAGGACATTAGTGAACCAGATGGGTTTCTATAACAATCAATGATGGTTTTGTGGTCATCATTACTGAGGCTAGCTTTCAATTCCAGATTTTAACGAACTGAATTTAAATTCTACCAGCTGGCAAGATGGGATTTGAACCCATATCCCCAGGGCATTATCCCAGGCCTTTGGATTACTAGTCCAGTAACATTACCACTACGCCACCATCTTCCCCCATTGCCATGCTGGTGACTGTAGAGGGGGTGGGTTACACTGCAGGAGACACAGAAAAGCACAGAAATGATATATCCTAACCCTGGCCACAATGGCAGTTTTAAGTGGTCATCACTATGAGCTTTGAGAATGGCAGTTTACTCTTGGTGCACTCTTGTTTACTCTTGGTATCCTCAAGTAGTCCTAACCACTGATACTCCACTGACAAAAATGTAACCTGTTTATCCTCAGTCTAGTCAGCTATTGTTTATTCAATGTGTTTGCAAAGTCAGTTTTCCATTTATAACATTTTCTGGGAAATTGCTCACCAAACATTGCCCATTAATACACATATCCGATGAGTCAGGGCTACACTTAGTACCATCCAGAACGCGACCAAACATGTAGTAGAAATTCTTCCCTTTGGCTAGGCAGTTGAGGTCACATTGATTGGGAGCTGTTAAAAAGAATAAGACAGCAAGGTTCACAGTTCAAACTCACATAAATCTCTATAGACAACAGCAATGTACTAATCTAAAGCCAAGCAAACCTCAATATAGTAGATCTATCAGCAACAGGCATGAAGCAAAGATTGTTCTTGGGTTTTGTGACTGTTGGTACTGAGAGAGTTAAAGCCATTTGATCAAAGGTTACTGGGGAGCACTTTAGTTTTGTCTTTCCCTGTTACTGCATTAAGAACATAGGAAAACCCGAATAGGGTAGTAGAATCAGACATTAGGGGAGTTTAAAATTCATTTGGCTCTGGGAGTTGGAGCGCCAGAGAGATGAGCCTTGCTCATCTTTTGCTGTTCCTTGTGCTCTTCTCATGGGGTCAGAATTCCTCTGGTCATTGCAGATTGCAACATCGTAAATGTGTCTGTAAAGATTTTCTCAGCTCTGTATTTCTGGCAAAATCGTAAACGTGTTCTGTTATAATGAGTTTACAATCTTGCTAGAGATAATGACCAGAGGAAAGTTCACTGATGTATTTACGATCTTGCTGGAGTGGAATTGTTACCTCAAATGACACAGCTGTAACTTAGCGAAACGTAATGTACACAACCACTTGGGGCAGTTCATTTGCTAGTTTCTCCACTTCTTTGAAAGCTGCCGAGTTGATCTTCATGCAATAATTTAACCCAGATTTTGATGTATGACTATTTGTAGGAATGGGACTTTTTAACCACTGTATGTACTGGACTTATTATTACTGGTACACTAGATTAGGTGTGCAGGAGTTATATCATTGTTAGTTGCACACAAGATTGGGTATACTGGAGTCAGGAAATAGGAACAGGAATTGCCCATTCCGTCCTTTCAGCCTGTTATGCCCTTCAATGAGGTCATAGCTGATCTGTATCCTAGCTACATCTACACGCCTTGGTTCCCTATTCCTCGATACCCTTGGCTAGCAAAAATCTATTGATCTCAGATTTAACATTATTAATTGAACTAGAATTTACTATTCTTTGGTGGGAGGTAATTCTGTACTTCTTCCATCCTTCGTGTGAAGTAATGTTTCCTAACTTCTCTCCTCTGGTCTGGCTCTGATTTTACGGTTATGTCCCCTTGTTCTAGACCCCCTAACAGAAAAAATTCTATCGACCCTATCAATTCCTTTCAAGATCCTAAAAACCTTAATCAATCACCTCTTAACTTTTTTATATTCCAGGGAATACAAGCTTAATTTATGCAATTTCTCCTCACAATTTATCACTTAGAGCCCTAATAATATTCTGGTGAATCTGCACTGCATTCGTTCCAAGGCCACTATATTCTTTCAAAGCATAATAGCATTGTTATTTGTATACTAGATTAGGTGTACAGGAGTTAAACCATTATTATTTAGACACTGGATTAAGCATACAGGATTCTGATCGAGTAGCAAGAGGTCCCATTGTTCTGATAGCATGTTACCTAACCCCATCTGCAACCTCAGAATATTTTACAAGCTCTCTAATTCTCTTCCCTCTTGAACAGGGTAAATTGAATTAGGGCCAATTGAATTAGCACCCAAGTTCACATCACTTGGATCCCAGTGATTTCACTGTGCTATAATTGGGGAGAATGTTCGAACACTTACCCCCATAGAATGGCAGCCACTGGTGATTCATCATATTGCCCTGGATTGGTTTGTTGTTATAGAGAGAACATTGCATCTTTCGGAAATCAATGGATCCTGGAGGGCAGTCCTGTGAAAATTGTGTTAAATCACTGTTTCAATCACTTACAGAAACCTGGTCACAAACCCGCACAATAAAAACAACTTTCATTTATATAGCACCGTTAATGTAGACAAATGTTCCAAAGCTACTCACAAAGGCATAACCAAAAACAAAAATGGACACCAAACCAAAGAAGGAGGCATAAGGAAGGGTGATGAAAAGCTTGGTTGAAGAGCTGGAGGATCTTAATGGTAGAGGGAGGCGGAGAGGTTGGGGGAGGAGGTTGTTAGCAAAGAGTGTGGGATCTAGACCAATGAATGTATGGCCACCAATGATGGGACAAAGGGAGGGAGATGCGCAAAAAGTCAAAGTTGGAAGAATTGAGAATTCAGTGGTGGTGGGGTGGCGGTTGATTGGAGGTTGTTGGAGGAGGTTATTGAGATATGGAGGGGTAAATCCAGGAAGAGATTTACACATAAAGATGATAATTTTAAAGTTAAAATGATAGTGGACTGGGAAACAATATAGGGCAGTGAGGACAGGAGAATGAATGGGATTTGATGGAGGATAGGATACAGACAACAGAGTTTTGGATAAACTAAAGTTTACAGAGAGTGGAGGCTAGAACAGCATTGGAACTGTTGAGTCTGAAGTTGACAAAGGCATGGGTGAGGGTTTCAACGGCAGATGGGCGGGAATTGAGCTACAGGTAGGAGATATTATAAGGTGGACTATGGCAGTTGTCCTGGTGGAGGGATATGGGCTTAAAATCCTAGCTTGGGGGTCATAATGAACGCTAAGGTTGTGAACAGTGTGTTTCAGCCTGAGACAGTAGCCAGGATGGGAGATAGAGTCATTGGCAAGGGTATGAAGTTTTTGGTGAGGGCCAAGAATGATGGCTTTGGTCCTCCCAGTGTTCCACAGGGGGAAATGGTGGTTCATCCAAAATTGGATGTCGGACAAGCAATCTGACAGCACAAAGCAGTGGAGGGGTTGAGAGGTGGTGAAATGGTAGAGCTGGGTGTTGTCAGAGTACTTGTCTGCAGATAGCATTGCCGAGGACCAGCATGGAGATGAGGACGAGGAGGGTCTGAGGACAGGTCCTTGGGGTCTTCAAAGGTGACTTTATGAGAGTTAGAAAAGAACACATTACCGGGGATATCTTGGCTATGAATGGAGAGTTCAGGCAGAGTGGGGCAGGGGAGTAGTTGTTGTAGGATTGGAGAAGGTGACAGAGATAGGAAGGGTAAAGCAATTAAGGAACTGAAACATGAAGATAAGAAGTTTTTCAAGGACAGGATGATAGGGGAACGGAATGCTGTGGGATAGGATACAGACAGCAGAGTTTCAGATAAGTAAGTTGAAAGATGTGAAGAGCATTCAGTGCTGAAAATGTTCCAACAGAAGTCTACTCACCAGAATGTTACACACTCTGTACTGCCTTTGATCCCCTGGACAACCCTCTGTATTAGCGAACCTGACAAGTGAAAACAAACATAGGATCTGTTTGATTCCTTAAAAGGAGTAGAGTCACATTTCTGTACCAAAATCAAACATAACTATTGGGTTGTCACAATGACATATTCTCTCACGAGATTCTTCTCAAGCTGGGGAAGGGATTAGAATGACATAACAATAACAACAACAACTTGGATTTATATAGTGCCTTTAATATAGTCCCAAGGCACTTCACATGAGCGTCATCAAATTTGACACCCGAGCCATATAAGGAAATATTAGGACAGATGACTAAAAGCTTGGTTAAAGAGGTAGGTTTTAAGGAGCATCTTAAAGGAAGAGAGAGAGGCGGAGGGAATTCCAGAGCTTAGGGTCTTGGCAGTTCAAGGCCACCATTAGTGGAGGATTGAAAATCGGGAATGCACAAGAGGCCAGAATTGGAGGAGCACGGAAAACTTAGAGGGTTGTAGGGCTGGAGGAAATTGCAGAGAAAGGAGGGTGATGAAGTGACAACTGATGCACTGATTTGCTCACTGCATCCTGAATTCCAAATAGTTTTTAAATAAAATCTTTCTCCTCTTTGCTCCTGAAGACAATGGCTCCCACTGGGATTGAGGCTCCGCTACCAGTGCCAACCTTCCTTGGGATCTTACCCAAGTGCCATTTTTCATATATGGCCTTAGACAGTGAGTATCTGAGTATTCAACCTTGCAAGACCATTGCAATCCTGGGTTCCATGGCTGCTGATCACCAAGATACCTCCCCACCTCCAAGTGGCTATTCTTCATCTGTGACTCTAGATAATTACTGTCTGAGAGTTATTCACTCATGAGGGACAGTACACAAACCTCTAATTCTATCCTCCATGTTCACACATGCAAATTTCTCAGCAAAGGATCACTGGATAGCTGACATTTTCCCCCCTTGCTTGGTTCCGTGCCCTGATTGCCCAGCTGAGCTGGAGATCAATGAATAGTGCAAACCAAAAGAAAGACTTGCATTTATAGATCACCTTACAGATGAGCACTTGAAAAGCCATAGCATACATGGCTACGGGCCCAGTGCTGGAAAATGGGATTAGAATAGATAGGCTTGATGGCCGGCACAGACATGGTGGGCCGAAGCCCTGTTTCTGTGTTGTATAGCTCTATGAATCTATGACTCTTTCCCATCCTCAGGATGTCTCAAAGTGCTTTACAGCCTATGAAATGAAGTCACTGTTGTAATGTGGGAAATGGAGCAACCAATTTGTGCATAGCAAGATCCCACAAAGAGCAATATGATATCAGTCAGATAACCTGCATTAGTGATGTTGGTTGAGGATAAATATTGGCCAGGACACCAGGGAGAATTCCCCTCCTTTTTTTCGAATAGTGCCATGGGTTCTTTTATGTCCACCTGAGGGGGCAGATGGGAGCCTTGGTTTAACATCGTATCCAATTTTAAGACATCTCATTAGACAAGGGCAGGAATGTTGGCCCGTCCATTTCCGTAGTAAGCCACCTTGGATGGAGCTCTTTTTCATTATTGATTCAAAATCCCAAATTAACATTCCATGGGAAAACTTTGCTCCAAAGCAGTTACACCATATGCTATGATATCAAATGGTACCAGGTAGCCAACTCAAAACTTCAAGGCAGGTCATTCACTTCTGTTCCAGAAACACAGTCCACCAAAACACTTTGGTGACATTCCCCCTTTAAGAACGTTTAGCTAATTCCATGAACATTTCAATTGAGAATTATCCCTCTGGTTATATATTTCTCTCCATCGCAATCATAAAAAATTCCAGATAATTATTTTTGCAGATGTTATTTGAAGGAAATTATGCGCACAGTTTGAATTCTCAAAATGGTTTTCCAAAGGGATATTAACCAGTTCATTAATCACTGAAATCACCATTGCTTCCTCTGGGAAACAGCAAAGTAGGTAATTTAGGTTTATTCCTCAGCCTATATTTTCATGCTATAAAACAATTCAAGGTCAAGTTAACCCAAAAGTCACAGGGCTCTGTTCTGATGTCATTTCACTGACATAGTGGAGGTTGGAAAAGCCTGGAGTTTTATCTGTGGTTGATGCACTATGTAGTTTACAAATGTTACATTTCAGTTGCCTTGTCCCTCTCCTGATGGCACACTGGGTTTCGGTTACACAGAAACTGACTACCATTTGGCACCTTGTACAAGGAGCCATTCTTCATTGGGTAACAGTCAGCAACTGGAACGCTGGCTGATTTCCCACCCCTCTCCAATCCAGGGCACGGAGGCCAAATATAGCACCTTAACCATCACCTTAAACATCCACTCCACAGGCACACCCTGACAGCAGTGGGTACCATCTACAAGATGTACCTCAGCAACTCACCAAGGCTCCTTCGGCAACACCCCCCAAACCCGTGATAGCTACCACCTAGAAGGGCATGGGTAGCAGGCACATGGGGACACCACTACCTCCAAGTTCCCCTCCAAGTTACAAACCATCCTGACTTGGACATAAATCGCTGTTCCTTCACTGTTGCTGGGTCAAAAACTTGAAACACATTAGCTAACAAACTGTGGGAGTACCTTCACCACACAGACTGCATCGGTTCAAGAAGGCAGCTCACCACCACCTTCTCAAGTGCAACTAGGGATGGGTAATAAATGCTGGCCTAGCCAGCGACACCCACATCCTGAGAATTAATATTTAAAAATACATCTAGAAAGTAATACACTTGTATCTCAATATCTTATCCATTTCTCTGGTGACCAATTGAAATTTTCAATGCCCCTAAATTGCTGCAAATCCAAATTACTTTGTGGTGTGAAGACTTTTTTATATAACAGTGTGACAAATATGGTAAAATAACCATATGACCATACGAATTTGGAGCAGAAGTAGGCCATTCAGCCCATTGAGCTTGCCACTCCATTTAATAAGATCATGGCTGATCTGTTTCTGTCTCGAATTCCACACTCCCATCTAACCCTATAATCTTTTATTCCCGTGCCTAACAAGAATCTAACTACTTCTGCCTTAAAATTATTCAATGACCCTGCCCCCACCACCTTCTGAGGCAGAGAATTCCAAAGTCACACAACCCTCTGAAAGAAAACATTTCTCCTCATGTCTGTCCTAAAAGGGAGACCCCCTAGTTTTAAAAGAGTGCCCCCTAGTTCTGGACTCACCCACAAGAGGAAACATCCCCTCCACAGTCACCCTGTGAAGACCGTTCAGGATCTTCCATACTCCAATCAAGTCTCCCCTCACTCTCCTAAACTCCAGTGAAAACAAGCCCAGTCTGTCCAACCTTTTGTCATAAGACAACCTGCTCATTCCAGGTATCAAACTAGTAAACCTCCTCTGAACTGCCACCAACGCATTTACATCCTTCCTTAACTAAGGAGACCAAAACTGCACACAGTATTCGAGATGTGATCTCACCAATGCTCTGTATAACTGAAGCATAATATCCTTACTTTTATTTTCAATTCCTCTCGTAATAAAGGATAGCATTCCATTCGCCTTCTTTATTACTTGCTGTACCTGCATACTAACCTTTCTTAACTCCTGCACGAGGACACCTAGATCCCTCTGCACCTCAGAATTATTCAGTTTTTCTCCATTTAAGAGATACTGAGCTATTTTTATTCTTCCTGTCAAAGTGAACAACTTCACATTTTCCCACATTATGCTCCATCTGCCAGATTTTTGCCCACTCACTCAACCTCCTTATGTCCTCTTCACAACATACTTTCCTACCCATCTTTGTGTCATCTGCCATCTATGACCACCTTTGGCAAACATGAGAAGCAGAATGCAGACTGGTTTCAATCTCACGTTGAAGAGCTGAAACCAGTCATAGCTGCCAAGCGCACTTCACTGCTGAACTACAAGAAAGCCCCCAGCGAGTTAACTTCCTTAGCACTTAAAGCCGCCAGAAGCACCGTGCAAAGAACAGCCAGGCGCTGTGCAAATGACTACTGGCAACACCTATGCAGTCATATTTAGCTGGCCTCCGACACCGGAAACATCAGAGGAATGTATGATGAGATTAAGAGAGCTTTTGGACCAACCATCAAGAAGATCGCCCCCCTCAAGTCTAAATCAGGGGAAACGATCACTGACCCAAGCAAGCAAATGGACCGCTGGGTGGAGCACTACCGAGAACTGTACTCCAGGGAAAATGTTGTCACTGATACTGCCCTCAATGTAGCCCAGTCTCTGCCAGTCATGGATGAGCTGGACGAACAGCCAACAAAACCGGAGCTCAGTAACGCCATCGATTCTCTAGCCATCGGAAAAGCCCCTGGAAAGGATGGCATTATCCCTGAAATAATCAAGTGTGCCAAGCCTGCTATGCTCTCAGCACTCCGTGAACTGCTTTGTCTGTGCTGGGATGAGGGAGCAGTACCACAGGACATGCGCGATTCCAATATCATCACCCTCTATAAGAACAAGGGTGACTGCGGTGACTGCAACAACTACCGTGGAATCAGCACAGTGGGGAAAGCCTTCGCTTGAGTCATTTTATACAGACCCCAGAGGCTGGCTGAGCGTGTCTACCCTGGGGCACAGTGCGGCTTTCGAGCAGCGAGATCCACCACTGAGATGCTGTTCTCCCTTCGCCAGCTACAGCAGAAATGCCGTGAACAACAGATACCCCTCTATGTTGCCTTCATAGATCTCACAAAAGCCTTTGACCTCATCAGCAGACACGGTCTCTTCAGACTACTAGCAAAGATCGGATGTCCACCAAAGCTACTAAGCATCATCACCTTGTTCCATGATAATATGAATGGCTCAATTCATCATAGCGGCGCCTCATCAGACTCCTTTCCTATCCTGAGTGATGTGAAACAGGGCTGTGTTCTCACACCCACACTGTTTGGGATCTTCTTCTCACTGCTACTCTCTCATGCGTTTAAGTCTTCAGAAGAATGAATTTTCTTCCACACAAGGTCAGATGGCAGGTTGTTCAACCTTGCCCGTCTTGGAGCGAAGACCAAAGTATGGAAAGTCCTCATCAGGGAACTCCTCTTTGCTGACGATGCTGCATTAACATCTCACACTGAAGAGTGTCTGCAGAGACTCATTGACAGGATTGCGGCTGCCTGCAACGAATTTGGCCTAACCAGCAGTTTCAAGAAAACGAACATCATGGGACAGAACTTCAGAAATGCTCCATCCATCAATATCAGCGACCACACTCTGGAAGTGGTTTAAAAGTTCATCTACCTAGGCTCAACCATCACCAGTAACCTGTCTCTCGATGCAGAAATCAACAAGCGCATGAGAAAGGCATCTGCTGCTACGTCCAGACTGGCCAAGACAGTGTGGGAAAATGACGCACTGACATGGAACACAAAAGTACGAGTGTTTCAAGCCTGTGTTCTCAATACCTTGCTCTCCGGCAGCGAGGCCTGGACAATGTATGTCAGCCAAGAGTGATGTCTCAACGCATTCCATCTTTGTTGTCTCAGGCGAATCCTTGGCATCAGGTGGCAGGACCGTATTTCCTACGCAGAAGTCCTTGAGGCAGCCAACATCCCCAGCATGTACGCCCTACTGAGCCAGCAGCGCTCGAGATGACTTGGCCATGTGAACTGCATGGAAGATGTCAGGATCCCCAAGGAGGTATTGCACAGCGATCTCATCACTGATATCAGACCCACCGGCCATCCATGTCTCCGCTTTAAAGACATTTGCAAACGCAACATGAAGTCTTGCGACATTGACCACAAGTCACGGGAGCCAGTTGCCAGTGATCGCCAGATCTGGCAGACAGCTATAAAGGCAGGTCTAAAGAGAGGCGAGTCAAAGAGGCTCAGCAGTTGGCAGGAAAAGAATCAGCAGTGTAAGGAGAGAGTCAACTGTGTAACAGCACCGACAACCAACTTTACCTGCAGTGCCTGTGGAAGAGTCTCTCACTCTAGAATTGGCCTTCATAGCTTCACCAGGCACTGCTCCACAAACCGATGACCACCTCTAGGCACTTACCCATTGTCTCTCGAGACAAGGAGGCCAAAAGGAAGGACTCAACCTATCTATATAGGTCTGCAACTTCCTTATGTCCTCTTCACAATATACTTTCCTACCTATGGCGGCACAGTGGCGCAGTGGTTAGCACCGCAGCCTCACAGCTCCAGGGACCCGGGTTCAATTCCGGGTACTGCCTGTGTGGAGTTTGCAAGTTCTCCCTGTGTCTGCGTGGGTTTTCTCCGGGTGCTCCGGTTTCCTCCCACAAGCCAAAAGACTTGCAGGTTGATAGGTAAATTGGCCATTATAAATTGTCACTAGTATAGGTAGGTGGTAGGGAAATATAGGGACAGGTGGGGATGTTTGGTAGGAATATGGGATTAGTGTAGGATTAGTATAAATGGGTGGTTGATGTTCGGCACAGACTCGGTGGGCCGAAGGGCCTGTTTCAGTGCTGTATCTCTAATCTAATCTATCTTTGTGTCATCTGCCAATTTAGCTACCATGCCATCGCTCCCCTCATCTAAGTCATTGATATAAATTGTAAAAAGTTGAGGCAGGACTGACCCCTGTGGGATTCCACTCGTCACATCCTACCAATCAGAAAAGGACCCATTTATGCCTTTCTCTCTGTTTTATGCCAGACAGCCAATCTTCTATCCATGCTAATATGTTACCCCCTAAACCATGAGCTCCTACTTTGCGCAATAACATTTTATGTGGCACCTTGTCAAATGCCTTCTGGAAATCCAAGTATAGTATGTCAACAGGCTCCCCTTTATCCACATTGCATGTTACTCCTTCAAAGAACTCCAATGAATTGGTTGAACATGACCATGACCTTTTACAAAACCATGCTGACTATTCCTGATTACCTTGAGTTTTTCTAAGTGCCCAGCTGTAGCCTCCTTAATGATCGATTCTCCACGACAGACGCCTATAGTTACCTGTTTTCTGCCTTCCCCACTTCTTGAATGGAGAGGTTATATTTGCTATTTTCCAGTCTGATAGAACCTTTCCAGAATCTAGCGAATTTTGAAAAATTAACACCAATGCATCTACTACCTTATTAGCCACCTCTTTTAAGACCCTAGGATGAAGCCCATCAGGACCCAGGGACTTGTCAGCCCACAACTCCAACAATTTGTTCAGTACTGCTTCCCTGGTGATTGTAATTTCACCAAGTTCCTCTCTTCCTTCCACCTCCTGATTTACAGCTATTACTTGAATGTTTTTTGTATCCTCTGTAGCGGAAACAGAAGCAAAATATTTCTTCATTTCCTTCGCAATTTCCTTATTATCTACTATTAACTACCCATTCTCACTCTCTAGAGGACCAACACGCACCTTACTTACTCTTTTTTTCTTTTTAAATACCTGTAGAAACTCTTGCTATCCGTTTTTACATTTATAGCTAGCTTCCTCTCATTCTCTAATTTCTTTCTCCTGATTAACCTTTTAGTCATTCTCTGCCATTCTTAATATTCTGACCAATCATCTGACCTGCCACTTATTTTTGCACAATTATATGCTTTTTCCTGAAGTTTGATGCTCTCCTTAACTTCTTCAGTTAACCACGGACGGTGGGTCCTCCCCTTAGAATGTTTCTTTATAGTAGGAATATACTTATTCAGAGTTTTCTGAAATATCCCCTTAAATGTCTGCCATGGCTTTTCTATTCTATCTCTAGCCTAGTAACCCAGTTCACCAGCTAGCTCAGCTTTCATGCCCACATAGTTGCCTTTATTTAAGTTTAAAATCCTAGTCTTAGACCCACTCCTCTCTCTTTCAAATTGGATGTAAAATTCAATATTGTGGTTGCTGCTATCTGGAGGTGCCTTTACTCTGAGGTCATTAATTAATCCTTTCATGTTACACAATACCCAGTACAATATAACCTGCTCTCTGGTTGGTTCCAGAACATGCTGCTCTAACCAAAGGCTATTTTCACAGGTCTATGAATGGATAATAGGAGGGCATAAAAATAGGAAGCATAAAGGGAGCAACAAATTTTTCACACAAAGTGTTGTCTGAATATGGAGCTATTGAATTAGAGTTAATCGTGACATTTAAGACAACAACAACTTATATTTATATAGTGTTTTTAATGTCACAAAACATCCCAACGCGCTTCACAGGAGAATTTAAAACAAAATATGTCACTGAGCCACATAAGGAGATATTAGGTCAGATGACCAAAAGCTTGAAGGAGGAAAGTGAGGTGGAGAGATGTAGGGAGGGTATTCCCAGAGCTTGGGGCCTAGGCAATTGAAGGCATGACCACCAATAGTGGAGTGGTTAAAATCAGGGATGCTCAAGAGGCCAGAATTAGAGGAGCACAGACATTTTGGAGGGCTTTGGGGCTGGAGGAGATTACAGAGGTAGGGGAGAGGCGAGGCCATGGAGGGATTTGAAAACAAGGAGGAGAAAGATGCAATATATTAAAGTGTATGGGGAAAAGGGCATTGAATTGGGATTAGAGAAAACAGTTGGGTTGCGAGAGATAGCACCAGCACAGATAGGAATAGTTTCCTCATGTATAGTCTCCTGTTGTTAATTCAGAGACAATTCTCTTGAGGTTTAATGGTGAAGAGTGATCTAATTTAAAACGATAGAAGGATTGGATAAGGTAGATACAGAGAAGCTATTTCCTGTGGTGGGGGAATCCAGAATAAATGGGTACAATCTCAAAACCGGAGCTCAGCCTTTCAGGATGAAATCAGGGAGCACTTTTTCACACAAACAGCAGTGGAAATGTAGAATCCTCTCCCGCAAAAGTTTGTAGATGTAGACTGTACTGTGCTTTTGTGAGGTTTTTGCTTGAATTCTCACCTCATAATAAGGACAAACTACCTCAAACTTTTAATTTTCACACTACCTTAAAAAAAAACTTGCAGTTCACTTCTGTCTTACATAGCAACCAATTCAAAATGCTAATTTGAAAAACCATTCCTTTTCGCTTTTGTAAATATTTTTAAAGTTTCAATCACAGGATATGAACAGCTGGAAATTGATTTTCCTTTGGCAAGAATTTGCCTCTTCATTTACCCAAAATGACACAGAGGAGTAAGTAGCTGTCAAACAAGTTAACAGTTAATTGGACGAACATATAGGACATGATGCAATACATTGAGTGAAATTTTGTTTAACATCATCGAATGTCCATGTACTGATTCTCACTCAGTTCCAAGTTATTACAGTGCACAATTTCTGCCACCAGAGGACACAGCAGCGAGTTAGCATTGTGTAAATACTCCAGAAGGTTTCCAGTGGTGGAAGTGGGCTACTGTGGCACTGCAACTCAACATGGACTCTGTTTAATGTCAGCCTGAATCAGCACTGGTTGAGCCCAATGCACTAGTGGGAAATGTGTACAGTACAGACAAAAGTTCTGGTCACGTACCTCAAACAGCGCCTGCTCCTGAATGATGCTCCTCCACCACAAGTGCTGGAACAAGCGCTCCAGCTCCCCCATGGTGACCACTCATTGGACCAAATCTGACGGCGCTGACGCACTCTGTTCACCCACTGGGGTCTTCTTAGCTTCTGATTCGCCGCCTACTTGTGGAAACAGCCATAAATAAATCAATACATCTCAGATGAAGCTTTCAAATCCATTACATCAGTAGTGTTAGAGCTACCTTAGTTAGCGTGCCCTTTAAAAGTTATATCTTTATGCTTGCCGAGGTACCAGTGGTGTGAGCTGAGTCTTCACATTTTTGCATCCTATGTCAGCATTCCGGTAAGGTAGAGCATGAGTAAGATGCAGAGTAAATCATTGAATCATACAGCATAGAAGGAGACCATTCAGCCCATCATACCTAGGCTGGTTCTTTGAAAGAGCAATTGGTCCCACTCCTCTGCTCTTTCACTATAGCCCTGCAAGTTTTTCCTTTTCAATAATATATTCAATTCCCTTTTGAAAGTTACTATTGCATCTGTTTTCACCTCCTTTGCATTTCCAGATCATTCTAACTTACCATTTAGGAAGAATCTTCATCTTTCCTCTGTCTTTTTGCCAATTACCCTTAAATATGTGTCCTCTTGTTACTGACCCTCTTACTAGTGGAAACAATAGCTCCTCATTCACTCTGATCAACAAGCCTCATAATAGCCAACGTCTCTATTAAATCTCCTCTTGACCTGCTCCACTCTACGAAGAATAAACCAGCTTTTCTAGTCTCACCACTGAACTGAAGCCCTTTGTCTCTGCTCCTTTCAATCTGAACAACCATTTTCTTGCTGTTTCTGAGCCTAGTGCTGAAGCAAGATATATTTTACCACATAATAGCTATCTTCATGACCAGACCTGTCATCTTCACATTGTTCCTGAGGATAAAGTACTGGAACATTGTGTTTGGGCACTCAGCCTTAAATCATCCATACCATCCAATCCTTCAGCGATGCTAGGAGCTAAGGTTAACAGCCCAGATGTCATGTTCCACTGCCCAAGCCTTGGAAACACCAATGCTGATGTACACTCTTCCAGAGAGTTACTTTAAGTTAGAAATGTCTCATTTTGATAAATATAATTAAAACACAAAGGGTGTAATGAACATTTTAAAGATGGATTTATTGAAGAATACAACCATTATGGGGATTCATCTCAGAATATTCCATTGATACTCAGTATAATGGGGTGTATTTTCCACTGTACTAATGCAATCATCATTGGCATCAGGTGGCAGGATCGCATCTCCAACACAGAAGTCCTCGAGGCGGCCAACATCCCCAGCTTATACACACTACTGAGTCAGCGGCGCTTGAGATGGCTTGGCCATGTGAGCCGCATGGAAGATGGCAGGATCCCCAAGGACACATTGTACAGCGAGCTCGCTACTGGTATCAGACCTACTGGCCGTCCATGTCTCCGCTTTAAAGATGTCTGCAAACGCGACATGAAGTCCTGTAACATTGATCACAAGTCGTGGGAGTCAGTTGCCAGCGATCGCCAGAGCTGACGGGCAGCCATAAAGGCGGGGCTAAAGTGTGGCGAGTCGAAGAGACTTAACAGTTGGCAGGAAAAAAGACAGAAGCGCAAGGGGAGAGCCAACTGTGTAACAGCCCCGACAACCAATTTTTTCTGCAGCACCTTTGGAAGAGTCTGTCACTCTAGTATTGGCCTTTATAGCCACTCCAGGCGCTGCTCCACAAACCACTGACCACCTCCAGGCACTTACCCATTGTCTCCCAAGACAAGGAGGCCAAAGAATGCACTCATGCTAAATCCCACACAGCATTTTTAATGTAGGTTTTGGAAGATATGCCAATGAAAGCAAAACCTTCATTACTTTTTATTGGTAAAATTTGATCAAAGACTTTTCAATGCCACTTCTTCTGAACACTCAAAACTCCAGAGATAATAACAACTTGCACTGATATAACACCTTTACCATAGTAAAACATCCCAAGGCACTTCACAGGAGTGTTATAGACAAACTTGGACACCAAACCATTTAAGGATTATTAGGAGAGATGTTTGGTCACAAAGGTTGATATTCAAGATCTTAAAGGAGGAGAGGTAGAGATGTGGAGAGATTTAGGGAGGGGATTCCAATGCTTGGGTCCTAGACAGCTGAAAGAACAGCCATCAATGGTGGAGTAAAGGAAATTAGAGATGCACAAGAGTTGGAAGCATGCAGAGTTCTCAGAGGGTGTAGGACGAGTGAAGGTTACAGAAATTGGAAGGGATGAGACTATGGAGGGATTCAAACACAAAGATAAGAATTTTAAATTTGAGGCATTGATGGACTTGTAGGTTAGCGAGCTGAGGGTTGATGGAGATGGGAACTTGGTATAAGTTAGGGTACAGGCAGCAGAGTTTTGAATGAGCTCAAGTTTATGAAAGGTGGAATTTGGGAGGCTGGCCAGGAGAGCATTGGAATAGTTGAGTCTGGAAATGACAAAGGCATGGGCGAAGGCAGAGGCAACACTGCGATGGTGGAAGTAGGCAGTTTTGGTGATGGAGTGGATATAGGTCAGAAGCTCAGTTCAGGATCAAATAATTATCCACCTGACATGGCAAACTATGTCCTGGTGCGTCTAAACCCCCAGAGTTTGAATAATGTTAGAGTTGGGACTTATTCCTCAATGGGAAACAGGTTTTAATTTTACTGAGAGTGCCTACTTTGCTTTCTCCTCTTCCAAGCCCTCAGGCTATGGTATCTTGAGATCCCTCACCTACCTGCTGTATGCAACTCTATTGGCTGTCCCAGGATTGTGAAACCAGCATCTTAAATACTTGATGTTTGAGTTTATCATGAAATGAGGCTTGCAAATACTGTGATGCTCCCCTATAATATGTTTTAGTTTTAAGTCATATGGAACAGACCATTTATGCCCCACATTGCACACAGTGATGCAGTAGGTTGAGAACAAGCTTTTAACATCAGACATCAATAAAATATGATACTCAAGCACCTACCACATACACAGAAAAGGGGGCGAAATAGAAGTATATCAGTTTCACACTAGTTTTCAATCAGCCTCCTAACTGCAATCCTTGTAACATGCACAATCTCTCCTTTATCATTCCAAACTGTCAATTAATCCTTTCAGTGCCACAGGCAAGTTTAATCACCCAAGCACTGCTGAGCTACAGAAACGACTTGTTCAACAGCCTCTTCAGTAGTTTGGTGCACATTCCTATACCTCAGATTTGATGTAGCTACATCTATAATGCATTCACCTTAACCTTCACTTTAACCCAGGGGTACCTAAAATGTGGTGCCAACCTGGTGAAGCTACAATATAGGATGGCATGCATGCTAAACATTGGAAACAGCATGTGATAGAGCAAAATGATCCCACAACTAATGGATCAGATCAAAGCTTTGCAGTTCTACCACATCAAGTCGTGAATGGTGGCAGACAACTGAACAACTAGCCAGAGGAGGAGGCTCCACAAATAACCCCATCTTCAATGATGACTGAGACCAGCACGTCAGTGCAAAAGACAAGGCAGAAACGTTTACAATCATCTTCAGTCAGAAGTGCCAAGTGGATGATCCATCTTGACCTTCTCCTGAGTTCCCCAGCATCACAGATGCCAGTTTTCAGCCAATTCAATTCACTCCACATGTTATCAAGAAACAGCTGAAGACACTGGATACAACAAAGGCTATGGGCCCTGACAACATCCTGGCAGTAGTACTGAAGACCTATGCTCCAGAATTAGCCATACCCCTAGCCAAGCTATTCCAGTACAGTTACAACACTGGCATCTACCTGATAATGTGGTAAATTTCCCGCGTATGTCCTGTCCACAAAAAGCAGGACAAATCCAATCTGGCCAATTAATGCCCCATCAGTCTACACTCAGTCACCAGCAAAGTGATGGAAGGTGTCATTGATAGTGCTATAAAGCGGCACTTACACATCAATAACCTGCTCACTGATGCTCAGTTTGGGTTCCACCAGGACCACTTGGCTCCAGACCTCATTACAGCCTTGGTCCAAACAAGGACAAAAGACCTGAATTTCAGAGGTCAGATGAGAGTGACATCAAGGCAGCATTTGACCGAGTGTGGCATCAAGGAGCCCGAGTAAAATTGAAGTCAATGGGAATCAGGAGAAAATCCTCCACTGTTGCAGTTGGGTCAAAATCCTGGAACTCCCTTCCTAACAGCACTGTGGGTGCACCTACCCCACATGGACTGCAGCGGTTGAAGAAGGCAGCTCACCACAACCTTCTCAAGGGCAATTAGGGATGGGCAATAAATGCTGGCCTAGCCAGCGACACCCACATCCCATCAACGAATTAAAAAAAAGTTATACATGGAAAGGAAGATGATTGTAGTTGTTAGAGTCCAATCATCTTAGTCTGAGGACATCGCTGCAGGAGTTCCTCAGGGTAGTGTCCTGGGCCCAATCATCTTCAGCTGTTTCATCAGTGACCCTCCCTCCATCAAAAGGTTAGAAGCGGGAATGCCTGCTGATGATTGCACAGTGTTCCGTACGATTCATGACTCCTCAGATACTGAAGCAATCCGTGCTCGCATGCAGCAAGACCTGATAAGTGGTAAGTAACATTCGTGCCACACAATTGCCAGGCAATGACCATCTCAAACAAGAGAGAATCTACTATCTCCCCTTGAAGTTCAACAGCATTATCATCGCTGAATTCCCTATTATCAACACCCTGGCAAGGTGTGGGTGGGTTGCCATTGACCAGAAACTTAACTGGACCAGCCATATGAGTACTGTGGGTACAAGAGGAGGTCAGATGCTGGGAATTCTACGGCGAGTAACTCACCTTTGACTCTCTAAAGCCTGTTCTCCATCTACAAGGCACACGTCAGGAGTGTGATGGAAAACTCTCCACTTGCCTGGATGGGTGCAGCTCCAACAACACTCAAGACACCATCCAGGACAAAGCAGCCCACTTGATTGTCATCCCATCCACCATCTTAAACATTCACTCTCTCCACCACTTGTGCACAGTGGCAGCAGTGTGTACCAACTATAAGATGCAATGTAGCAATTCGCCAAGCCTCTTTTGACAGCACCTTCCAAACCTGTGACTTCTACCCCCTAGAAGGATAAGGGCAGCAGATGCATGGGAACATCACAACTTGCAAGTACCCCTCCAAGGCACACACCATCCTGATTTGGAACTATATTGCTGTTCCTTCACTGGCACTGGGTCAAAATCTGAGAACTCCCTTTCTAACACCATACGGACCGCAGTGGTTTAAGAAGGTGGCTCACCATCACCTTCTCAAAGGCAATTAGGGATGGGCAACAAATGCTGGCCTTGCCTGCGACACCCACATCCCATGAAAGAATAAAAAAAATCCTTCAACATCTGTGCTTTCAATTGGTTGAAAACCCAGGTTGTAAAGTTGATTATCAGCCAATGAAAACTCATCTTTGCTACCAGTTCTAATACGGATAATGGAAAAATGAAAATTAAACAACAACTGGCATTAAGGTAGCGCCTCTAAAGTAGTTAAATGCCCAAAGCATTTCAAAGGAGTGCAATCAAATGAAAAAATATTTTTTAAGGACATATGGAGAAAGAAGGCAGCAAAAAAGTAAAATTAAATTAACAAGGGACAAAAAGAAAATAGGGGAAGCATGGACAACAAGGTAACCAGAATTAGAGTGCTTAAGATAAATTGGGGTAGAAATTGGTTTAGGACAATTTTTGGGCACGATTGGGGGTACAGGGAATGATCCATGAACCCAGAGAGGGAGGCTTGAGGATCATGAGAAATTGGTTCTCTGACCCTTGTTGTAATAACAGCGCAAGATGTGGACACCAATGGGCCACCTCCAAAGAGATCACCTGTCTGGGCCTTCCCATATCTGGCTGGCTGAGGCACCAGGCCAGGCAGGTAATTCTAGGAAGGGTGGGGGAGGCAAATAGGATAGGGCTGAGCCGAGGCTTATTGCGCTCTGCAGTTTTGCTCTGGAGTGAGCAGCAGCACTTGTTGCTCCACATCAAGGTAAGTAGAAGAATTTTAAAACAAAATGTACTTCCTTTCCCCATGTTCCAGTGGTCCCTTTAACCATCGTTGATTAGGCCGCTGTAGCAGTGGAAGATTATTTGGTGTTTTCGCGGCCTATACTCCACCTAGTTTTTCACAAATATTGCAGAAGGGTCCTGAAACAGGCACAGGATCCTTCTTTGCATCTTTTATTGGACCAACATGGCTTCTAGGCAGCCACCAGAGATAGTGAGGACCAATACTGAGCAGGGTATGCCATTGAAGCAGTTTGAGCATGGGACCCTGCATCCAGAAATTGGTTATGCCTATTTTATCCCTGGGAAATGGGTATAATGCATCCTAATTTCTCCTGCATTATGTTATTGGTGCTTAGTTTAGCTCTTTTGCGGTAGTGTGAATTGCCTTTTGAAAATTACTATGAATATGCTTCCACCATCCTTCCAGATTAACAGTCTAAGGTTTAAAAGCTGACAGAAATTCTGCTTTAGTGTTATTCCTATAGCCCTGGTTAGATACAAGTCTGGGAAAAGGCGACACCGAGAATCCCGTATCGCCTCTTCTCTGGAAGGCCCACCAAATTTAGTGCTAATCAGGCACTTAAGTGGACAGTGGTGGGCCTTCCACGGCATCAAGGGCCACGGCGCTGGAAGTCCCACCCTCGGAGAGCTGCTGGCCAATCAGAGGCCAGCAGCTCTTCCACTGAGCAACGCTACCACGCAGGCGGTGGTGGCTGCCAGAGGAGCACCTACCTGAGGCCCAGGGGCGGCGCTGGACCCAGGTCACAGGTAGGTCAGGGCAGGAAGGGTCTCGCGTGGTAAGGGCCACGGGGGACGGGGTGTAGGGGGGTCGTTAGCAAGGGCGGGGGGAGGATCTCAGCGGCCCCCCCCCCCCCCCCAATGCCGGGTCCCTCGTTTAGGCACTAAGTGCCTTTTAACAAGGGACCCCTCTCCACGAGCCGGGAAGCAGCCCGCATGGTTTCTCGCGCTGTGCTTCCCATGTGGGGACAGGGTCACCTGCCACGTGGCTAATTGAGGCGGCGGTGGGATGAGGCCCTTAATTGGGGATTAATTGCCCAGTTAAGGGCCTCAATTGGTGGTGGGGTGGGAAAGCCGTTCACAGGCCTTCTAGCCCTGCAATAAATTTTGGCAGAGCGGGGAAAGTGGTGGGAACGGCTCCCGCTACCATCCCACCTGATTTTATGCTCTCCCCGCCTCCAAACCCCCTGCCGGGAGAGCATAAAATTCCCCCCATGGAGATTGGACCCCTTTCATTCTCTCTCAGCTACATGAGAAACAGAAACCTCTGGCCACAAGCCCAGTGGAACCCACATGAAACTGATGCAAATAGAGAGCTTTCATACCACTCTTAATACTGGGATAGCTCTGTCTCCATAGTAATCTCTTAACTATTTGGCTGCTCAGTACAATCCAGCTATTAACTTTACAAGGCCAGAAAGAAACCTGCAGTTGCAAGACGTTTTGTCATTTTGTTGTGCACGCGCCCCCGAGCAATAAAATAATGACAGAAAGCCTCAATACACTTTTCAACTTAATGGGACAGTCCCATCCAATCTAGGCCTAACATTAGGGCCTCGTCCTCAAGTCTGCATTGATCCAATTCAAAATTTAACATCCTAATTCAGAATGCATCCAGTTGCGAATGTAGCCACGTGTGTAGAACAGCTGGAGGGAAGTAATAACTTACAAATTAAACTTCTACCTTTCCCTCCTGTGGGAGGTCATCACTCCCTGAGAATCACAATTTCTTACATGTTCGGACTGCGCTGGCAATTCAAGAGGCATAGCTATCCCATCATTCAGGGCAGTACTTCATTAAAAACTGTTGCATAATTATCTGCAAATTCCATGGCTTGACATGCTGCAAAGGAAGAAAAACAAGCACAGAAAGCGAGATTGAGGAAGATAGGAAAAAGAAGATAACGAGGTGCCAAGTAGAATACATCTACCCATCTCCTGCAGCCCATGCGCCAGAAGCAGTTTGCTAGTTTTAGGCGTGTTTATGTTTTTGGCATGAGTGCCCTCAGAAATACGGCCGGTGGCTGTAAAGCTCACATCTAGGATCTTCCCAAGGTCGACAGCTTTGAGTTTAAATAGAACTAGCCTGGAGACTAATAAACAGATGTGTCAAATTTGGGGAGCGATTGTCAACAGGTCGAATGGTTTTCTCAAGTTACAGCATGGTGTGGCTCAGTTTTAATCTGAATGACACAGACTTGAAGAACCAGTTCACCGAGGAGAAGAAACTATGGATTATTTCCCTGACTGCCTTTGTACATGCGACTAAATTTTACACAAAGCACAAAAGGCTGATGCATTTGGGTGAAGATTTTAAAGTTTGAAGGGAAATTGAATCACTAACGTGTAACTTGATGAAGAAATAAAAATATTGTTGGCTATTTCAATCTTTTATAATTCACTTCTAGATATAATCAATTAAAAAAAAATATATTCTAGTCTTTCAGTTGTCCTACACTGCCATATCCTCTCTGAGAGACCAGGCATGTAGCCCTTGATTTCTGAACTATTTATATATTATTAAAAATCTTCTATGACACAGACTTCCTGTCCTTGAACCTTACTTACTGTTGTCATGACTTATGGTCATGTTTTTCCAACAATATTCCTATGTAAGCATTTTCCATTCAGTTTGCTATGTCAACTGTAACAATCTCGATGCAGGCTCTGGTCACTGAGTATCTCTTTAGAGTAAGATTCTGAAGTTAGTCTCCCAACTCTGCCACTGTCTTCTATATATATTAAACACCCTCATGTTCATCAACTGATTGTGGGTGGCGATGGTGGCGAAAGGTGAACTATTCCTACCTGTGGGATAATGGGGAGGAAGGAACTTAAGAAAGATGAGCCTGCTCTGTCTTTCAATAAGATCATGACTGAACTTCTACATCGACTCCACTTTTCCGCCCTATCACCAAAACCCTCGATTCCCTTCATGCCCAAAAATGTATCAATCTCAGTCTTGAATACACTCAACGACTGAGCATCCGTAGCACTCAGGAGTGGAGGATTCCAAAGATTCACAAACCTCTTGAGTAAGGAGCGGGTTGAATAGCATAGATGTGAGGACAAATGAATATTCTGGATTTCTGTTTCATTACCTTTGAGGAGTGGGGAGTATTTACGTATAAACTGCCCTGGCAAGATAAAATGAGTGAGGTAGAGTTAATAGGAAGAGATTTTTCACGGTGTATGGAAGGACGGGGACTAATGCGCCAATGACATGTTCACATTCCACGTTTCCTTGTGCTCTTTATACCTGCCAACCTGAGTCATGCAGTTGTGGCTAATTCAGCACATGATGAATTGTGGAGCCAATGCCCACGTTGTGCCACTCCATGCTGCAGCATTTTGAAGTTCCAACATGCTTTGCCAGTGCATTCTGACATGAGGAGTAGGAACGCCATTCCTTTTTTTTTTCAAAAGAAAGGGCTAAAGATGCTCCTGAAGCTATGAGCAAAATACCAACCCAACCACCATCAAGTCAAATTGGGTTTCTTCAAAGATAACCAAAATAACTTTGTTTGCCCTGAAGCTGATTCCTGTTTTCTCTGGAAGACTTTGCTGGTGCTTTATACAGATTGACTAATCCACCAGCATCCCAAGAGGTCTGATTATTTACAGTTTGTGGTCTGTTGATAACTTCAGAGTAGAGCTAGTTTGCTGGGAAAATAGAGCTGATTGTATTACTAGACCAACAGGGTGGTGGGGGGAGGGGGCAAGACAACTGGCACTTTAAAGAATAGCGACTGCCATATTACTAGAAACATAGAGTCTGAAATGAGATGGTCTCACTGATGAAACCAATTATTTGTTACTGATGTGGCATCTAATACTGAATAAGCAAGCGGGGGGCTGGGAAAGTGGGGGAATTTTCAGGATGCAAGCATGCTTTTGTCTAATTAAAACAGTCTTATCTTAAACATTCCTTTTATTTCTTCTCAGGATGTGGGCAGCATTGGCATGACTGCATGTATTGCCCATCCCTTGTTGAGAAGGTAGTGGGTGGGCCTTTTTCTTGAAGCAATTGTTTATACAATGGAGTGGCTCACTAGATCATGAAAGGACAGTTTGTGTCACATGCAGGCCAGACCGGATAGTGGGTAGCATGCTCCCATGCTTGGAGGTAATTTTAATTCCCTTATTGGCTCAAGGTCTTTCTCTGTTTTTTGCCTTTTCCAGGAGATTGCTATGGGGGCAGGGATAGGAAGTGTCCAGTCATGATGCTCCAGCCAAAATGAGTGTGGGGTAGGCATGATCAAGAAAGAAAGAGCTTGTCCTCATACAGCATCTTTCACAACCTCAGGATGTCCCAGAGTGCTTTACAGCCAATAGAATATTTTTCAAGGGTAGTTACTGTCTAATGTAGTAAAATGCAGCAGCCAATTTGCAAACAGCAAGTGCCCATAAAGAGCAAGGAGGTTCCAACCAGATAATCTGTTGTTAGTGATGTTGGTTGTGGGATAACTATTTACCGGGACACCAGGTGTTCTACAAAATAGTGCCATGTGATCTTTTGCATCCACCTGAGAAGGCAAATGAAGCTTTGGTTTAATGTCCCATCTGATAGACAACACCTCAATACCTCAACATTCTGATGAAAGGTCATTGACCTGAAACATTAACTCTGGTTTCTCTCGTGTTACGGTCAGGTGAGGAGGGGTCAAAGGGCTTCCCTTTTTGCCTCTCCCTGTTTGACCACAACAAGTTTTGTTCTTTCTTAAAGTGGATGCACTGGCCAGTTCAGTCGGTGTTTAATTACTTACTTGCTATGATCATAACAAGAAACAATTGGACAGGTTTTCTTGAGTTAATAAAGAAAGAGGTTAACTTTATTGTACCTAAACCGAACTAATGAAAATAATGAACTACATGCCAACATTCACTCACATACACACAATAGAGGTTTACACACGCACAAATAAGTTACAGAGTGGGGAAAGGTAGATAGGTTGAGTTACAGTCCATAGAAAAAAGGGAGTACAGTCTGTGGGGTTTGGTGATTTGGCTGGCTTCTGGTTGAATTCAGTGGTCCTGAGCTTTTAATTTGAAGAGGTAGATGACTGGCTTGGTTGGTCTCTTAGAGACAGCGATGTGGATGATTTTCTCCAAAGCGGTTTCTGATTTTAGCTAGAGTATGCAAAGGTTCAAAGTTCAAAGCTTGTAAGCTGAAATGGAGAGAGAGAGAGGGACCCTCACTTGCGTCTGCATGTGTCAGAGTCCAGAAGCTTCTCCTTGTTGCTGTAGAGAAAACACAAGCTTAAAACCACAAATGGAGGGGGGGAGGCTTGTCACATGACAGTCACCCAGTGATTCAAACATGGTAGCAGTGTTTCTCTTCTTGCTAAAAAGAACAGGTAGTTCCCTTAAACTTCCTGGGTTTTGGTTTTTGCTGGGGTGAGCAGCCATTTCGTCTCCCACCTCAGAGGCCTTGCAATGTAGGATACAGTGTTGCAAATTAGGTGGCCATTCTAAGCTGCCAGCAAAGTCATCCTTCATCTGTTCTCTCTTAAATTTCTTCAAAAAATATAAATTCAGATCTCCAGTCAGTGGATTAAGGAAAATTATCATCCAACAAAGCAAGCTGGTGTGACACTCTCCACAAATACTGCCAGACCTGCTGAGTATTTCCAGCACTTTTTTTATTTCATACTCCTGTGTGTGTATGCACACATGTGTGTGTGGACAAGATTGGGCTTGATGGTGGTAGCCCATATTCACATACCGCACCAACACTTGAGATGAATAACGATAGCACCTGTAGAACTGTATCCATGAAGGGTGTCAATAATAGAAAGACTTGCACCTATATAGAATCTTTCAGGAGCTTAGGATGTCCCAAAGTGCTTTACCATCAATGAGATACTTTTGAAGTTTATTCATAGTTGTAATGTAGGAAACATGGCAACTAGTTTGCACACAACATCAGAACTGGCAAAAAGAGGAGGAGTAAGAACCCTGGCCAACTGTGTCTTCACTAATCCATAGGACCTGTGCCTAACTGCTGTGCCAATATCATGCACCCCAAGCTGAGATTAGCTAATTTAGCACAAAGCAGAGGTGTAATTGGGTATGGTAACAGGCTAGCAAAGCTTGAGGCCATGAATTTAATTCCCATCATGGCAAACTATGAAATTGATTTTAATAAATCTGATCATTTGTGGGTTGCTGGTAGAAAAATGGTCATGAAGAAAAATCTGTCTTTCAGGAAAAGAAACCTGCTGTTCCTACCCAGTCCGTGTGTTTCCAGTCCTAACCTATGGGCTAAACTTTATCAGCCCTCTAGGAACTGGCAGGGAGGTGGGTGGGCTCATAAAATAGCAAGGGAAGGTAGTGGTGTGGAATGCCTGTTGTCTTCCCGATGCCATTAACTTTTCTCACGGGTGGGGCCAATTAGTGGACACTCAAGGGCATCCAAACTACTGCGAGCATTTAACCGGTGGTGGGGGGCCCTCTGTCACGTGGGGACGCTGCCTAATTTTACTAGGCAGCCTCCCTGTGGTCTGGGAGGTGGGGGGTGTCCTCCTGCTTGGGCAATCTGTGGCTTATAGTGGACCCCTAGCAGCAAAGACTGCCCCTGTGCCAACCACCCCCCTACCCCCCCCTCGGCCTGACTGGCCCTGGTGAACTGCCAGCCCTCTGATTGGTCAGCAGCTCCTGAAGGCAGAATCCCGTCCTTAAAGGGACAGGGACCTGATGCCAGTCAGTTAATGCCTGAGAGCCATAAAATGAAGCCGGGGGACCCCCATAATGAACAGTCGAGGCGGGGTTCTCCTTGCCTTTCTGTCCCAGAGTCAGGGCCCCTGCCGCCTGCATAAAATTCACCCTGATGTGGTTGATGTTTCATGGCTTGTGAACTAAAAGAAATCACTTAAGGTAACCAGGGATGGCCAATAAATGTGGCTACGCCAGCACTGTCGAGGTTGGTCTCCAGTCAGAGGCAAGATGCTGCTAACAACGGTGAACTTTGCCAAGAGCAAATCAAATGAACAAGCATGTCCTTTTCTTGGAAAAGAAGAAAATCAGGTCAATTTGATGGAGGGAGCTTAAATGGACTAGCTTTGTGCAAGGACAGTTTAGGAACTGAACAAGATTTCCTGGAAATAGTATGAATACCATCTGTGGCTTTGGGATGACGCAAAAGATGATGGTGATATTTCAAAAGAAGACGATAATGCAAGAAGAGGGGACTATCACTTTTGCACTTTTATTTACAATGTTATTTTTAAAATGTACAATAAAATGAACTATGGATATAACCATGAAAAAAAAAAGCACTGTCGAGGTTCATCCCAAGCAGCTCTGTAACACAGGAGTCTGTGCTTTACGGGCTGTTCCCAGGGACGCACACTGAGAAAAACATCAACAGCTGCTGGAGGACTATCAATTCGGTGAAAGACGCCCTTTGGTCTGCCCAAAACTTGCTGGTCTTCCAGCGCAAAGAGTTGTCCACGACCGAATGTTGCAGACTGGCACATTCCAAGGTCCAGGACTACGTGCTGAGGGACGCACTAAAGCTTGGGGCAGCCGCCGCAAAGGCTCAATGGGGGAAGACCATAGTGTAAGGTCCCCCCACCAAGCTGAACTGAGGGGATGGATCCATGGGAAACCCCTCCAACTGTATCGGGAAAATTTTCATTTGCTGTAAAATGTAAAAATGTAATTGGCATGACAAATGTGAAATGGAAGGGTTGTGAGGCAACTCATGATTGTAATGAAGAAAACGGACCGCCTTTGCACTGTTTGTATTTTTTGACTTGGTCCTGTTTGAAACTGGTAATGTAATTTTTACAGATTTTTATGAATAAAGTATATTTTGAAAATAATTTTTTTTTTTTTTTAAAAAGCACTGTCCATATCCTGAGTGCAAACAAAAAAGAGTGAAACATACGAACACAGAAATAGGAGCAGGAGTAGGCATCCAGCCCCTTGAGCTTGCTCTGCCATTCAATAAGACCACAGCTAATCTTGTTTCTCAGCTACACACACCTGCACTATCCCCGTATCTCTTGATTCATTTGGTATCCAAAAATCCATCAATCTCTGACTTGAATATACTCAATGATTTCTTTCTAGGGTAAGGGAGGGGGTTAGAGCTGCACACATCATTTTTATCATGATAATGTCTCGTGCAAGTGACTTAAAGACGGTCTGTGATACGCTGAAATATTTTAGGTCAATGCAATATGTATTCGGAAAAAAAATAGAATTTCCGAACAGATTTTCCATGAAGACAATATTTCTTTAACAGTAGTTGACATCATAATCTAAAGTTTGTCACGTTATATCTCCACCAATGATCTTCTGCCCATTTCTAATCCAGGAAATTATACATGTTAGAGAAATATAAATCCTCAGTCCATTCTACTGACTGCAGAAATTATTCAGCACAAACATGGCTGCAGGTTTCCAGGAGTTATGTGTAAAAATGCAGAGGAGGGTAAACTCTGATCTGAAATGTTTAATGAAGAAACATTTGCTTAGCTTTTATCTAATACTCAGGAGTATTATTTTACCAAGTCACATTCTTGCAGCTGTTTGAAACATTGATGTTCGACTGAATCAGAAAGTCGCTTCATTAACTGTTGGATGACTGCAATTGGAGCTCTATACTGCCATTTTTAAAAAGACATGCACACTTGGAGAATAACCATACAAAAGAGAATGACTACACAAAGGGTGAGGGGCAGGATAGAGAGACTACATGGAGAGCGATGGGCAGGATAGAGACAGGATGCAGAGAGTGATGGATGGGAGGAAATGATCATACAGTGAATGATCATTGGAGCTAGTGACCACATATAGAGTAACAGACAGGATAGAATGACCACACAGAGTGTAGTGAATAGAATAGAGTAACCACACATACAGTGATGGACAGGAGAGAATGATCACACTGAGCATGACAAATGGCAGTGAGTGACCATGCAGACAGCAACAGATTGGTAGTTAATTATTGTTTTTCCCTTTAAGGTTTCGGTTCATGGAAAAATTTAATGACGGTTGTAAGAAGCTGTAAGAAACAGCTAATAACAGACTCTCTTAATGTGATGGAAGGTAGTTCAGCAAAGGCATTTCCACTGTGTGTGTAAGTTTTCCCAGTATCTCTCACTTCAAGGGTAAAACCTTTATAAATAGCTCCATATTGTTGATAATAACTGTCATGGGAACGGGACTTATCTCTGGTTTGAAGGAATTAATTTGCAGCAGTCTTGAAGAGATCTTGAACTGGGTTTGGCCCACAAGTGCCACAACAATTTACAAATAGCTTTTGAAAGGTGTTTATTATTGTGGGTTTGCAAACAAAAAGTCTGTGGCTAAGGAGAGAGAAAGAGCACGCCCAGCATATTGGATGTACAGAATTAGAGATGATTGATATATATACGTGTGTGTGTGTGTGTATGTATTCATAATTGACTCTGGGCCAGTGAGCAGGTGAATGGTGAAGCCATAAATGCAAACAGAAGCCCCCGACTAAGAAGCACCTCATGCATGTCAAGTATTCAAGCTACATTTTCTCCATTGTTTGCATGCATGAGAAAAGGGTGGCAGCTTGCCAAGGGTTAGTGGAGCAAGGAGATGAAGGAGCCATTTGTAACAGTGGACAATGGACGCGTGACATCCCAGGTACAATGGGACAATGGACATCCTGACAGGTAGAAACGACGGGGAATTAATCTACCTGTTCTGATACAGGAACATGCAGTTTATACAGACGTCTCCTTCACAGACTACAGGAGGCTGAAGTACTTTGTACTGGAGCTACTTAAACCAATCCCTTGGTCATTGAAATCATTATTTAAAGTGTTTTTTTCTTGCTTTTCTTGTGTGTAAAGACCACATTTAGTGCAATTGCCTCTTGATAGGAATTCAGTTCACGTATCAGGCTGCTCACAACAAATGGACAAAACGCGTGAGAAATTTATGTTTTATGCCTGGAATGAAGTGTGGCTCTTAAAGTGGGCTGCACTTAACATTTAATCCACTTCATATCTCATAGTGGTGTTCCTGTTTAAAATCCACAGGCCTGCCATGGTGAACAGTAGCAGGAATGCGACGTCAAGAAGGATTAGTCGCACCAACACATGGAAGCTTTTCCACTGCCCATTCCCTCAGTTCTGCACTGCTGAATAAATTGTTAATCATTTCATAGCCGAGATTTCATTTTTCTCTTGTCAACAAAGCGGACCTGAAATTTGCCACCAGCAGTTGTAGAGAAACGGATTCTGTTGGAGCAGTAGAAATATGGAGATCATTTCCTTCATTTTTTTGTGATGGAGCCAACATACAAAATAATAAAAAAAACTTGGCAGTCATTAAATTCACAAGAATTATGACAACTTTCTACTTGTACAGGGCAGTCTTCCAACATTGCACCTCTGTTCAAAGGACCACCACTGCATGCCAGAAATTCGGGCACTAAGATATTTGTTGCGAGCGGGCAAGACTCCATGCTGGCAGCATTAAGGAATGTATTGCATTTATATAGCACCTTTCACGACCAATAGATGCCCCAAAGTGCTTTGTGGCCAATGAAGTACTTTTGAAGTGTCATCACTGTTGCAATGTAGGAAACGCGGCAGGCAATTTGTACACAGCAAGCTCCCACCAACAACAATATGATAATAACCAGATAATCTGTTTTTGTGATGTTGATTGAGGGATTTACATCGGCCAGAACACCGGGGATAACTCCCCTGCTCTTCTTCAAAATAGTGCCGTGGAATCTTTTACGTCCACCTGAGTGGGCAGACAGGACCTCAGTTTAATGTCTTATCTAAAAGATGGCACCTCTGACAGTCTGCACTCCCTCAGTACTGCACTGGACTGTCAGCCTAGATTTTTGTGCTCAAGTCCTGGAATGGGACTTGAACCCACAACCTTCAATTATTCATACTCTTTAATACTGGAAGCCTTTTTCGCAGGTTTCAGCTATTGCTGGTTCGAACTGATTTCTAGGAAGTGTATCATAAATCATGATATTTGTGCCAATTTATTTTGTGTGTAAAAAAAATCAACAGTATTGTGTCAAACAAGGCATTAAAGCAGGTGACTATGTTTTCTTTACTTCAAAGGGGTTGCTTGTCTTTGTTCTTGGGGAAACTTGCTTAGTTAATTGGATTAGCAAGATAAGTATGAATGCCGAGAAATGTGTTCTGTAGGTTCTAACAGAAAGTGACTCTGTAAATTGGTCCCAGGCATGCAATTTAGAATAAAGGATTGTATACATGAATTTTGCGATTGCTTAATGAATTTTTTTCTGTGATTGCTAACTGATTAAAAGTGACCAACCAGTATGTATGAAAGTGCCATAGAATGTTCTTAAATGACCAGGTGCTATTCTGGTGTGTTTTTGTTGCTCATTTCTTTAAAGAAGGAACATTAAATGGATAAAAGCAGGGGGTATCTGTTGATTCCTTAGATTTTATTGCATTCTGAAGGCTGTTCAGGCAAAAAGCTCCTGACTCATATTTCCCTGCATGAGAGGTATTGAATTTATATTGTACCTTTCACAAACTCAGGGCTTTACAGCTAATGAAATACTTTTGAAGTGTAGTCTCTGTTGTAATGTAGGAAATGCAGCAGCCAAAATGCGCACATCATTTTGATAATGACCAGATAATGTCTTTAAGTGACATTGGTTGAGGGATTAATATTGGCCAGGGCACCGGGGAGAGCTACATACACCACGCATGTGGCATGGGTACACGAGGCTGCTAACAGTTCCATTTCTTAGTCCTTTATTATATTTCCAAAGGCAGGACTCTCTGTTTTGCCAGGGTTAGCCACTGTATAGTTAGAAAAGTGAGCTTTGTGTCTGATCTGTTGTGAGGGTTGGGGCTGTGGGTGGATGAAATCCGTTGCTGCTACAAATCTCTGACACTTGTAACAGTTTTATGGAGCCAGCTCTTACATGAAGTGTGGGTCCTTAGAACCTGCAGGCCAAATCTGCTGGTGGTGGTTTTTGATAGTGATCACTGTAGACGAATCTTTCAATTTTAAACTCTGTCCATATGCCTCAGTAACACCAGGATACCAGTTAACTGCTCACGCAAGTGGTGTGGAAGGTTGCTATCATGCTAATAAAGGAGACTTGCATTTATATAGCGCCTTACATATCCTCAGGAGGTCCCAAAGCACTTTATAACCAATGAAATACTATTGAAGTGTAGTCACTATTGTAATGTAGGAATAAAGGCAGCCGGTTTGCACACAGCAAGGCCCTACAAACAGCCCAGTGATAATGACTAGGTAATCTGTTTTAGTGATGTTGATTGAGGGATAAATATTGGCCAGGACGCTGGGGAGAATTCCCCCTGCTCTTTTTTGAAATAGTAGCATGGGATCTTTTACGTCCACCCGAGAGGGCAGCAGTGGGGCCTTGGTTTAATGTCTCATCCAAAAGGCAGCACTTCTGACAATGCAACACTCCCTCAGTACTGCGCTGGAATGTCAGCGAGCTTTTGTGCTCAAGTCACTGAAGTGGGACTTGAACCTACAATTACTCTGACTCACAGGAGAGAGTGCTACCACTGAGCCATGGCTGATGCCTTACTGTGGAAAATATAAGGTGTAATATCCCGCTGTCTTATTTAACATATGTGCCCATGTTTGCGCAGATGCTTCCAGGAGCCACTGTCACTTGCGACCTAAAAGAACACAATGGGCAGGATTTTCCGTGCCCTTTGGGGATGGGCTGGGAGATGGGAGGGCTGGCAAAATGACGGGGAAGGTGTCAGGAGGGGAGCCCGACACCTTTCCACCGCTATGACGTATTGCCAGCGGCAGGAAGGTTGGTGGCTCGGACACTCGCTGGAAGACCAATTACGCCACTTAATAGGCCAAGTAAGGGCCACTTCCCGCCTCCATAGACATTTTGCCCACATTGGGAGGGCCCACTGCCATGTGAGGAGGCTGCCCAATGAAATCTGGAGGCCTCCCAGGGGGGTTCTGGGTGGTGGTGGGGGGGTGGGGGTCCACCTTTAAGGGCAATCCATGGCTCACAGAGGGGGACACCCGATGACAATGGCCACCCTCGCGGCAACAACGCTGCTGGCGCTCACTAGGGCCTGCCTGCCTGGCTCCGACGTCTCCAACCCAACACCAGTCGTCAAAAGCGCCTGGCTGTTGAGGCACCCTCTCCCTGGAGCTGCAGCCTCAGCGATGGTTATCGCTAGCAGTGGCGCTGCTGAGCCGCTGGCCCTCTGATTGGGTCGGCAGCTCTGGGCAGCTGGCCATCGTTCTCAACTGTACGGTGGCCCTGGTGGTGGTATTTTAATTGACCATCACCAGCACTATGCCCCTGGGTCCTGCTGCTGGCTGAAGCAGGGTCGTCTTCCACTATCGGCTCCGGTGGCGATACTTCCCCGTTAATGGGAAAATTCAGCCCAACGTGTGGAAAATGGGTGGCTTTTGGACCACAGGTAAAAAACATGCGAGAGCTGTTATGATGTGCATCTTAAAAGTTACTGTGATCTTGTACTCTAATATCTACTCAATTTTGTAAATAATTCCTATTTTGGTCTGTCAAATTTCTGCTCTGTGCATCATATGTCTGCATATCGAAATAGACTAGATTTGGTGGGAATTCTACATAAATTCCAGCACGCAAGTTGCTAAAACTTTAGTTTCCAAGTGCTCTGTAAGGCAGAATTGTAAAGACCCAGATTTCAGATAATAAGGGGCACGATTCACTTACAGAAACTTCTCCCAGCCCACTGATGGAGAAATGATATGAATAAACCTAATGAGTAACAAAGTGATCGCAATGATATGATAATGCTGTCTCGCTGCAGAGAAGTGCCTGATTTCTGTATTGTGCCTCTTTACAGCATCATGACCGATATTGGGGTGTTGGTGTATGGGGGATCACTGTGATAAACCCATAGCTCCACAGTGCCATGCATTGGTACATAAATGTGCTCCACCATTGTTCCCATTTATGGGATCATTAATAGTGAAGCTTGAAAATGTCAACCGAGAGTATTCTGGTGCATTGGGTTAGATGCTGTTCTTTGACGTCTTGAATTCCTGCCAAGAGATCTGGGATGGAACCTTCTGGAAGCAGTAAGGGTCCTGGATGAAAGAGTGCATGCTGAAAAGAATGTGGGTGATCTCAACTCACTTCTTACTGAGTGTGGGCACACAGTACTAAATTGGCAGTCTTACTCAAAGAGGTCACACTAGTATGGGAAATGGAAATATCACAGAGGTGCAATATGGACTTCCTCCTGTGACTGAAACTAAGGCATGTTGTTGGGATTACTAGAGACAATCTAAGCTTTGACCTGCGAGTGCCTGTTGCTGACAATAGGTGCAATGAGAAAGTGTTCCAATCGCCAGGACGAACATTCATTGATACTCAAAATTCATCAAAAAAACAAGTGCGATTATACACAAATCGCCTCTTTCCAAGATCCCTTGACTGAAAGTTTTAAAGCATTAAACAGTAAAAAGAAAAGAGAACCAGGAAGCAGCAGCAAGTGTACTGATAATCTCCTTTTACACTTCTGAGAGTATGTGGCAGTTCAGATAAGTATTCTTCCCCTTCCGCAAGTTAAACTTAAACCGAAACATGTGTCAAATATATCACAACTGGAGATTGTTAAAATGCTGAACACTCATTCCAGAGTCTAAGCAATTAACAGTTGGCTGGTAACCAAGGCTACATTTATAATCGCATAGCAATTAAATGGAAATGCTGCATTATTTGCATTAGCTACTGCTACAATATTCCCTGTGTCTAGAATGAAAAGTTAGGTTCACTGATATTGAAGGATTTATTGTATATTATATATTAAATAGATTGTACCAGTTCAAGATGACAGACTACTTATTGAATGATGATATTCCTGGAAAATGTTGTAAAACTGTTTACGACACTCCAGAGATGTGGTGTTGCTTTAGAACAAGTTTGTTATAGTAATTTTTGCGGAGGAAAGAAAAATGTCTTTTTGTGGTCTAACTTATAATAACTCATTGGCAAACCTCCAGTCATTCGTAAACAAACACAGAATGCAGGGAGGAAATTCGTGATACTGGGCTGGATTTAACGTCGGGAGGACGGGAGCTGGCCACTGACGTAAAAGCAGGTGGCGAACCCGCTTCCACCTAGCCCGTCCTGCATTTTTCAGGTGCCCAGGCTTTAATTGTTCCGAGGCGGGACCTCCACCCACTTGAGGCAGGACGTCCCGCCTCATTGAGCTGCTGGCCAATCATCGGGCAAGCAGTTCTTAGCCCCAGCAGCACCACTGGGAGCGGTAGCCACTGCTGGACTGCAGCCCAGCCGAGGATATGGAGTCAGGACTGCAGGTAAGTTTGGGTTGCCATGGGTAAAATCCCCATGGAGGTGGGCGAAGGCCCTTAAGTGGCCGTTAATTGGCAACTTAAGAGCCTTGATTGGCCTGGGGCAGGCGGCCTGTTTTTCTCACACGCCCCACCCCCACCCCGCCCTACATAAAGTGGGGCGGAAGCGGGACCAGGTCGAGAAGGCCTCCCGGAGCTTCCCGCTCCATCTTACGCTCCCCCCCACCACCATCCAGCTTACTGTGGTGGTGTAAAATTCCGACCGCTATCTCATATATGCGCAACATCAGATAGTCCACTATAATGATGGTTAAAAAAAACTAGTATAGTTTTTTCACGCTATACAATGGGTGTAAGTCCAAACTAACACTCCTTTATTTTTCCATTAATCTTCATTGAGTCCACTAAAAATCATGTTAAAATAGGCATTGAATATGGAATGGACAAATAAGTGATAAATGAAGTTCAACACAGATAAATGTGTGGTAGTACATTTTGGTAGGAAGAATATGGAGGTCACTTCTTACTAGGAAGGTGTGATCTTAGGTGGGGTAGAGGAACAAAGGGATCTTGGAGTAAAATACACCAATAACTAAAGGTTGTGCCACAGGTTAGCAAGGCCATTAAAAAAAAGCAAACCAAGCACTAGGCTTAATTTCTAGAGGGATAGAATTGAAAAGTAGAGACGTTATGCTAAACCTGTATCAAACCTTGGTTTAAGTACAGCGTGCAGTTCCGGTTGCCATATTATAAAAAGGATATAGAGGCACTGGAAAGGGTGCAGAGAAGATTTACAAGGATGTTACCAGAAATGGGAGGATATACATATCAGGAAATGATGAAGAGGCTGGGTCTCTTTTTTCTTGAGAAAAGAAGGCTGAGGGGTGACCCAATAGAGGTCTTTAAAATTATGAAAGGTTTTGATAGAGTGGATACAGAGACAATGTTTCCACTTGTGGAGAAGAGCATAACTAGAGGGCATCAAGATAAAGACGGTCACAAAGAAATCCAATAGGGAATTCAGAAGAAATTTCTTTACCCAAACAGTAGTGAGAATGTGGAACTCACTACCCCAGGGAGTGGTTGAAGCTAATAGTGGATGCATTTAAGGGAAGCTAGACAAATATATGAGGGAGAAGGGAACAAAGGGTTACAATGATAGATTTAGATGAGGAAAGATGGGAGGAGGCTTGAGTGGAGCATAAATGCCGGCACGGTCTGGTTGGACTGAATGGCCTTTTTCTGTGTCGTACATCCTACATAATCCTATGTAATGCTCTGCGACAATCCAAAAAATGTGTACTTCTGTTGTGTTTAAGCAGATAATTCCATAAACACATCCTGTTTCATCGGGGGGATGTATGTAACTCTTGTGATACTCTAGGCTAGTGCCATATGTTTCTAGTCACACCTAGAGCTGCAACAGATAATGGTTGGGGTTGGTAGCGCTAAAGGGGAAAAATAATTTCACACCAAGAGCTGTAGAATCTTGCACACTATCTGGCCTAACATGAGTTAAGCTGTCAATCATTAAAACAGCTTCCAGGTCAGCAAGAACGGTCAGAGAACTTCCTATACTTAACAAAAGCAAGTTCTGCGGATGCCAGAAACCTGAAATAAAATTCTGCTTTTCCCATTTACACCCATCTTTTGTTTCTTTACCTGCCCCATGACCATTTCCTTTTGCCTTGCACCATCATCCCTTCTGTCATTTAATCTCTCCTGCTTTCCATTCTGTCACAGACCTGCCCTTTTGTTTCTTTCCCCATTCCCCCTTTCCCTGCCTCTGTCCTTGCTTAAAACCTGTTACATTTCTAACTTCTTCCAGTTCCGATGAAAGGCCAACAACCTGAAATGTTAACTCTGTTTCTTTCTCCACAGATGCTGCCAGAGATGCTGAATATTTCCTGCATTTTCTGTTTTTATTTCTTGAACTTGACTTTGGGTAGACAATTGTAATATCAATGCGCCTTCCCTCTCAAAGAAATAACCTTTATACAAGAACACTTGGCCGGCACAGACACGATGGGCCGAAGGGCCTGTTTGTCTGCTGTATAACTCTATGACTCTATGACTCTAACACTCATCAATAACAAGCTGATGAATAGTTCCAGTATCATCGTTATGTGGATTTTGTACTATTTTCTCACCAGTATTATCAGCCTCTTCTTTCTGGTGCTGATGGAAGCCCTTTTCATGCTGGCATTCCTTTTGCTGTACCGCTTTGCTAGTGACAAGCTATGTTCTTTCTTCAACAGTGCTCAGTTATGGCCATGGTTTGTGTTTTGGAATGTACAACTGGATTTTCAGATTTCTCCACAAAGGTTGGTTTGGGCTGCTTTCTTCAGACCTGTCTGGTCCCTTCTAAAGATCTTTCCATTTTCACTTCTTACTTGGTGGGACCTGACATCCATTTGCTGTTGCACTTCCTCTAGCATCATTTATTTTTTGTGTTGCCTGGCTTCTGATGCCTCTTCCTTCTCTATAATTAACACGTTCAGTGCCTTTACTGTAGAGCGAGGTCTACTTGGCTTTACTGAGGTCTAACGTCTCCCTTACAACACTTCCATCTTCGTTTTTAGAAGTTGCCTTGCTGTAGGGAGGATTGTCTTGGCTCATCTTGAAAAAGACTTTGAGCTGGTGAGCTGTTCACTATTTCACTTGGTGTATTATACTACTGAAGAAGAGTGAGGCAAAGGTCTCTGCCAGATTCATGTATCATAATTTCAACAGTATTCTCCACCTTGCCCTTCACTGTGGATATGTTGGTGAACTGGTGGGATGATTAAACACGTGTTGTCAAACCCCTGGAGCTCCCTTTAGTTAAATGGCAGTCCAATGGCATATCACCTCGTTTAGAATACCATGGTGCATGAAATGAGTTTCCATCTGGAATCTGATCGTCCCCCCCTTATTTAATGTGTCTATTTTATTGAAACGCTCGTCTACTTCAAACAGCTCACAAACTATTTTCTCTCAGGACCTTTCTTGTATTTGGTTCTTTTCAGTTGTTTAGCTTGAAGCTCCTTGCGTATACCACACTTATGTCTATATATATTTTGTTTGATAACACTCCTGTGAAGCACTGTGGGATATTTTACAAAAGTCGCAACATAAACGCAAGTAGCTGTTATATTAGAGGCCATCACTTCCCTTACTCTCTGAAAACAACCATGGGTGTGGCTTGAGTGAACACTGTGTTTCAAATCTTCTCTCTTCTTAAATGATCTCCCTCGAATATCAATGCACTTGGTATGCTCAGTTCACTTCCACTGTTGAAAAAAACAGCAATCTAACGTGACACTGCTTTCAGGCCCCTGGTGCTTATTGTCATTCTCAACAATTTCACACCTTCAAATACTCCAGCAGCTTGCTGAATCTTAGTCATATCATCCTCAGGAAGGTGAAAATGATGCAGCATATTAATACTCTTCTGTCTTCTTTCTGTTTCCAAATGAATGTCAATCAACTTGCTTGTTGTCTATATCTGTAACTACATGAGGTAAATAGTCTCTGCTAAATGTGTCAGCAAGAAACATCTTGGGCAGAATTTTCCTCCGAAGATGGGGGTTGAGAATGGAGGCGGGCGGGTGACCACAAATGGCGGGTGGCTAATCGAGGTAAGTTAAAGGCCAATTATCATCAGCCAACTGGAATTTTCGGAGGCCCCACATGGCGTTGGGAACAGGCCAGCTGCCTGGAGGTGGCCTCCCAGTGGCAGACTGGAAGGCTTGCTCTCCAGGCAGGCTTTGAAGCCCTCCCTGGCCGCAGCTGCACCCGCAGGCTGCCCTGTGGAGGGGCTGCCCCTCCACAATGGTGGCCCGGCAGCTGTGGCAGTTTTTTTAATAATAAAGCTTTAAAAGTCCAGAGGGGGGGGCCTCAAGATGGAGGCGCCCTCTCTCTCCCTTACCTGCAACAGCAGACTGCAGCTCCTTCCTTTCTGGAGGGCAGCCTATCAGCCTTCCAGCTTTGAGATCCTGCCCACTGTCCTTAATTGGATGGTGAGCATGCCCTCTGGCCACTAATCGGCCAATTCAGGGAAAATCACTGCTGGGTGATTGCTCCCGAAAGAGTGCAGGTTCAGGACCCACATTTGACCCCAACGTCAGGGTCCCAAACCAAAACCCAAAATCCTGCCCCTTGTTTCTGTAGTAAAGAATATTAAATTTCTCATGACCCAGAGAGATTCCAAAATGCACAGGCAGCTAGCTGTGTCTCCTAAATGGTGTGAAAAAGCTTGTCAGCGGACTTAATTTTTTTCCATCTAACACAATCTACAAAACCCATTCATTGTATTTAAAGCAATGAACAGTTTTACTTTTGCTAGTTTAAGTTGTCATCTATGATTTGAATGGGTAGGGGGTTAAATTTAAGGTCTTTATTAAGTGGCTTTGGATCGATACATAGGTGCATTTTATCATTCCTTTTCATTATCATCATTGGAGAGACCCAAGCAGTTAGAATATTGAGTCTTGCAAGACCCATTTGGTTCATCAGCGTCCTTTAGGAAAATCAATCTGCTGTCCTTACCTGGTCTGGCCTACATGTGACTCCAGACCCACAGCAATTTGGTTGACTCTTAACTGCCCTCTAAATGGCCGAGCAAGCCACTCAGTTGTTAACGGCAGTTAGGGATGGGCAACAAATGCTGGTCTTGCCAGCAATGCCCACATCCCATGAAAGAATTAAAAAAAATCTTTCATGTAAACAAACTCATTAATATGCTTCTTGACAAGTAATTTTGACTGATAACTGTATAGAGAGGACTTTGTGATCAAGTTGAATGTCCAAATTACCATCTAACTTTTCCTCTCCTTAAAAGACATCATGGCACTTGGTCACTAATCCTGTTTTATGACCTTTTATGCATCTTTCATGATCATCATGTTGTTGAGTTTTACTGGCTGGGATTTTATCCTGGCGACAGGGGTCTCAATGTCTGGAAAAAGCGATGCCGGGAACCCTGAGTCGCCTCTTCTGTGGGAGGCCCCCCTGAATCTAGTGCCAATTAGGCACTAAAGTGGACCGCATTGGGCCTTCCGCAGGATCAAGGACCTCGGCGATGGCTGTCTCGCCCTTGGAGAACTGCTGGCCAATCAGAGGCCGACAGCTCTTTAACTGAGCAGTTCCACCATTGATGCGGAGGCGGCTGCACCCACCCGAGGCCCGGGAGTGGCGCTGGACCCAGGCCACAGGTAGGTCAGTGTAGGAGGGATCTCGTAGGTTGGAGGTTATGGGGAGGGGTGTGTAGGCACCCCCCCCCACCTTCCCGATGCCGCGTCCCTCGGTCAAGCACTGTGTGCCTTTTAATGGGGGAACCCCCTCATGCGGAGCCGGAAAGCAGCCCACTTCCCATGCTTCCTGTACGGCAACAGTGCCGCCCGCCGCTCGGCTAATTGCAGCGGTGGAATGAGGCCATTAATTGAGTATTAATTGTCCAGTTAAGGGCCTCAATTGGCAGACTTAATTTTGGCGGAGGTGGGAAGGTGGTGAGATTCCTCCTCTGCCACCATCTCAACCGATTTCATGCTTTCCACGACTCCCCCAATGTCTTAAGTTGCACAAATTGAATCACTCAAGTACTTAAAACAAATTCACATTTATTCAGCACTATTTAATACTCAGTACTATACCTCTTGTTGTTCTTGGAGTTTTTTGGCTGACTTTTGCCCTTGTGGACATGAATAGTAATGTGTTAGAAATCTGAAGTTAATGAGATGATGACCTATCCTCAGGTATTCGTTCTGGGGTAGAACATTGACATTAGCACCACAGTTTAGTTCAGATCCATCTTGCCTGTTGTTTTTGAGCATATTGCCGTATAAGTAGTAGCCATACTGCTCTTCCACACATCCAACAATTCCAAGTAAAAGAATGTAACCTTCATCTGAGTTACAAGTAGCATCATCAACCATATGTAGCTGTTGTTTGCCTTTCTTAATATTTCTGGGTTTTGTTACTTGACTAAGCAATGATTCCATTTTTTTTTACAAGTACTACACTTTTGACTCCAACTAGGACAGGCTTCTTTCTCTCTGACAAAATACTTGCAGTCAATTTCAGAAGCTTTCCAAAATTTCTTACTTGTTTCATTAGCCTTTTGAAAACAAAGTTGCTCCATTTCGCTAAGAACATCAGACTTGTCTTCATCTGCCTCAAATTGAAGACCATCATGTATTTTAAGTATCCCTCAGCCCAGTTGAATAATTAGTGTAGTAATTTTCTTTTGACTGTTTAATGAGCCATGGTGTAACCTTATAGTAGTCCAATTGCTTGCTAGATTACCTGTCATCTGTAGTTTTTTTGGAACTGATACATTTAGTATGTTAGCTAGACCAGCCTGTATGGTGCCTGTATTCCTGATGATTAACATTTTAATTTTTTTTTTGCTTGGAATGAGTTTATGGCTGGTGCAGTAGTAAAATAAACACAATGCAGGATTAGTCCCGAATCAATCATACTTAGAACAAGGGAAGTTGCTTGGTTGAAAAGTATATAGAGTTGGAGGAAGCTGGCTTTCTGGTTTCAAATGTTCTTTCTGTTCTGCTTTGTGTCCCTCTCTGAACCCTTCTGATAGGATCAGAATGGGTTACTTCCATTTCTGACACTGTGTAGTATTTATTATTACAAGTCAGCTAGCAACAGATGTCTAAAGACTTTAGGGCTGAAGACCTTTGCTGTTTACTTTTCAGCTAGTTTAATTAACTCCATGCAATGGTCAATTATACAAACCTCCCTACTTCTGTGATCACCTCCAGCCTGACAACTTTCCATAGATCTGCATTCCTCCAAATCTGGCCTCTTGCACATCCTGGTTTTTATAGCTCCACCATTGGCCACAGTGCCTTCAGCTGCCTGGGCCCTAAGCTCTAGAATTCCCGCCCTTAAACCTCATTGGCTCTACCTTTCTCGCCTCTTTTTAAGGCACTCCTTAAAACGTAGCTCTTTGAGTAAAGTATTAGTCACATAGCCTAATATCTCCTTATGTGGTTCAGTGTCAAATTTGTTTGCTAAGACTCCTGTGAAGCACCTTGTGTCATTTTACTACATTAAAAGGTAGAATAAATGCAAATTGTTGTTAGAGGCAAAGGAAGGAACTTGCATTTATATAGCATCTTTCACCTCATAACCAATGAATTACGTTTGAAGTGGTCACCATTGTCCTTCATAGGTGAGAGAATTCGAGTACAGGAGCAGGGATGTCTAGCTGCAATTATACAGGGCCTAGGTGAGGCCACCCCAGGAATATTGTGTGCAGTTTTGGTCTCCTTATCTGAGGAAGGATGTTCTTGTTATAGAGGGAGTGCAGCGAAGGTTTACCAGACTGATTCCTGGGATGGCGGGACTGACGTATGAGGAGAGATTGAGTCTGTTAGGATTAAATTCACTGGAGTTCAGAAGAGTGAGGGGGGATCTCATAGAAACCTATAAAATTCGAACAGGACTTGACAGGGTAGATGCAGGAAGAATGTTCCCGATGGTGGGGAGTCCAGAACCAGGGGTCATAGTCTAAGGATACGGGGTAAACCTTTCAGGACTGAGATGAGGGGAAATTCCTTCACCCAGAGAGTGGTGAGCCTGTGGAATTCGCTACCACAGTAAGCAGTTGAGGCCAAAACATTGTATGTTTTCAAGAAGGAGTTAGATGTAGCTCTTGGGGCGAAAGGGATTAAAGGATATAGGGGAAAAGCGGGAACAGGTGACTGAGTTGGATTATCAGCTATGATCATAATGAATGGTGCAGCAGGCTTGAAGAGCCGAATGGCCTACTACTGCTCCTATTTTCTATGTTTTTTCTATGTAACATAGCAGCCAAATTGTGCACAAGGTCCCACAAACTGAAATAAGGTAAATGACTAGATAGTCTCTTTTTTGATGGTGTCAGTTGACAAATGGCAGACATGATATTGGGAAATCCCATTGCTCTGTCAATTCTACAAAGGGACCTTTTACATACAATAGAACAGGAAGATGGAGGCCTTAGTTTAAAATCACATCCAAAGGCAGTACCTGTGACTATTCTGCACTCCCTCCATAATGAGCTGAAGTGTCTAGATTACATGCTCAATCCCTGGAGTAGGGCTGGAAACCATAATCTTCTGTCACAAAGGCAACAAGTGCTACCATTGAACTAAGCTGACAGAGGAAGTCAGGAAACTTCCTGCACTTGACTACTGATAGAAAGTTACAACAACTTGCATTTATATAGCTTTACATTTAATATAGGAAAGCGTCCCAAGGTGTTCTATAAAAGCATGATCAGACAAAAACTGACACTGAGCTAAAGAAGCAGCTATTCGGAGGAATGACTAAAAACTTGGTCAAAGAGGTAAATTCTATGAAGGGCCTTAAGGAAGGAGAGAGGTGGAGAGGGGTAGAGGTTTAGAGGGGGAAATCTAGAGCTTTGGGGCTAGATTACTGCAGGCCCAGCAGGAAAAGCCTAAGAGGTCACATTTGGAAGAACACAGAGTTCTGGGAATGTTGTAGGGCTGGAGGAGGTTGCAGAGATAGGGAGGGGCAAAACCATGAAGGCATTTGAATATGAGGATGCGAATTTTAAAACTGAGGTGTTGGTCGATTGGGAGCCAACGTAGATCAGCAAGCACAGGTGTGATGGGTGAACGGGTCTTGGTGCAAGATAGGATATGGGCTGTGGGGTTTTGGATGAGCACAAGTTAATGGAAGGTATAAGATGAGACACTGGCCTAATCACGTCTTGATATGACAAAAGCATGAATGAGGATTTCAGTTGCAGATGGACTGAGGCAGGGGCAGAGATAGGTGATGTCACAGTGGTAGAAGTAGGTGCTCTTTGTATTGAGTTGGCAGTAGGCTGAGGTTTTGCCCGCTTTCCTAAGTTTCAGGTGACAGCTGGGGAAGACTTCCTCTAAGGCAGCAATAATTACTTACAAGATTTGCATTAACTTGAAGGAACAGTTGTTTTCAGTCATTGGACTAGAAATAGTGAGTAACTTTAAAACATTTTTCCAGCATGGGTCAACACAACAATGAGAGAGTTGAGAGTTCACTGCAGTCCCACTTCAAGTTAGTGTTCAGAACTTGCAATTTAATCATAGACTTGAAAATGATGCTGTGAAATATTAGCCTGCAAATGTTAAATACTAAATTTCTTTCTCCTCTAGTTGAGCTGAAGTATTTAAAATCATCCCTGTTGAAGTAGCAGAGAAGAAATTTCAAATGAACATGTTAAGTCGTTGTACACTTATGCTGCATGGTGTATGTTCAATGTCTAAATACTTACAAGGTAACACCAGGTTCCTGGTTGGGTTGGCAACTTTGATTGGGCATATTGCTGGAGGTTTCAGCACATGACTTACCCCTTCCAACCACACCGCCCCCACTCTCTTGCCATTGATCACCCGGCATGCCTAACCACATGGCACATCACCTTCCTACAACAATCGTAAAGTCCCTTCATAACTGATTGGATGATTCTTTTCTACCCGTCAAACAGCATTTTTTTGACCAATATTTTTATAACTAGTAAATAAATATGATCAAAGAATTTTTTTAAAAAACACAATATGTTTTTACTGCCACTATGACTTTTCTCCTGGGTTTGCTCACAGCAGTGTGCTGGAGATTAATCTTCAATTCCTGGAGACTCCAGGATGGTTAACAAAGCCAGTGCTAGGCCCAACAAGGTTGGATTACATTGATCATCCATTTAAAAGGAAGAACATTTCTTTTGTTGGAAAACAAGTTCAAGTTTGCGTAAGTGCATTGAGCTAATGTTTACTGCTATGGATCCTGTTCAGACACAGGCTCGAAGTGCTGGTCAGGGCCACGCTGAGCAGGAAGTCAGCTGAGCAGAGTCTTTCTGAAGTGAGGGGGAACAACTGAAGGTAGGAGTCATGTTCTTCACCTCTGGTGGCCCAAACTGAAATGGAGACTGACTAAATGTCTCCAGTGCCTCCTGGCTGTCCTCTTACCAAAAATACGGAAAAAAAGGAAGGGAAGAAAAATATTTTTTTAAAAGTCAGAAAATGAATTTAGTTTAACTTAAAAAACATAACTTCTCGACAATGCCTTCTTTCCAACCAAATGGGCACGTGCCCATTCAGCTCCCAGCGTTCTGTGAAAGATTAAGTCAGTGTCTGATGGGAAGGGTTAGATGTGCAAGACAGCGAGTGATGGATCTGGATAACCCCCAACAAATGAAAAGTCCCCACAGGCGTGCTTTCGATTGGGGGCATTTTTCTTTTTGCATCTTTAGTCCAATGCTTGTTACACACCTGAGATATATTGCTTATGCAAGAGTGAGATTGGAACGAACAGAATAAAAATGCACGACTGCTCGCTCCCATCTGAGAAATTGAAGTAGTGGTTTTGGAATGCAGAGTTCTGACTCAATTTCCTGGTAAGACCTATCTCTTTTCCATCAGCCTTTGAGAGGAGGCACACTGTCATCACATACCCATTAGAAGGTTAGGGAGGAAATTATCTGGAAGTTCGACTGACATATTGGAAGCACTTCTAAAACAAAAGCCCGCTTAAATAATACCTCTTACATGGGTTAAAATAGCCAGCACACAGATCACTGTCAGGCTAGAATATCGTCTCCAAAGGTATGGAGACACGATAGCAATAACAAAGGCTTCAAGGTGCACTTTCTTCATCTCAATTTGTCAGGAGAAACTATATTTAAATCTACAATGAGTTAATTGTGATTTCATTCACATGTTTGTGTGTCGGTTCTTGTAAAGGAAAACTTGACAGAATAATGGAACATAACAATGTGTCACCTTGTACACAATGATACCATCAAGTATTCTCAGATTGGGTACAGTACAGCCCAGATATAATGGACTGCTCCCCCATCTCCGGTTCCGACAACATAATTAGGCTTACTAAAGTATGTCCTCCTGTTGCATCGTGACTTTTCCGGTTGCCGGACTGAATGTAAGTTTGCTGAATTATAGACGATTTTGAAAAGCTATGTTTTATCAGGCAATGGTTGATTGCAGTAATATATTTCGCTTTGTAATGAACAGCCATAGCACAGACTACCTCAGCTTGTTTGCCTGAACTGCAGGTGAAGCTGGGTGAAAAGGCCAGAAGACTTCGCAATGCCAAGTTTACCTTTATGTAAAAATTCATTAAATATTGTCAAAATAATGATTGAGAAATGGCTCTTGTGTTGCTGGGTGGGTGAACAGGCTGTTGTCTGGAGGACTGTAGAGCATGGTTGAATAGTGGAGATGTGAGAATGAACCATTTGTTGGGTGGGGGGGGTGGGGGGGCAATAGTGTAGAATTCCAAGCGCACGTTATGTTTAGCGCAAATTGAGCTACTGCAATCTTTTGTGCTGGTTTTAAAAAAAAATCACGTTGGAAGTCAGCCCCATCCACAAAACAGGCTACACCTCCAGTCCAAATTAATCACCATGGAGAGCTTCCACTAATTATGCCCGTTTGCGGCCCTTCGAAGAGGCTCTTCAAATTAAGCTTTTTTTTTAGATATAAGGGCTTTAAAAGGCACCTTTTAAATGTTAAAAATATTTAATTTACAAAAAAATTGCTGATACACAAATGAAACTAGTAAGTATAATTTTTTTTTGTCATTTTCAGTTATTCAAAATTGGGTTACTCACAGGTGGTGGACTAGACACTCAGATTAAAAATGCTTTTTTCATGATAAACTCATTTTCAGCTGTATTAATAAAACTGCACCGAGTTCTCTCTCTTCATAGATCAAGGATTACTTTTTAATGCAAAAAAAAAATGTTTTACAACGCTGCCCAATTGTGCTGGTTCAAGGAGAATTTTAGGTTTGTGATTATGCAAATATGTTTGAGTGGAAATTCGAACCATAAATCAATCTGAAAAACGAAAGCAATTTTATCTTTGTGATGAGAGAGTAGTTATCCAGAGCTTACTTCAGGAGGTATGATAGGTGGGGTAGTATCTGTGATAGAGTAGACGGTATCAACCATGGACAGTGCAAACAAGGTAAAAACAAAACTCGATTAAAGCAAGAAATGCTGGAAATACTCAGCAGGTCTGGCAGCATCTGTGGAGAGAGAAGCAGAGTTAACGTTTCAGGTCAGTGACCCTTCTTCAGATCTGAAGAAGGGTCACTGACCTGAAACGTTAACTCTGCTTCTCTCTCCACAGATGCTGCCAGACCTGCTGAGTATTTCCAGTATTTCTTGTTTTTATTTCAGATTCCCAGCATCTGCCGTATTTTGCTTTAAAAAAAACTGGAATGTTGGAAATCTGAAATAAAACCAGAAAATTTCAAAAACACACAGTGGATCAGTCAGCATGTCTTGGGTGTATACACGTCATCAGAGCTTATGATGAAGGGTTAACATCACATCACTTTGCAGATGCTGACTGATTTGCAATCCATTTCCACCTGTCAGGCTTATGAGAAGTGCAACCATGAAAAAATACAAACTCAAACTGAAGATTTAATAAAAATTGACTTTGCCTTTTTCAAAACAAAATAGACAATGCTGCAAAAGATGGCCACATGTGTAGTCCAACATTGCCACCCTGTCTGTTCAGAATGAAGGATGCGTAACTAGGCTGAGAAGTTTCAAATACACCCATCCTGAAACATTCCTGAATTGAATGGATTCTGCTGAAACAAAGAAGTTATAAAATGGAAACATCATAACGGGATTATTTGCATCCTGGGCCATTGTGTGATCACCATGGGGGAAAGACCAAAGTGTCTCCTATCAGAACATAATATGACAAACTTTTACCTTAAAAAAACAGCCAGAGAGTGAGAGAGACCCAGAAAGGAGCATCACCAAGAAACTTGTCCAGCTAAGGGCTGGGAGAAAATGCAGCAAGCCAGAAGGGAGGCACCCTGCTGTGAACTCCACATTTCTAACCTATGCAGCAGTGAATTGAAAGTAATCTCTATCTTGAAACTGAACTTTCAATCAAGAGAGGAACCTACAAACACCTCAGGCCTGCAACCAACAAGAACTTGACTTCTGAGAGAATTCAACAGGGTTATCATGAAACCCAAAACCCTACCTCACTTGAAAACCACATACCCGTTTCCACTCTGTCTCTTCTTGTGTGTGTGTGTGCGTGCATGCACGCATGCGCGAGTGGATGCAGTTGCGACAATTTCAAGATAAGGCATATTGCTCAACAAATAATTAATCTCCTGTTTTAAACCTACAAGAAAACCTGTTGCTGTCTGTCTATTAGACAAATAAAATACAAAGAGGTTAAACCCTAATAACAAAAAACACTTGCTACGGTCAGGTGGGAGTTGAACAGTGGGGACCACCCACACCCCTCACCATGTAGCCGTAACACACCATTTTCTTATGAAGTTCTGATGAAAGGTCATTGACCTGAAATGTTAACTTGGGGATGAATTTTGCAGCAAGGACCGAGGTCCTGCCGCCGGGACTAGAAGTGGGAGCCACTGCTGCTTGGGCAGAGGCCAGCTGGAGATTGGTATTCTAATTGGCGGTCAGCCAATTAACTGCTGAGATGCAGAGGCAGCGTCCAGTCAGGCGGTGTGATGGCGTGAGGTCACGCTGCTGGAAGTGCTGGCACCATATTTAAACGGTTGTCAGCACTCAGTGAAATGGATCCATCGACAAAGAAGCCTTAGTGGAAGACCTAAGAAGAGAAGGCTAGTCAATGAATGGCGGAGGGAAGATCTCGGGTGGCCCCATGGTTTAGCGATGCCTCCCTGCAAGTTCTCCTCCAGGCTCTTCGGGCAAGGCTGGAGGCCCTGTTCCCTCTGGGTGGGAGGAGTAGGCCTGCCCACCAGCCCAAGCAAGCCTGGATGGAGATTGTACAGGAGGTCAGCAGCTGTGGGGTTGTCGCTTGAAGCTGTCTGCAGTGCCGCAAGTGGGTTAATGACCTCATGCGATTTGCCAAGGTGAGTGCACAAGTTGCTTTCCTTAGGGGCTTACATGTGGCCATGCGTGATGGTGAGATTGTTCAAAAGGAAATTCCAACCCAGTCAGTGGCAATGGGGCAAGGCAGCAGAATTGCCTGTCATAGGGATAGCAGCTTCATCGTGAATGGCCACGGAGTGTCAGAGTTGACTCCTGCACGACTGCTTCTGAGGGGCTGCATGCAGGAGGCATTCCTGTTGCATGGACAGTCTGGCAGCCACTAGCACATTAAAAAAAATGCATCTCTTTTCCAATGGCTCAGTGTGTTTATCCAATGAGTACCATACAGACCAGGGACTTCCAAGATCTGACCCCTAGTCCTAGCTGAGTTCTCTGCTCTGTCTCGGTGGCAATAGACGATGCCACAATTGGCCTCGATGGGCTTGGGCTAGAGGGGAAAATTGGCCAGGAGTCCTGCTCCCACTCACTGCCCAGAAGAGGTGTCCATGTGCAGACATTGGGTGAGGACAAAGATTGGGCTCAGCTTTGATGTCCTAGGTTGAATATCGTGCTGCCACTCACTGTAAACGTTCACACATGAGCAATAGTCCCATAAGCAATGGCATTGGTGGAAGGGAGGCTGTGCCCAGTGTGTTCAGGAAAGGAGGAGAACAGTGTAAAAAGTAAAGAAAAAACTTGCAAGCTTCAGGTATATGCATAACTTAGAATCGTTTATTGATAACTGGTTAGACAGTGACGCTCCTACTGTGTGAGTAAACTCACGGACCCAGGAGGAAAGCTGGTCCATTAAGTTTCTTAACAAGCACAAGGTGGTAGTTTGGAAGTGGGTAGTTCAAAGAGGAAAGAAGTGCTGCAGGTGCATTTCTTGACAGCGAAGAGCTCAACTGAAAGTGTCCTGTGAGTTTCCACATGACGTTTGCGTTTTAACTAGGACTGGACTTCAATAAAATGGTTCCAGATAATCCTGGAAATAGACCAAATAAACTGAGCTGGGTTAAATTGAGGCTGTGCTTTGTGCAGATTCCCTTAGGTGAGATCCATGGGATGCCAGATTAGAATCACAGAGTCATACAGCACAGAAACAGGCCCTTTGGCCCATCGTGTCTGTGCTGGCCATTCTAATCCCATTTTCAAGCACTTGGCCCGTAGCCTTGTATGCTATGGCGTTTCAAGTGCTCATCTAAATACTTATTAAATGTTCTGAGGGTTCCTGCCTCTACCACCTCTTCAGGCAGTATGTTCCAGATTCCAACCACCCTCTGGGTGAAATTTTTTTTCCTCAGATCCCCTCTAAACCTCCTGACCCTTACCTTAAATCTATGCCCACTGGTTATTGACCCCTCCGCTAAGGGAAAAAGTTTCTTCCTATCTAATCTATCAATGCCACTCATAATTTTGTATACCTCAATCACGTCCCCCCTCAGCCTTCTCTGCTCCAAGGAAAACAACCCTAGCCTATTCAGTTTCTCTTCATAGCTGAAATGCTCCAGCCCAGGCAACATCCTGGTGAATCTCCTCTGCACCCTCTCCGGTGCAATCACATCCTTCCTATAGTGTGGGGCCCAGAACTGTACACAGTACTCCAGCTGTGGCCTAACTAGCGTTTTATACAGCTCCATCATAACCTCCCTGCTCTTATATTCTATGCCTCGCTAATAAAGGCAGGTATCCCATATGCCTTCCTAACCACCTTATCTACCTGTGCTGCTGCCTTCAGTGATCTACGGACAAGTACACCAAGGTCCCTTTGACCTTCTGTACTTCCTAGGATCCTACCATCCATTGTATATTCCCTCGCCTTATTTGTCCTCCCAAAATGCATCACCTCACACTTCTCAGGATTAAATTCCATTTGTCACTGCTCTGCCCATCTTACCAGCCCATCTATATCGTCCTGTAATCTAAGGCTTTCCTCCTCAATATTTACAACACCACCAATTTTCGTGTCATCCGTGAACTTACTGATCATACCTCCTATATTCACATCCAAATCATTAATGTACACTACAAACAGCAAGGGTCCCAGCACCAATCCCTGTGGTACACCAGTGGTCACAGGCTTCCACTCGCAGAAACAACCCTTGACCATCACCCTCTGCCTCCTGCCACTAAGCCAATTTTGGATCCAATTTGCCGAATTGCCCTGGATCCCATTGGCTCTTACCTTCATAACTAATCTGCCATGCGGGATCTTATCAAAAGCTTTACTGAAAGTCCATGTAGACTACATCAACTGCTTTACCCTCATCTACACATCTAGTCACCTCCTCGAAAAATTCAATCAAGTTAGTTAGACACGATCTCCCTCTGACAAAGCTATGCTGACTATTCCTGATTAATCCCTGCCTCTCCAAGTGGAGATTAATCCTGTCCCTCAGAATTTTTTCCAATAGTTTCCCAACAACTGATGTTAGACTCACTGGCCTGTAATTACCTGGTTTATCCCTGCTACCCTTCTTGAATAATAGTACCACATTCACTGTCCAATCCTCCAATCCTCTGGTACCTCTCCTGTGGCCAGAGAGGATTTGAAAATTTGTGTCAGAGCCCCTGCTATCTCCTCCCTTGCCTCACATAACAGCCTGGGATACATCTCATCTGGGCCGCCTGGGGATTTATCCACTTTTAAGCCTGCTAAAACAGCTAATACTTCCTTCCTTTCAATACTAATATGTTCAAGTATATCACAATCCCCCTCCCTGATCTCTACACCTACATCGTCCTTCTCCATACTGAACACAAATGAAAAGTAATCATTTAAAACCTCATCTATGTCCTCCGGTTCCACACACAGATTGCCACTTTGGTCCCCAATGGGCCCTACTATTTTCCTGCTTATCCACTTGCCCTAAATATACTTATAAAATGCCTTAGGATTTTCCTTTATCTTACCCGCCAGTGTTTTTTCATGTCCCCTCTTCGCTCTCCTAATTAATTTTTTAAGTACCCCCCACACTTCCTAGACTCCTCTAGGACCTCCGCTGAATATGCCATAAGGCTCCTTTTTTTTCCTGATGCAATCCTCTATATCCCTTGACATCCAGGGTTCCCTGGATTTGTTGGTTCTATCCTTCACCTTAACGGGTACATGTTGGCTCTGAACTCTCACTATTTCCTCTTTGAATGACTCCCACTGGTCTGATGTAGACTTTCCTACAAGTAGCTGCTCCCAGTCCACTTTGGCCAGATCCTGTTTTATCATACTGAAATCAGCCTTCCCCCAACACAGTATCTTTATTTCCGGTCTGTCTTTGTCCTTTTCCATAACTACCTTAAATCTTACAGAGTTATGGTCACTATCCCCGAAATGCACCCCCACTGACACTTTACCACTTGTCCAGCTTCATTCCCTAGGATTAAGTCCAGTACTGCCCCTTCTTTTGTCGGACTTTCTACGTACCGGCTCAAAAAGCTCTCCTGTATGCATTTTAAGAATTCTGCCCCCTTTAAGCCTTTTGCACTAAGACTATCCAGTTGATATTAGGGAAGTTGAAATCCCCTACTACTATTACCCTATTATTTTTACACCTCTCTGAGATTTGCCTACATATCTGCTCCTATATCTCTCCCTGACTGTTTAGAGGCCTGTAGTACACTCCCAGCCAATTGATTACCCCCTTTTTGTTTTTAAGTTCTACCCATATGGCCTCATTGAGGAACCTTCTAAGATATCATCCCTCCTTACTGCAGTAATTGACTCCTTGATCAACAGTGCAATGCCACCTCCTCTTTTATCCCCTCCCCTGCCACGCCTGAAGATTCTATACCCTGGAATATTGAGCTGCCAGTCCTGTCCCTCCCTCAACCATGTCTCTGTGGTAACAATAATATCATAATCCCATGTGCTAATCAATGACTTCAATTCATCTGCCTTACTAGTAAGACTCCTTGCATTAAAATCGATGCAATCCAGCCTTGCATTTTTCACCTGTGCCTTAAAAGGTCGATATTTGCTCTGCCTTCCAGACTGACTCAGTTTCTCTTCTATATTTGACTGTGCATCACCTCCTACTGTACCTCCACTCTGTATCCCATCCCCCTGCCAAATTAGTTTAATACCCTCCCCCAACAGCACTAGCAAACCTCCCAGCAAGGATGTTGGTCCCATTCCGGTTCAGGTGCAACCCGTCCAACTTGGACAGGTCCTACCTTTGCCAGGAACAGTCCCAGTGATCCAGGAAACTAAAGCCCTCCCTCCTGCACCATCTCCTCAGCCACGTATTCATCTGCTCTATCCTCCTATTCCTGTACTCACTAGCATGTGGCACCAGGAGTAATCCAGAGATTATAACCTTTGAGGTCCTGCTTTTTAATCTGCTACCTAGCTCCCTAAATTCTTGTTGCAGGACTTCATCCTTCTTCCTACCTATATCATTGGTACCAATGTGTACCATGACCTCTGACTGTTCACCATCCCCCTTCAGAATGTCCTGCAGCCGCTCCATGACATCCTAGCACCAGGGAGGCAACATACCATCCTGGAGTCACATTTGCGGCCACAGAAACGCCTATCTGTACCCCTCATGATAGAATCCCCTATCGCTATAGCTGTCCCACTCCTTTTCCTCCCCTCCTGTGCAGCTGAGCCACCCGTGGTGCCACAGACTTATCTGTTGCTGCATTCCCCTAAGAAGCTATCTCCCCCAACAGTATCCAAAGTGGAAAATCTGTTAGAAAGGGAGATGAACCCAGGGGACTCCTGCAGTACCTGCCTAGTTCTTCTACTCTGCCTGGCGGTCACCCATTCCCTTTCTGTCTGAGCAGTCTTTACCTGCGGTGTGACCACCTCCCTGTACGGGCTATCCATGATGATCTCAGACTCGTGGATGCTCCACAGTGTCTAGAGCCACCGCTCCTGATCCGAAATGCGGATTGACTCAGTTGGGTTGTGTTATTACCAGAAACTGTTTATGAAGAGAGTGTTTAATATGCTTTATTTATTTAGGGAACCAGTAATCTTTCTTATAGCAGGGGATGTATCAGTCAGTGCTGTGCAATAAAGAGGGTGTTTCATACCCTTTCTCCTGCAGTTAGGAAACTACAAAAATCGACAAGTTGCATTTTATAGGACCTTTATCATAGTAAAATATCCTCGGATACTTCACAAAGGCGTAATTAGACAAAAATTGACATCAAAGCAAAGAAGAAGATATTAGGATGAGTTCCAGAAACCTTAGTCAAAGAGGTAGGACTTTAGGAACATGTTAAGGGAGAAGAGCATGGTGGAGACGTTTAGGGAAGGATTTCTAGAGATTAGGACCTAAATGGTTGAAGGCAGCACGAATGGGGTGAAGGAAGTGAGGGATGCACAAGAGGGCTGGAGGAGGTTACAGAGAAGGTGGGGAGGTGTGAGGAAGGCTATTCGTGGGATCCAAATCTTATCAGATGCCATTCATCTTTCACCGAAGACTGATGCATTTCTCCCTTTACTCTGGGTGAAAAGGATATTTATTACCATCAAGTCAGCAGTCAAGAGTGAAGATGCTGGCTCCGCCAGGAGCAGAAAGCCAATTTCACTCAAGCCTAAGGTAGCAGCTTGTTAGCACCTTCTGTTCAATAACCAAAGCTTAGTGTGAGGCCATGCTGTAAGGATTAATGTGCGCAGCTCTAGTGACCCATAACTCAAGCTGATAAGAGTATTGTTGGTACGATCGTTATCTTGCTGCAATCAGACAGAGTTTAGGAAGCACATTAACAGTGCATGCAGTGCATAAATAAGCAGCAGGCCAACTTCCAATGTTCCACTGTGACACACAGGAGCGGAAGAAGGTTTAGAATAATATTCCACAGACTATTTACAAAAACTCCATGGGCGATCCTGCTTTGCCAGTAGAAAAAACATTTCAGCTTGTCTTTTTCACATCTTAAAGCCCCCCAACCTCGTTTATCAGCTTTGCTACAGCCATTGCCCCAATGCCAGCTATACGTTGAGAAGTATCGCATTGCAATTGGGGCATTTCACAATAACTGAGGGAAGAAAATAAGATTTTGAATTGCAGGTTCCCCCCCACTGTAGTTCTGTCTGTAAATGCACTGTGCATATAGGCCAAGAAGGTTCTAGATGCTAACCAAGTATGTGCTGTCAGTCCGTGCTCAGTTAGCTGATCTGAGCTGAAGTGGCCTTTGTGCCCCTGCATTAGAGAAGTTTAGAAAAAAGCATAAATAGCCAGGCTCCTTCTCCTGATTATGGTCCAGTGTTACCCATGTGTGTGAAATTCATATGAGGTCAGTGGTCAGGTTTGCCGCTAGTTGAATGGCCATATGCCACCTATTGGCCCAGAATTTGCTTGGAACTGGAGTTTCTGCTATGCTTCCGGCAACGTTACGGCAATAGAACCGGAGCAGCTCCAAGGAAATTCCAGTCTTTTGTCCACAGATAAATAACAACCACTTGAGTGAGGTACTTGAGGGCTGCCAGAGAACCTTAGAACCCATCCTAGCATGTTCGGAAGGAGAAGAGAAAATTAGAAGGGACCATTTCCTATAACAAGTATCTGGTGGCAGGTAAAGACAATAATTTGATTATGCTGATGAACACACGGTAAAAAAAATTCAACGAAAAATCACCTGAACTCCATGGTTAATAAAGACAGGTACACTTATTATTGAGTAATGATTAAACCCTCAACTAGAAGACACTGACACAAGAGCACAATTTCTTATGTAAGCACCATTTTGGTGGACAGACAGTGAGACCAAGACATAGAGCGAGAAAATGACAGTGATGGACTTACTTTCCTGTCTGCATTTTCTAGCCTCTTTCTGGCATTGGCGGGCTAACTATGAGCGAAGCCACAGTGATTGGAGCCAACAACCCACATCGCAATTCTTTCTAATTGATTGTTAAAGCAAAAAAAAAAGAAACAGGATTTAAAGACCTGCTCTTAAGACTTTCCAGAATGGAAATGATTATGTCATAAGAGAGATTGCCATCTTAAATCACATGCCTGCCAGCAGAGTTTGCCTCATATATGTGTGGTTGTAATTAGACAGACACGTACTGAGCATTTCACATTCCTGGATATTTGAATGGCTACAGTTGGACATATTCAGTCACTGTGGCCGTTTGTGGATTCTGCCAAATTAAGAAATTTAACAAGAATCCTTCAATTTGGAGCTAACCTACAGCATAAACCTCTCTTTTCCTTTTTACCTCTTTTCCTTTTCTCCTCCTTCTCTCCAGAAGGGATTGCTAGGATACAGTTCCCTAGGTCTCGGTTGTCTCACAGTGTGCTGCCAAGAAGCTATTTGTTATGTGTCAGCCAGACTTTGGAGGGGCAATTTTAACCTAACCCCTCCATTGGGATCAGTTGGAACTTTGCAGTTATACTCATCCAATGTTACTCTCCCTTGACTTAAAGGGATAGAAAAATCAGGACGGGTGCAAAACTAGTTCCCCGACAGATGGATTAGATTAAAATTGTCCCCTGGCTATCACCAGACTATTCATCCCCAGGGGGCAATACAGCAGGAGCTGATTCTTGCCTAACATTCACACATGCACACATGGGAACTGTTAGACTGGATCCTGGCTTAACTTCCCCACCAAAGCACTGATTTGTAAAACTGTCATTAACATTGCAATGAAGAGTTAATAAAACTCAACACCAAATGAGCAGAATAAGAAATTGTTCCTTTTTAGAAAAGTAACTCTGCCCGATAATGAAGTGCGAGTACTCAGTAAGGTCAAAGTTAAACTTGACTGCTAGCCAAAACAGCACTCATAAACAGTTTGAAGCCTTTGAATTTAAGGTTTTGTTCTCCAAATTTAGTTGCACCTGTGCTTGGAAGGAGAACACAAGTGTTGCAGACCCTGGGACAACATTAGGGAGAAGGCAGTCACCACAACTAACAACACTCCTTGTATAAGGACCCTAGCAATTGCTGTTGGAAAATAAATATCCTTTGACACAATTATCTTGAAAATGACAGGCCTATAAATCCCATGGGAAAAAGCTAGAAATCTGAACTTATGCTACTGTCTAAATGTCACAGAGCTGGCCCTTTAATTGGGTAACAAATGGGTTTAAATAAACAGCTGTGATGAAACCTTTAGCATCATGGATAAGATTTGCTTAATTGATTTCTTTGCAATAGATTTATACCGTGCGCAGGAGGTATTGGCTGTTAGACTCCGTAATAGGCAGCTCTGAAGTTGCATTTTATTCCCTTTTCTTAAAAGAAAATTACTGCAACACCTTCGCAAAAGGTACTTTTAAACCCAAGACAGAGTCTTGGGGTTTTGCATCCATGAGACTCAGGTCCATGATTGGAGTAGAGTGTTTAAAGGCATTTGCGTGGCTTTAAAGTATTAAAAATCTGGGGTGACTGAAACAGTTTAAGTTGGGACCCTTTTCTGGGCTGTGTGTAGCCATTCCTCTTCTTGATCTCCTGGAAGGAGTAACAGAATGGCCTGAATTTTGCAGGTTACAGCTTACAGCTGACCTCAAAGAAAGCTGCCCACAAAGGTCTAGCTATGGATTTTACCTTTCACTTTTTCCAACGCTAATTTCATTCTGACGCCAGCTATAGGAGATCTCTGGTGTACAGCAGTGATATCATCAAGCATACTAAGCAGCCAATCACTTTGAAGAATTCTCACAGGCAACAAGTAACAAGCAAGTAACAAGCAAGTTTTATCTTTCATTTTTTTTTACAATTTTATAGACAGCAAAATAAAGTTTGGGACATACACATGGGATTATGGTGGAAGCTGAAATGTCATAAACAATTTTTTCAATTTTTTTTTTATAATTGTAAAAATCTATGGAATTTTTATCATAGAATGGAAAAAGTTGACATTTCACAAATATGGAAATAATTTTTCAGAGCCTGAGAGTTGTTCAGCAGCAATTTTGACTTAGTACCATGTTTAAAAACCTAGGTACACCTCATTCAACAAAGCGTAACTTTTTCAAAGGTTTCTACAGTGAGAAGCAGTGTAAAAAGTGGAACTTCACGTCAATTCAGTGATTTTGAATCGATTTCCATCTAAGAGGATGTCAACAGTGTCCCCTGTGGAGGAGCAGGGAATCAAGGACAGCAACTTCTGGATTTCCGAATTTAACTGCGCATGTGCGGATGACAGAAGTTGCTGGTGCCTGCATCTCTCTCTGCTACTTTGCCCAAGGGGGCTACCTTTCAGGGGTGAGACTGCTTTGAATATTGGCAGGCTGTTTGAATGTGGGAGTCTTCACTGTCCAGCCCAATCTTGCTGTCACCCAACGTTCAGGTAACACTGAAGCAAACTACAGTTCCAGCTGAGATCAGTTAACTCAATAAGGAAGCAGGGACCCAGTGTCAAAACTCAGTTAGATAATTGGTAAGACAGACAGTTAGAGTTGCCACTTTACTGTACTGTTGAATTACTAACAAACTTCTGTTGGCCTAATAAAACATGTTGGCGCTGGAGTATGTTGAAAAGCAGTAACAGCCAAGGGTTTAAGTAATTTACAGGAAATTGGGAAACCTTTGTGTTCATTCTTTGAAACCTGAAATTCTATTCTGGTGGAGAACATATGCAGGAGCAATCTAACAGGACATCTTTGGATTATGACACAACCTGTGAAAGGAAGGCACGTGCATTTAGAATTGCCATCCAAACGCAAGATGAGATTACGGCCTTAAAATCTCACCCATATCTCCCAAGATCATATAGCAGAGGGATTGGGTGGGGCCATGGGGCACTGTTCACCCATCATCTTTATGTTCGTGATCTATATTGACTCCTGGTCCAGAAATGTTTTGATTTTAAAATTCTCATCCTTGTTTTCAAATTCCTCCATGGGCTTGCCTCCCTCTACCTCTGAAATTTCCTATATCCCTTGAGGTTTTTAAAAATTCTTTTCATGGGCAAGGCCAGCATTTGTTACCCATCCCTAATTGCCCTTGACAGCTGAGTGGCTTTCTAGGGCTATTTCAGAGGGCAGTTTAGAGTCAACCACATTGCTGTGGGTCCGGAGTCACATGAAGACAAACAGATTTCCTTCCCTCAAGGACATTAGTGAACGAGATGGGTTTTCACGACAATCAATCATAGTTTCATGGATTTCCCCCCACTGTTGTTGACAGGGCCCTCAACTGTGTCTGGCCCATTTCCCACACCTCTACCCTCACCCCTTCCCCTCCCTTCCAGAACCATGACAGGGTTCCCCTTGTCCTCACCTTCCACCCCATCAGCCTCCACATCCAAAGGATCATCCTCCGGCATTTCCGCCACCTCCAGCGTGATGCCACTACCAAACGCATCATCCCCTCCCGTCCCCTGTCAGCATTCCAAAGGGATCGTTCCCTCCGCGACACCCTGGTCCACTCCTCCATTACCCCCACCACCTCGTCCCCGTCCCATGGCATCTTCCCCTGCAATCACAGGAGGTGTAATACCTGCCCATTTACCTCCTCTCTCCTCACTATCCCAGGCCCCAAACACTCCTTTCAGGTGAAGCAGCAATTTACTTGTACTTCTTTCAATGTAGTATACTGTATTTGCTGCTCACAATGTGGTCTCCTCTTCATTGGGGAGACCAAGCGCAGACTGGGTGACTGCTTTGTGGAACACCTCCCCTCGGTCCGCAAGCAGGACCCTGAGCTTCCGGTTGCTTGCCATTTCAACACTCCCCTCTGCTCTCATGCTCACATCTCTGTCCTGGGATTGCTGCAGTGTTCCAGTGAACATCAACGCAAGCTCGAGGAACAGCATCTCATCTACCGATTAGGCACACTACAGCCTGCCGGACTGAACATTGAGTTCAATAATTTCAGAGCATGACAGCCCCCCATTTTACTTCCATTTTTAGTTATTTTTTCTTTTTTTCTTTTTTACAATCTTTTTTTTTGCATTTATTTCATTTCATCTTAGTTTGTTCAGTTTGCTTACCCACTGTTTTTTTCAGGTTTGCACTTGCTGCTGTTCAATATTCAGTCCGTTAACACCTAATCTGTACTAATGCTTTGTCTTTCAACACATCATTAACATATTGTTTGCCTTTGCTCCATGACCTTTTGGTCAGCTATGTGGCCTTGTCCAATCTACACCTTCTCCTTTGTTATCTCTTGCCCCACCCCCACCTCACTTGCTTATAACCTGTGACTTTTCTAATATTTGTCAGTTCCGAAGAAGGGTCACTGACCCGAAACATTAACTCTGCTTCTCTTTCCACAGATGCTGCCAGATCTGCTGAGTGGTTCCAGCATTTCTTGTTTTTATTATAGTTTCATGGTACCATTACTGAGAGTAGCTTTCAATTCGAGATTTTTTATTAATTAATTGAATTTAAATCCCACCAGCTGGCTGTATCCCCAGGGCATTAGCCTGGGTCTTTGGGTTACTAGTTCAATGATGATACCACTACGCTACCACCTCTCCCAATACCTGCCAATTCCGCCTCGGCCCTAAGCTGCAGAATTTCCTCCTTAAACCTCTCTACCTCTCTCCTCCTTTAAGATGCTCCTTAAAACCCACCTTTTTGACTAGGCTTATGGTCACCAGTTCTCATATCTCCTATGTGGGTCGGTGTTAAATTTTGTTTGATAATGCTCCTGTAAATTCTTATGGCATGATTGGCACTTCTTTTTCCATCATGACAGACAGAACAGGGAATACAATTTAATCTATTGATGTGCACTTAACACAAGGGCAAGCAATGATGATGCAATCCCTTTAAAGTTAATCAAGTGATATTTTTGCAACTGATTACTGAAAAATAACAAGAATTTGATTAAATTACTTTTTCATATTGAAAGGCCTAGACCTGTGAAGGCTTAAAGTCGGCAAACATTCTTCCTAAGGCTTTACTGAAAATTCTCTTTGCTGCACAGTGTATAGGGTGAGGAACACTACCTGCTTGCTAAATAATATTGGTGTTTATTTTGTTGCTCTAATGATAATTCCACAAAATGTCAGAGGGGTATACAGTCTCTCAACTGTATGAACCTTTAATTGCTCTTGGAAGATGCTGCCTTTTTTGTTGTTGATCAGAGGTGAGAAACAGATCAAGTGTGATCTAATGGAATGACAAAGCAGACTTGAGGGGCTCAAATGGTCTATTCCTGTTCCTATGAGACAGGAAGTTGACTCCCTGTGCACCATCATCTCCTTTATTTGAACCAAGCCTAAAATCCAGTTCTGTTTGTTAGTAAGGTGACAGAAAACTCCCTGCGTGTGATGTTCTTAGGAAAGGGAATGAGATTTAGCTGAGTTTACTAAGAAATATGAGGCAAAGACTGAGACAGAGTAAGCAAGCTTTTGAATATACTGGAGTCTTCTTTTTTCTGTTTTAATTTCACTTTCTCCTTCAGCTCCCTCTGCTGGCTCATGTGCTCCTGGTAGCCTCATGTGAACAATATGTACAATGCAATTCTCAAAATACTCTCAAAACACTGCACTGGGGGCCTGACATTGTTTCAAATGGTCTAGAGGATGACTTTCTGCCGAATTTGCTCCACTCCTCCACTGTAACTTGGATGTAAGAGCCATGGGAAGCCCAGTAAAACAGCAAAACATTTCTCCACAGAGAGTATGGTGGATTAGCTGGGGTACCTTGGCAGAATGTCACTCCTTAGACCCAACAGCTTTGTAGCTAACAGTTGTACAAACATTACCACCCCGTATGGGCCAATGTTTTTCATTGTGCAAACTTATTTCTTCTGTAGCAAACTGTGCAGATTAATCAAATCTAATCTACCATACATGTGAATCAACAGAAAATTAAATAATAAACAGAAGCTTTTAATACCAGCCAGGTGGTATGGACATGGTACAGTACTTTGTCATTCAGATTCTGCTAACAATACTGTGATAACCAGAACAAACAATGAAATGTGTACTCAGCAGGGATGAACAGTCGGAATTCAGCTTTGCTCTCAACCTCAGTGCAATCAGAAGGGTCAGAGGTCAAAAGCTCAAGTTCCCTCAATTAGTTTAGGCTCCAAACACCTCTGGTTGGAGAGGAGAAGGAAGAAATATATTGTTACCACTCTTCTCATTAACCAGGTCCCTGTCGAAAAGTGATTTAAAAAAAATTCACTCATGGGGTGTGAGTGTCGCTGGCAAGACTAGTATTTATTGTCCATCCCTAATTTAGGGCGGCACAGTGGCGCAGTGGTTAGCACCGCAGCCTCACAGCTCCAGGGACCCGGGTTCGATTCCGGGTACTGCCTGTGTGGAGTTTGCAAGTTCTCCCTGTGTCTGCGTGGGTTTTCTCCGGATGCTCCGGTTTCCTCCCACAAGCCAAAAGACTTGCAGGTTGATAGGTAAATTGGCCATTATAAATTGTCACTAGTATAGGTAGGTGGTAGGGAAATATAGGGACAGGTGGGGATGTTTGGTAGGAATATGGAATTAGTGTAGGATTAGTATAAATGGGTGGTTGATGTTCGGCACAGACTTGGTGGGCCGAAGGGCCTGTTTCAGTGCTGTATCTCTAATCTAATCTAATCTAATCTAATTGCCTTTAGGTGCTGAGCCACCTTCTTGAACCACTACAGACCATGTGGTAGGCCCATAGCGCTGTTAATGTAATGAAAGCATGCCTGGCCCTTTTTGGAGCAGGGAGCAACTATGAATCCAATAAAGACAAACAACAGATGCTTTGGGGTAATTTTGATGGGTGATGGAGGATCAGCTGCTCGTTGTATGTCTCTCTGGATTTTCCTTTACATTGGCGCGACCAGTTCTATCCTAAAATGGCTTTTGGAGTCCTATGTATGTCGTAAGACTGCCATTTGCATATTAAAAGAGGCCAACCTACTGCCTGAAACAGGTAGGCTGTTTGGCTGCATAGTGTCTTTAGTGGGCCGATTGTTGCCATTGATGGGGCAGTAAGCCTACTGACCCCCTTTTGAGGCTATTGCTGCCCCATTAGCACCAATTTCAGCCAATTAAAGTCAACCTCATTGAGTGAAACTTAGATTTAATTTTAGTTCAAAGTCACTCCATTTGAAATGCTGGATAATTTAGATTTGAATTATGCTGCTTTATTCCAATTGCATGATTTGAACTACTGGATAGATCAAATATTGTAGCACAGAAGCCCCTCTGAGTTAACAGGAGATGAATGGTGGTTCCCGAGGATGATATTACAATGAGAATTCCATGTAACCAATACAATACACGTTAGTCAGTGTTTTGGTTGGGACTATTCTCCATTAAATCCAAGTTAGGGATGAGAATTAAGAGCCATTTAAATGACTTTGTGTTATTTAGCCTGTTGTACAAAGCTCACTTTGGGCTTATAATCATATCTTTTACAAGGGAACAACAGGGGCATTGTGTTGTGAGAAAGCAAAATATGTTTTTTGCTGGAAGATTTGGGAACAAGTTTCTGGAACACGTAACAATACTGGAATTTAGTACTGATCGCATGTTTGATATGACTGTTGCTTTCTAGTATTAAATTTGCTTTAAAACATCTATTATATAACCCAGTGATGTGGCTACACTGGTGTGTCAGGGAGCTGGTGCAAAGAAAAACATGCCTGGGTGCTTGTGTGGTTTTTCAATGAAATCTTATTACTGTGGTTTTGTCCTGTATGCCAGTGACTTCATCATTTTCAGTCATCAATCCATTGTTTGTCTAGAAACCTGTATTAATAATGTTTCTGGTATGCTTAATTAGTGTATTAGCATCAATACATGGTAGAAAAGATGTCTTTTTCGTAATACTCGTAATTCAATGCCTCACATTGTTCTTACAAGCAGTGAAAGGAGATAGCTGGAAGCTGTAATCACAAGTGTTTCCTCTTTATGTTATAAAGTTCAGAATATTCTCTCCATTTACATTTAAACATTTAAGAAGTATTTAGATGAGCACTTGAAATGCCAAAGCATACAAGGCTACGAGCCAAGTGCTGGAAAATGGGATTAGAATAGTTAGGTGCTTGATGGCCAGCACAGACATGGTGGGCTGAAGGGCCTGTCTCTGTGCTATATAATTCTATGACTCTACATACTGCGAATGGAAGTACTCTCAGTGTTATGGAAAAGCAGAGGGATTTGGGGGTACAGGTTCATCGGACATTAAAGCTAGCACCTTGATAAACCATAGAAAAAAGCAAGTGGAATTCTAGGTTTTATCCCAAGAAGTATAGTATATAAAGGCCAAAAGGTAATGATGGGCCTATATAAAACCTTAATAAGACCTCAGTTAGAGTATTGTGCAGTCTTGGGCTTTAGAGTGTTAACAATAGATTAATTAGGATTCCGCCTGGGGTATAAAGAAATACAAGTATGAAGAAAGATGAAAGATTGGGCCTTCTTTGGTTGAAACAATGCAAATTTCACGGCAATATGATAGAAGTGTCCAAAATTATGCAAGGATGGGATAATATAGATAGAAGCAGATTGTTTCTGGTGGTTGAGGGAATGGGAACAAGGGGCCATGGATACCAGATCAAATATAACATTTAGAGCAGGAGAAATTTCTTTACACAGAGAGTTGTGAGGCTGTGGAAAACACTTCCAGGGTTAGTGGTTGAAACAGAAACTATGATTGTAAGGGATAGGTAGTTCAAAAAAAAAAGAGGGGGGGAATGGTAAAGGGATATGGAAATTGAGTGGGAAAATGTTATAAGGAAGGTAAATGCTGACACAGACTGATTAGGCCGAATAACCTGTTTCTGTGTTGTAACTTCTATGTATTTCTGTGCATTTTACTGTTGGCTGTTTTCCATGCCACAGTGTCGATTTGAAAATTCTGATCCTTTTTTTCAAATCTTGCCATGGCTTTTCTCCCATTTACCTTGGAGTTCTCCTCATGCCTTACGTCTCAACTCACAACCTTCACTCTTCTAACCCTGGCTCCCTCCATTCCACCATTGCCAGGCAGTCATTCAGACACTATGTTTCTCCCCTCCTGAATTGCCTACTCGTCCCCCTTGCCTGGCACCTTCCTCCCCATTTTTAGAAGCCTCCTTAAAACTTCTTCAACCATGCTGTGTGTTCCCCACCCAAAACGTTCCTTCTCCCCCCTATTTCTCCATGCTGGGTTTTCACCGTATCCCTTTCTTCCTTACTGTAACGTGCACTGAGATATCTTCCGGAAAATGAAGAGCACTGTACAAATTTAAGTTATTCTTTTCTCAGTTAGTGGACAAAGAATAACGGGGAGATTCCACAGTAGTTGTTGCAGTCACTGCAGTCACCTTTGTTCTTATAGAGGGTGATGATATTGGCATCACGCATTGTCCTGTGGTATTGCTCCCTCATCCCAGCACAGGCAAAGCAGTTCATGGAGTGCAGAGATGATTGCAGGCTTGGCACACTTGATTATTTCAGGGGTAATGCCGTCCTTTCCAGGGGCTTTTCCACTGCCTAGAGAATCAATGGCATCACTGAGTTCTGATTTTGTTGGCTGCTCATTCAATTACTAGGGGTCACGAGTTCAAAGTGAGAGGGGAAAAGTTTAGGGGGGATATGCGTGGAAAGTTCTTTACGCAGAGGGTGGTGGGTGCCTGGAACGCGTTGCCAGCGGAGGTGGTAGACGCGGGCACGATAGCGTCTTTTAAGATGTATCTAGACAGATACATGAATGGGCAGGAAGCAAAGAGATACAGACCCTTAGAAAATAGGCGACATGTTTAGATAGAGGATCTGGATCGGCGCAGGCTTGGAGGGCCGAAGGGCCTGTTCCTGTGCTGTAATTTTCTTTGTTCTTTGTTGTTGTTCATCCAGCTCATCCATGACTAGCAGAGACTGGGCTGCATTGAGGGCAGTCTCAGTGACAACATTTTCTCTGGAGTACAGTTCTAAGTAGTGCTCCACCCAGCAGTTCATTTGCTTGCATTGGTCAGTGATCGTTTCCCCTGATTTAGACTTCATAGGGTCGACCTTCTTGATGGTTGGCCCAAAAGCTGTCTTATTGCCATCATACATTCCTCTGGTTTCCGGTGTCGGAGGCCATAGCAGGCTGGATTTACCAAGCCCGCGATGTCGGGCTGCGTGGCTGGGTGGGAGGAAGGGTGGGGTTAGGGTGCAGAAGATGGTGCCGGCAGTGGTCTGCCACGGAGGCCAATGCTGGGAGGGTGGCCCCCTGCTGCTGGGCGATGGGACCTGGATTTAAATATTTAAATTAATGTCATGCATAAATTTAACTTACCTTAAATTTCTGGGCCCAACATGATCTTCGGCGTGGCAGCTGGCACTCCTGCACCTTCAATTCCCCGTCCGGGGAAAGCTGGCATGGCACTGGTGGGGAGGGGGAAGGAGTTAAGATTTTCAGTGTGGAGGGTGGGGGGGAACGGGGTCAAATAAAAATAATGGGTGTAGGGGATGATGGGAAGGCGTGAACTTTAAACTTTGTGCATTCTGTGGGGGGGGGGGAAGGTCAGATTTAAAAGCTAAGTGTTTTGGGAGGGGATGGGCAAATAGTTAGTCTAATTGTTATTGGTGGGGTGGGAAAGGGGCATTAGAAATTTTTTTGATAAATTTTGGGGGGATACTGCTTTAAAAATTTAAATTGGGCGGCAGGACTGGCTGCCCTTTAAAAATGTCGTCAGTGCCTGTGCATAGGTAGCTGACACCATTACTGGGGACGGACAGCACGCCCCCCTCCATGAGATTGGGGGGGGCGGGGCCACCCCAGGTATTGAAATGAGCCACCGTGCAGGAGATTGCAGCGGCTCTTTGGTTTGTGCCCCGCGCATTAGGGCTGCCATTTTTTGAGCTCGCTACCGAAATTGGCAGCAGGCTCTTAACATCCAGCCCAGCACTTCTGTTGGCTTTTGCACTGGAACTTGCGGTGATTAAAAAACTATTTTGGTGCTGCGCTCTCTACAGGAGATCTGGAACCTGTATGAACAGGCAGCTGTATATTTCCTTAACCAATCAGACTGAAGAATCGTAATGAGATAGGTAGAGTCTAAACCAGGAAGTGTAAGTTGGAATAGTAAATTCGATGCCAAATCATGTGCATAAAGCAAAATAAAGAGAGGGAAAAAAGATGGAAATAAGAGAGAGAGATAAAAAGAGAGAGATAAAAAGAGACAGAAAGAACAGTGAAAAAATTAATTATCTCCAACAACAATTAGAATCTGAAGGAATGAACCTCCCCACTTGTAAAAGTTAATTTTCAGTAATTATGAATTGTCGCACTGTTAAAAATTCACTTATACTTGAATGGACAAGTCCTAACCTTTTCTAGCGTGTTTAGTAGGTATCTGTCATGTAAGTATTACAAATTCACACCCTTCATGTATTTGAATGTTGAGTTTCTCAGCAAGATACCAGTGAAGCGAAGCTTGGGGAAGAGCAGGCAACTCGGACAGTGACATCCCAATTTCCGCATTTAACTGCGCATGTGCAGACGCCAGAAGTTGCTTTCTGATTTACTCCTAAATAACAGTGAACACTGATAGTTCCACCATTTCTTTCTACCACAAAATCCCGGCCACTGTCTTTATTTCTGTTCTTTTCCTTCCCTCATTCCCTGTGTTTATACCATTTTGTTATTTTCAGCTTGATTGCCCCAGACTTCATTCCTTGGATAAGCACTACAACAGGAAATTATATAGCGCTCAAAATCAACGCGCAATTTAATTTGTCGCTTCTGGCAGTTTTGCAAAATTGCTGCCAATTACTTTGTACAGTGAAGAGAAGGCGGAAGTGCAATAGGCAGTAGAACTTCGTCATTACAAACCATCACCGCGAACCCCTCATTATGACAAACCCTCCCACATTCCCACTGGGTTGTCCCATATGGTCAGTCGTGACGATCATAGCTCAATAAAATTACCTCCTATCACCCCCACAAACAAATGAATGAGCCCACTTTGCTGGTTCTGACAGGTGTCTCCTTATATGGCTATCATTGCCATATGTATATAACATGTGGTAAGCATATAAGGTAGTTCTCAGGCAGTAGCACTGAACTGTATTATAACAAGGTCACATGTATGTTCAAAAGTCATGGTTTCCAGCATTCATTTGGGACTATGAAATGCAGATACTGACATAATTCTCCACATCTGCAAATAACTTTTTAAAACAATTCTACAGAGCAAAATGCAAACAATCTTTCAACAACTAAATATCAATAGTATAATCATATTGTGTTGAACAAAGCATCAGAATAAATATTAGGCTTGCCAGCAACAACCACATCCTGTGAATTAACATAAAAAGTACAGAACTACATGGCACTGTACCAGTCCTGGACAGTACACTTAGGAGGCATGGTATAAGTAATCATATATGTGGTGAGGTTCATGCAGTAAATAAATTTGTGCATCTTTCAGACTAATTTTTTCTTCCTACCCAGCGGCAATTCAAAAGCATAATTTTCTTCCCTGTTTAGCTGTAATTTACCTTAACAAGTGCTAACATTAAAGTAAGTTAATTTGGTGTCTCATTTTCAATGGATTGTATTAGCAAATTTAAATCAAGATTATAATTATAAACTGATTTACTCCAGTTGATTTGGCTGGTTTTAAATAAATTAATTTTTAACTCTCCACTCCACAAGGCACTGTTTAAAAAAACAAAATTAGCCTCGGTGAAGTCAGCTTGCTTCATGTCCGTTTTTGCTTTGTGAGATGTTATTATCCTGATTAAAATAAATATGGGAACGATGAATACGCCTGACTGCAATCTGCTGCCAGTCTCTGAGCCAAACATATTTTTTTGGTTTTATTTTTGGCACCTAACCCACACTAACAACCCTCTGTATCCCTGCTTATCAGGGAACTCCTTAAAACGTCACCTGCTGTCATTAGCAAAACGTACTCTGTGTTTGCAGCAGAAATGAGTTTAGTATTTTAAAAAATAGGATGGTGAGCCACACAATTCCAATCAGCCAAGACAGCTACAATGTACTGAGAATGCAATCTTCTTCTTTGGCCTCCTTGTCTCTAGAGACAATGGATAAGAGCCTGGAGGTGGTCAGTGGTTTGTGGAGCAGCGCCTGGAGTGGCTATAAAGGCCAATTCTAGAGTGACAGACTCTTCCACAGGCGCTGCAGATACAATTGGTTGTCGGGCTGTTACACAGTTGGCACTCCCCTTGCACTTCTGTCTCTTTTCCTGTCAACTGCTAAGTCTCTTTGACTCGTCTCTCTTTAGCCCCGCTAAATATAACATCAATATTTGCCTGTAATCCTCCCTCATATAAAACAAGATGACAAAAAAAATTGTATTTACAGCTGGGGGCTTGTAGTGTTTCTTGAATGATTGTTGAAGTGTTAGTTGTCTTTTAAAATTGAGAAAACTAGGTGAATGGTGGGACATCACTGAAGGTTGAATAGGAGACAACAATGTAAATCAAGTAATGAGAGGACATTAACCTTGGGTTTTAAATGCCAGTAGAATGCAGCAGTGTTGTGGGAGAGCGGGCAGGGTTAACTGAGGGAGGTAAGGAATTCCAAATTTGAGACCCTGGGAAAGAATGAGTGAGAGTAGAAGGCTATGTTGAGCCTCAGTTTCAAAACTGCGAAGATGCAAAGAGGAGGAATAACCTGTCGAACAATGTGTTTGGAGCATGAAATCGCACGAAAGGGAAGTGTAGGGGAGCAATGACCACTGGATCTATAAATTAGGAGTTTATACTCATGTTCCAAGAGGTTTAGAATGTGGGTTCATAAAACTTGTTAAAACTGCAAGGCCTTTAATATTAGGAGTGGATAAAAACAACTAATAGATTAAAAAAGAATCAGGATTAATATCAATAGTTTTTTCCCTACCTATTTATGATTTAAAAAGGAACAATGGGTTCTTGATATCATTGCAGCAGCTGTGTTGGAGAACTCACTGAACCTGACAGCATGTGGGAGTATGTAACGTCAATGGAGATGCATTCATTAAACCTGAATATTTCAGTGATTATGCCATTTTAACTGCGCATGCTAATTAAGTTCCCTCACATGATGGAGCTCAACAGCCCCTCCCAGTCACTCGATGTTTAACAATATAATGAAAGGTTGAGCAGAAAAACAGACACAGCATTATCATTCATTATCACCCTCTCGATTTCGGTTAAACAATGCAGAGATGGTGAGAGTGCATCTTAATATTAAAAGATTTCAATTTGAATGCATTTGTTTTCCCCGTGGTGACAGTTTCTCATAGGGACCCTGTGCTGCAACTTGAAGTCTGTCAGTTGCTTGCTGCTCTCTTCTCCTCATCCCTGGTTCATAGCGAGTTGATTGGCAGGAGCCCAGGGGCATTCGTGAACACAATGCACAGTTGCAGAGTTCAATCTCCAGTTGAAATATGTAAATGACTATCAAAGGAAATCATGTCTGAAATCCCAAATTACCCAAGTGTGATTGTTTGAAATAAAGCATTAAAGAAAACCATGGCTGGAGGAGGGGATAGTTTCAATTAAATCCAAAGCCCGTAAATTTTAAATGAACTTGTTGTGAAGGCAATCTTTAATGAAGGGATTCTCTGAATGACATGTTATGGGAGTGGATGGATCTCGTCAGGGACCATGTCCACTGAAAGCAATGGCACATCACACAGCAGACACAGTTACGCTCTTTTTAAAAAATTACTGGGAAACTTAGTATCGATCCAAGACCAACGGCACAGTACAGAACAACACCAAGATTGAAAAGAGTAGGACAGAAGATGAGGTAAAGCAATAAGTAGTGCTTAGGTGACACCAAGCTTGAGTTTTAGAAATCCATACATTACAGGATGAAGCAAAACACTGAAAGAGCTAAGGATTCCCTCAGTAATATAAAAGCAAAATACTGCGGATGCTGGAAATCTGAAACAAAAACAAGAAATGCTGGATTCACTCAGCAGGTCTGGCAGCATCTGTGGAAAGAGAAGCAGAGTTAACGTTTCGGGTCAGTGACCCTTCTTCGGAACTGCTCTTCCCTCAGCTTTGGTGAAGAATGAGATAGAGTAAGAAATGGTGCGATGATTCTTGATTTCAATGCTGTGAGGTGCAAGTGGATTTACAATAGTATTTGTAACTTTAACAAAACATAAGGAAGATTATTAAAGCAAAAGCCATAGTAGCATTTACAAAACGCCTTCTGGAAACTGGTACTGGCTACACTTTCTTGGTGATCAGTCAAGAGCACAAGGCAGCTCATTTTCACTGCTAGGCAGGAATGGGGTGGTGGTGCTCCGAAATTTGCAGCGCTGAACTCACCACCTCATCCCTGCTCCCAGTCCACCTGCCATCGCTTTGTTGTGCACATTGAGAAATGCAGCCAATCCCGAGTGCATGAAACCAGACCCTTAAAATGGCTGGGGCTGCACACCCAGGACACCAGGCAAGGCTGTGTGATTCCCCTGCCCACCACCAATGAAGTGTCTGCTGAAGGTTAATATGGGTCCCAATAAACAAATTCATGAGGTATTTGAGTGATGCTATGTGCCACTGCTTCCGGTGGACAGAATTCTATTGAGGACACCAGCAGAAAGCAACCAATTCCACTGGAAGACACTGGCTGATTGGATTACAAGGCAGAAATCTAATCAAAGGGAATCACACTGGCCTATAAATTATAAGAGCAAAGCCTGGGTACTATATTCATTATTTTAACCTTAGATTAGACTATTGTGCTGAATCCTTTCACGAGGCATCTGATATGATTTAGATCACACGGAGCTTGCCCATGCTTTGATCAAGGTTGATTCTTTTGATACTGTGGGTTAGTGTTCAGTGACGGAGGACCACACACGATTTCTGGCTCTGACACAGGACCTCACAGGATACCGACCTATTTTAGATGATGGAAGGAGCTCATTATCCTCCATATAACATTACTCTCAATTCTCCTTTGGAGCTCATTAAAAACAGAGATTTTGGGATAGAACGAGATATGTCCTTCATGTAGAATCATGTAATCGTGCAGCACAGAGGGAGGCTATTCAGCCCATTCAGCCTGTGAAAGAACTATCCAATTACTCGCACTCCCCTTCTCTTTCCTCATAACTGTTATTTTTTGCATTTTCAAGTATTTATCCAATTCCCTTTTGAAAGATGTTCGTGAATCTGCTTCCACCATGCTTTCAGGCAGCGGAGGAGGCAGTGGCGTAGTGGTAATGTCACTGGACGAGTAATCCAGAGGCCCAGTCTAATGCTCTGGGGACATGGGTTTGAATCCCACCATGGCAGATGATGAAATTTGAATTCAATTAATAAAAATATGGAATTTAAAAAGCTAGTCTAATGGTGACCATGAAACCATTGTCGATTATTGTCAAAACCCATCTGGTTCACTAATGTCCTTTAGAGAAGGAAATCTGCTGTCCTTACCTGGTCTGGCCCATGTGTGACTCCAGCCCCACAGCAATGTGGTTGACTCTTAACAGCCCTCTAAAATGGCCTAGTTCAAGGGCAAATAGGGATGGGCAATAAATGCTGGCCTAGCCAGCGGCGCCCAAATCCCACGTGCGAATTTTAAAAAAAAATGCAGATCACAACAACTCGCTGAGTAAAAAAATAAATTCTTCTCTACTTCCCTCATAGAAAGCATTCCCATAAAAAGGGGGTCATATCCCTTTAAACACTCACCAAGTATCAATAGAGCACAGTCTCTTTAAATATAGGGACTAGAATGGTACTGAAACATATCAATATATTAATCACATCGCTGTTTGTACTGGCACACACTGAAGTCGAACACTAACTTGAGCCTGAGTGTGCTTAAACTTCAGTAAACATGCACAATTGAGTTTGTTATTATTAGATTATGGCCATTCTGCCAATGCTGCACGTTACTATAGTAATTGATTAAGTAATACAACATAGACTTAACTTTCAAAACTTTCACAGAAACCATGCATGATTAGCACTTTGATTCAATAGCCAGCTAATGTTTTCAGCCTCTATAGAAACCAGCAGTGATCTTGCATCACAAAGAGCAAAAGAGAACACGAGAATGAATACAGGGTTCTGAATCCTGGGGTTGAACTGTTGGAACCCCCCGAAGTCAGGAACAGAGGTGGGGAGCCTGAAAAATACCAGCGCCGGCCGGCCTGTCACTTATAGGATGCCATTCCCAGTGCCAGGAATGTTAATCAGGGCAGGGGGAAGCCGGGACAGGAATCCTGCTCTCCTCCCAAATGAAGCCAACTTACTTAATTAAAAAGCTCGTTAAGAGCTTGTTGGAGGGGGAAGGTGGAATATTTAAAGGCATGCACGGGTTTCAGGTGCTGTCAGTTTCTAATCAGCTTCGGGAGGTGGGAACAGAGTGGGTAGCCAGTCAAGGCTGTCCCAGGGCAGCACCCTGGCCGCATAAAAGGGTCAGCAGGGCAAAGGGGAACATGGCGCTTGGCAAGGAGGTGCTCTTGGTGGTGTGCAGTTGGCAGGAAGAGTGGGTAGTCAGTGCTCAGACATTGAAAGGGATTGTCACTCCCCCTGTTGCAAGGCAGGAGAGCAGGGGACAAGGCTGACATTCAAAATAGAATGGCCATCGGTCCAAAAGGAAGGCTACAGCTGGCACTGGGGGGCATGACTGTCAGATTTTGGGCCCAGACATGATGAGGGGCAACACCCTCCACAGAGGCATGGAGAGAAAGGAAGGGCAAGAAGACAATGGAGGCCATACCCTCAACACAGGAACTAGCGCCAAAGACCGAGCTATCCGTAGATGACCAAGATCCAGTGCTGCAGGCAACTGTGACTCTCCAGGCAAATGGTCACAGAGATTTGTGCCCATGTCGTCAAAGACCTCACACCTCACAGCACTTTCACCATGCCCTGTCAATGGCTGCCAAAGTCACTGTGGCCTTGAAATTCTTTGCTTTTGGCTCCTTCCAAGGATCAGCTTCGTGCCATCTCGTTAGCAGCTGCACACCAGTGCCTTTCGCAGGTCACTGATGCCCTCTTACCAGAGCTGGATAGCACATTCATTTCACCAAAGACATGGCCTTGTAGTAACAGAGGGCATTGGGTTTCAACCCTGTAACAAGATTCCCCCAGGTGCAGAGCATCATCGGTGGCACCCATGTGGCCATCAAGGCACCCAGCGAATGACCACTCAGATCCATCAACAGGAAGGGCTTCCACTCCCTCAACGTCCAACTGGTCTGCAACCACAACAAGAGCTTCCTCCATGTGTGCGCTCGCTTTCCTGGAAGCTGCCTTGACTCCTTCATCCTCTGACAGTCCAAGCTACTTTAGAGCTTCACTCCAACTCCCAAAGTGCATGGATGAATCCTAGGGGGCAAGGGATATCTCGCAGACTTGGCTACTGACCCATCTGTGGGCATGTCGGACAGAGGCACAGAGGAGATACAACCAATGCCATCTGCTCACTAGGAGAACCATTGAGCAGGCCATTGGGCTTCTGAAGATGCAATTCCAGTGCCTGGACCAGTCGGGAGGTTCCTTCCTCCCTCAAGGGTGTCAGTCATTGTGCTGGTCTGCTGTGCTCTTCATAACATGACCCTCCAGAGAGGTGTGGACCTTGAGGACGTTGAGGCCCTGGAAGGAGAAAGCTCATTGTGGGAGGAGCAGCAGGTGAGAGGAGGAGGAAGAGGAGGTGGAGGGAGATGACACTGAACAGAAAGGTGTCCCTGCCACATGATGAGGTGACCTCCTCCTGCCACCCTCTAGGAAGAGGACTTCCCTCCACTCTCTCATGGCCTCCAGCATTGGATCCAGTTCAGCATCAATGAACCGAGAGGCAGCCCTGCCCTGGGTGTCAGGCCTCTTGCTCTCCTGTGTCATCTTTGGTGCTGTGGAAGTCTTTGGCCCAATAAGCAGATCCCTCCCTTAGGACAACCAGCAGCCTCAGTGATGGCTGCCGTGGGAGTCTAATTGAGTCCCACACTTACGGCTGTATATTGTGCAGGAGGTGCGGCTCCTGGCGCTGGGCTGAAAAGGCGGGGAAACCCCGCCTCCGCCTTTTCATGCCCTGCCCCATCCCCCGGAGTGATCTTTTGGTCATTTTGATTCAAAGTTTTAGGAGGTGGGATCCCCGTCCCTTGGATCCCGCCTACAAGGACTGCTGGCCAATCAGAGGGAGTGGTGGCAACTGCTGGTATTACAGAAGCCTCGGAATGAGGCCCAGTGCTAGAACCCTGAAACAGGGGTAGTTGAGGCGAGATCGCCCCAGCAAGTGGGGGGTTGAGGGTGGAGTGCGGGGGGTGGTCATTCAGTCCTGGGGGATGGGTGCCCGGGGGTAAAGTTGTTCCCAGTGAGGGTCCTCCATCGGCCACAAATTGCCCAAGGAGGAGGGACCCCCCCCCCCCAAAACACGCAGGGAGGGCGCCTCGTTTTACAAGGCCTCCCCCGTTGCTGGTAATATCACAGTGGTGGCAGGAAGAGGCCCTTTATAGGCTACTTAAGAGCTTCAATTGGCCTCTGGACAGCAAGGCTGTCGTGGGCCTATTCCATCTCTGGGAAGATCACTGGGCGATGTGGAGGCGATGGGCCCTTCACCCAGCCGCTAACCCCCACCGCCCGCCACCCGTCGTGATACTCCATGCGTCCCCCCCCACCCCCGGCCTCCATTCCTGCTCCCACGGGCTCTAAGTGGACAGGAAACCTGTCTCCATATGTTAAGGACTCTCCCACATGAAAATTCTGACTTTAATCAGTTTTGCACTGGAGGCGGGTTTCTGACCTGAAAATAAACCTTCTTTCCTGACTCCGTGGCAAAACCTCACTCTTTGGTTTCTATGGCTCTCTGAACCAAAAGTATAAATTCGATATTGGAACTTCTTCATGGAACGATCAGTTTGCTTGGCAGCACCAGCTATCTGAACATGATTACCTATCATAGCATTTATTGTTCAGAACCTTTAATGCAGTAAAATGTACTGAGGAGTTGGCGTCAGATGTGTTAGAATGGGTGGGAAATTATGGGAGGCTGCAATGTGGCCAAAGTGAAGAGATGGGTTTTAGAAAGGTTTTTGAAAATAGGTAAGGGATATCTTAAGACAGAGAGATTTAGCACTAGAGTTCCAGAGAGTAAGCACATGGTAACCAAAGGATTTTCTACCAATAGATTGCAGAACATGTAGCAGATCAGAGTTCAAGGATGGAAGTGGCCGGAAGAGGTTTCAGGGGAGATAGGAACAGGGGCTGGAAGAGGTTGGAGAAGTGGAGTAGAGTGTGGCTGAAGGAGGTTGGAGCGAGAGCGCAGTGTGGCTGGAACAGGTTGGAGAGATAGTGGAGTGTGGCTGGAGGAGGTTGGAGAGATAGTGGAGTGTGGCTGGAGGAGGTTGGAGAGATACTGGAGTGTGGCTGGAGGAGGTTGGAGAGATAGTGGTGTGTAGCTGGAGGAGGTTGGAGAGATACTGGAGTGTGGCTGGAGGAGGTTGGAGAGATAATGGATTGTGGTTAGAGGAGATTGGATAGGGGTCTGGGAGTAGGGTTAGAAGAGGCTGGAGAGGCAGGGTCCATCTCGTTCACCTTCCACCATTCTGGTAGTCGCAAAACGTGATAATGGACTTGTTGATTAATTATAGCAATCAATTTGTCTATAACAGACCCAGACATGAGGCAAGGAAGTCTTTGGGAACCATAGGTCCAAAGTTACCTTCCAAACATGTTGCACTTACCATGTCATGTCTCGGGTTACTCATACTCTGTCCCAAAATATTACTTTATGAAAGAAATCTCTCTAATTGGCATTTGAATGAATTAATACTAGCTGCTTCCATCTTCCTGGGGACCCAGCTCCATAGATTAACCACTTGCTCACAGAAATATTGTTTCTGCAGATTAGTTTTGAATTTACCCCCCTTCAAGCATCAAACAAGCATCATTCTAACAAATCAGCTCATTATATAATGAACTTGAAACTAAAGGAAATGAATCAAGGGTTTAGTTTATTGTAATAGATCTCTGGCACTAACTGCTCAATGGCAATATTTAACAATAGAACTGGGGAATAATTCCCTTGGGATGAGCCAATATGAACCTCAGTGTTTATCTAACTGAAGGGTTATTGCTACATAGACTCTCTTGATGTTTTACTTTATGACCCATGACTGCACTCTGCTTGCTATTTTTCACTCAACTATGGAGTCATTTAAAAAAATAATTCCAGTTGGCTCTTTTTGAAATCACACTATTTGAAGGGGCACTTTCACATATTGAGATATTTCAAAAGACATGTGTTGGAACTGAGTTAGAGGGAGCTTAATTTTGGATTTAACTGTCCTCTATACCTGCCCTGGGAGCACTTGATGCTGTCACTGGGTTTCAGAAATGGCAAGCTTTCCATTTCCCAGTGCTAACATTGAATAGTGGAAAATTCAACAAAAAGAAAACTCACTACAGAAGCTTCTCATCTGTTGTAGCCTTTTTTGGTTTAATTTCGGGGGTGGGTGATTTACCTTGAGCTTTTTCCAGGAACCTACTGCATTTGAATACTCACCATTGCCCCTCAAAAATGGCAATTGTTTATAAATATGCCACTTGTTGTCGGTTTGGATGGGCAATCAATCTTTTGGAGGCAAAAATAGGGTGAAGCACCTTTAAAGGAGATGGTAAAGAGGGGGAGGCAAGTAATTATTAATAGTACAGTTCCACTGGCACAGAACTCCCTGACCAAGTAGGTAAAAATGTAAGGTTAAATGTAGAAGATTTAAGACAGAGAGCATGAAAAACATTTTGGCACCGGAGGTTGTGAAGCTTTGCAATGCACAACTGCCGTTGGAAGGGTTGAAGCAGAGACCACACCAATGCTTAAGAAAAGGTGAGGTAAGTGGTTGAAAGAAAGGGAGAAATCAAAGAATTTGGGAATAGGGAAGGCACAAATGATTAAGACTACTGCTCGTGTGAAGGGTAAACACCAACAACTCGTTGGGCCAAACAACTTGTTTCTCTCTTTCAATTTTTATGCAGTCTTTCTTGTATAAACTTCGATAGCGAATGCTGGCAGGCTGTGTTGCTCTGGAAAGCATCACTCCCAAGCTTGATGTTGTCATCCTATATGTTCAACATGAACTTTGCAACAACTGTTACAGGGTAGTGAGATGTTCCTTCACCCCCACCCCCACTCCATAGTTTAGGAACATGCAACCTGATTAATGCATCCCAAACGCTACCCTGGCTAAGTCGGGCTAACTCAGCACAAACTGGAGACCAACCCAAGAACTTTCGTGCTCAGTATGGCTGAGTATCACAGTACACTTACTCACCAAGCCAATGGCAAACCTAAGGCAGTGGTTTCACCACAGACGTTTACACCAACATGGAATTGACAGTAAAAACTCACCACCTTACACTTAGGAGCCAATTCCAAAAAAGGAAAGCGTTACACACATCGACATTCCATTGTGTGGGCTCAAACTTCAGCTCCCACAACACAGTATTGAATAGAGAAGACAAATTGCCATCTGAAAGTAACGTCAAAAATGACACATTCTGGGAGAGCTCGCAGTAAACCATGTGGTGTAATCATAATGTATAGAATATACCTTAAGTTACATAGCTGTGTGATCTGAATAAATGACAAGGCTGTGGGGAAGGTGAGTGACTTGTTATTATTCCAAAACTATCACTTTCAATGCCTGTGGATTCTTTCATGCAACACTGTGGTACTCATGGTGGCAGGCACACTACATTGGGCAAACACAGAAATTCATGGGATTTGTTGTGAGATAGCATGTTCCCAGCTATTGGCCAACTCATCTTTCAATGGGCTTCAGCTATTTATTGCATTGTGGCTACAGCAGCCTCTTTACATAAACACTCAACCATCACACTGTGAACTGGCTGTTTGCCTCTACCCAAAGCAATGCAAACTATTAAAATCTTATAGGAATTAGTCGATACAACAATATCAGCTTGTATTTATACAGCGCCTTTAACATAATAAAAAGTCCCAAGGCGCTTCACAGGAGCATTATAAAACAAAACATGACACTGAGCCCCAAAAGGAGATCTTGGTCAGAAAAGAGGCAGGTTTTAAGGAGTGTCTTAAAGGAGGAAAGCAAGGTAGAGAGGCAGAGAGGTGAGTATTCCAGAGCTTAGGGCATAGGCAAATGTTAAAAAATGTTTAAAAAAAGGGACAAGTTAACATAGTCACTCCAAGACATTCACGCACACTGTCTGATCCAAACAGTTTGGGCACGATGCAGGAAATTACCCCTCAGCTATTTGCTTTGAAAGTGTTGATCCTCATACGTGTATAAGTAGAGGCTACAGGAGTCTACCTGTGAAAACATGCTGTTCACGCCTTCCATCTGATCATTTTCCAACAGGTTAAAAAAAACACTTGAATGGTGAAAACGCACAGAAAAGCCATCAGGCCAATCCCTTGTGTCAGGGGTCTGAGTTATGAGAAGAGAACCTGGGGTAATTTTATCTTTGGGTCACAGTGCCTCACACAAAGGGCATTATTCATGATTAAGCCTTGACCGTGTCATTGTCAGAAGGCAATTTTACTCTACGCGGTGACAAAGCTGAGCCTGGTCTTTAATTTGATGTCCAGATATGTACACTTCCAGCAGGGGTTGCTAGACAGAGATTGGGGGTGGGAACACTGGAGGATTTTCTCCTCGCTAATTCAGGGGCACAGCCAACTCTGGAGACCCCCCTTACTGCCTTCTGGTTGTGATCAGCTAGCTCATTGAGAATCAAACCTGGGACTTTCCTGATGAATGTGGCTCAGTTACTCACTGGATAGACTTGATAGGTGAGATTTTAACTCACTCAAAACTCACTTATACAAAGTTAAAATCGGGCCCAATAAGTCATCAAGGAAGTGGGGTAGCTGGGATCTTTTACCCTGTAATATACCCTAGAGATGGGAGAACTGCAAATGGGTGTCACCAATAGCACATTGTCAAGGTAAAACTGTCAGGCATGGAGAATCCAAAGCCCCAGACTTATTTCTAGCTTTGGACTGATCCCTTCTTTTCCACGGCAGGGATAGAAGTTGTTGACATGTTCTGAGCCTTTTATTATGTGGCTGTGATTGTTAATGGTTGATTGATGTGACACGTCAGGATGAAAGAAAACAAGGTCACCGAAAGGAATATCACTTCTGTTAAAACCAAACAAAAGTTGCTTATGTATTGTAGTTGGACTCGTATTCCTACACACAGGTCTCACACAGATGACCTTACCTTCAGATTGCAGCCAGCTGCACGGGACTCACGGGTCAGGAGCCGACAGTCCTCGCATGGATCTCAGTGCAACATAAAAGCAATTATAAATACTGCACAATACCCGCACCCCCCCAGCTCCCTATTGACCAGGCTCAGTGAAGCACTCTGAATGAAGATCAGAACTTCATTGACAATTAGCAATTCAGTGTATATTTATCAGTGTAATTAATAATCAGCTTTGACACAAGCCAGAGCTTACACCATGGTTGACAACTGACTGTCAACAAGGACTGTTTCTCACTGACAAGCTGTCAAACAACAATAGCAGCTTGCATTTATATAGCGCGTTTAACACGATAATAATGTCCCAAGGCACTTCACAAAAACTTAATGAGACAAAAACTGACACCAAGTCAAAGAAGGAGACATTAGGACAGATGACCAAATCACTTGGTCAAAGAGATAGGTTTTAAGCAGGCATCTTAAAAGAGGAGAGAGAGAGAGAGAGAGACAGTGAGCTTTAAAGACAGAATTGCAGATCTTGGGACCTAAATGTCTGAAGGCATTGTGGAGTAATTTGAGAAGAGTTACTCATTTGAATCAAAATGTTACAATTCAACTGATCATTTGAAAGATTGTATTTAGAAGGAACTCGGCAATATCAGCTTCCCCATTAGTTTGGTTGAGTTGTTAAGCCATAGAGACCATACAGTAGGTGCCATCTTTGATTGCCATCCTGCTCTGTTAACTGATCTCGGCCAGGGTAGTCAGGGTATGACAGTTTTCCTCAGTTCCCCTGTGCCTGGCAGTGGAAAATGTGTCCTGATTATTATCCAGTGACTAGCCCCTCTCCTCCTCCCACCCGCTGGTAAGTGTGGTTGCCAGTTGAGAACAGGATTAAGCTAATCTATGAGGCTCTTCCAAGGTTTAAACAGCTTATTGACCCTTGACGAACAGTCACTCCAGTGATGCAGAGGAAAGAGGCAAGAAAAGGGGAACAAACTGGGAAAAAATGAAATGGACACTTAATTATAAACTGAATTATCCCAATCAGTCCGTTTGGGATTCAATTACCAGAAACTTGAAGTAGCTGAAATAGAACCCTTTAGTTTTGGTTGAGATCATCTCTCTGTGCAGATTGGCCACTCATTCATCGACCTTCCCAGGAGTTCCTCTGCCAATATGGTGGCTGGTCAGAGTGTTTTGCTACATCACAACATTCATCATTTGCTGCACTCCACAAGTAATTCATTGTGTGAGCTCGCTTGACAATTTTCAGCTGTGGCTCAGTTGGCAGCACTCTCACCACTGAATCATAAGGTTCTGGGTTCAAGTCCCACTCCTGTGCTTGAACACAAAAATCAAGGCTGACACTCCCAGTGCTGTAATGAGCGACTGCTGCACTGCTGATGAGACGTTAAACCGAGGCTCCATCTGCCTGCTTGAGTGGATGCAAAAGATCCCATGACACTATTTCGAAGAAGAGCAGAGGAGTTATCCCCAGTGTCCTGGCCAATATTCATCCCTCAATCAACATTATAAAAGCAGATTATCCGGTGATTATCAAATTTGTGGGAGCTTGCTGTGCACAAATTGGTTGCCATGTTTCCCACATTACAGCAGTGATTACACTTCAAAAGTACTTCGCTGGCTGAAAAGTGCTTTGAGACATCTGATGGTTGTGAAAAATGCTATATTGATGCAAATCTTTATTTCAATGGGATATTGTACTATGATAATCAAGGACTATTTGTGATGGGAACTACAGTAACACATGTAAGTACCTGTTTAATATAGAAATAAATTCAAACTCAAGGGGTGAATGTGTAGCTGGAGGGAATGTCCAATTAATACTGGTCTGCCTCCAATATAGTATCAGCCGATGGTTGGGTATCTGTCTCCACCCATAACACCAGGCAATACAGATAGAAATATATCTGATATTTTGAAAGGATGCACAGCTATATTAATGCAAGGTGTTGATGTCTAAAAAGCCTTTTGTGTCAGTGACTACACATTCTCTATACAAATGTACCATTTAGGAATCTCTCCCCCTTCCCAAACAATATAAACACATATTCAGAATTAAGGAACCATTAGAGTTGACAAACCCCCGTCACTGAAAATGGTAGCCAATTAAACCATTAGTAGACTCCATGTAATCCCATTAACAGTTTCCCTTCAAAGACCAGCAACAAAACAAGAGAAAGAGGAAATGGAAAGCAAAATCATAAATTAACAGTCACACATTAATTACTGGTGAATGATCAGATGCATTTTGTTGACTTTGTTGTCTGTGCATGCGTGCTGTTTGCAAGTGTATAATTACCTGGCACTGATTCAGTTTGCACTGTGACTCACCTGAGTGCTGCAGAGGGCTCCAAATCCCAGCACCATCCCAGCCAGCAGCCAAGATTTCCAGCAGTACCATCTCCTGAACAAAGTGGGGGGAGGGGGTGATGGGGGAGACACACACATTAAGAAGGCAAATGAAGAGAAAGTCCTCACAATTCCCCCTCCCAGTAGCCAACTTTCACTGCCCATATTAAGTTGCATTCTCCATCAAATTACAACCATAACAAATTTTTGCAGGCATCTCCTCAGTATCAGTCATGAAATTAACTGGATTATTCAAACACTTAGATATTCAGAAGTACCAGCCAGCACCCGATGGTCCAGGGAAGTATTTCTTTAATAAAAAGACGTATGAAAGGACACATGCACTGTTTTTAAAGCTTCAAAGGGTTAACGCTGACAATATATTCAGTATCAATGATAGGACACGATTCTGCTGGTAGCAGGATAGAATACTTAAACAAAGTGAACATACCAGGAACGCAGACGGAGCATGCTTGATCCCATCCGTATGATCTCAGTGTGAGAACTTATCTGGCACTGTCATCTCGTAGCTTCATTCTCAGCCAAATCTTCAAAATCGATTGCCCGCAACATTGACAATTCCCAAACTTGCAAATGTCTCAAGGACTTCCGACTGTCCCGCTGCTCCCGATGGACACTGTGCTGTCGATGGCGATCAATTTGTAATATTGAGTCGTATTAAGTGCAACCAGAATCCAGTCGTGTCTTTCTGGGTTGAAGCTTTGCGTAATTTAAAGTGGTCATTTAATAACTTTCCCCCAGCAATCACTCGTTGCTCTCCTAAAGATTTAACTACAGCTCCTTAATGATTAAGAATATTATTCCTCCAAGTTTCATCCTTCTCAGAATATTTCTTTCCCTTTGAAATCCAAACACGTGTTTTACTGACCACTTGTGCTGACCTTTTTAACTAACCACACACACACACAGGTAGATGATCTTGCTGGATCCATTTAGGTGGAAAATTCCAAGCATCGATGACCGTCTGGATGCTGAAAACTTTAGGAGTGGCGCAAAGTTTTGAAACTTCTTGCAGCTAAAAATCCCTAGAAGTGAAGAGATTTTTTTTTCCGGGTGTCTCATGTATGTATCAGTGCTTGTTAAATAGCAACAGCCCGTCTCAGAGAACTGAGATACATATTCATGAAATGGGCGTGTTTTGTTTAAAGGGACAGCATCTCTTTCGGATGTAATCGTTTATATGTCTCCATATGTGTGTGTATATAAGTACTGGATGAGCAGAAATTTTCTCTTGTTAAATATTGGAAGACCAAAACCAGTGCCTTCGGTCCCCGCTATAAAACCCGTTCTCTAGCTACCAATTCCATCCCTCTCCCTGGCAAATGTTTGAGGCTGAACCAGACAGTTCACAACCTTGGTGTCATATTTGACCCTGGGATTAACTTCCGACCACATATTTGTCCATCACTAAGATCGCTTATTTCCACCTCCTCAACATTACCTGCCTCTGCCCCTACCTCAGCTCAAGTGCGGCTGAAATCCTTAACCCCCAGACTTGATTAGTCCAATGCACTTCCAGCTGGCCTCCCACATTCTACCCTCCTTAAACTTGAGGTCATCCTATATTCTACTACCTGTGTTCTTACTCACACCAAGTCCCATTCATCCATTATCTCTCTGCTTGCCGACCTACATTGGCCTTGGGACATTTTATTATGTTAAAAGTGCTATATCAATGCAAATTGTTGTAGTTTAGAAGAGGTAATTTGAGGAAAGAGGGTGCCAGACTGGATTGTCAATCCGAACTGAAAACAAACGCTAGAGAAACTTCTCTGTGTTGCCCATGGGAACACAGAACAAACCCAATTACCTCAGAGTGCATTGGCAATGATGTAGGCATTGTTATGGGGATCTGCAGGGTCTGGAGCTTATGAAGCTCAATCCAGTGGTAGAGGTTTGCAGCTGCAGTCATAACCGTGTGTCACAGAATGGTGATGCCTAAATGAGGAGCTTGTGATGTGCATAGCAAATTAACATTTGAACTTTGATCCATGGGCCTCATGCAGTCCCCAACACTGGTCATTCGTCTGCAAAGCCCAGGCATCTCAGTCCCATTTAGATTTTTTATGCATCTTAGTAAATTGAGGAATTATATGCAAATGAGTGAGAGCATGGATTTAAACTTTATACATGGCCCGCGATGCTCTATGGCATGTTTTCATCTAGCCCACAGTCCTAAGTTACCTCTGCTGTATAAATATTATTCTGGTAATTGCTGTTAATGTTTATGTGGCATGTACATTTGGTTATGTTTGCAGTTTATCCTACAACACTTGTCTGATTTATGTTATGGTGTAAAGGCTCTCCCTGGTGGGCCAAGTGACGTATAGACCTATTGCTCATAGCAATTACTTTTGGGAACCAGGTTGAGGGGCGACGCATCTGTAGTTCCCATTTACTGGGTGGACAGGAAAGATAAAGGCGGAAGGGGGCTGCAAGTTAATTGACCCCATTTCCCTGATAGTACAGGAGGTTAAAGGTTATATATCAGCAGCATTGATTGCGCTGGGGCAATTAGAGGTGAGTATTCATCCAAGGGTTCAATTTCCCTTAGATATTTTGGATTGATCTCATTTGCATCCACCTTCTTTCTCCTTCCTTTATTAGTTTTCAATTGTTCCCCAAAGCATTTAAAAATCAGAGTTTGGAAATCCTAAATTAGTCTGGTGTCCTGAGTTCCAAAATATAAAAAGGAACCTGACCACTCATTCCTCGAAATTAGAAATCCCTATTTTCTTTCCAATGGCTTCTCCTTCCCTTCCTTGAGATAACCAACTCTTCCTTGTAGTGTGGCTCCACAGTTGCTGGTTGCCCCTTGGTGATTTGACCATGCGCCTGTTCCTCATGGGTGAGCTCAGGTAGTAGGTGTTGGCAGGCTGTTCAATGACGGGAAAAGGGAAGGGGGAGTATGCAGGTATGGAGGATTTTACAGTCAACCCTGGTTTTCTGCTCATGTAACAAACATTCACATAAACACCATTCCAGCAGGGGTCAGTGGAGAGCTGGTAAGGGGCCAATTTTTCTCTTATTAACTATGTTATCAGCTGTGACACCCCTATCAACAGCCCCTAGCTGAGCTCACTAACTCAGGACCTGCTGGGGATTAAATCAGCATCGTCATTGTTTTTAGCGGCCAGTCTCTCACCAAATCATTTTCTATCTATAACCATGTTATCAAAACAAATCTTTTCCAACAGCAGATTGCTGGTAAGTGGACACATTCTTGTCGCTTACACATTTTACTTTCTGGAGTCAATGGGAATCAGGGGGAAAACTCTCCACTGGTTGGAGTCATATCTAGCACAATGGAAGATGGTTGTGGTTGTTGAAGTTCAATCATATCAGTCCCAGGACAGCACTGCAGGAGTTCCTCAGGGTAGTGTCCTAGGCCCAACCATCTTCAGCTGCTTCATCAATGACATTCCATCCATCATAAGGTCAGAAGTGGGGATGTTCGCTGATGATTGCACAATGCTCAGCAGCATTCGCGAGTCCTCATACTGAAGCAGCCCATGTCCATATGCAGCAAGACCTGGACAACATCCAGGCTGGGGCTGATAAGTGGCAAGTAACATTCGTGCCACACAAGTGCCAGGCAATGACCATCTCCAACAAGAGAGAATCTAACCATCTCCCCTTGACATTCAATGGCATTACCGTCGCTGAATCCCCCACTATCATCCTGGGGGTTACCATTGACCAGAAACTGAACTCGACCAGCCACGTAAATGTTGTGGCTACAAGAGCAGATCAGAGGCTAGGAATTCTGTGGTGAGTAATTCACCTCCTGTCTCCCCAATGCCTGTCCACCATCTACAAGGCACAAGACAGGTGTGTGATGGAATACTCTCCACTTGCCTGGATGGGTGCAGCTCCAACAACACTCAAAAAGCTCAACACCATCCAGGACAAAGCAGCCCACTTGATTGGCACCGCATCCACCACCCTCAACATTCACTCCCTTCACCACCGACGCACAGTGACAGCAGTGTGTACCATCTACAAGATGCACTGCAGCAATGCACCAAGGCTCCTTTGACAGCACCTTCCAAACCCGTGACCTCTACCACCCAGGAGGACAAGGGCAGCTGATGCATAGGAACACTGCCACCTGCAAGTTCCCCTCCAAACTGCACACCATACTGACTTAGAACTATATTGCTTTTCCTTCACTGTCGCTGGATCAAAATCCTGGAACTCCCTTCCTAACAGCACTGTGGGTGTACCTACACACCAATGACTGCAGCAGTTCCAGAAGGCAGCTCACCACCACCTTCTCAAGGGCAATTAGGGATGAGTAATAAATGCTGGCCTAGCCAGCGATGCCCACATCCCACAAATGAATTTTTAAAAATCCCAAATTGCACACAATCCCTTTCTACAGAACATGTTGCATAAATCCTACCATTTTAACTGATGTCTATAATGCAACCTATTCAGTGGCATTTTTGCAGCTTTTAAGGATAGAATGTAAACAATACAACTTCCTCAAGACTGACTCAGAGAATGAGATAACATTCTACAACACACTAATTTGCTACAATACTGTAGCGTACTCTGCCATGGATTGAAATGATTTTAATTACGTCCATGAAAGAAAAAATTAAAAAAAGATTTGCATTTATATAGTGCCTTTCACAACCTATGGATGTCCTAAAGTGTTTTACAGACGATGAAGTACTTCTGAAGGGTGGTCAGTGTTGTAATGTAGGAAATATAGCAGACAATTTGTGCACAGCAAGCTCACACAAACAGGAATGTGATATATGACTAGACAATCTGTTCTTTCTCAGTGAAGCTGGTTGAGGGATAAATATTGGCCAAGACACTTGGGGAGAATCCATGCTGCCCCATGCTGATCCTATAGTTAAGGCAGACCTTTCAATTCTCTCTCATTTCAATAATGACATTTCATTTCTGAATTATCAACTTCATTTATCAGTCATGGTATGTTTGTATTAAACAGAATGAATGGTTTATGACAACTCAAAGTCTCTGAGGCCCTGAAACAGCCCCTGAATCCCCAGCAAATTCAGCTGCACTTCATGCCTTTTTACACTTGGTCGATCCTTCATTCACAGAAAGATTTTCCTTAGGTTTAATAAGTTGAAGTGTCACCCAGAGAGACAGGAAGTGAGGGAGAGGTAAGAGTTCTAAATGATCCTGGCACTTCCTCCCACAATTAAACCATACAGAGTATCAATGGAAGAGCCTAAGGAGCATGTGACCTGGACATGTTTGCCAAAGAATGGAAGAAATAAAGTGGGGGAATGATCAGTGGCCCAGGCAAAGAGACGGGAAGAATCAGCCATGGTATGTATGTCTAATTGTGATTCAGAGACTGTTGCTGGCAAAATAAACAGGTGATTCTTGGGTGAGCACAGGCTCAGGGGCAGTCCTATACCCTCCATGATAGGATAGCCCATTCGCACAAGCTGTTTCTACTCATAAAAAAGATGGGTTCTTTCAGTCAAGTACTGTGTGGCAGTCAGTGCCCTTTGGCCTGTATCAAATTTAGGTAAGGGGTAGCCATGATGAGAACAGTCTGCTTGCCCTGCAAGCAGGCAATGTGGCAGGGGAGGAGGGAGCAGAGGCAGAGGGAGCGGGGGCGGTGGGAGCAGAGGCGAAGGAAGCGTAGGCAGAGGGAAGGAACATCAAAGCTAATGTTTGAAGACAGGAGGCTGAGAAAGTTGAAGTAAAAGTGAGGGAAGTGAGGACTAAATTCATGGGAAAGTTGCGAAACGTGGAATTTTATTGTGGCTATTTTGTTTCAATAAACCTAAAAATAAATCATTTAGTGAAACCTTTTGCAGAACACGTCCAAAGTGATATCATTGTGAAATAATTTCTATTTTGGAAATCTTTAGTCATATAAAATTATGCAAGTAATTGTATAATAGAAATCTTTTCCTAATATGTCTCTTCTGGCAACTAAATATCATTTTCTGGGAAACAGGTTTTCCTTTTTCAGGAAATCAGTACACTAACAAATTCATTTTGGAGTGAATCCAGTGGAGATTTAGCTCTACACTACCCGTTGTTCTCTAGCCTCAGGTGTTCTAACACAGAGGGAAAGAAATTGTATTGTGCCAGAAACGGAGCATGATTCCAATGCATCGTGATTCCAATGCAGCACATGGTGCATGTGTCCAATGAGGCCGGAGGCAGGACCACTCAAAATTGGTCTGCTAGCCTTATTTTCCTACTACCGGTAAGTGGCAGGCACTATGTGTGCTCCCAGCCACTGGTTGCAGAGGCAGAGCAAAGTTTGGTGGGCTGGGGTGCATGTAATCGGTAGGGGGGTTTGCTCCGATACTGGCAGCGGCTTGCCAATATAATATGGTAGCGGGAGGAAGCACACCTGCTCTTCCTGGCTCCATAATAATCTAAGCAAAAATAGTTCACATTACCTTCTGGGTGACAGTCTCTAGTTGTCCCTTTAAGGAGCGTTACTTGGGCTGCATAACACTTGAAAAAAACTGACCATAGTGCCCACGGCGCACACTGTGATCAGTCACATTCAAATTCTGGAAAGGGGGCCTCACCCTGCCCTTAGGCTCCCTATTTGTACAAATATAAGGCCTAATGCCTATTTTAGCCATGGGCCTGGAGACCTATGGAATAGCCATTACGAAGAATGAACACGTGCATGCCACCCACCATAATGGACTTTTAGGCACCCATTTTACACCTGTAAACCGGGTGCAGAGTGATCCAATTTCTATGCCAAAATTCAGCCCCCTTCCACCCACCTACCCCCGCTCCTCTTTTTTGGTTTTCCAACCACTTTGACAGCTGTATCAGCACAAAGTAAATAGTGTGACAGCAAAGTCTGTAAACACTGCTGACCTCTGAACTCTTCTGAGTGGTGCCCTGAGTCAGCATACCATTGTGACTCCAAGTACAAGGGTAAGCTAGACTTGCTCTCAGCCAGCCTTTTTCAGTGGGTTTCTTAATTCTTGTTGTACTGCAATTTTCTTTCTCGACTCTGTGTTAGTCTTTCTCTTTTTCTCCATCTTCCTTTTGACATATGTGTATTTTCTGCCAGTTTCTGGATGAATGTGTCCAACATGATTGGAGGTACCAGTAAAATAAAGAGATTTTATTGGCATCTGCTATTCAGACTGGTTCCACAGGATGTTCCTCCAAAACAAACTATTTGGATGCCAACCTTCTGACTGGGCCATGGTTGTTACTGCCCTCAAAGAATGACCAACCTAATTTACCTCTCCAAGTTTCTTGGATCAGAAGGTCATCAGACATTACAAGTAACACTTGCATTGAGGGTTCTGAAGCCTTTGACAATGTAGCTTAGGGTTAAACCATTCAATAGCTGGTCATTTGGCGGCTCTGTAATCAAAGAACCTGATCTTGGTGATCTGTTGTGCATCTTCAGCATTTCAATTACATGACTTCTCTTCCCTTCCAGTGCTTGTTAGTTCACATTACCTTCTGGGTGACAGCCAAGTGATGATATTAAGTTAGTTTGTTTCACTGTATTAATATCAGCAATGTATAGAGTTCATAATAATACTGTGGAACTTAAGAAAATAGAAAACATGGTTCAAGAAAAGACCTACATACTCACTCCGTATGTTCATCTTGCATAATTGAGTCTACCGTAGATTCTACCTACCGCATTTGATTTTCTGGGGGATATTTCTGCTTAAATACCTGCCGATTCTCAAAGATATTTAAGTGAAATTCTAGACTCTTTACCCATTCCCATATTGCCACTATTCATCCCAATTAATCAGAGACTGTGACCACCAATCCCCAGCAGTACAGGAACCATATTGTCCATCATTGGAGAGCTTAATTATTTCAGTCTAAACCTTTCCCTATAACCACCAGATCTGATTCTCAACCAGGTATTTAGACCATTCTTTTTTGCATGACCCGATTGACATAGCATCAGTTACTTTTGCTGGTTCCACATGACCATTACTTCATAGGAGAAGAAATTTTAATCTTTAGTCTAGCTTGAGATTTGTTAACTTCGAATATATGTTACTCTGAAGCTGGCCAACAGGACGTGTGTGAAAATGATCCAGAAATGATTTCCTTCTCCTCTCATTGGTGATGTTGGTCTTCATCAGAGCCTCCCTATAGTATTATGCAGAGAATTGCAAGGTGAATGTATGAACTGCCATTCTGTTGCTCCATTGTCTACATGGCAACAGTGACTGCACTTCATTGGATTTGGAGGATGTGATAGATGCAAGTCCTTCCGCCTTTCTTGAATATTTGAAGGAGAGGAGAATGGAACTAATTGGATAGCTCTTTCAATGAGCCAGCCAAATGGCCTCCTTCTGTGCTGTATCAGTCAATGATTCTCCTTCCCCCCTTCCTTCCTCCCTTTCCTCCCAACTTTCTTCACATTTAACCAAAAACAGAAATAAAGAACCTTACAAAACTTTGATGGAGAGCCATGTTTGGAATTAATCCTTCAAGTGCCAGTATACCAAGGAGATTCCTAGCTCTTTAGAATACCTATTTCTAAAGATTTTAGCTTACATCTTGATCTTGGAACAAACCTTAAAATGACAGTAATAAAGTTACTCTGATGTAGGGAGTAGCCATATCATTGTGATATTAGCTTATACAATTAAACACCAATAAAAATCTTAATTTTCTCCCCCATCCTCCATTTTTCCCCATTCTGTCTCATCCATATCTGATTATTTTAACATTATCTTTCCTTATATTCCAGCTAATATAATCTGTTCTATAACTAATTTATCATTTTTAACTTAAAAGTACTTTATTCACCTAATGGTGCCTCTGGGTCATTTGTCTGATTATGCTCCTGTGATGCATCTTGTGGTCTTTTACTATGTTAAAGATGCTATATAAATGTAAGTTTGTTGTTGCTGTTTGGCGGTGGGACCCACACAGGAAGACATTGGCTTCTAATTGACAGAAAACTGACTCCAGCCACTTGAATGCCAGAATGTCAGCGATTGACACGTTGCCCTGATCAACCTCTGATATGTGTTTAACATGTCAAACCAGGGAGGTAAGGGAGGTATGCTCCAGCAGGCAGCTTCTCATCAACGATGCCAGCAGTCTGATTGTACCCGCAGGGGATCATTTGGCTCTGGTGTGGCAAGGGTTAAACCAGACACAAAATAATTAAATTCAACTTATTTGAATGTGATTTTTTTTTTAGCACTGAAATGATTGTGAGTGCTGTCATTACAAAACCTTGGATAATATTACTTTAGGAAAATTGTTATTGTAATACATGCCGTTCCTTCATAAATCCCTAGTTTATTAAAGCATTTGCTCACTTAATGAGTCACTGTCAGACAGGAAGAACCCTGTTTATATACTTCTTACACAAGTTAAGTATCAAAGGGCATTTATGTTCATTTTTAGTGGCAATGTTTGATCCTAGGCTTCACTAAATGGAAGCTACCAGCTGGAACCTACTCTTTGGCCAATTGATTGCATTTTCTCAATGAGTGGAAAATAAACTAGCTGCCTCTCCCTACACAATGGACCCCTCTGGTCTTGTCCTGTTGGGAACATGGGAATGCAACTATACAGGTTTGAGTACTGTTACTTGTACTATATGTTTACAGTTATTGTTTGATTATCCACAGCCAGTCAGAAGAAATTACACAGTTTTATCCCTTTGGAAATGGAATAGATCAGTGACCGTATATGTTGTGCATGGTCTGTTGGAAGGAGTAGACTGTATAGGCCAATTTTCTTGATTATTAATTTCCGTAAATTCTAAATAATAGACTATCCTTGATTCACTGCTGGGGTACATGACTTCCTGTCAATCCAGTTTCTATCTGAGAGTATTAGAAGGAATAGTAGCACAGGTGCAAATGACGTTTCACCACGTTTATCTATTGTTGGTCCCAAGACTCTAAGTTGAAGCACTTTAATCAGATTATTGCTTCTGTCAAACCAACACATTCATAGCCACCTCCTTCTTCACTCTCTATTGAGTTATCCATTCACCATGGTGTATTTAAGCTCTTCATTGCTGCCACAAACAACATGGCTGAAATAGGCCATCTTTGCTTTGATGATTCTCTCCATCAACTCCACATTCAAACCAGCTTTTCAAGAATTGAATCACTGGTGCTTTCAGTTTATGAGGTACCTTGAAAAGCTGCTTTTGGCAATACCTTTCAAATGCCCTAATCCCTTTCTCAACATTAACTTTCAGTGTCCAACTCTTTGAATTATGTATGCAAAAGCTTCATGCATATGATTTAATTCTTTTAATTTTGTTTCATTTAGTTAAGTCTTCCTTTCTGGCTTAAATCTGAGAAAATCACCTGCTCTATCCTAATTCATCTTTTAATTTCCTTTGAGTAATCCCAGCGAAGTCTTCGGGGAAATCAAGGACACATGCACAATTATGCAAATATATATTCAAAACATTGAGAAGAAAAGATGCCTTTGATGACGACCATATGCTTAGGCTTAAAAATGGCAGCCGTTTCATCTCAGGCTGGGGATGGTGCAGTTTCAGAGACAGCCTGCATCAGGAGGATGTTGTCAATAACATACTCATATCCTCAATGAAGTGTGAGAAGATGGCGAGGAGCCCATGAGAACATAGGGTAGCCCGTAGTTTAATCATCTTAACTTTAGTTGTGAAGCCTTCTAGAAAAGAAAAACGACCGAGCTCGATATGTTGGCAGTTCTGCATCGGGATGAAGTTAACTTCATTACTAGGTGTCCAAAGGGTGGCTGACATTCTAGGTAGACACCACAGAGAGGTTTAAGAGTGATTAAATCATCTCTGGCAAAAGCGTACCAGGTGGTATTTTACTAAGGCAAAAGGTCTCAGGTTTGATCCCTTGCTGTGGTGGTTTAGTTGATTTCATCTGCAACAAAAATTTATGTGTTGATCTCACTGAGTTGGACTTGGCTTTGATGTCCTCCTTAGTTGCATCGCTTGCCAACTGTCTAGGCTGATGCATGGAATGCAGCCACTTGGATGAGTTGCAGGAAGATATTGGCAGAGCTGTACTGCAAGAAAAGCTAAGTGCCTTCAGGAGTGGAACAGGAAAAGTTGGGAGAAAAGTAGAGATTGTGTAATTCTACAGCTAGATACAACTCCCACAGTTAGTAAATATTACATCAGATCATGTTAACTAGACATGCTAAAGATGTCTGGGGAAAACCATCAGCCATCATCAGAGAAACAGTCTCGTCCCTGGGGACGCTGCAGTAATGTTCTGGCTCTTTCAATCCAATATCTGACTCCTTAAATTTTGACATTGGATATTAAATAGACCATAAGTTTCAGAATCCCAGCTTCTGTAATTAGAATTCAATAATTTGAATGTATGTGTGTCTATAGTAATGACTGATATAAGGGCCTCATAATTAGACACAATTTAAACTGTTGCCTGAAATTAGTGTTTTTTGTGGGTATTGTCTATGTGTCTAAAATTCGTTACTAGCAAAGTTCAAGGAGTGGTAGGCAGCACACCACTGTATCGCACTGGTCACTGATGCCCTCTTTGCCAGAGCTGGACAATACATTCATTTCACGACAGACACAACCTTGCAGGGACAGAGGACATTGGGTTTCGCTGCCATCGTTGGATTCCCCTAGGTGCAGGGCATCATCGATTGCACCCATGTGGCCATCATGGCACCCGGTCACCTGCCAGTGAGATCCATCAACAGATCCAGCATTGTCCAACTGGTCTGTGTCCACATCAACAGCTTCCTCCATGTGTGCGCTCACTTTCTTGGCAGCTGCCACTACTCCTTCATCTTCCAGCACTCCAGGCTGCCTCAATATTCACTCCAATCCCCAAGATGTGTAGATGAATCCTAGGGGATCAAGTGAAATCCCTTGAAGAGCTGGCTACTGACCCCTCTACCCGATCCCCAGACAGAGGCACAGAGGCGACACAGCCAATGCCACCTGCTCAGCAGGACAACTATTGAACAGGCCATTGGGCTTCTGAAGATGTGATTCTGGTGCCTGAATTGGTCGGGTGGCACCCTCCAATACCCTCCTGCCAGGGTCTCAATCATTCTGGTGGTCTGCTGTGCTCTCAATAACATGGCCCTCCAGAGAGGTGTGGACCTTGAGGACAATGAAGCTCTGGAAGGACACAGCACATTGGGGAAGAGGAGGAGCAGGAACAGGAGCAGAAGGCGAGGGAGGCGGAGGAATTGGAGGCAGAAGGAGATGTCACTGAACAGAGAGGTGCCGCTCCTACATGACAAGGTGGCATCTTCCTGCCAACCTTTGCGAAGATGACTTCCTTTTTCTCCCTCACGGCCTCCAGTATTAGATCCATGTTGGCACTGATGAAGCGAGGGTCTGCCCCAGGTGCCAGGCCTCTGATTCCCCTGTGACATCTGACTTCCCTCTGGTGAAGTGGAAGGCTTTGGCACAAACCAGAGATCCCTCCCTCAGGACAACCAGCAGTCTCAGTGATGGTTGTCGTTGGGTATCTAAATTAGTCCCACACTTCATCTGACCCACCTCCGTTCCTGCCCTCACTGGCTCTAAGTGGACGGGAAAACTGTCTCCATACCAATTTAGGGCTCACCCCTGTGAAAATTTGAACTCTAATCAATTTCCCACCAGAAGCAGGTTTCTGACCCAAAAATAGACCTGACTTCCGTTTCCTGCCTCCATGGCGAAAATTGAGGCCCGTGTGTGAAAGAGTGAGGATTTGATTGGCATACAGTGTCTCTGTAAGATGGGTCACCAGGGAATAGACTACTTCTCTGAACTGGGGCAGTGTGACTAAATGTGGAGGAGTAACTATTGAGGTAACCTTATGGGAAGTGATGGCCTGGTTACTGTATTGAAGGTGCAAATGCCACTTATGTTTTTAATCTAAAAAGAAAAGGGGAAAAAAGAAAAAAAAAATGATTAAAAGGAACCAGAATGCATAATTTTTAAAGTAATAATTCAAAAATTTCTAGGACAGCAAGTCCGTGGATCTTCCCTCTCTAAAATTTTGGGCTTTCAAGATTTGGATTCCCCTTCAGGTTTTTATGTATTTGTTTTTTGCCCCTTCAATACAAATGGAGGAATGTTGCATATATATCTACCACTTATGTTATAAAGCCAGTGTAACTACATATTTTCGCATGCCGTAGCCTTATACAGTTAAATGCTTTATAGGGACTGTACCAATTGTTCTGAAGCTGTTAGTCAGCTTTTGTTAGTTTTCTAGGCCAGTGCACTTGGAGATCTGAAAAACATAATGGCTGCCAAAGACATTCATGAAATACAATTCATTTTACTAATGTGGAACGATAGCATAGTGGGAATGTTACTGGACTATAATGCAGAGGCCTGCACAAATGCTCTGGAGACATGAGTTCAAATCCCATCACGGCAGCTGGGGGAGTTTAAATTCAGTTAATTAATCAATCTGGAATAAAATGCTGGTTGTGAACCTACCAGATTGTTGTAACAACCCGCCTAGTTCACTAATGCCCTTCAGGGGAGGAAATCTGTCATAAGGAGCAGGAGTGGGCCATTTGGCCCCTTGAACCTACACCACCATTTAATATCATGGCTGATCTAATTGCAGCCTTAACTCTGCTTCCTGCCTACTGCATAACCCTGAACTCCCCTGTAGATCAAAAATCTGTCTAACTCAACCTTGAATATGTTCAATGACCCAGTCTCCACTGCTCTCTGGGGAAGATAATTCCAAAGAGAAGATCCTCGCTGGGTCTGGCCTACATCTGACTCCAGACTCACAGCAATGTTGTTGACTCTTAACTGCCTTCTGAAACAGCCTAGCAAGCCACTTGGTTGTAGGTGGCTCACCAACACCTGCTCAAGGGCAATTAGAGATGGGCAATAAATGCTGGCCTTGCCAGTGATGCCCACATCCCAAGAACAAATAAAAAACAACGCCATGAATCAATACTCCCCGGAGCAAGGGAGATTTGTTAGAGGTGTACAAGATTATAACAGGCTTAGATGAATTAGGGAAAACTGTTCCTATGGCACAAGGGCTAGGGGACACACATTAAAGGTTTTGGGCAAAAGATGCAGGGGGAATGTGAGGAAGAACTTATTTACACAGCGAGTGGTAATGACCTGGAACTCGCTGCGCATGAGGTGGTGGAAGTGGAGACAATCAATGATTTCAAAAGGAAATTGGATGGGTACTTGAAGGAAATAAACTTGTAGGGCTAAAGGGATCAAGCGGGGAAGTGGGACTGACTGGATAGCTCCACAGAGAGCCACATGGACTTGATGGGCCGAATGGTCTCCTTCTACGCTATAAATGACAATATAACTATGACTCTAATGTTACTATAACCTCTAATCATCTGGGCAGCATGGTAATGTCAGGATTTAATGCACAAGTGCTCAGAGCTCTAGTGCGCAGGATGAATATAGCAGGCTCCAGTCCTGCTTTGCCCAGGGTCAAATTTAATCCAAAGTTAATTTTTGTGACAACCTATTGGACAACTAAGTTTCATCCAGGTAGGTGAGACATCTAGGTGGTTATCAGTCTCAATTTGCAGATTTGCTGATAGCCAAACAAGTCTATTTTAATAGTGAGACCTTTGGGACCTCAGTTTTCACTCTGAATGTCTAAAAACTCTGTGATATGTTGGGTTTGCTGACATTAAGATGGATAGTTCTGTTTTATAGCTTGACCAAAGTAATGATGAAACCAAAACTTAGTGTATGGGTAGTAAAAATGCCAAGTGAAATATGCCAGGCCAAGTCTATTAATCATTCTGCCCAATAAAAAACCACTGTTTAATAGTCATGATACATTAAAACAACTGCAACTAGGCTATTTGAAGGATAAGGAAGAGCAAACTTTTAATTTATTTGTCACTATTATTTAAGCTTCTGCCTCAACCATTCTTCCTAAATGGATAGAAGATTTCAGTGCTAAAAAGTGTGGAAAACTAAAAGCAGAGAGCAGTACAATCTTCCAAGGCTTGTTACAAATTGCATTGAAAATGTATACTCCTAGGAAATGTATGTGGGCAGTGCGGTAATGCTAGAATTTAATGCACAAGTGCTCAGAGCTCTGGTGTGAGGGATGAATATAGTAGGTTCTAGTCCTACTTTGCTCAGTTTATAAGCATCAGTTTGACACAGTGGTTGCACTCTCATTTCTGAGTCAGCAGGTTGTAAATTCAAGCTGCACTTCAGGAATTGATTATGTAATGCAAGCTGACACGTCAACGGCGTACCAAGGTAGTGCTGTATTGCTGAACGTGGCACCTATCGGATGAGCTGTTAAACTAAGGCCCTGTCTGCTTGATTGGGTGGGTGTAAAAGATGCAATGATATTATTTGAAGATGATAAGGGGAATTCTCCTGAAGGCTGGGCCAATATTTATCCCTCAACCAACACCACCGAAGACAGATTAGCTAGTCATTTATTCCATTTCTGTTTGTAGGATCTTGCTGTGTACATATTTGGCGGCCGTACTTGCCTACATACCAACAACTTCAAAGATGGCTCATTAGCTTTGGCACATCCAGAAGATGTAAAAGGCACTATAGAAATGCACATTCTTTCTTAGACAGTTGTAATGAATCAGAGCTTTGAAAGCCACCCATGTATTTGAATCAAACTCAGACAAAGAATTGAAAATCCAAAGCTTGACAGACTAAAATGAGGTGAAATTGATCTTTGGGGATATTGCGAAACAGTTGATAGTGAATTGGCTGCTTGTTTTACATCTCACCCAAGGCTGTGGTGTAAATATGCTGCCAGTTGCATATTACCTGTTTTGCCTTATTACCGAGGACCAATTTTATCCTAACTTTTTACAGTATTTGCCCATCAATTTGATAAGGTGCATGAAATAGATTGAATGCTTTAAGAAAGGTTCTTTGTGCTGTTGGGAACCATACATCCTCCTAGCTCATTGTTTTCTCTCACTCAATCTAGCAGCTGCAGATCTAAAGACTCTTACATTTGAGACAGGCTCAATTATTTTCGAATGAGTGTGGACGCACTGCTGATAATTCAGCACAAATTGGCAACAAATTGAAAACCTCATTCAGGGAGCCCTTAAGGGAATCTGATGTGAGAGGTGGAAAAATTCACTCTGACACAGTTAGGTGTGCTGTTCCGAGATTGGGAGTTAAGGTCTATTGTTTGGGTACCATAGTTGAAGCTTTATTCTGTATTTGCCTTGCTGTACTTACGAGGAAGCACAGTGTCAACATTAGTCAGTGCTCCTTTTGTGGTTGTTTTCAGTATGAGCTTCTAAACATTTAATGTGTTTTTGTGATAGCCCACTGCCTGTTATTTTAACATAAGAATCAAACAATTTATTTAATTGTGTTAATGGTTCTGTTAGTGTGATACTCACTTGTCCATGTTTCTAACAGGTTTATATACTCCTATCATAACCAGCAATTTCTAAGCTTTACTTTAGATAATTGTACTCAGCGTACAATCTAGTTGGCTCTGGATCTTTAAAGTAGTATTCAGTTTCCTTCCCAGCGATAAGATGACATAAATTTTTAAATGTACCTTCAAGATAGCCCAAATTAGTGAGTAACTTTTTCATTTCTGGTTAAATGTTTTGTTGTTCTTGGTAAAATGACTGAGGAATTGAGTTAATCAAAGTGACTCACATAAGTAAACACTTAGATTGACAACTGAATATTCTCAGCATTTATATAGAAGCAATGCATTGAAATGGCAGGCCTAAAGGGTTTTATATGACCCTTATAATTTAATATCACATTTTTCCTTCAAATTCAGTAGAGATGTGAACTACACTGAGTACTTTAAGAAAGATTTATTTTGCACTATGAGACTCAATAGTTTCTTCCAGCCAGTTCCTTGATTACAACATCAGCATTCACCGTTTCAATTAAGTCGCTGAAAAACATTGCTGTAAAAAGAATATTCTGGAGTTTCCCTACATCTGGAGAATACACAAAGCCACAAATTCTCCTAGCTTCCACAAACAGACCTGACAATTAGTTTAGCAACTAGCCTCTATGATATCAATCATGTGCAAACAAACAGGGAACACTGTTAACATGATCTCCAGCACCAGTTTATCATCGACAGAGATAAACCCCCTGATCTCCATCAGTAAATCGTGTCACATAATTTGCTGGACTCATTGTTGAAGAAACAGCTATGAAGTGTAGTTGTTGTGACCTGCATATCTGTGCTCCTTTGGTCAATATTGTAAACTGATCAAAAGGGCGAAGTCAAGATCAAGTCTGCTCCGGGGCCAACATCATGTCATGTGTTCCTCTTCCACAATGCCCTAAATCTCAGGCTCCCTTGACAGCTTCATTGGAACTTCAGCTGATCTCCAACGAAATTGTGGTCAAGGAGCCAGCAGACGCCTCTTTCTGTGCAGAGGCGCAGGCTGCAGATATGATGGCAGTTTGGGGCTGGAACAGGTGGTACTCTGCATACCAGCTTTCGGACCTTGGCAGCTAGGTTGTAGCCTGCTGTCTGTCAGGGCTTTTGGAAGTTGATGGCTGCAATTAGAACAGCCAGCCTGCCCAGTGGGGACACAGATGGAGTGGCGACAGCTAGAACAGACCTGCCTAAGGCAGCCATATCTCAGTGCAGCTGCACATGCCCGGCGTCTGGCATTTTCTTCACAGCTCTGCTCCAGGGTATAATTTCAGAGATGTAGCAAACAGTGACTTCCTCCCAGGAGCAAGCTGACATGAGAAGAGGGCTGCCTTAGTCCTGTGATCCTTTTGTAGCACAAGAGCAGCTTCTCGTGATAATGTCCTTCAATCTGCACCTAGGAGAAGCACTAGAAAAGGAGAAGGAAAAGTATGTCTAGACAGACAGGGGAACAGTGTCAGGAAAGATTAGATTGGCTTCTGTTCACTTACATTAAAAGAGAATGTGCTCTTCTGTCGTGCTCAGTTATTCATTGAGATCTGAGTCATATAGGAAAGGATGTGCTTATTCTATGCTGACTTATTCAATCAGTTAATTATTATCGGCATAGTCATGTTGGGACAAAGAGGCCTGATGTGGTGGAATGTTCTATGATGGATACTGGATTAAAGGAATAGCCGTTTATTTGAAGGCGGGAAAGAGTTAAGACAATGGTGTTAAAAGTAGATAGTATTAAATAGATCAGACATCATAGATCAGTTATGTTTTAATAACTCTTGCAGCAATTACTGAGGACTCCTCGGCATGTAGGTTATCCTGATGCTTTCCTCCATGTACACCCAGCTCCAAAGCAGCTGGGGCCACCTGGATTGTCGAATTCCAGAGCTGTAGATGGTAAAGTTTGGCAAGTACTGCAGTTTATAACTGTGTAGGACACACCAGCTGGAATGTACTCCAGACCACCAGATCTTTCAAGATAGTGAATGCGCCTATTGAAGATCCCAACAGTCTTCTGGAAGACCCTTCTGGTAGAGGCATGTGCCTCATCATGGTGCTCCCCTGATACTGTCCAGGCAATGCTGGGTTGGGTAATTATTCATGGGAGCAGGGCGTATGCCTTGCCACACATTGGCCATCCTTAGACATGATTTTCTTCCCTGAAGAATTCAGAGAGAGCTGAATTCTGAATGATGAGGGCATTGTGACAGCTTCCAGTAAACCCTGTACTGACGCGTTGGCCCCTTTTCATGTTGTCGCACACAATCTGCACATTCTGGCATTGGAAAACGTCTCAATTCAGGAAGTTGAGAAACTTGGCTGCAGGAGCTCGCAAAGCAGCATGTGTTCCATCTATTGCATCTGAACCTTGGGAAAGCCAGGCACCTTCATACTGCAGGAGCCACCTGCTGAATAGAGGACCATCCAGCAGCCTGTCTGATATTAGGGCAGGCAATGTTATAGTATAGTGGTAATGTCACTGAATTACTAATCCAGAGGCCCAGGCTAATGCCCTGGGGACATGGGTTCAAATGCCACCATGGCAGCTGGTGGAATTTAAATTCAATTAATTAATAAAAATCCGGAATTGAAAACCCATCTCGTTCACTAATGTCCTTTAGGGAAGGAAATCTGCCGCCCTTACCTGGTCTGGCCTACATGTGACTGCAGACCCACAACAATGTGGTTGACTCTTAACTGCCCTCTGAAATGGCCTAGCAAGCCATTTGGTTGTCAAGGACAATTAGGGAAGGGCAACAAATGCTGGCCTTGCCAGCAATGCCGACATCCCATGAAAGAATAAAACAAATTACCGAGATCCCCTGGAGCTACCTGAAATGACCCAGTGCCAGAAAAACTGACTGTGGTCATCATCTTCATAGCTAGTGCAGTGCATAGAGAGACTGCTGACCCTGGCTGGAGGTTGTCCTGCAGTCACTAGAACAACTCCCCTATTTCCTCTTTGGTGAAGAACAGTCTTTTAGTATCCATCCCCTCATGAAGATAGGAACTATACTGTTGGGGTGTCTCCTCTTTAAATGTTCCCTCACCCTCCTTTCCTCCATCTTCTCCTGATAATGGCTTGCAAATGTATGACCATGATAAATAACATACCCATTCGTGAGAAGCCCTCAATGGGCTTCGGTAGAGGTGTGGGGGGCGGGGGAGGTGGGGGTGGGCGGGCGATGCTTGTCAAAATCTCCTAGTTGTTTTAAACTCCCTCGGGGAGTCAACTTACGGATGGCCAGGCTGAATGTAAAATAAATTGCTCTGAAAGTCATTCCCAGCTGCAGTAATCGCTCTTCAAACTCCCAGCAATCTTTGGGCTGAAAGGTATCTTACTGCCATGGCAACAGCTGATCCTGGCAACAGCTGAGCCTTATATTTTTCATTCAAATGTACCCCTAGTGCATTGTGAGTGCATTTGGGGCCCCGTTTTAATATATGTTAATTTGGTGCTTGGGGGTTCTAATGGGCATAAACAAAAGGTGTGTGGAAATTCAGGATGCTCGATTTTGGAATGGGGAAAGATTCTGTCTCAATTTACCCTGATTTTACACTAAAGACAGAATTCTAGGACTGTCGCCTCTGACAAGATCGCACATCATCAGCACTGTGGTAATGGAGAGGGATAGGTATGTGCAACAGGGCAAGGTTTACAATTGGGGGAAGGGTAGATATGATGCTGTCAGGCAGGAACTGAGGAGCATAAGTTGGGAGCATATGCTGGCAGGGAAGGGCACGGTCGAAATGTGGAACTTTTTCAAGGAGCAGATAGTAGGGGCCATTGATAAGCATGTCCCTGTCAGACAGGGAAGGGATGGTCATGTGAGGGAACCGTGGTTGACAAGAGAGGTTGAGAGTCTTGTTAGGAAGAAGAAGGATGCGTATATAAAGTTGAGGAAAAAGGGCACAGGCATAGCTCTGGAGGGATACAAGATGGCCAGGAAGGATCTGAAGAAAGGGATTAGGAGAGCTAAGAGAGGGCATGAAAAATGCTTGGCGGGTAGGATAAAAGAAAACCCCAAGGCCTTTTACGCGTATGTCAGAAATATGAGGATGACTAGGGGGACCATAGGTCCGGTCAAGGACAATAGCGGGAGACTGTGTGTTGAGCCGGAAGAGATAAGTGAGGTTTTGAATGAGTACTTCTCTTCGGTATTTACGAATGAGAAGGGGTGTATTACTGAAGAGGACGGTGGGAAGCAGACTGGTAAGCTCGAGGAAGTGCTCGTTAGGAGGGAAGATGTGTTGGGGTTTTTGAATAACTTGAAGATAGACAAGTCTCCCGGGCCTGACGGGGTATATCCAAGGATGTTATGGGAAGCAAGGGATGAAATTGCAGAGCCGCTGGCAATGATCTTTTCATCTTCTCTGCTGACGGGGGTGGTACCAGGTGATTGGAGGGTGGCAAATGTTGTGCCCCTGTTCAAGAAAGGGAATAGGAACAACCCTGGGAATTACAGGCCAGTTAGTCTTACTTCGGTGGTAGGCAAGTTGATGGAAAAGGTGCTGAGGGATAGGATTTCTGAGCATCTGGAAAGACACTGCTTGATTCGGGACAGTCAGCACGGTTTTGTGAGGGGTAGGTCTTGCCTCACAAGCCTGATTGAATTCTTTGAGCAGGTGACCAAGCAAGTGGATGAGGGTAAACCAGTGGATGTGGTGTACATGGATTTTAGTCAGGCATTTGATAAGGTCCCCCATGGTAGACTTATGGAGAAAGTCAGGAGGCATGGGATAGTGGGGAATGTGGCCAGTTGGATTAAGAATTGGCTAACTGATAGAAGGCAGAGAGTGGTCTTAGATGGTAAATACTCAGCCTGGAGCCCAGTTACCAGTGGCGTGCCGCAGGGATCAGTTCTGGGTCCTATCCTGTTTGTGATTTTTATTAACGACTTGGATGAGGAAGTCGAAGGGTGGGTCAGTAAATTTGCAGATGATACAAAGGTTGGTGGAGTTGTGGATACCGAGGAGGGCTATTGTCGTCTGCAAAGGGACTTGGATAGGTTGCAGTGCTGGGCTGAAAAGTGGCAGATGGAGTTTAACCCTGAAAAGTGTGAGGTCGTCCATTTTGGAAGGACAAACATGAATGCAAAATACTGGGTTAACGGTAGGGTTCTTGGGCATGTGGAGGAGCAGAGAGACCTTGGGGTCTATGTGCATAGATCATTGAAAGTTGCAACTCAAGTGGATAGGGCTGTGAAGAAGGCATATGGGGTGTTAGCGTTCATTAGCAGAGGGATTGAATTTAAGAGCCGTGAGGTGATGATGCAGCTGTACAGGACCTTGGTAAGGCCTCATTTGGAGTACTGTGTGCAGTTCTGGTCGCCTCATTTTAGGAAGGATGTGGAAGCCTTGGAGAGGGTGCAGAGGAGATTTACCAGGATGTTGCCTGGAATGGAGAATAAATCTTACGAGGAAAGGCTGAACATTCTAGGCCTCTTCTCATTAGAAAGGAGAAGGATGAGGGGTGACATGATAGAGGTTTATAAGATGATCAGGGGAATAGATAGGGTAGACAGTCAGAAACTTTTTCCCCGGGTGGAGCAAAGCGTTACAAGGGGTCATAAATTTAAGGTGAAGGGTGGGAGATATAAGGGGGATGTCAGGGGAAGGTTCTTTACCCAGAGAGTGGTCGAGGCATGGAATGCCTTGCCCGGGGAAGTTGTTGAGTCAGAAACTTTAGGGACTTTCAAAAGGCTTTTGGATAGGTATATGGATAAAGGAGAATGATGGGGTATAGATTAAATTGTCCTTGACAGAGGACAAAGGATCGGCACAACATTGTGGGCCGAAGGGCCTGTTCTGTGCTGTATGTTCTATGTTCTATGTTCTATGTTCTATGTGTGAACATGTTAACCTAGAGTTCATGCTCAAGTCCTGCTTCAGGATTCACAACCCACAACTTTCCTAACCCACAGTCAAGAATGCTCCGTCTGAGCCAAGCTGGCAGGAAGCACCATAACATGATATCAACTTGGCATATGGACAATGTATGTCTGATGTGTTTAATAAGGAGAAAATGGATAACTTCATACTTCTCCAGCTACAATGTGTTGAAAGGGTGAAATTCAGGGCAGTTCCTGGGAATATTATATCGTCAATCCATCAAATCAGCTGATTGGGTTGAGAGTCTTGTGCTCACAGTTTTACTTTCTTGCTCTGTGATGGAAAGTTCCAATTAAAACAGGACATTTGAAAAATATGGAAAATGGGCTGGATTTTAACTTACCTGATCTGTTGGGAGTAGGGGCAGGCATTGGCAAAGTGCAGGGAACATGAAAGGGAGTAGCCTGGAGGGGCCACAGGACCAAGCAGATCCACACTCCCTGCCAGGGGTTTGTCAATCTGGGGTTGGGGGGTGGGGAAGGCATGGTCGATCCCAGAGGTGGGCTGATCCTGGGGTGGATTCAATCTTGGGGGGAGGGGGGGGGTGGGGGTGGTGGTTGGGCAGTCGATTTGGGGGGGTGGGTCAATCTTGGGATGGGGATTTCCTGGGGGGAGGGGCAGGGGGATGGGTGCTGGTCCTGGGGTCCCGGGGATGGGGGCAGGTCAGAGGTTTCAGTGAGAAGTGGGGGCTTGTCGGGCAGCCAGGAATTGGAACCTGAGGGGGCCGGGCCGTAAGACGAGAGAGGAATCAAAGGTTTGGGGCTAGAGTGGGGGGAATGGGAGGCCTCAGAGGAGGGGGGGAGGGTTGCCCAGATAGGCATGCTGGATCCAGCTGTTAACTTATCTCTTGGATCCTACAGTCCTCGCCTTGGTATAGCTGTCGGATTTCCCAAAGGAAGCTCTGCTGTCCACAGTTAAATTCAAAATGGTGAACAACAATGAAGCTTGCGGCCTCATTAAAGTGCCAACCAGCCTTCTTGGAGCAGGTTGGTAGCCCACACCCCGCTCTGTCCCTGTTAAAATTGGAAGTGGGCGGCTTGAAAATAGGTTGGTGTTGAGATTCTGATTTTTAACACTTTAACGCCCCACCTGACCAAAACCCGCCTGTTTTTTGTGGTTAAAGTTCCCCCTAACACAGCTATAGTGTACCTGCCATTCATGACCCGACTGAAGAAAAAGTTCAAAGCTGTCAGCATTGTTAGATTGTCAGACATTCACATTTTCATCATGACAGTGTTGAGCATGTGACATCTTGCGAAGGAGCTGCTGACGCGAGCTCACAGAAATGCTGCACTGTACCCCTTCCTGAGGAATGTCTGATTCACCACTGAATCATTAAAACATGATACTGAACAGGACTGTACTTGTAATCAGGGCCCACAGCCCATCGAAGCGAAGTGTATCGTCTTGTCAAATGTACTCACTTGGCAGAGATTCACCGTTAAAAACACATAGCAGCATACAACACAGAGAGAAATTCTATATACTTAAAAACACACAGCTACAATTACGAGAGCAAATTGAAATATATGCAACTGGAATTGGTTTCAGTTTGTGAAATTTTCTAAAGTTGTAGATAAGCATATACTAACTGACTAATCAAGTAACCTATTATTACTTGTCATTTTTTGTGATTTTCCTTTTGTAAAGGCTGTACCAACTATTATTGGTGTAATGGCAGATTGCAGGATCCATTGAGTGGAGTCCCTCAGGGGTTGTTGCTTAATATCCCATTGATTAAAATTTACATTAATAACCTGGTTATTGAGACCAAATGAAAACTTGTCAAGTTTTCTGATGACAGTGAAATAAAGCAGTACAGAGGAAGCAGCAAAGAGTTTACAAAATGACCAATGAAATTTAATATTGACCAGTAGATCTCCCAAGGTTTTGCACACAGGACCAAGCCAAAGTGCAGTTTTTTTTTTATTCGTTCATGGGATATGGTCGGCAAGGCCAGCATTTATTGCCCATCCCTAATTGCCCTTGAGAAGGTGGTGGTGAACTACCTTCTGGAACTTTTGTAGTCCATATGGTATAGGTACACCCACAGTTAGGCAGGGAGCTCCTTGATTTTGACTCAGCGATGATAATGGAACAGTGATATATTTTGAAGTCAGGATGGTGTGTGACTTGGAGGGGAACTTGCAGGTGGGGGTGCTCCCACATGCCTGCTGCCCTTGTTTCACTAGGCAGTACTTAGGTCAAGCAGACTAGAGGAAATAGGACAACCTGACTAAGAGTAGAGGCAGAGAGGCGAGGAGGACAAGGGATGGGTATGGGATGGGGATAGGGGATGGAGAAGTGGGAGGGGGAAAGGGACAGAAGGGAAGACAGAGAGGGAGAGAGTTATGAGAGAAGAAAGGGGAGACAAAGGGGAGACGGAGGAGTGGAAGTGGGAAGAGCAAGAAAGGAGGATAAGGGCAAAGGGAGAGAAGAGAGATGTGATTTTGGGTGGGAAATCAGGGGCAGGATGCTTAGGAGTTTGGCAAAGGCAAGGAAAGGGTTTGGAAGAATAAAAGTGCCTCAGTAGAGGGAGGAGTTGGGACAATCAGGGCTAAGAAGTGCCTCATGGAGGGACTGAAAAATACCTTATGTAAAGCGGGAGGAATAGTGATGAAAACTTCCTCAGTAGGGGGAGGAAGTCAACTTCAGGCTAAGTGGGCTAAAGTTGTCTCAGTTGAAAAAAAATCTGTGCGGGGTGGGGGTGTGGTTCTACAATGGTTGGACCATCGACTCTGCCAGGTTATCCGTAGGTGACAGTGTTGGAAATGATCCCCAGGCTGTAGTAGTGTTCTGTAGGTTATTGTAATTTGGATTAGTAGCAGGTCTCAGCTTCCTTTATAACATTACCATGGTATAGGACCTTCATGATGTTAGTTAAGAGGGCAAGAATCTGTGATATTATTGCTTTGATTGTGATTGATTGAAGCTCTGTCTCCAAAGGACTGGAAAGTATGAAACATAAGCACCTTTCTGTATTTATCAGTTCTGATGTAGTGGCAGGTATCTGTTCAGGTACAAAAACTCTATAAAAATCAAGTTGTTGTCATACAATCACACTCTCCCCCTTAGAGAATAGTGTGAAGTAGTCAAAGGATTCGTAAGCTAATTAACGATCCTACAGGCTATGATGTGGACAGTCCATTCTTGTACCAGCATATATGCAGGAGGGTTTTATGGGCAGGAGGGTTTTATGGGCTCCCGCAACCCAGCTCCAGTCTCCACTCACCAAGACTGTCTGGCGTGCGATTCAGACGCTGACACCTTCTAATTCACAAGCTGGAATGCTACCACTAAGTCAAAGGCTTTTGCATAAAATCCAGTGTGTAGTGTTTCAATTCTAAATAGTGTAATTACCAGTCTGGGCAATGCAACCTACAACTTGTCCTTCTTAAAAACGAAGAGCAGGGCCCACTCAGACAATTTTTGAGAGAGAAGTGGTATGTGTGTTTCCGCTGGTGGGGGAGACCAAAAGTGGAGGCTATAAATATAAGATAGTCACTAATAAATCAAATAAGGAATTCACAATCAACTTCTTGACCAAGAGAGCGGTTAGAATGTGGAACTTGTTACCATATTGGGTAGTTGTGGCAGACAGCAATAATTGCATTTAAGGGGAAGCTAGATAAGCACATGAGGGAGAAAAGAATAGAAGGATATGCTGACAGGTTAGAAGAAGAGATGTGGGAGGAGGCTCATGTGGAGCTTCAACAATGGCATAGACCAGTTAGGGCCACATGGTATGTCCTATGCTGTAAGTTCAGTGTAATTCTATGTGATGCTCTGGGAGAAGTAGAGCCACAGATAACGAATGAAGTAATTAATTTATTTCTGCTAATGTTTTCTCCCCATCTCCCAGAGGGAGAGACAATAGTGATATGTGAGGGGAGGAGAAAATACTGATAAGCGAGAAGACTTGTCAATTTAGACAGAGTCATTGAATGAGAATCATTCAAGGAGGAGAGAAGGAAATGAGTGGGAGATCATGAGGAAGGAAAGCAGACAGCAATAGCAGATACAGAGCATCTGAACAAATAGGACCGAATGATACATTGACTCAGAGATCCTTAATTTGTGAAAATGTATATAATTGGAGGGTGGGAGGAATGTCTAATTGGATGAATACTTTGGAGTTGTTAAACTAAATGGAATGTTTGGGATTTTAGTTAGATTACATGATCAAGAATAGTAAGTGGTAAGCAAGGGCTTTCAGCCAATCTTAGATCATCCATCCTAAGAGAACCTAATGTCCCCCCATTATAGCGTAAATTATTTCAAACTTTTCACCTTCACTTCTCAAGTCCATTCCATGTGTTAAACAATATTTGTGTGAAGAAGAACTTCATAATATTAATTTTAGTAATTTAATCGAGTAATGAACTGTTTATGTTTATTATTGATAGTCAGCGAGAGCAGTGATGTTTCTTGTCCTGCAATTTTTCACATTCCTCTCTTGAAGGTGCTCATTAGGGCACCTACAGTACCTCAAACAGCCATATTTATGCTTAAGGCTAGGCAGGCTTTTTTAAAATTCATTCATGGAATGCGGGCATCGCTGGCTAGGCCAGCATTTATTGCCCATCCCTAATTGACCTTGAGAAGGTGGTGGTGAGCTGCTTTCTTGAACCGCTGCAGTCCATGGGAGGTAGGTACACCTACAGTGCTGTTAGGAAGGGAGTTCCAGGATTGTGACCCAATGACAGTGAAGCAACAGCGATATAGTTCCAAGTCAGGATGGTGTGTGACTTGGAGGGGAACTTGCAGGTGGTGATGTTCCCATGCATTTGCTGCCCTTGTCCTTCTAGTTGGTAGAGGTCACTGATTTGGAAGGTGCTGTCTAAGGAGCTTTGGTACATTGCTGCAGTGCATCTTGTAAATGGTACATACTGCTGCCACTGTGCATCAATGGTGGAGGGAGTGAATGCTTGTGGATGGGGCGCCAATCAAGTGGGCTGCTTTGTCCTGGATGGTGTCAAGCTTCTTGAGTGTTGTTGGAGCTGCACTCATCCAGGCAAGTGGAGAGTATTCCATCACACTCCTGACTTGTGCCATGTAGATGGTGGACAGGCTTTGGGGAGTCAGGAGGTGAGTTATTCGCCGCAGGATTCCTAGCCTCTGACCTGCTCTTGTAGCTACGGTATTTATATGGCTACTCCAGTTCAGTTTCTGGTCAATGGTAGCCCCTAGGATGTTGATAGTGGGAAATTCAGTGATGGTAATACCATTGAATGTCAAGGGGAGATGGTTAGATTCTCTCTTGTTGGAGATGGTCATTGCCTGGCACTTGTATGGCGTGAATGTTACTTGCCACTTATCAGCCCAAGCTTGGATATTGTCCAAGTCTTGTTGCATTTCTACACGGACTGCATCAGTATCTGAGGAGTCATGAATGGTGCTGAACATTGTGCAATCATCAGCCAACATCCCCACTTCTGACCTTATGATTGAAGAAAGGTCATTGATGAAGCAGCTGAAGATGGTTGGGCCTAGGACACTATCCTGAGGAACTCCTGTAGTGATGTCCTGGAGCTCAGATAATTGACCTCCAACAACCACAACCATCTTCCTTTGTGCTAGGTATGACTCAAACCAGCAGAGAGTTTTCCCCTGATTCCCATTGACTTCAGCTTTGCTCGGGCTCCTTAATCCATACCCGGTCAAATGCCGTCTTGATGTCAAGGGTAGTCACTCTCACCTCACCTCTGGAGATCAGCTCTTTTGTCCATGTTTGAACCAAGGCTGTAATGAGGTCAGGAGCTGAGTGGCCCTGGCGGAACCCAAACTGAGTGTCACTGAGCAGGTTATTGCTAAGCAGGTGCCACTTGATGGCACTGTTGATGACACCTTCCATCATTTTACTGATGATTGAGAGTAGGCTGATGGGGCGGTAATTGGTCGGGTTGGACATGCCCTGCTTTTTGTGTACAGGACATACCTGGGCAATTATCCACATTGCAGGGTAGATGCCAGTGTTATAGCTGTACTGGAACAGCTTGGCTAGGGGCGCGGCAAGGTCTGGAGCACAGGTCTTCAGTACTATTGCCGGAATATTGTCAGGGCCCATAGCCTTTACCGTATCTAGTCGTTTCTTAATATCAAATTGGCTGAAGTCTGGCATCTGTGATGTTGGGGACTTCAGGAGGAGGAAGAAGGACGTGGAGGCTTTGGAGAGGGTACAGAAGAGGTTTACCAGGATGTTGCCTGGTCTGGAGGGCATTGGCTATGAGGAGAGGCTGGATAAACTCGGATTGTTTTCACTGGAACGACGGAGGTGGAAGGGCGACATGATAGAGGTTTACAAAGTTATGAGTGGCATGGACAGAGTGGATAGTCAGAAGCTTTTTCCCAGGGTGGAAGAGTCATTTACTAGGGATCATAGGTTTAAGGTGCGAGGGGCAAAGTTTAGAGGGGATGTGCGAGGCAAGTTCTTTACACAGAGGGTGGTGAGTGCCTGGAACTTGCTGCCGGGGGAGGTGGTAGAAACAGGTACGATAGCAACGTTGAAGAGGCATCTTGACAAATACATGAATAGGATGGGAATAGAGGGATACGGTCCCCGGAAGTGCAGAAGGTTTTAGTTTAGGCAGGCATCAAGATCGGCGCAGGCTTGGAGGGCCGAATGGCCTGTTCCTGTGCTGTACTGTTCTTTGTTCTTTGTTCTTTGAGGCCGAGATGGATCATCAACTCAGCACTTCTGGCTGAAGATTGTTGCAAATGCTTCAGCCTTATCTTTCGTGTTGTGCTGAGGATGTCATGTTGAGGCTGGGGATATTTGTGGAGCCACCTCCTCCAGTTAGTTGTTTAATTATCCACCACCATTCACAGCTGGATGTGGCAGGACTACAGAGCTTACATCTGATCCTTTGGTAATGGGATCGCTTAGCTCTGTCTATCACATGCTGCTTACACTGTATGGCTCACAGGTAGTCCTGTGTTGTAGCTACACCAGGTTGACACCTCACTTTGATGTATGCCTGGTGCTGCTCCTGGCATGCCCTCCTGCACTCTTCATTGAACCAGGGTTGGTCTCCACCTGATGGTAATGGTAGAGTGGGGGATATGCCAGGCCATGAGGTTACAGATTGTGGTTGAGTACAATTCTGCTGCTGCTGATGGCCCACAGCACCTCATGGATGCCCAGTTTTGCAGTGCTAGATCGGTTCGAACTCTATTCCATTTAGCATGGTGGTAGTGCCACACAAAACGAAGGAGGGTATCCTGAATGTGAATTGAACATGGGAGGCATCACAGAGGAACTTGATCCTTTCTGCATCTAGTGGCTACATATGTGGTTTCCATTACAATTCACTGGACATTTCATTCCCTTTCCAACTCAGAACTACTGATGCTATTTGTAATGCTCCCATTACTATGCCAGCTGAAATTGGTCCCGTGACCTTCTCAGTCTGCATTCCCCAAACTTTAGGCACTAGTTTTACCTAATTGGTGAGACTGTCAGTCATTTTAAAAAATATTAGTTTATTATTATGATAATTGGTTAGCTCTAAAGATTAAAAGATCTGATGGAAGTGTGGCTATAGTTAAGAGAATGCAGAGCCAAATGCTGAACTAAGAGGAGAGAGGTGTATGTTACTCCCATTGCTCTGCTGCCACTAAGGCTTGTTTGTAGACAGCACATATTGGAAATTCATGCAAGCACCTTGCGCGATTTTGCAACTATTCACTCCTTAGATAAAAATAGGCTGTCTTTACATTGCAATAATTGTTGGTAGCCTGAGAAGTTGGCTGTGTGGATAACAAGATTGATGTAAAGTTTGTTATTAAACAAGTTTGAATGCGAATCACTCATGTGAGAGAAACATTGAATTCAATTGTTTTGTAAGGGAATGTAAAGTACTCTCACAACTGTGAGAGCTGTAAACATTGAGAGAAAGACTCCTACCTGATGGGAGAGACTTAACATTTAAGCTTATTTCCTCTTCTTTGCAGAGACCTGCCAAGTTGGGTCTTTAAATTCAGCAGGGAGCTGCACGATTGATGTCCATTATGGTACCCATTAACTGGTGGCGCCATAATTAGTAATGCACATCTCTGTTATTTTTGGTACTGGATTATCGGATACTATACCTTGTAATAGATATAGTGATATGAATGCTGGACTTTGCAGTATGATTATGTTTTTTAAAAAACTGATCTTTAATGCAGTGTAAATTCTATCCAGAGACAAGCCAGAGGTTTTGGTTATCATAAGATCAATGAACCCAGATTAAAGACCCTTTTGGAAGCAGGGTGCAAGGTTGTAAAACCTAAAGGACAATGGGTTTCACTCTTCCAGACTCTCAGATCATAAACAGGGAGCCAAGGTCTCCAAAAATGCAAGCTCGAGTTGAAATTCTTCACACCTGAAAACAAAGGCATGCCCAAGTGTTTTTGCTATGGCCAGACTTATGGACTCTGAGAATTGAAAAAAGGCAAATGACTATTGACTTTTGATTCTGGATAAATTCAAAGGCTTCCCTAGGTCTGGAGGCAGGCAGGCTGAGAGGTGAACAGGAAGACACGAAGAAACCAGCAGGAGCTGCTCAACCTAGGCAGAGAGAGAGAGAGAAGGCTGATCTCAGAAGACTGATACAGCAAAAGGCCTCTAAAATTTGAACCTAATTCAAAGGCTCGAGGTTTGTGGAAGAGAAAACATCAACAGGGTCACCAGAGTTTGCCTTATTAACAGAAGTGGAATGTGCTCAGAAGAAGTGAGCAAAGAGGACATTGGCTTTGTTAAGGACTGCGAGATCCAACCCATTGCAACTGGGAGGAGCTTGGGACTCTTAACTGCAAGGATACCCATTTGCTAAGAACACTGTTCAATGCATAAATGTGGGCCGGGATTTTACTGAGCTCCCGATGTTGGGCTCCATGGCAGGGGGTGATGGGGGGGGGGGGTGGCGGGCGGTGGCCGTAAGATTGTTCTGGCAGTGGCGCCGTCATGGAGTCCAACACCGGGAGTGCCAGGCCCGATCTTCCCAGTGGTAGCGAGGCTCCGTGGTGCCTCCCCCCCCCCACTACCCCGCCCGCTGGGCGACGGGACCTGGCTTTGAATGTTTAAATTAAGCACATGAATAGATTTAAATAAAATTCACTCCAAACTTACCTTCGGGCTGCTGTCTTCTGAGTGGCGGCTGCCACTCACGCGCTTTCACTTTCCCATCCAGGGAAAGCAGGCGCCACAGTGGTGGGGAAGGGGGGAGCTTTTGATTTTTAGTGCTGGTGGTAGGGTGGGGGGGGGGAAACTGGATCAGATTTACAGTATTAGTGCAGGGGATGATGGGAAGGGGTGACCTCTGCACTTTGTTCATTTTGTGGGGAGAAGGTCAAGTGTTGATGGTAAGTGTTTTGGGGAATAGGGAAAATATTGAATTTAATTGTTATTGGGGGGGTGGATGGTGGGAAAGAGGCGACAGATTTTTGATTGGTACAGTGTGAGAGGTATAACTTTAAAAATGCAAATTAGCCAGCAGGGCTGGCTTTATTTAAAAATGGCGCCAGCGCCTGCGCACAGGCAGCTGTTGCCATTGCTGGTGTCGGAGAGCCCGCCCCCTCCATGTGTTTGGTGGGGGGTGGTGGCCCGACCGGCATATTATCGTGGGTCACCGCGAGGAAGATGGCGGCTGCATGGTGGTGCCATTTTTTTCGCCTGCCGCTGAGAGTGGTGTCGGGAACATAAAATCCAGCCTGTGGTGTGGGCTTTTGAGTGTGTTACTGAGTTAATGGGAAATACCTATCTCTGTAATTTAGTTTATCAGCTACCTACTAAGCACTATTTAGTTATTGTTGATTTTTAGTTTAGTTGATATAGTAAAAGTTTTAAAATGTGAAATTATTTCATTAAATTCTTTGAGCGGTCTGGGGAGCTCATATCTCTTGTTTTTAATTTAATAGTCTCAACTGAAGTCGTAACAATAGGTTCATCGTATCAACTAGCTTCTTGAATATTAACCAATAGTCCATATTGATTATGAGACAGTTGTAATATTTATGTCAACCAAAATCATGCACTTTTATGGTACCTTTCATGTAACAAAACATCCTAAGGCACTTACAAGGAAATCACAAGAAAGCACTGGGGGAAAAGTTAAGGGAAATGACCAAAGGGAGGTGGCAATTGAAGAGGTAAATAGTTATTGAGGTTGGTTTTGAAGGTGGGGCGAGGGGTTTCAGGCAGAGAATTTCAGAGTTCAGTGCACAGTGGCTAATACATTGACTTATTGCAATGAGTTAAAATAAGCTGATGACCTGTGTGGAGGTATAGCAGGTGGTATCAAAGTGTGACTTGATGGTGGAGGAGCCAATAATTATGCAGCTAGCAGTGGGGTCAAAGCCCAACTCTGCAATGCTTCAGAAAGAAGCACATCAATGTACAAAATGTATGGGACAAGACTATCAGTTCCATCAATTGTGCTCCATTGAGGTATTGTGCATACCACGCATGGCATTGAACCAACCATCCCATACAATCTCCCAAGTGATACAAAAACAAAATAGAGAAAAGAAAGTGTGGCCAATTTGGACAAAATGCTCAAAAATGCCTCTCCAACATCCTAAGACAATCAAGCAAAGCTCCAGGCAATGGCAACAGCTAACAACTCCACAAAATCCCCAGTTACTAACAGGTCAGCTTCTATGATTGGAAATGTCCCCTTCTTTCAAGAATTTAGCGAATCCATATACCTGTATTTAAATCATTTTAAATTTGCCTTAAGATAGAGCGTTGCATTTTATAATTGATTTCAGTCAGCTCTGGTTATGGTATGGGGCAGCAGTTCTCTGAATTTACCTGCTCCCAGTTTATATAACAAAATGGGGGGGGGGGGGCGCTGCCCTTCTTTTTCCAATTTGTGCAGGTGGCAAATGGATTTCCCTGGCACCAACCCGTACTCAAAATATTACTTGCATAAAGTTCTTTTGTCATCGTGTGTGGAGATGGTGGGTGGTGGAGAGATGAGGAAAATAAAGACTTGCATTAGTATAATGCCTTTCGCAACCTCAGGACCGTCCCAAACACTGTACAGCCATGGCGTAGTTACAGTTGTAATGTAGGAAATGTAGCAGCCAATTTATGCACGGCATGGTCACAGAAACAGCAACTGATCATGACCGGATTAGTAATGTTGATTTTTTGTTATTTGCCCTAGGGGTGTGAGCATCGCTGGCAAGGCCAGCATTTATTACCCATCCCTTGAGAAGCCATGTTGAACCGTTATAGTCCATGTGGTGTAGGTACACCCACAGTGATTCAACTTTTGTAGCTGTTTGATACAACTGAATGGATAAGTATTGGACAGGACACCAGGAAGAACTCCCCTGCATGCCTCTGAAATAACATGGGATCATCTCTGTCCACCAGGGGCAGGCAGGACCTCAGTTTAACATCTCATCTGAAACACAGCACCTCCAACAGTACAGCACTCCCTCCATACTGCACTGAAGGTCTACCTGGATTAAGTGCTCAAGTCTCTGGAGTGGATTTATGAACACAGAAGCTTCTGACTCAAAGGTGAGACACTACTTCTGAGCCACAGCTGATAGCTTGGACAGTCGAACAACAATATACAAAACTTTCCATAGATATCCACATTTCGCGAGAGGCCAGCTGGCCTAGCCAGTTCCCAGCAGTGATGTGATTGATGTGTTCATAAGTTAATGGTATCAGGCGATTTCTTGTGGGTTGCAGATGTCATTGTGTGGCAAGTTTGCACAGGAGAACATTTCGAAGGAAGGCGGTTGTTTACCACATGTAATAACCTTGACTGCCTGACTATTGTGAGGAATCTTTTTGATCTTCAGAGGTGACCTGCATTTGGAATCTCCGAAGATTGTGCAAGAACTTTAAGGTTTTCCTGAGGACTTTAGTTCTCTGGTGTTACTGCTTATTTTTATGGGAGGCAGTGAAGAGGGGCTAACAATAAAGTAATGTTTCGGCAGCTTTGTTAACACAAAGAGGAGTGGTATCATATTATTCATGATGATAACAATGAACCAATTCCCTCTACTCACCAGACAATGACAGGGATGTGGTATGGCCCATGTCGGTCTAAGATTGAAGAATTTGAAGGACATTCTGAACAGCTGATAGATATCTCCTATTATCACGTCCACAATATACTTTCTGCACTGTAACTTCTGTGATCATATTGATTTAGCCCTACAATTTTAACTCAGGCAAAACCTCTCTCTGTTAACTTGTCTCCTGTGTACCGACCTGCTGATAAATTACTATAGCAGGCCTCAGTTATCCAGTTTTAAAAAATAAAGTGTTCACTTACTGATGTAATAAAATGAAATACGTGCATTCAACTATGGAGTAGGCCCTTTAATTAAAATCCTTTCACAGATAAAGAAGGAGTCTTTGAACCTATGATTAAAAAAAAGACTTTGTGCAGAGTTTGGCCAAATAATCCATTAGGTTCTAATTATAAGACTTATTGTACATCAGGGAAAGAAAATTGCTGAGTATGAGCAACGAGGCTTCAAATCATGAGAAACTACTGTGCAGATATTTGATGCACAATCTTAAAATGGTTGCTTTCAGCCACCTATTAATAACACATAGTAAATATTCTGGCAACACATTACAAAGAATAACACTATGTCCCTATTTCCATTTGCCATGAGATACACACCACAAGTGAGGTCTCTGTCTTCACTATTTGACATTTGATCCAGTCCTATTGCAAGTATCAGGCCCAAAACCTGAATGGCAAAAAGTGCCTAGAATGATAAAAGGTATCAGCCCTTTCTTAATGGTAGCAGTCTTGCTTCTTAGTCAGATGATTGTGGGTTCAAGCCCCTCACTCACTCAAGAGTCAGAATCTACCCTGACATATCAATGCTGTACTAAAGGAGTGCCACTCTGTCAGAGCTACCTTCTTTCAGACGAAATGTTCATATTTTACCTTCTCAGATGGATGTGGAAGATTTAGTGGCACAATTTGAAGAGCAGGAGAGTTCTTCTGTTGTCCTGGCCAACATTTATCTCTCAACCAACCTCAGTAAATCAGGCTGTTTGTTTATTTCATGGCTGTTTGTGGGACCTTGATGGCTGCTGCGTTTCCTACATTACGAAAGTGACTACCCTTTAAAAATACCTCCTTAGCTGTGAAGTGCTTTGGATGACATGAAAAGGTGCTATGCAAATGCAAAGTCATTCTTCTTTCAAAAGACAATATGTTATGGCAATGGTTGAATAAACGAACCTGACTTACAAATAGCATTTTTTACAAAGTCCATAAAACAGTGAAGATCCACTGAAGCTCATCCCTCTCGAATCCTAACTCTCCCAGCCTCCGTTGCTGATGGTCCCAGAGGTTTATCAACTTTTCAATAAAGAAACTCTATTATTATTTTCCTTGGATACAATAACCTAATCTTCGGATGACTTTATAAACTGGAGGCACTTTGATGTTTTATTGCTGACATTATTTGAACTATTCAGTATTGTATGTTTTGACATACACCAATCTGGCTATTACTGCATTGAAGCTCAGATTAAAAATCTTTGAATGTGTAACGTATTAGATAGGGCTTCAGTCCGAAATTGGAAGGAACACCATGGATATACAATGCAGTAACAAAACTTTTGTTTCCAATATATAGAACTGTGGAATTTTATCACATGGACTGAAGTCATTCAGCCCATCACATCTGTACTCCAAAACCAATTCAACTCCTCTACTCTCTCCCATAGCACTATATCTTCCATTGTGTCCAATATTCATTCACATTTCCTTTAAAAGAAGCAATGATCTTGCCGTAACTACCTTGATGACTGAGGACTAACAGTTCCCTCAATACCTTTAAATTCACTGTAGCATTTATTCTGTTCCAAAATTATTTATGTTTAATTCAAGAACAGCTCATTTTTATTTCGATGAAAATTAGCCCCAAAGTAAGGGAATTCCCAAAAAATTTGAAGTTTAAGAGGGATACTGAGGATTGAAAAACATTTAAATGCCACTTAATATATAATTCTGGTACGAGTATCGCCTAAGTAGATTTACTTCTGTTAAATTATATTCAATTTGAGAGCCAATGGGCCAATAATTTAAGAAAATATGCACCATTTCCTCCTCCAGTTCCACTTCGGGGGCCAGCAGAGTTGAGCAGTGCCAAAGGTTGCAGATGCTGTGGTTTATATAGGAGGCAGCTGGTAGAGAATCCTTTCACTGCAGATTTTTCTATTTATACTCTAAAATAGCTACCAGGCCAAAAAAAATACCCCTTATAATTGTCCATTCCATGAATTAGATATAGATCAATATACATATGAACTCAGCGAAATAGCAGAACCTGAGACAGTGTGTTGACAAAACTGACTGTTGCCTCAATGTGAAAATATAAACTTCAGAATAAATTATGTGCACTGTTATGGACAGATGGAAAATGATAGAGATGATTTCCGTTTTTCATCTCTCAACTGACTGAAGACAGCGTATTTATTAGAAATGTGTTTTAACCCCTAATGGTCAAGAAACAGACAAATGACAGGTTTTCTCGTAGGTTTAAAGAAAGGTAAATGTTTATTAAACAAGACCGGTAAAAATTTGCAACTTCCCCCACGCTCTCACGCACACGGACGTACACACAAGAAAAGATAGAGATTAAACGGTAACATGCATTTAAGTCTGTTGGTTTTAAAAAGATATCACTATAAACCTGACATTCTTCCCTGGGGGGGGGGGGTGAAGATTTTAAAAAATGGTGCACGCCTGTTTTCCTTTATCCTGATTCACTGAAAACAAAACTTGGAAAATTTCAGGAGGGCAAATGCGTGTTGCAAACTCCAGTTTATTGTATCTCGGTCACAGTTCAATGTTGCAAGCCCTGGTACAATTTCTCAGATATGGAATTCAAGGCCACTTCCAGTCACAGCCTACTCGTAGTTTAAAAATGGTGTTCTGAGGCAGGGTCCTTCTTCTTCCACTGGAGCAGATGGAATCTCTCTCTCTCTCTCTGGCTGTCTGTGTGCCCAGCATTTACTTCTATTAATCTCCTGATCAGACCCCTGGTTTCTGTCATGTGACCATGGTTTCTCTTTACCATTGTCCTTATAAATGGTGTCTGATTGTGGGGCCATTGTTGGACAATGGGTCTGGGTGTCACTCATCTTCATTCCATTTTGATAAAGTGGAGTTTTTTCACGCCCATTCATTTGTGTTTGAATATTGAAGCACCAGCCGGGATTTTATGCTTGCGACGAGGGTCTCAACATCTGGAAAAAGTGATGCCAAGAATCCTGTGTCGCCTCTTCTCTGGAAGGCCCACTGAATCTAAAGCCAATCAGGCACTTAAGTGGACAGCAGTGGAGCTCAAGGATGCATCGCCGGAATCCCGCCCTTGAACAGCTGCTGGCCAATCGGAAGCCGGCAGTTCTTCCACTGAGCAGTGCCATCGCAGAGGTGGTGGCTGCTGCCGGTGGAGCACCTACTGGAGATTCAGGAGTGGCGTTGGACCCACGCCACAGGTAGGTCAGGGTGGGAGGGGTCTCGTGTGGTGGGGGTTGGGGGAGGGGTTGTACCGCACGGTTTTGTGCGCCGTACTTCTCGTGTGGCCAAATGGCTGCCCGCCGCATGGGTAATTGCCCTTAACTGGGGATTAATTGTCCAGTTAAGGGCCTCAGTTGGAGGTTTCTTAAACTTGCTGTGATAATGATAGCGTGAGTTTGGTGCTGTTCACGTGGCCCTGACTGTTTACACTCATTTACACTCATTTTATATTTGGATGCATTTGAATGAAATTCCACAGGAAATCTGAGCGTAACTTAACATGGGCAGAATGGGTGAAGGAATGGGTCTCTTTTTGGATCTAACTTAAGGATCAGCTGGAGTATTGCATTCAATTCTGGGCACCACACTTTGGGAAGGATGTAAAGGTCATGGAGACAATGCGGAGGGGATTTATTCAAATTGTACTAGGGAGTAGGGACTTCAGTTAAGTGGAGACAGTGGAGGAATTGGTGTTCGTCTTACAGCATAGGAAATTAAGAGGGGATTTAATCGTGGTATTCAAAATCATAAGCAGTTTTGATAGAGTAAATAAGGTGAAACCTTTTCCAGAGGCATAAGGGTCAGTAACCAGAGGACACAGATTTAAGGAGATTGGCAACAGAACCAGGGGCGACATGAGGAAACCTTTTTTGACCCCGTGATTTGGAATTCACTGCTCGAAAGCGTGGTGGAAGCAGATTCAACAATACTATTCGGAAGGGAATTGAGGGGAAACAAATTACAGGATTATAGGGAAAGAGCAGGGGAGTTGATGGATAGCTGTACAGAAGAATTGGCACAAGCATGATGGGCTGAATGGCCTCCTTCGGTGCTGCATGGTTCTTTGATTCTATGAACTTCCAGACTGTGCCCATGGTCCCAGTAAGCACAGGTCACTGTTGGAAGCACAGAGATGCTGATTTGCCCCCTAGTGTGCAATATTCTCCATTGACCATGTTGGCACATCCGGATAAAGTTCCACAGCCTGCCTTTTCTTAAATGGAGCTGATCATCACATTTACTTTAAACTGGCTAACACGGTTGTTCAAATTCCAGACAGAGAAATTTCAGACCAACACTTTCATTGGCTGACACCACACAGTGCAATTGATGTCCCTACGAGTCCGATTAATACAGTTTTACCGTCTCGCTGCAGTGTTGGAAGTGGCTACTGCTCCATTGTGGCACTCTTAGGACCTCGTCCGTTCTCAGCTGGCCTGCTGAGACTGACGTGTAAAAACTGGCATCGCTCGTCCGTGTTGCAACTCTGAAAATCTCCCCTAATGGCCTTAAACGATGCTTTAGTTATTACAATTTTAAGTCATTATTCCATTACATTTCATCCCAAGGGCTGTTTAAAATGTTTAAAATGACTGATTACAAACCAAAGGGAAAAGGGAAAAGTTACAGTAAATCTCATAGTAGGAGCAGCAATGAATAAGGGCCGTCTGCCAACAATGACCACAAAACCTCCAGACTATCAAAATCCCCCTCAGACTTATGTTGTGAATAGTTTCTACCCGTGAAACATAACCATGGCTACATACTTTATGCCTCCAGCTACAGTTTAATTATTAAAAAGAAATGGTTCTTGCTCTCCTGATGGTTTGCTGGGTAAATAAACTGGTGTGGTACTGATTCATACAAATCAGGTTCCAGGGCTGTTCTCTGATCTATATTGTGTTAGTCAAACTGAGTTGTAACAGGCATAAGGCGCTATAAAACTTGCTGTAGGTCTCCTGGGCTGGGAAGAAAAATTTGGTCAGGGTTCTTGTTGCTGTGCACTGTCCAGGCACCTGTGTTGGGCAGTACATGTGATAGCCATGGCTCAGTGGGTAGCAAGGTCACGTTGGAGTCAGAAGGTTGTGAATTCTATAATATTACTTGTTTCTTTGGTATGTAAACTATTGTAGTCCTGTGAGACTTACAAGTAATATCAAATGGGTTTTTATTATAACTTAACTAGAACATATATAAGTATACATCTACTGCAGGAGCCACGCCAACTTGCATCTCACTCACATCCACAACTCTGTGGTCATGTGTGATGGAACATCACTTCCTCTGGTGATCTTCACTTACAGCTTCTTCAGGTGGTCCTTTTAAGGTCGTCCCACAACATCCCCCTTTTTTCCAAAGATAAAAACATATGTGCAATGTACAGTGTAACAGTTTGGACTAACTACAGACATGATTAAAACAAAACATTATTTACGAGTAAGCAAGTTTAACACTATCTAAAATATAGAGGAGGTTTGCTTATTCATCCTGATCTTGTTATTGTAAACCTCTTCCCAGAGCTGAGTCCATCTTGATGACTCCTCTAACACTCTGATGACTCGGAACTCTGGTTAACATGTTCTTCCTCTGTGCTTGTAGCCTCTGTACATTCATTTTCAGACTTTGTCTTTGAACGTGTCTGCAATGCCACAGGATTGTCATATGTAGTGTTGTCATACAGCTCCCTCACTTGACTTCAGTTCCGTCTGAGAATCACACCATTGTGTGTCTGGACCTCGTATGATCTGGCCTAGTCGCATATCCTAGCAACCTTGGCAGGATACCAAGTTCCCGATGCATGACTGAGGACTCTGACCTTCTGTCCTACTCGCAATTGAGCTCATTCTTGTTCAGTTTGGCTGTCATACGATGCCTTCATCTTCTCTTGTTTGAAAGATTAGAAAAATGATGACTCGCAACTTCACCAATCACTGACAATCCCTCTGGCCTCCGAGTACTTGCTACAATGAACTGAAGCCCCAGGAGGGACTCCTGGTCATATCACCTCTTCATGTCAAGATTCCCAGCCTTTGTGTCATCCTTTACATGGACCAACCCCAATACACTCGACTTGGATATTTTCTATCATCATCGGTGCGTTATTGACTTCATGTATTGTGACAATTCGTAGACCTCGGCATACAGAAATCCAGCGACAGCTGGTCCAGTTGTGCCTATGATATAAAACATTTGTGGTAGCCATCCGGAGCTCCCATAGCTACACTATAATGTTATCATTCCAATGCACTTGATTGGAGAAGCATTGTAGGCAGTCAGCCTCGCTGTGGTGGGTCATACCATAGATTCCCATTTCTTCAAGTAAATGTCCTTCAGCATCTGAATGGGCAGAATATTTGCACTTGCTCCAGTGTCAATTCTTACTCTGAGCTTATGCTTGCCATTCTTCTGAAGACATATAATTCTGAGTATGGCTAATGCCTCAGATTGCATAATAGGATTGACATGTTGATCCAAATTAACTATGTGAAATGCTTTCTCACTGTTCTCATTCTTCATCCGTGTCCTCTTGACAATCTCTCTGCCTACCTTATGTACCTGCTTGGGCTTTTGCTGTGTGTTGGTATACCTTTTGTTGCGTTTGCCATCCTGTCTTTCAGATGTTCTCTCTGCATCTGATCTGCCACCATTCCTGTGTGCAGTATCTGAGCTCGGCCGGCCTTGCCCAATGTCCTCACATGCCGCAAGCTTTACACGGGCCCTGGTATGCGAATTGGGTGAGTCAGGCCACATTTGCCACAAGGCTTAGCAGACTTCTGAGCCTTGGTTACCATACCAATTGTCGTAGCCACCCCCAATGTTTGTAGCTGTTGGCACCCAACCATGATGGTTTCAAATTTCCTTCCGTCATTGAGTAGTGCATTGACAGTGTGCCCTTTCTTCTTTTCTAGTAGGTTTTTTTGAAAGGCCTCTATTGGGGTAGGCGTGATTATTAGTTCTATAACCTGTTCCGACAATTCAATATCTGTGAAGTCACATTCTTGAGCTTTGTCTTGGCACCTTGCAATAAATTGGTCAATGAACTCATCTTCCCTTTGCTGGTAGGTCATAAGCTCAAGCCGATGTACTTGGAAATTTACCTTCACCTTGAGTTGCTCCTCCAGGAATCGCCATTGCTTGCTAGGGTCGTGATCCTCAGCTAACAATCCTGATGTGTTGATTCATTGCAGGCCCAGTTGGCCAGTGTGATCTTGTTTTTGATAGCTTGATTTTTTGGTTTGCTCACTTCTTGATCCAGTTCCATCTGTTGTTGAACTCATTTAAATTTAAACAAAATGTCAGATGCCTTCCAGTCTAAAACTGCATACCTGAAAGCCATTTTCTGGATGATCCTGCTGTTTTATAAATATAGGACCTTTTGCTTTCTGTTTACTTTTACAGACAGGTTTGTTTTTGCAGGCATGCCCATTTTAAGAGTGAGAGGACAGCAACTGCTTTTTGTTTACACAACTCAGTTTTTTTAAATCTGAGAAAACAGTTCTTCGTTTACATAGCTTGTTCAATTTTTTAAGCTCAGACAGCAGTATTTGTTTGTAGAGGGCTGAAGCTTGCACTACCGTCAGCTGCCATAGCCAGCCTTTTACATTGTGCAGGACCTTCAGTGGCATTGTTGAACTCTTACTGCTCTTTTTGGCTTAGGCTCCACCCATGAAGCAAAAAAAAAGTGGGACAGCTAAAGCAGTTATCACTGCACTACTTCTTTTCAAATTTTTTGGCCCACTGCCAGATTAGTTGAACAGTCCAATCTTCTGGCAAATTGCCTACAGTACGCACAGAGTTTCAACATCTCACGGGGTCCTGTCTGTGGTCCTAGCTCACTGCACTGTTGTGGGGTCTCTTGCTAACTGCCCTCCTGCAGGATCTTTAACTACTCCAGGTAGGCAATCGGCTGTTTCTTGTTCTCTCCTTGTGTGTTCTTCAGAGATCAAATGTTATCACCTTGTAATATTTGGTGGTTTTCAGAAGAAATATGTCCCAAACATTGTCACCATGTAATATTTGGTGGTGTTCAGAAAAAATATATCCCAAACGTGGTCACCATATAGTATTTCTTGTTCCTTTGGTTATGTGAACTATTGTAAAACTCACAGGACTAAAAGTAATATCCAAAGAACGGGTAGGGCTTTATTATAGCTTAATTGGAACAACGTAACTTAACTATAACTTCACAAACCACTGACCACCTCTATGCGCTTACCCATTGTCTCTTGAGACAAGGAGGCCAAAGAATAAGAACTAGAACATATAGATACACAGGTGCTGCAGGAGCCCCACCAACACACATCTTAATCTGTCAGGCCACACCCACAACTCCCTGGTCATGTGTGATACGACATCACTTCCTCTGGTGACCTCACTTACAACTTCTTAAGTTGGTCCTCTTAAGGTTGTCCCACAAGTTCAAGTCCCACTCCAGAGACTTAAGCACATAATGTAGGCTGACACTCCAGTGCAGTACTGCGGGAGTGCTGCACTGCCGGTGGTGTTGTCGTTTAGATGAGACATTAAACTGAGGCCCCATCTGCCCTCACAAGTAGCCCTGAAAGATCCCATGACACTATTTGGCAGAAGAGCAGGGAGCTCTCCTTGGTGTGCCAATATTGGGTGAAGCCAGGATTGGGTTTGACTGGGATGCCCACTCCCCATAATCAAGCTATCGATGTTGACCTGGGTGGGATACTGGAGGGTGTCTTGCAGCCATGGAACCACGCAGGAGAGATTGATCAGAATGGTACCAGGGATGAGAGAGTTTGTTATGTGGCAAGGCTAGAGAAGCTGGAATTTGTTTCCTGAGAGAAGGGGAGATTTAACAGAGGTATTCAAAATTATGAGGAGTTCTGATATAGCATATAGGGAGAAACTGTTCCCATTGGCAAAAAGGTCAGTTGCCAGAAGACAAGGATTTAAGATAATTAGCAAAAATTCCAAGGTGCAAATGAGGAGAATATTTTTTATATATCGAGTGTTATAATCTGGAATGCACTGTCTGAAAAAGTGGTGGAATCAGATTCAATAGTAATTTTCAAAAGGGAATTGGATATACACTTGAAAAGGAAAAATTTGCAGGACTATGGGGAAAGAGCGGGGTAGTGGGACTAAATGGATAGCTCTTTCAAAGAGCTGGTGCTGGTACAATGGGCCGAATGGTCCCCTTCTGTGCTGTATGATTCTATATTCTAGCATGAGCTGATGCCTCCAGGAGGTAAGGAGATAAAATGATAAGCAGAAAACACAAACTTGCCCAGAGCGACCATTTAATGCTTCCTACAGACTGGAAAAGAAATATTGGAAACCAGATTAACTGGCTGCTGTTTGGTGTCCAGAAACTGTCTGCCATCTAATCTTACAAAAACAAGTGTCCAGACTTCAAAGGTAACACATTGGCTGGAAAGTGCTTTGGAATGCCATGAGGATGGGCAAGTTGCTATATAAATGCAAACTCTTCCTTTGTGACAGTCATGAATAGGGCACAAAAGAGTCAAGCTGAATGGAATCTCCTTGCTGAGGCCCACTTCATTCAGGAGGATCCCTGAAAATTAAGATAATTTTGAAACTGGCACACATCACCACAGGCCATGGTACTTACCAGTGGAGTAAGCTCCCTTTTTAATAATTTCCTGTGAAATTATAGGGCCAATTTTAACATCCTCTGCTCAATGGAAACTGGGTGGTGGTGGAGTTAAAATGGAGGTGCTGGACAAACCACACTATTCCTGTTCCACTGCCATACTTCCTGAGGCACCCACGTGAATTAGGCAGGAGCTTCATGAATTCCTACACGTTGGAGTCCTACAATGTACCTTGAACACAAGAAAACAAAGAACACAAGAAATAGGAGCAGGAGTAGACCATATAGCCCATCGAGCCTGCTCTGCCATTCAAAATGATCGGGGCTGATATTAGGATTCAACTCCACTTTCTAGCACACTTGCCATACCCCTTGATTCCCTGATAGACCAAACATTTGTCTAGCCCAGCCTTCAATGTATTCAATGATGGACCATCCACAACCCTCTGGGGTAGAGAATTCCAAAGATTCATAACCCTTTAAGTGAAGTAATTTCTCCTCATCTCAGTCCTAAATTTTATAAATGTCATCTTGAGACTGTGCCCCTGTGTTTTAGAATCCCCGACCAGTGGAAATAATCTCTCAGTGTCTACCCTATCCACCAGCCCCTTCCGAATCTTATATGTTTCAATGAGATCGCCTCTCAGAATACAGGCCCAATTTAATGAGTCTCTTATCACAGGACAACCCCCTCATCCCAGGGACCAATCTAGTGAACCTTCACTGCACTGCCGCCAATGCAAGTATATCCTTTCTTAAATGTAGAGACCAAAACTGCACACAGTATTCCAGATGTGGTCTCACCAAAACCATGTACAATTGTAGCAATACTTCCTTATTCCTGTACTTTTATTCCCTTGCAATAAAGGCCAACATGCCATTTGCCTTCCTAATTGCTTGTTGTACCTGAATGTTAACTCTCTGTGTTCCTTGTTCAAACACACTCAAGTCAGTTTGAACATCAACACTTACAAGTTGCACACCTTTAAAAAAATATTCTGTTTTTCTATTCTTATGACCAAAGTGCATAACTTCACACTTCCCTTCATTATACCCCATCTTCCATCTTGCTGCCCACTCACATAACCTGTCTATATCTTTTTGCAGTCTCTCTGTATCCACCCCACAGCTTACCTTTCCATCTACTTTTATATTATCAGCAAAATTAGATACATTACTGTCTGTCTCTTCATCTAAGTCATTATGTAGATTGTAAATAGTCGAGGCCCCAGCACTGATCCTCGTGGCACTAAACTATTTACTGCCTGCCAACTTGAAAATACACAATTTATGCCCACTCACTTCCTGTCTGTTTGGATCCAAAGGCACTTTAATGTCCTCGGAGGTGGATCATTCATTAAAACCCAGTGGAACAGCAGAAGAGGCCTAAAAATGTATGTCCCCAATGACATTTTAACAGCCTACTGGATGGAATGTCTGCTGTTGGTGCTCTGCTCAATAAAACCCAGCAGAAGGGGATTGGAAATGCAAGTGCTGACATTATTTTTGTTGGGGTCAGAAGGAGCATGAGTGTTCACCTGGGCTTCACAAGAATAATCTGGGCCGCTGCTGGCCAGGCTCTGTCCCCTCCTGCGCGATTCCAAGTCCTTCCCTCACATTCCCAGGCTACTTTTATTCCAACCAAGTGAGCCTCCACGCTGCCCTGAGCTGCATCGGGATGCCAGTTGGGGATGTCCAGCTTGCCGCATGTATCTCAATGAGGCCCAACGCTCTACATGGACTGGGACACTTCGTTGGACTTCTCAGACAACTAGCTGACCAGTCCACTCCACTGACCAGCTGCTCAGATCTACCCTGGCTTGCCTAGGGATAAAACCTATTTAAAAAGGCATGGTCTGCACTTTTGGGAGTTTTTAGCCAAACTCAGCTCGTGATCTGAAATCTTCACTCAGTCTTCACCAAGCAGCAGCGGCCCTTTAAGAGTTCTCTAAACAGACTCAGCAGAGAAATCTTTAGCTACACCCGCAAAGCCAGATGTGGGACACATAGTAGAAAAACAAACATTCATTTAAATAGAAAGAGAACAGAATGCTTAATATGTTTGTGTGCATGTCATTAATTGAACCAAGTATAATGCGATGTTGTCCATCAAAGTTTACTGAACAGTGCTGCACACCCAATAGAAATCAATTCCAAATTCCTCATCATTGCCAAGCTCCTCACCAATTTCCAAGGACCATGTCAATCGGCTAGTTATTTAATACTCAAAGCAAGCACAAGAATTAAAGTTTTAAAAAAAGACTCGCATTTTACAATGCACATCTCAAAGTGCTTCACGCACAATGACATGCAGTGACTGTTGCTTTGCAGACAAATATGGCAGTCATTTTGTGTACATCAAGATCCACTAAACCCCAAGGAGATGAATGACTAGTTCATCTGCTTTTGATTTGTGTTAGTTGAGGGAGGAATTTTGGCCCAGGACATTGGAAGAACTCACTGTTCTTCTTTAAATAGCACCTGTGAATCTTTCACACCCACTTCTGCCACCAGTTTAATGTTTTGTGCAAACCATGTCACCTGCTCTCGAGTGTCAGGCTACATAATTTGCTCAAGTGCTGAAGTGAACAACGAAGTTAAAATAATATTTTATAGAAAACATGATGCAGATATCTCTGCTCTTCTGTGATTATACCCAGGTATATTAATACATCGCTACTGATTTGTTTAATTTAGGTGCTTCTTGATTAATAGGTCATATGCGGCTTAGGGACCTTTTAGAGCAGCCATGCCACTTCTTTTTTGCCCCTTCAGAGGTGTTTTGAGCTCCCTCCCAAAACCACTTGCTTGTATACAAGCCTCAGAATCTACCTCTTCTACTGCACTTTCAATCCCCTCCTGACCTTTTTTGTCTCTTGCTTTGGGTTCCCCACTTTTTTAAATGTTCTGGCACATTCCTCTTTGTCAGGGGCAATATAGAAATACAAGCTATTTTTGTAGTGGATGCCTGATGCACATCTGTGGTGCAGCCTCTAGTATCAAACAATACTTTTTTGATGACTATATAAAGCTGATTACAATTTTCGGTGGTGATGTTAAACGGTCAGTACTGTAGTTGATGTTAATTTGAAATCTGAGATTGATATTTTTTTTTATCAAAGGCATTAAGGGAGATAGGACAAAGGCATGGTACATGGAGTTAGGTCACAGATCAGCCATGATCTCACTGAACGTTGGAACAGGCTCAAGGGGTTAAATGGCCTCATCCTATTCCTTTGTTCTTATAAACAACCTTTTTTGCCCCATCTGCGATATCTTTATAATTAATAATCAAAAGTGTATATTAAGTGACTTTTCTGCTGGTATTGCTCATGATAGCGTCCAGGAAATTAACATTTGATTGTTGGAAATTCCAGGGCAATTGTGGGAGGGTTGGGAACCCTGGGTGGAAGGCTCTTGATCCTGCCGGCAGGAGGCCCAGTCCGTTTTGAGGGCCTGGCTTCATTATTGTGCTACTGGTGAGTTGCGGCCACCAAATGGGCACCTCCACTGCGACTCATTGAGCCCTGATCAGTATATTTAAAGCCAGACCTCACTGCGTCCTGTGGATGTCCCGCTCTCCTGCTTGAAGGACCAGGTTAACACTAGGACATGGAGGGAAGGCATTAGGATCAGAGGGGTTAAGTGGCTCTCCCCCCCCCCGCCCTTTTGACTGCCCCTCAACCCCTACCCTCTGGTTTCTGCCACATGAGGGGAGCTAAAAATCAGCCTATGATTCTATTTGTGTTTTGAGTAATATAGGCTGAGACTACAGTCCTCCATGTCATCAGCATAAGAAAGCAGAGCATAACAAAAGGCCATTCAGCTCATCACGCCAACTCCTTCCACAGCCTATGTTCAATGCCTGCTTTGGGATGTCCAGAGATTGTAAATACAAGATCTTCTTCTTCAGCCAATTTGGCCCGAGTAGCTGTAGTTGGTTGGAAATTTAACTGTCCTGTCTGTTCAGAAAAGAACTTGTACATACCTGGATTCATGCAGCTGCCTCTGCAAAACTAGAAAGTCGTACGTTTAAGCCAGAGAATGCTTGTTCTTTAAACATTTAAAGTAGGATCTGGTAGATTTACAAAGTGCTCAAATGCCCAATGATCTCCTAAACAAATTACAGTCCTGGTTTGAAAATGCAGTTGATTTATATTCCGCATGATCTCCTAACTGAAGTGGTGTGTGTGTGTGTGTGGTCAGCATCTTTCTATCGACGAAAGATGATGGACACGCAGCAAACAATCCATTTAGGTGGGGTGTTTTCTCTTGGTGCACCTTTGCTGATGGCTGTGAAGGCCATTCTTTGAAAGGCAGTTTCTGCCACAAGTGCTGCATGTGAAGCTGCGAAGGGATGCCGTGAGTTGTTGTTGGCACCTTTTGCCAAGCTGCTGTAGCCACCGGTTGTCATGGTGTTGCACACCAGTCCACAGGATGTGTCACCGTTTCCCTCTTTCACCAGCTAGTGACTCCCAGGTGCGATAGTTAGGGCCTTCATGTCAAGCTTGCAAGCGTCCTTGAAGCGGAGCTTTGGGCACCAATTTTCAAATCCTCTCTGGCCACAGGAGAGGTACCAGAGGACTGGAGGACAGCGAATGTGGTACCATTATTCAAGAAGGGTAGTAGGGATAAACCAGGTAATTACAGGCCGGTGAGTCTAACATCAGTGGTTGGGAGACTATTGGAAAAAATTCTGAGGGACAGGATTAATCTCCACTTGGAGAGGCAGGGATTAATCAGGGATAGTCAGCATGGCTTTGTCAGGGGGAGATCATGTCTAACAAACTTGACTGAATTTTTCAAGAAGGTGACTAGATGTGTCGATGAGGGTAAAGCAGTAGATGTAGTATACTTGGACTTCAGTAAGGCTTTCCATAAGGTCCCACTTGGGATATTGGTTAAGAAGGTAAGAGCCCATGGGATCCTGGGCAATTAGGCAAATTGGATCCAAAATTGGCTTAGTGGCAGGAGGCAGAGGGTAATGGTCGAGGGCTGTTTTTGCAATTGGAAGCCTGTGACAAGTGGTGTACCACAGGGATTGGTGCTGGGACCCTTGCTGTTTGTAGTGTACATTAATGATTTGGACGTGAATATAGGAGGTATGATAAGTAAGTTTGCAGATGCCATGAAAATTGGTGGTTTTCTAAATAGTGAGGAGGAAAGCCTTGGATTACAAGACGATATTGATGGGCTGGGAAGATGGGTAGAGCAGTGGCAAATGGAATTTAATCCTGAAAAGTGTGAGGTAATGCATTTTGGGAGGACTAACAAGGCAAAGGTATATATAATGGATGATAGGACCCTAGGAAGTACAGAAGGTCAGAAGGACCTTGGTGTACTTGCCCATAGATCACTGAAGGCAGCAGCACAGATAGATAAGGTGGCTAGGAAGGCATATGGGATACTTGCCTTTATTAGCCGAGGCATAGAATATAAGAGCAGGGAGGTTATGATGGAACTGTATAAAACGCTAGTTTGGCCACGGCTGGAGTACTGTGTACAGTTTTGGTCACCATACTATAGGAAGGATGTGATTGCACTGGAAAGGGTGCAGAGGAGATTCACCAGGATGTTGCCTGGGCTGGAGCATTTCATCTATGAAGAGAGACTGAAAAGGCTAGGGTTGTTTTCCTTAGAGCAGAGAAGGCTGAGGGGGGACCTGATTGAGGTGTACAAGATTATGAGGGGCATTGATAGATTAGATAAGAAGAAACCTTTTTCCCTTAGCGGAGGGGTCAAGAACCAGGGGGCATAGATTTAGGGTAAGGGGCAGGAGGTTTAGGGATGATTTGAGAAAACAATTTTCACCCAGAGGGTGGTTGGAATCTGGAACACTCTGCCTGATGAGGTGGTGGAGGCAGGAACCCTCATAACATTTAAGAAGTATTTAGATGAGCATTTGAAACGTCAGAGCATACAAGGCTACGGGCCAAGTGCAAGAATATGGGTTTGGATTGTTGGGTGCTGGATGGCTGGCACAGACACGATAGGCTGAAGGTCCTGTTCCTGTGCTGTATAACTCGATGACTTTATGACCCCACAGGTCGCCTGGCCCTGGCTACCTCACCGTCCAGAAGGTCCTTGGGTATGCGACCGTCTTCCATCCTGCAGACGTGTCCGATCCACCAAGGCAGCCTCTGTTTGATTAGTGCCAACACACCTGGGAGCTCTGCTTTTGTGAGGACTGCTGCATTTGTGCTATTGTTCTGCCAGGATATACCCATAATGCGTCGCAGACAGCAACGATGAAATACTATGAAACTAACTCTTCCAGAGTCTCAAGTGGCTTCGCTCCAGAGTTATGTTGTGCCTGGCTGTTGGTCTATACCGTTAGTTTAGCACTGATATGAAGCTGAAATTGTGCAGAGAATCCATTCTACTTATCCTTTTCATAACTGTAAAAATTTGGGGAGGGGAATGTTGTACATACAGTTTTTGTATATAAAGATCATGATCAATCTTCCAATTTTTGTTCATTTTTTTTTTACTTGCCAGCATCATTTTGGGATGGAAAGACACCAGAAGACTATACTGGTTTACAAAGACAATGTTTAAAGAAGGTTCCCAACTGTGAGCCCTTTCACTAACAGTTAAGCCTAAGTTTGGATAAGATGTCTCATGGGTCACATAATCCTGTAGTTGTTTATAGTTGAGTATCATTCCTAAGTTCATGTAGTTGTTTGAGGTAAATAAAGACCTTCGCCAGCCCAGTTACCCATTCAATGAGAAAAATGTTGGGCAGCAATTTCAAATGAGTTATTTATAATTAAAATCCATAAGTCTGCTGTTAGATTTTCTTTATAACCTATCACATTAACAATTTCACAGCTACCTCCAACTCCACTGGAGCTCAAAGATGTCAATAAAAAAGCATATCTACCATGTGTTAACTCTCTTTTGCATTGCTACGATTGAGGCGGGAGGAGTGCACTGTTCATCCTAGTCCCCATTCTCCACAGGTCACAATATATATTTAAATTTTCCCACTTACCAATACGGTCAATCATAGACTCTATTTTTATCCCAGAATAAAACACACTAATCAGGTTTCTTTAATAAAAACAAAAATACCAGTTTATTATAAAACAAGTGTTAACCAGTAATGAAGTAAAGCATAAACACACAGATTGAAACATTAAAGTTCCCTTTTTAACTTAGTCCCTCACACTCACACACACACATACACTGGTTATCTGGAAAAATAAAGAGATTTTTGTTTTTAGAGCTCTATTACAGACAAAAAACTTGGGCTGAATACTTGCTCATTCTTGAAACAGCAGATGAGATATGATGTTTTCCAAAACTGGCATACAGTCTGGCCTCCGAGTACACGCAGATGGGTCACTAGGATCTTTTTTAGAACAGTTCTTTTCAGGCGGTGTTGAGAATTAATTTAGCAGGCTTTTCTTCAAAGACAGGAGATTAGATGAGTTGACACAGTGGACTTCTCAGGGCCTTTTAGAGAGGTGCTGGAAAGCTGAGCTGGGTTGTGGCCTTCTCTCCTTCCTTGGTAATTCTCTTCTCTCCTTGGAAGTTCTCTCCCTTTTTGTACAGTTCAACTCCAACTCAAATTCAAATGTGAAACTGACAACAGGAGGTCAACCTTTTGACCTCCATCAATCTTGACCTATCACTTCTTTGTAAACAACGTCTCCAGGTGTCCAAAGTTCTCTGTTGTTTATTGAGCTGGAAGTCAGGTGATTTCCCAGAAAGGCTTGTTGTTGTTGCTGGAAGTCAGGTGGTTTCCCGGAAAGGCTTGTTTTCTTCATAAGACCTCTCAGTGCCCCTTTTAAAAAACATTTCCAGGGACTGTTTTTCAAAGTCAAGTGGCCTTTACATGACCCTCTTTGAAAACCCCAAAGTTTATCATTTCTTCAATCTTTCAAAAATGAATCCTCAAAAAATATATTTAAACCACATAGACATTTTTGTAACAGTATGTTCTGTCTCCAAAACCTACTTCCTGTTATCACATTCATCATCATCCTTTATCCACCTTAAATTATGGAAAATGTCTATGTAAACCTGTCACACTGTAATTACTCCCTCCACCCAGTGGTGGTGCTGCAGTTCTGTACTTTTACATCTCCAGCTCCTTAGCCTGTATGGTGAAGAAGTTCCTACGCTCCAACCAAATCTATTGCTCTGCTTTCCAAATTGCTGTCAGTTGTGTTATTTAACTGTAAATGATATCAAATCAAAGGCTTATATAAAAATAAGGACAGAATGTATGACTTTAAAATGGGGACTGAATTATGCCTGCATTCCTCAATCCAGTTATTCCCTACCCTGAAGACTACACGTGACCTGCCATGAAAAATTTTATGGAATATTAACGAGTATTTTGGACTGGAATTGATCAAGTAACTCAATTGTCTAGAGAGTCTGGTACCTTTTTTAAGTACAATTTTAATAAATATTATTTTCAGTACCTCATCGTCCCTGATATTCCAATACAGATAATTTGTACAATCCCTTCTTAATTAAAAAGAAAAGTATTGTATTTGTTTTTGTGGCAGGGAACATCCAATTCTTGGCAGTCCCGAGGAAGAAAATGTATCTGATCTTTGGGGTATTAAGAGATCAGTACAAACTAAGTTATAAACTCGAATGGTTCATCTCTGTAAATTCTAGCCTTATTCATGAATACTGTGCTTGAATCATTTGAGATCACTTTTGGTTTTGAATGTTCTTCATCTTTAAAGAACAATTGTGTAGGAGTACTAAAAGCACAGTATTCCTCTGCATGTGTGTGACTGGATTTCCCATGTCGCGCCACAGTGATATATAAGGCCAAAAGGACAAAAGGCCCCTTTGAGTTTGTGCAATCAATGACCCCCCTTCAACTGTATTGTGGTTTTGCCATTGTTTTAACATTGGTTTGGCAGCCTATTCTTGATGGATGTGAAAAATTGGAACTGCTAAATCTGGCCGAACAATGTTACCTGTGATAGGAACATGGAATAGGACATGATGCAGAAGCCAACATGGTAACTTTACTGATTAGCAAATAGTGACGTTGTCATTCTGGACTGGGTAATTGATTTGACAATAAGGACATCATAACAACATCAACAGCTTGTGCTTATAGAACACCTTTAATTTAGTAAAGCATCCCAAGGTGCTTGACAGGAGTGATCTCAGACACAAAATTGACACCAGGCCAAAGAAAGAGATATTAGGACAGGTGCCTAACAGATTTAAGGCCCTGAACCTACACCATGGGACATCAGTCTGTGAGCCAGAAATTTCTCTCCACTACCTTTGAGGAGGAAACTTGTCTTATTTCTAAATTTACACCTCAAGTGCTTTGAATGTAGCCAGCTCTGACATGGAGGAAATGCTCCAAACAGCTGCAAAGGAGATGATGTTCAGAAAACATAACGAATGACAGCTGTGGTGTAGAAAGGCGATGTAGTTTGCAAACCTATTTTATTTATTTTAAACGGGGTAACATCTCTGCTCAAATAGCGGAGTGCAGAACCTCGGACGAACAGATGGAATGTTCATACATTAGTATGTCTCGCTGTGATTTCAAAGCCATAGATAATGCATAAACCTTAAAATAACTTGCGTAATGACCTTAAATTATGGCATCATCATTCCTCAGATGGATCTGTTTAAATCTGGGAATCCAGCAAACAGTGGCTTACTCAACCCAATGTTCCCAGTGTTCATACACCTTGGGCCTCAGTAAATTTAGTAGCATGTCAACACTGAAATTGGTGCCAAAATCAAATTACATCACTCTGCCCTGAATTTCTTTCATTATTTCATCTCAGTTATGTACAAGGAGAGTAAAATATTCATTTTAATAATTGTCCTATTTCTTAAAAAATACATCAATTTCAGGTGGTCGGCACGTGCAGTTCTGACATGGGGGAATGTCTCCAAACAGTTCCAGAGGAGATTATATTGAAGAAATATAATGACTAAGAGCTGTGGAGTGAAAAGGTAACCTGGTTTACAAACCTATTTAGACACATTCAAGATCACAAAAGAATTAGGGGGGTGAGGAAGACCATTCAGTCCATATTACTTTCATCCATTCGGAGAGATCCTAGCATTCCCTGATTGCAACAGCCAATTTTTTCTTAACCAATTCCAGGGTTTTGGATTCCCCTGCTCTATCTGGAAGTTTATTTAATATGTTAATCACACCATGCGTGAAAAGGTAATTTCAGATATCAGTCCTAAAATTTCTTTTTATTAGTTTGAATGCATATCGCCTAGTTCTACTGCTGCAATTTCGTTTAAAGTTATGTTACTGATTAATCCTTCAAATGTAAGACATCCATCAAAACCAATTTACATTTTTAAACTTAAATAAAGCCAGCGCTGATCCTAACACGTGGGAATTAACACACTCTGTCTCTATGCTTTTGTGGAAAGACTGCAGTTAACCATGAGATACGACTTCACAAACAGGCTGCGTGACTGGTGGTTTTGAAAGACACCTTCACCTAGATTGCAGGCAGTTAGGAGGAGACACAGGACAGCAGAGCCCCATTCCCAGGCAACAGAACCTGGATGTTGGCTTTCAAATTCAGTGACCTGACTGCTGCTTTGAAGAGACTATTTTAAGATCTGCACAGGCTTCATTCCAAAGGCTTTGAATCCCTCCTCACAATTGTTTAAAGCACTCCATGTCCTCACATAGCAACATCAGTGATTTCTCCATATTTCCGACACGCCAACTTGTGCATCCTCATTTTCACATGGCACCTACCCAACAGTGATGCTGGGAATGCTCAAAACTAATTAGGCATATGGTGATAGATTTAAGATCTTGCAGCAAAACTGCACAAAAATACATACATGTTAAACACCCAACCAGACAACAACTTGCATTTATATAGCACCTATAAGGTGCTTCACACTTAGTCACAGAAAGAGATATTAGGACAGGTAAGAGGAAAGTTTTAAAGAGCATCTTAAAGGAGGAGAGAGAGGTAAAGAGGCAGAGAGGTTTAAGGAGGGAATTCCAGAGTTAATGAGTTATTAGTCTCGTGTTCCACTTAAGGATATTTTTAATGGATTTGGCTTTGAGATGTAGGTGGAAGGGGAGGTGGAGCATTGGATTTTAGAATATAGATGATATTTAAAATAGGTACCAAGCAGAAATTTTCCTTTCCAGTGGTCCAGTATTCACTCACTCACACACACACACACATATATATATATATATATACACACACACAGATCTCTCTCTCTCTTTCTCTCCCTTTAGTAAATAAATGGCTGCATAAATTTGTATCTCCATTCTATCCTTTTTTACAAGAAGTTTGAATTCCCACCATTATCACCTGCCTTTTGTCCAAATAAGGATGCAACCAAAGACTAGGCTGAGTGCACACATTTATGGACTCACCTTAGCCAAACAACCAATATACATGTTCCAATCGTCATTTGAAATGGATCAGCCCAACGTGCAAAAGGAGAATTCAATTTCTCTATTTACGCTACATGGGAATCAAAAAATTCCAGGACTATTCCGGATATGATCAGATTCAATAATCCATATTCTCATTTTTAATTTGGTACAAGAAGACTAGTATCCACAAATAACAATAGTTTCTCTCTTCTGCAAATATGATTAGAATCCAGCAGCCAAACACGTCTGTTGTGAAAAGTGATGCACTCTCTCCTCCAGACAATGTGGGAACTGAGCCAGATCTGTCTACTTCCCAGGCAATGTTTACCTCCTGTGGCCTTGATTAAAAGCAGCTTTGGAAGGATGACCTGTACCATGCTCAAGAAGTTGGTAGCGGCGACATAACAAACGCTGACAATGAAGACAGACCCCTTCAGTGTTGTAGCCACAATATATATGACAAGGGCAAGAGAATATGAGGAGCTGAGACAGAAGGATAGACCCAAAGGGCAAGGATTTCTGCAAAGTCGCCCTGGGCCAATGTGTTTTTTTGAATGATAATTTTCTTTGGTCCATTGACTGGAGATATGAATTTGTATTTTTTTTAAAGACATTTTTAAAAGACATTTAAAACAGGATGACTGAGAGCAGCTTAAGATGATGACCTAGTTTGCTATGCTGTTACCTACATTGCAAAGGACTATGAGGAGAGAGACGAAATGTCTGCTCAGTCTCCAGCAAGAACCGAGACCTAGGAAATTTAAAGGAACTACCTGTTCTTTCAGCAAGTGGAGAAATACTGCTAACTGCTATGCTTGAATGACTGAGTGACTGTCATGTGACAATCCCCTCCTCATCTGTGTTTTTAAGCTGGTATTTTCTCTGCAGCAGAGGAGAAGCAACTGGACTCTGACATGAGCAGACCCTAAGTGGGGTTCCCGCTTTCTCTCTCTCTCTCTCTCCATTCCAGCTTGAAATCTTTCAAATCCTGGTTGTTGACTGACCACCTTTGCATATTCTGGCTACAATCAGAAACCCTGTTGGAGGAAATCATCTGCATTGCTATCTCCAAGAGACTCACTGAACCAGTCATCATCTGCTTCAAATTGAGAGTTTCTACAGGTATTTAAAAAGGAAAAGAGTAAGTAAAGTGAGTATTGTTCTTCTAGAGAGTGAGAATGGGGAATTAATAGTAGATAATAAGGAAATGGAGGATGAAATGAGCAAATATTTTGCTTCTGTCTTCACTATAGAGGATGCAAAAAACATTCCAGTAATAGCTGCAAATCAGGAGGTGGAAGGAAGAGAGGAACTTGGTGAAATTACAATCACCAGGGAAGCGACACTGATCAAACTGATGGAGCTGTGGGCTGACAAGTGCTTGAGTCCTGATGTGCTTCATCCTAGGGTCTTAAAAGAGGTGGCTAATGAGGTGATAGATGCGTTGGTGTTAATTTTTCAAAATTCGCTAGATTCTGGAAAGGTTCCATCAGACTGGAAAATAGCAAAAAAAAAATACCTCTATTCAAGAAGTGGAGGGGAACTGTCATCAGTTCCGATGAAGGGTCACTGACCCGAAACGTTAGCTCTGCTTCTCTTTCCACAGATGCTGCCAGACCTGCTGAGTGGTTCCAGCATTTCTTGTTTTTATTTCAAACACTCTGTGGCTAGTTCAAAAAACCCTGGAACAGCCAGTTAGTCATGTGACCAGCTGGTCTAACCAATCCTGGACTGTATCACTTTACCAGTCTCTGGAATGCTCCTCTTACACACAATACCTGGTGATCAAGGTCCATTGTGGGTTGAATGTGTCAGGGAATGATTCTTTATCCTTCCAAGCACTGTCTGTTATTATGCAAATGTCTTTTCCAGCCACAGCGGATTTGTTTAACAAGTCATTTCCTCGCTCCTGCAACCGTTTAAAATCAATGTTCATGACAAAATTAATGTGCCTCATTCTTGGCAGGTGGGGGCCGAGCATGACAGAATCGATCATTAAGGAGGTTATAGCTGGGCACTTAGAAAAGTTCAAGGTAATCGGGAATAGTCAGCATGGCTTTGTGAAAGAGAGATTGTGTTTACCAATTTATTGGAGTACTTTGAAGGAGTAACATGTGTCGTGGATAAAGTGGAGCCCGTTTGAATTCCAGAAGGCATTTGACAAGGTGTCACATAAAAGGTTATTGCGCAAAGTAGGAGTTCATGGTGTAGTGGGTAACATATCAGCATGGATAGAACATAGAACATAGAACATAGAACATACAGCACAGAACAGGCCCTTCGGCCCACAATGTTGTGCCGATCCTTTGTCCTCTGTCAAGGACAATTTAATCTATACCCCATCATTCTCCTTTATCCATATACCTATCCAAAAGCCTTTTGAAAGTCCCTAAAGTTTCTGACTCAACAACTTCCCCGGGCAAGGCATTCCATGCCTCGACCACTCTCTGGGTAAAGAACCTTCCCCTGACATCCCCCTTATATCTCCCACCCTTCACCTTAAATTTATGACCCCTTGTAACGCTTTGCTCCACCCGGGGAAAAAGTTTCTGACTGTCTACCCTATCTATTCCCCTGATCATCTTATAAACCTCTATCATGTCACCCCTCATCCTTCTCCTTTCTAATGAGAAGAGGCCTAGAATGTTCAGCCTTTCCTCGTAAGACTTATTCTCCATTCCAGGCAACATCCTGGTAAATCTCCTCTGCACCCTCTCCAAGGCTTCCACATCCTTCCTAAAATGAGGCGACCAGAACTGCACACAGTACTCCAAATGAGGCCTTACCAAGGTCCTGTACAGCTGCATCATCACCTCACGGCTCTTAAATTCAATCCCTCTGCTAATGAACGCTAACACCCCATATGCCTTCTTCACAGCCCTATCCACTTGAGTTGCAACTTTCAATGATCTATGCACATAGACCCCAAGGTCTCTCTGCTCCTCCACATGCCCAAGAACCCTACCGTTAACCCAGTATTTTGCATTCATGTTTGTCCTTCCAAAATGGACGACCTCACACTTTTCAGGGTTAAACTCCATCTGCCACTTTTCAGCCCAGCACTGCAACCTATCCAAGTCCCTTTGCAGACGACAATAGCCCTCCTCGGTATCCACAACTCCACCAACCTTTGTATCATCTGCAAATTTACTGACCCACCCTTCGACTTCCTCATCCAAGTCGTTAATAAAAATCACAAACAGGAGAGGACCCAGAACTGATCCCTGCGGCACGCCACTGGTAACTGGGCTCCAGGCTGAGTATTTACCATCTAAGACCACTCTCTGCCTTCTATCAGTTAGCCAATTCTTAATCCAACTGGCCACATTCCCCACTATCCCATGCCTCCTGACTTTCTCCATAAGTCTACCATGGGGGACCTTATCAAATGCCTTACTAAAATCCATGTACACCACATCCACTGGTTTACCCTCATCCACTTGCTTGGTCACCTGCTCAAAGAATTCAATCAGGCTTGTGAGGCAAGACCTACCCCTCACAAAACCGTGCTGACTGTCCCGAATCAAGCAGTGTCTTTCCAGATGCTCAGAAATCCTATCCCTCAGCACCTTTTCCATCAACTTGCCTACCACCGAAGTAAGACTAACTGGCCTGTAATTCCCAGGGTTGTTCCTATTCCCTTTCTTGAACAGGGGCACAACATTTGCCACCCTCCAATCACCTGGTACCACCCCCGTCAGCAGAGAAGATGAAAAGATCATAGAAGATTGACTGGCTGGCAGGAAACAAAGAATATGCATAAATGGGTCCTTTTCTGATTGGCAGGAAGTGACGTGCGGAGTCCTGCAGGGATCTGTGCTGGGGCCTCAACTTTTTGCAATTTATATTAATGACTTAGATGAGGGGAGTGATGGCATGGTAGCTAAATTTGCAGATGACACAAGGATAGGTTGGAAAGTATGTTGTGAAGAGGACTAAGGAGGTTGCAGACCAATATAGATAGGTTGAGTGAGTGGGCAGAAATCTGGCAGATGGAGTATAATGTGGGAAAATGTGAAGTTGTTCACTTTGGCAGGAAGAATTAAAAAAAGCAGAGCATTACTTAAACGGAGAATGGCTGCAGAACTCTGAGGTGCCGAGGGATCTAGGTGTTTCAGTGCATGGGCTGAATTTTAATCGTGTGCCTCGGTCCTCGCCGGCGGGCTTTCAACTCGGTGGCCTTCTGACACGGAAGTGCCACCGGGGAGTCCCTGCAATATTATGCGCGGGGCTCATTTAAATAGAGGAGGAGGAGCGGCTGTCCCCGACGACCTGTAGGGAGCGGCAGCCGCGTCCCTGACAACAGCGTTCGGTTCTACCGCGCAGGCGCCGCCACCATTTTTAAAGGGCTTTAAGGCATTAGGAGAAATTTTAATATTTAAAGGAACATTATTCATAAATTTTTATTAACAATTAATAAAGATATGGAGGCCCTTCCCCAACCAACCCCCACCACCCCGCACCAATGGTCATTTAAGTGGCACTTAATGTCAGAAAAGCTTTTATTCCCATCCCGGTCTTGCCCCCCCAACCTTCTAACATTTGGCCTCTAACCCCTTCCCACCATTCACACAACCAATAACATTTGCTTTCCCCGCTCTCCCACCCCTCCTGCTCTGAAACTTTTATTCCTCCCCCCTCCCCACCAGGTTCTCGCCAAGGTATGCGGAGCATGAATGGTGACCGTTAAATTGGCACAGGACGGCTGTCGCCTGCAGGTAAGTGCATTTACATGTTATCTACGCTAATTTGCCTTATGGGGATGATGGGCCCGCCGCCAGGCGGTGGTGGGGGGGGCCGCACCGAGGTCCCCCCACCGGAGGTAATATGCGGCCGACCCTTCTCGACGTTGCAGGTCGAGGCGGGCCGCTCCCTGCAGAATTTTACGGTCCGCACGCCATGACTCGTGGTGTCGAGGTTCCAGTAAAATTCAGCCCCATGAGTCACAAAAAGTTAGTATGCAGGTACAGCAAGTAATAAAGAAGGCTAATGGAATGCTATCCTTTATTACAAGAGGAATTGAAAATAAAAGTAAGGACGTTATGCTTCAGTTAAATAGGGCATTGGTGAGATCACATCGCGAATACTGTGTGCAGTTTTGGTCTCCTTATTCAGGGAAGGATGTGAAGGCGGTTCATAGAGTCATAGAGTCGTACAGCATAGAAACAGGCCCTTCGGCCCACTGCGTCCATGCCGACCATAATGCCTAGCTATACTAATCCCATCTGCCTGCATTAATTCCATATCCCTCTATGCCTTGCTCATTCAAGTACCTGTCCAGATGCCTCTTAAATGTCGCTACTGTTCCTGCCTCCACCATCTCCTCAGGCAGCTCATTCCAGATACCCACTATTCTTTGTGTGTAAAATTTACCCCTTTGATCCCCTTTAAACCTCCTCCCTCTCACCTTAAATCTATGCCTTCTAGTTTTAGTCACCCCGACCATGGGAAACAGACTCTGGCTATCTACCCTATCTATGCCTCTCATAATTTTATATACCTCTATCATGTTCAGAGGAGGTTTACCAGATTGATTCCTGCAATGAGCGGGTTGTCTTATGAGGAAAGGTTGGACAGACTGAGCTTGTTTACACTGGAGTTCAGAAGAGTGAGGGGAGACTTGATTGAAGTATATAAGATCCTGAATGGTCTTGACAAGGTGGATGTGGAAAGGATATTTCCTCTTGTGGGGGAGTCCAGAACTAGGGGGCACTTTTTAAAAATTAGGGGTCGCCCTTTTAGGATAGAAATGAGGAGAATTTTTTTTTTCTCAGAGGTTGTTCAACTTTGGAACTCTCTGCCTTAGAAGGTGGTGGAGGCAGGGTCATTGAATAATTTTAAGGCGGAGGTAGATAGATTCTTGTTAGGCAAGGGAATTAGGCAAGAGGTTATCAGGGGTAGATGGGAGTGTGAAATTCGAGACACAAACAGATCAGCCATGATCTTATAGAATGGCAGATGAGGCTAGAGGGGCCGAATGGCCTACTTCTGCTCCTAATTCGTATGTTCGTATGAAGCCCTTCAATCCCTCCTCACTTGACCGTAACATATACCAAGGAATAATTTTTCATGAAACAGTTAAGAAAAAGTTCTGAAGCGCTGTTTGATTGTGCTGGTTCATGGCTGATTTTACATGTTGTGATATACAAATGCGTTTGAGCGGAAACTTGAGCAAAAAAACCCCGTCTCAAAACTAGCGCAATTTTGAGTGCACTTTGCCTCCAGATTGCTGATTGCATCCAAAGTGCAAACCCTTAGCCAAAAGGTTTCTGGAGCTTACAAGTCGAATCCAAGTGACTTGAAGAAGTTAATTGTGCAAATCAATATCAGTTAGAATAATCTGACTGACAATCTAGTCTGGCATGTGTCAATCAAACAGCTGCACAGATGGGCATCTGACACATTTGGTTGAGATTGACCTCATGTCTGCCTTGATTTCTGATTCACCAGGACAACCCCTACTGAGTATCCTCAGATGTGCTCTAAGGAACTCAGATGGGTCTATGATTGTGTTAGACCAGGCTTTTGACAACAGTGATCATCTTATTATTTAGCACAGTGGAAATCTTTGAGATTTAGTAGGGTTTAATTGCCCAGTCCACTGTATTTTTATGCACTGGTTAACTTTTTTGTGCTACCTTCCTGTCTGAGCTATTGTAATAGTCATCAATACAACAACAAAGGGTTAAAATTGCAGTAAATCATCACGCCAGGAAATTATCCCAAATACACTGACCAGTGCACTGAATATAACATGCAAGGGGAATTAAAGGAAAGATTGCTCTCTTCAATGCTCCCAACAGACCAGGAGCATATATTGGGAAATAATACAATTCCCATTTGTGATTTTCCATCCATCAGTTTTGATACGAGGAAAATCACCGGCTGGGGGCTGTGCACATTTTTCCAGTTTGCGTTCCGAACATGTGACAGGAGCATAGAAGCAGAAATGACCCTGTAAGGCTTAGAAAGGTGAGCTTCTGATAAGTAGAGAACAAAATCAAGGCAAGTATATAGCATCTGCTGATTTCATGTGGTTTCAATTGAGAGGAAGTCATACATGAATACAATTCAAGTATTTAACAAAGGAACAAGTACGTTTCAACATGTTCTGAATTAAATTTTACTCCCTCCCCTCTATTTCAAAGAAATGCAGCCTGGACCTATTTCCTCCATTCCATCAAACTGGTACAGTTGTAATATACGGAACCTCTTTTCCCATCTGGTTTCATTAGCACTCACAATTTGCCCACAGAATTGGAGTTGTGGGGAACAAAATGTCTGGTTCTGCCCCTGACTGACACATTCAAGAAGTGAAAGAATGGTTTGGGTGATGGCTTTATGGATGTGTACGTGTACAATTGAGAATTCCAGATAATGGAAAATACTCATGAGCTGGCATAAATAGCATTTAATGAGTGCTCCCACGTGGCGCATACATAGAAGATCCACAGAATGGCCTCCTTCTGCGCCATAAAATGACTCTATGACTCTATAATTCAGTGGCTTATCAAAAGGAAACCACAGTTTGACAGTGGGATCATAATTCAGGAGTTGAAAGGGAAAACCTTTGCTCGGTCCTTATTTACTGTCACTGTACATGATGCAGTGAAGAGGTAGTTGATGAGATTGGCAATTATTATGCACATTATCGAGCGGTGTAGAATGATTGCCAATGACCTTGTGACTATGACCTGGGACACTATTCTATGTGCACTTAATTCATTTGTCTGAAACTCCTCTGTTCTATTTTAAATGGATTAATGGCTCCACTAAAGAAAAGAAATAAGAATTTCAGATCAAAATATTAAGTGTCCCTGCACTAGAATGCCAGTGTGATCTCAGGATCAATATTTTTTATTATGTGGTACCAATATTTATCAATAATTGAATATGATAGCAACGATTAAATCATTGTAATTAGGGAAAAATCTCAGCATGAGGGACAACAGTTTGGGTTCAATTTTGACATGGACAGGGGGGGTCAAATTGAACATGGACTGAGGGTCAAATTGGATACAGGCAGGCTCACAAAACAGGCAGCAGTCACTATTCGAACATACAAATTAGGACCACTCGGCCCCTCGAGCCTGCTCCACCATTCGATAAGGTCATGGCTGGTCTGATTGTAACCACAACTCCACATTCCCGCCTGCCCCCAATAACATTTCATGCCCTTGCTTATCAATAATCTATCTACCTCTGCCTCAAAAATATTTAAAAACTCTGCTTCCAACACCTTTTGAGGAAGAGAGTTCCAAAGACTCACGACCCTCTGAGAGAAAACATTCCTCCTCATCTCTGTCTTAAATGGGTGACCCCTTATTTTTAAACAGTTACCCCTAGTTGAAGATTCTCCCACAAGAGGAAACATCCTTTCCACGTCCACCCTGTCAAGACCCCTCAGAATCTTATATGCTTCAATCAAGTTGCCTCTTACTCTTCTGAACTCCAGCAGATACAAGCCTAGCCTGTCCAACCTTACCTCATAAGACAATTCACCCATTACAGGTATTAGTCTAGTAAACCTTCTCTGAACTGTTTCCAATGCATTTACATCCTTCCTTAAATAAGGAGCCTAATACTGTACACAGTACTCCAGATGTAGCCTCACCAATGCCCAGTATAGCTGAAGCATAACCTCCCTACTTTTGTGATGTATTTGACCATTTGAAGCCTGGTCAGGATCACTTTATTAACCTTGTTGCAGCCCACAAAGTATTTAAATGGCTTCTATTGAGTAAATCATGAACACTTGAAATAGGACAGGCAAGAGGACTACGTAAACATAAACTGGTATAAATAAGTAATTAGATGAGATATCAGTCGGACTGTCTTCCAGGTCCAGCTATCTGGCAGCAGAGTAAGCTGTGAGAACACCAACAGTGGGAGGTTTTTTTCTTGTTTTCAACTTAGTAAAAAAGTCTTTCTGTACTCAATCCCTACAGAAGATAGGGGTCTTCAGCCTTCCCGCTAAATAAACACAGTGAATATGATAATGTCCTGTGCAACATTCCTTATCTGTTACAAAAACAGCCTTTAAGGAAATAGCTGGTTGTTTGAATCATCTCACCATCCAAGGCAAGTCATTTAGTAATTATGCAGCTAAAAGAATACTGCTATTATTGTGATGTTTTTCATGTTAAATGCTGAAAGATGTTGTGCAACAGCTCACTAGTAGGTGGTTAGGCAGCTGCAATGTTTGTGACATGGGTGTGAAAAAATGCACTTGATCTTCCTATAGAAACTCTTCAAAAAAGGTAAGCTGTACTCCTTTTGCTACATTTATTTTTGCCTTTTTGTGGGGTAGCTGGAGGGTAGGGGAGTTAACGTTTCCATACTGGAGTCACCACGAATTAGAGATTAATCATCTGGGCACAACTGCAAATAACCCGAGAGAAAATTTGTAGGAGGATTTACAAAAGTCTTTCTCCCACCTCCACCCCAATTGGCTTTCAACACTTTTAATAGTTATAAAAATATTGGAATTGGAAATAGAGCTGTTTGGGTGGGGCAGTTGGAGGAAAGAGGCCATGTGATGAAACCTCTGGGAGAACGTCCAACCAGAGTTGGGAACTCTACTATAATAAAAGCAAAATACTGCGGATGCTGGAAATCTGAAATAAAAACAAGAAATGCTGGAACCACTCAGCAGGTCTGGCAGCATCTGTGGAAAGAGAAGCAGAGTTAACGTTTCGGGTCAGCGACCCTTCATCCTAGGATAGAGTGTAGTATATCCAAATTTGTTGATGATACAAAAATAGGTGGGAAGGCATGTTGTGATGACAACGCAAAGAATCTGCAAAGGGATATAGATAGGTTAAGTGAGTGGGCAAAAACTTGGCAGATGGTGTTCAATGTGGGAAAGTGTGAGGTAATCCACTTTGGTAGGAAGAATAAAAAGGCAGATTATTATTTAGATGGAGAAAAACTACAAAATACTGCAGTACAGAGGGATCTGGGTGTTCTTGTACATGAAACATAAAAAGTTAGCATGCAGGTGCAGCACGTAATTAGGAAGGCAAAAGGAATTTTGGTCTTTATTGCTAGGCTGTTAGAGGTTAAGAATAGGGAAGTCTTGTTACAACTGTACAGGGTGTTGGTGAGCCCACACCTGGAGTACTGCGTACAGTTTTGTTCCCCATATTTAATCCATACTAGCATTGGAGGCAGTTCAGAAAAGGTTCACTAGGCTGATTCCTGGGATGAAGGGGTTGTCTTATCAAGAATGGCTAAACAGGTTAGGCCTTTATTCATTGGAGTTTAAAAGAATGAGAGGTGATCTTATAGAAACATATATGATTCTAAGGGGGCTTGACAGGGTAGATGTTGAGAATATGTATCTACTGGTGGGGGAATCTTGAACTAGGGGACATAGTTACAGAATAAGGGGTCACACATTTAAAACTGAGATGCGAAGGAATTTCTTCTCTCAGAGGTTGGTGACTCTGTGGAGTTCTCTACCTCAGAGAGTTGTGGAGGTTAGGTCACTTGATGTATTTAAGGAGGAGGTAGATTTTTCAAATCTCGGGGAGTCGAGGGTTATGTGGAGCAGGCCCGAAAGAGGAGTTGAGGTCTGGGACAGATCAGCCATGATCTTATTGAATGGTGGGCCTTGAGGGGCTGAATGGCCGACTCCTATTTCTTATGTTCTTATATTCTTATGTTAAAGCCAAACAGAGGAAACTAATATACGAGCAAAATACTGCGGATGCTGGAACTCTAACAATCTCACAATTTTGTTTTTTTTCATTTGAAAGCTTGGAGTTCTGTGTGTTTTGAAAACTGAGAAAAAGGATTTCTGTGAACATTGAATGCCGGAACTTGGTGTTTGAACTGAGAATGAGAACAGAAAGTGCCGGAAATACTCAGCAGGTCAGGCAGCATCTGTGTGGAGAGAAACAGAGATAATGGGCTGAACTTCATAAACCTGCCGACGAAGTCAGCAGTGGGTGAAATAAATGGTGGCTCACCTGTGCGGCCGCACGCCAAAGAGCTGCCACGATTCCAAGTGTGGTGGCTCATTTAAATAGCTGGCGCGGGCTGACTCCCACCCTGAGGGGGCAGGTTGTCCGTCCCCAGCAATGGTGTTAGCTGCCTGTGCGCAGGCGCTGATGCTATTTTTAAAGGGCTGTCAGCTTTACTGGGAAATTGAAGTATTTAAAGGCGAAGTGAATTAAAATAAACAAATACATTTCTTTTGCCCCTCTCCAACCCCCCCCCAATAACAATTAAATTAATTATTTGCCTTTCCCCCCCAGAACGTTTACCTTTACCATCTAACCTTCCCTGCACCCCCCCCATACTGCACAGACTTTAAACTGTTGTCACAAGAGTTTTGTTTTTTTCATTTGAAAGCTTGGAATTCTGTGTGCTTTGAAAACTAAGAAAAAGGATTTTCTGTGAACATTGAATGCTGAAACTTGGTGGCACAGACTGCAAGACACCGGCTCCAAACAACAGCAGGGGAAATGACAGGCCACGTGACTTGATTGTTACGGTTTAAGTTTCATTTCTGCATTGTAAAAGACCAGTGAACTGGACAGGCAGGAGGCAAGACAAACTGGCTGGGACCTGTTTTTTGCAAACCAGATAAAAAGAGCTCTCCCTGAAAAAGAAGGCTTGCCTCACTTGTAAAAAAAAATTCTACATTAGAGGTGGTGTCTGTGGTCTGCCTGGAGAGAGAAAAGACCCAGGAAAAGAGGAGTTGCTGCTCTCTGTGGAGAAAGGCTCCTTTGCTGAGAGGAAGGCCTGCATTTTAAAAGGTAGCAGATTCCAATTGCCTCCAATCTCTGAAAAATCTCAGCCTCAGGACTGTTGCCTCTTATTTTTTGGGAGATCCTGAAAGCTCAAGAAAGCTTCTATTGCTAGACTGCTATTCAACACCCAAGTAGATCTGTTGCTATACCTTTTGCTGAAAGATCTATGTGATGCCTGCTGAAGACTAAGTGCCATGAACGCCAACCCATCACAGACTGTTCATCAACCTCACCTGGAGAGTCTTTGAGTGGCATCTGACTATTCGACTCTGGGACATTTCACCAACCTGGAAATATCCAACCAGAATGTGACAACCTAAATATATTATTAAGCCTAAGAAACTGTTGTAAACTAAAACATCCCTTTTCTCCTGGTTATCTGTTTTTTTTTGGAATGTATGTGTGTGTGCATGAGGGTTAGGAAGAATAAGAAGCTTGAAAAGGATCCTTTCACACATAGAGCTATCTCATTATTGTTTAAGACTGTTTATTAATAAATATTAATTTTGTTGTTGTTCGAAGAAACTTGGTTTGGTGTGCTTTATTCTGGGGGACAAATCGAGTGTTTAATTTAGCTATTTTCCAGTAAGTGAGAAATTTTACTATTATGTTGTGACCTGTGGAGTAGTGGGACTCAATTAACAGTGCATTACTCCTGCCAGGTCATAACACTATAACCCTTCCCACCATCCCCTACACCTATGAAATTAATTTGACACCGGTCCCCACCCCCTGCACTGATAAACTTACCTCTCCCCTTCCCCACAAGTGTTCCGCCTCGTTTCCCCAGATGGGGATCTGAAGGCACGGCAGTGCCAGCCGCTGGGCTGAAGATCACACTGGGACATCAGGAGGCAACGTAAGATTGATTGATTCAATTATTCTAATTTATTTAAATATTTAAATTGCGGTGCCATCGCCGAGTGGCGGGGGGCCGCCACGAGGCCTCACCGCCGCCAGTAGTATCGGGCCTGTGGCGTCGGCATCGAGGTCTGTGGCGGGCCTCATCCAGGGCCATCTTCAGGCACCCCCACCCCCGCCCCCCACCACGGATCCCAACATCGAAGGCCCCTTAAAATCCAGCCCAATGTTTCAGGTCTGTGACCCTTCATCGGAAATAATACTTCAACAGGAAACTAGTAAATGAAAGCTCTGTTAAAGGACAGGTGAAAGAATATACATTTAAATGAAAACATCCAAATTTTCAACCCAAATAACCTTGCTCACTGCATTTCAATAGAGTCTTAGCTGACTGTGGAGGAAAATTAGATGTGCTGATGAATAAAACTTCATTCACACTGACCTTTAAGATATCTACCTCATCACTGGTGCTGTCAATCCTTGTTCAGATTATAACATTTTTTTGAAAAGCATTTAAAAAGATCACAATACTGTGTCAGCACAAAGACTGAGCTTTGAGTGATTCTCAGCAATGCTGTAGCATTTTGAAAATCATACGTGCATCTTTGCAAAAGGTCTTTTGCTCCCATTATTCTTCTTGTCTCACTCTCTCTCTCAAGGGCTGACTATTGCTGTAGTGCCGTTCCTTGGACATTACAAGGCTATTTGACTTTGGAGGGCCTCACTGCTGTGCCCGCATCTGCATTCATCCAAAACCAGCATGTGACGTCTCAGTAGCATTGCAGTCAGGAGCAGGAGGCCCTGACTATTCCACCTCTCTAATTCGGGAACACTGAGATAAATTAAGACACTTCTACCATCCCAGCCTCCTCGATGGCTGAGATCAGTCAATACAGTACAGCTTGAAGCTCGAACTTGGGATTCTACATTCATTTAATTAATTTTTACTTACTTTAACTGGGAATTTTATAGATTGCACTGGAAAGCTAATGATTTTGGTGAATCGCAAGAATAGATATTTCAATTGGAAGACTTAGTACTGGCACACGCAGAATGGTTTGGAAGACTTTCTGCTGTGCTGTGGTTTCTACGGTTCTACACTTTTTGGTTGTTTGTGTTTCTTTTAGTTACACATGAATGTAGCAGGGTAATTTTGACTTTCTACATCTCTTCTGATTTTCATTTCATTGAGAGAGATGTAAAACAGGCGGCTGATCCAATGATGTTCATGGGTGGCAGAGAGCAAGCTCATGCACGATGGGCTGAATGACCTCCTTCTCTGCTATAAAATGATCTGAGATCAGTTCTCTCTTTGCCAACCATGAAAAGGTTAAAGTGAAGCAATTCAGTAATCATACTAAATTATATTGAATTATATAATACCCTGTACATAGATATTTGTAAGCACAGAGTAATCTGTAATGTAGTATTCATATTATATGATGAATTGAGAAAATTTGTAATTATTTTTTATAACAGGACCATTTTTATATTTCAAAATTCATGCTTCAGAAAAATGTATATCTAACAGGTGTAAAGGGAATTGGTGCCTTGAAGCATTCACACAAATCGGAGGCAGCTCAATGTTTGATGCAAGATGTGTGGAAAAACTGGTCTATTAACTGACAAAGGAGCATATATAATATAATATAAAATAAAAACAAGAAATGCTGAAAATACTCAGCAGGTCTGGCAGCATCTGTGGAGAGAGAAGCAGAGTTAACGTTTCAGCTCAATGACCCTTCTTCAGAACTGGCAAATATTAGAAATGTAAAAGGTTATAAGCAAGTAAAGTGGGGGTGGGGCAAGAGATAACAAAGGAGAAGGTGTAGATAGGACAAGGTCACAGAATAGCTGACCAGAAGGTCGTGGAGCAAAGACAAACAATATGTTAATGGTGTGTTGAAAGACAAAGCATTAGTACAGAAAAGGTGTTAATGGACTGAAAATTGAACAAGTACAAACATGAAAAAAAACAGTGGGTAAGCAAACTGAACAAACTAAGATGAAATATATAATATAATGAGCATATATAATATTCTGACTCAGACCAAAGAAGTTGCATCATTCCAAGCAGAAGGGCCACCCGCGCATCAACACGAGCAGAATTTCTCACCCACAGCTGTTACAAAAATTTCTAAATTCACTTGTAACAGCCCTTCAAAACACTCCCACAGGGGATGCTGAGACCAAGTGGGCCCACATCAGAGACGCCATCTATGAGTCAGCTTTGACCACCTACGGCAAAAGTGCGAAGAGAAATGCAGACTGGTTTCAATCTCATAATGAAGAGCTGGAACCTGTCATAGCCGCTAAGCGCATTGCACTTTTGAACTACAAGAAAGCCCCCAGCGATTTAACATCCGCAGCACTTAAAGCAGCCAGAAGTACTGCACAAAGAACAGCTAGGCGTTGCGCAAACGACTACTGGCAACACCTATGCAGTCATATTCAGCTGGCCTCAGACACCGGAAACATCAGAGGAATGTATGATGGCATGAAGAGAGCTCTTGGGCCAACCATCAAGAAGATCACCCCCCTCAAATCTAAATCGGGGGACATAATCACTGACCAACGCAAACAGATGGACCGCTGGGTTGAGCACTACCTAGAACTGTACTCCAGGGAGAATGCTGTCACTGAGACTGCCCTCAATGCAGCCCAGCCTCTACCAGTCATGGATGAGCTGGACATACAGCCAACCAAATCGGAACTCAGTGATGCCATTGATTCTCTAGCCAGCGGAAAAGCCCCTGGGAAGGACAGCATTACCCCTGAAATAATCAAGAGTGCCAAGCCTGCTATACTCTCAGCACTACATGAACTGCTATGCCTGTGCTGGGACGAGGGAGCAGTACCCCAGGACATGCGCGATGCCAACATCATCACCCTCTATAAAAACAAAGGTGACCGCGGTGACTGCAACAACTACCGTGGAATCTCCCTGCTCAGCATAGTGGGGAAAGTCTTTGCTCGAGTCGCTCTGAACAGGCTCCAGAAGCTGGCCGAGCGCGTCTACCCTGAGGCACAGTGTGGCTTTCGTGCAGAGAGATCGACTATTGACATGCTGTTCTCCCTTCGTCAGATACAGGAGAAATGCCGTGAACAACAGATGCCCCTCTACATTGCTTTCATTGATCTCACCAAAGCCTTTGACCTCGTCAGCAGACATGGTCTCTTCAGACTACTAGAAAAGATCGGATGTCCACCAAAGCTACTAAGTATCATCACCTCATTCCATGACAATATGAAAGGCACAATTCAACATGGTGGCTCCTCATCAGAGCCCTTTCCTATCCTGAGTGGTGTGAAACAGGGCTGTGTTCTCGCACCCACACTTTTTGGGATTTTCTTCTCCCTGCTGCTTTCACATGCGTTCAAATCCTCTGAAGAAGGAATTTTCCTCCACACAAGATCAGGGGGCAGGCTGTTCAACCTTGCCCGTCTAAGAGCGAAGTCCAAAGTACGGAAAGTCCTCATCAGAGAACTCCTCTTTGCTGACGATGCTGCTTTAACATCTCACACTGAAGAATGCCTGCAGAGTCTCATCGACAGGTTTGCGTCTGCCTGCAATGAATTTGGCCTAACCATCAGCCTCAAGAAAACGAACATCATGGGGCAGGATGTCAGAAATGCTCCATCCATCAATATTGGCGACCACGCACTGGAAGTGGTTCAAGAGTTCACCTACCTAGGCTCAACTATCACCAGTAACCTGTCTCTAGATGCAGAAATCAACAAGCGCATGGGTAAGGCTTCCACTGCTATGTCCAGACTGGCCAAGAGAGTGTGGGAAAATGGCGCACTGACACGGAACACAAAAGTCCAAGTGTATCAGGCCTGTGTCCTCAGTACCTTGCTCTACGGCAGCGAGGCCTGGACAACGTATGCCAGCCAAGAGCGACGTCTCAATTCATTCCATCTTCGCTGCCTTCGGAGAATACTTGGCATCAGGTGGCAGGACTATATCTCCAACACAGAAGTCCTTGAAGCGGCCAACATCCCCAGCTTATACACACTACTGAGTCAGCGGCGCTTGAGATGGCTTGGCCATGTGAGCCGCATGGAAGATGGCAGGATCCCCAAAGACACATTGTACAGTGAGCTCGCCACTGGTATCAGACCCACCGGCCGTCCATGTCTCCGTTATAAAGACGTCTGCAAACGCGACATGAAATCGTGTGACATTGATCACAAGTCGTGGGAGTCAGTTGCCAGCATTCGCCAGAGCTGGCGGGCAGCCATAAAGACAGGGCTAAATTGTGGCGAGTCGAAGAGACTTAGTAGTTGGCAGGAAAAAAGACAGAGGCGCAAGGGGAGAGCCAACTGTGCAACAGCCCCAACAAACAAATTTCTCTGCAGCACCTGTGGAAGAGCCTGTCACTCCAGAATTGGCCTTTATAGCCACTCCAGGCGCTGCTTCACAAACCACTGACCACCTCCAGGCGCGTATCCATTGTCTCTCGAGATAAGGAGGCCCAAAAGAATATAATATTTGGCTTGCAGAAGTCAAGATTTATTTTAAGACTATGGCCTGAACAAAGGATCTAGAAAGGAAAAAGATTTGTGGCAAAAGGGACGGAATGAGCTTGGTAATATTTCAAAAATTAAAATCTACTGAAGGAGCTCAGGAAGAACTGAAAAAAATAATGGAAATACTGAACAGGTCTGGCAGCAACTGTGGGAGAATAGCAGAGTTAATGTTTCAGGTCGTGACCTTTCATCAGTTATACACAAAAGCTTTGTCTTTCAGCACATCATTAACATACCGTTTTCCTTTGCTCCATGGCCTTCTGGTCAGTTATTCTCTGTGACCCTCTGTCCTATCAACACCTTGCCTCTTATTATCTCTTTCCCCACTCCCACTTTATTTGCTTAAAATCTATTACATTTCTAACATTTGCCAGTTCTAATGAAGGGTCACTGACCTGAAATGTTCACCCTGCTTCTCTCTCCAAAGGTGCTGCCAGACCTGCTGAGTATTTCCAGCATTTCTTGTTTTTATTTCACTTTACTTTATCCTGGTGTTGTTCGTGAAGTTTTAAAACTCTTTTATAATAATATACACCGCATCAAAAATGGATCAGTCATATGCTGTGCACATTATGGCATGAGTATTCTCAAAGCCCTTTCACTGCGCATACCATGTAAGCAGCAGAAATTATAATAAATGTTCAAAAAATCCAACTGCTGGCTCGAATGATTGACTGAGACAGAATTGCTCACTTGGGAGTAATGAACAGGGTTGATGTTTTATTCATTTGAATGACTTGCAAAACTCATTTAGGCCCATGTTCTCCATGAGTTATGGGACTTTAATACTCTTGAACGATCTATTTTTACTGTTTGCCATGAATTATATATCATGTTAGTTGATCTCCTGTGACACTGTACACACGGTGGAGGGGACAATTTTGATTTTGGCTGATAGTATTAAACGGGCAATATTCATTCAGCCACCTATTATATACCTCTCCCAACTTTCACTTCCCTTGAATTTAATGTGCATGAAAATCGAGAGAGATGTATAGATGAAGCGATATCACTCGTTTTACACTCTCAATCCAAGCCAAAAGTACCCCCAAGGAGACAAGGTCAAATGTGATCATCAGATGAAGTGCGATTAGAGGACGAGGGAAAATGAGCCAAGGATGCACAGACATAATTCAATTTTTATTGTAAAATCATGTGTTCTCTCCTTATTTTAGGTAAAATACTTTGATTTGACATTTTTTATAATCAAAAAGCAAAACTTATGGCAATTTGGGGAATCAGAGAGTTAGTTGGAACCTATGAATTTCTCTGCCGTACTGGCTGAATAGTTGGAAGGTTGGGAGGGTGAGGGTGGAGACAAATCTGAAGTGCTCACTGCTGCTCCCAGTGGTGGCAGATGGTAATTACAATGTGACAAGCTTGAATAGGCCATAAATGTGACATAGGGATTCATAATGAAACACATAGAGCTGTAAGATTTTTCTATATTATAAATGTATTTAAAGAAGTGTTCTAAGTTGCCATAACCAGAGTGATTCCTTTCAAAAGGGATTCCTTTGACCAACAGTTATTGTGGAAAATCAGAAATCCTTTGGCTTTTAGGTTGCTAATTCAAATGGCTCCACTCACTGAGATCAACCAGCTCAGTAGATATGAGAATTGAATGTACCTGTCACCTATCTGGCTTTTATGACTCAATTCAGTCTCCAGATGTTCATCAAATTTGGCAAAATTGGGCGGCACAGTGGCGCAGTGGTCAGCACTGCAGCCTCACAGCTCCAGCGACCCGGGTTCAGTTCTGGGTACTGCCTGTGCGGAGTTTGCAAGTTCTCCCTGTGACCGCATGGGTTTCCACCGGGTGCTCCGGTTTCCTCCCACAGCCAAAGACTTGTAGGTTGATAGGTAAATTGGCCATTGTAAATTGCCCCTAGTGTAGGTTGGTGGTAGGAGAATGGTGGGGATGTGGTAGGGAATATGGAATTAATGTAGGATTAATGTAAACGGGTGATTGTTGGTTGGCACAGACTTGGTGGGCCGAAGGGCCTGTTTCAGTGCTGTATCTCTAAATAAATAAATAAATTAAAAATAAATAAATAAAATTCATGCCTTGTGCCAGGCATATCATTAGATAGATGCAATTTCCAATCATATCATATTTGTTGTTTTCTCATATGCTATGGTCTGTGCTCCTCTTTTGTTCCACCTGAGTGACAAATGCACTATTTTATGCAATCTTTATCCTCCAGATTCATTGTATCATCTCCTACTCAAACACAATCTTTCCAAGGGTCTAATACGTGAAACTCTTTACCTTCCTCAGTTTCCCATTTTCCCTACATTCTTCAGGGTTTGTTCCTTGTTGGTTTCTCTCATCATCACTATTGACCCTTTGTGGCATCGTTTACTATGGGCCTTGGCACTTCAGTAGAGTTGCCAACTCTGGTTGGACGCATTCCTGGAGATTTCATCACGTGATCTCCCACTGCCAACTGCACTGTCAGTTAAACAATCTTTTATTTTACCATCTCCAATATTTTTATAACTAAAAATGAAAATGTTTTTAAAAATGGGGGAAAAAAGCGCAGAATTCCTTTTTATGCCCCTATGATTAATCTAATCGCTGGAGACTCCAGGCTAGTCCTGGAGGGTTGGCAACTCTACACTTCACCCTTGTTTTCAGTTTAAAACATACATCTGGTTAACAAAAGTGGCATTCATATTTTGTTTAAAAAACTTAAAACTTGTGAAAGACTACAAAACAATGAAGGATGATAAATTACAGTAGCTTAATACTCCCATACATAGCAGAATATGCAATAAATCTTTGAGTGTCTCCCCCTTAGAGGAGCTGTTAAGTCCTATTTCAAACATGCTTCACATTAGATGCTTATTGCACAAAATAAGTTATTCAAAACTGTAGACTGGGTTGCCTAGTCAAGTCCATCCATTAATAAATGCTTTACTTGATGGTTCAGTTGTTGTACAGTACATTACGAACCTGTGATGAATTAACTGTGGAAAAGACCAAACTGCAGCAATTATGGCAACGGTAGAGTTAATATCACAATAAACATTCTGCAGTAAGTGCTAAATGGACTGAAACATTTCTATAGGCAGATAGATTCTATCCAACTAATTGCTTTGCCACAATGATGGGCTCATTAACTCCTCCTCGTCAGTTCCCCTAGCAGAGTCACCAGCAGTCAGGATTCAAACAAAAGCACTCAGAGAAAATCCCAGAAAACCAGAAAGCATTCATTCATTCATTTCAATTATAGTTCTTTTTGATGGATTTTGCTTCTAAAATGCCACTGAAGGTGACACTTTCTGTTTAGGAACACGAATGCCTCAGCCTTTTTGTAACTTGCACTCCCCCCAACTTCTGATTAATCAGCCGTCTTTCTGAAGTAAATCTTGGTTAAGAATTCTTAAAACATAAACCTTTTGACAATTATAATAAAAAAGGTCATGAATTAATTATGTTCTGTGCTAATTGATGAATTATTCACAGATGGCATTCTGAGCTCCTATGAGAGTTCAGCCATTTATCCAGGATTTTCACCATATTTATTGATGCCAACTAAGGTTGAAGTCTTGGAAAGAAGTAGCAGCTAATTAGTAGCTAATGTGAAGACCTAATGTCATGCAGCGAACTGCCAATATGCAATCCAAGCAGGCTCCTGATCTAAATATGAGGATCTCATGCACAAAGTAGGACCTAGTCATTATTATTATTATTATTATATAGAATTCGTCATCCAGACTCAACTGTTTCAAGCTTCAATTCTGAATTAAGCATAGAATATGTTTCCTTTCAAAGTTATTTAGCCTCCAAATCACTAGGTACAATTGATCATTTGACAAGTTCATTTGACACGAAGACCAGTAGCATAACATAACGCTCTTTTGTATAAATTATGCTTTTTGTTAAATGTTTTCTGTCATTTCTTTTGGTTGAAATAATGATTAAATGGGACACATAGAAAGGTTTTTCCAGCTTTGATTATTTTTAAACTTTTCTTCACAGAAATCCAGTCCATCTGATTTTTCTTGGTAAACAAGCTGGGTATTTATTAAGACTTGAAAAACAAACTGCCTGAAAGATACACAGTTGCCAACTCCAGTCTCAGTCCAATTCTTTGAAAGAGTGGCCGCCGCACAGAACTCCCCCCTAATTGTTACTTCATTTAGAGAGGCTAAATGATGGCTGGTTTGGAAAATGTAAACTATACTGGTGCAGCTGGAGTGCTCTTGATCGTGAGGCTGAGGAATATTGTTGGCTTGTTGACATAAAGTAGGTAGAGCTTTACTCTATACATATCTGTGCTATATCTTACCTGGGAGCTCTTTATGCTAACACCAAAAGAAAATAATTCCTAGAGTCCATGATCTGAAATTCTCTCTCTAAACCCCTTAGCCCTTGCACTTCCACCTCCTCCGTTAAGGCCCTTTTTAAAAACCAACTTCTTTGACCAAGCTTCTGATCATTCCTCCTCCTAATCAATCCTTTTGGGTCCAATGCCCATTTTTCCTTCCATGAAGTGATGTACCTTGAGATGATTTTCTATGTTTAGGCACTGTATAAAAGCAAATTGTTCTTGTTATAATCACATTCAATATGCATCTCCCCTTAAATCTGTACATGGTTCATTATCAGCGTTACAAATGGCTATATTTACAAACATTAGTTGCACATTAGCTTTTATGTGACATGATGTACCCCTTGCTGCATAGTGCTCTTAGCTGTAGAGGTTCACAGGGTGATGAATTCATAAGAAAGTATTCATTTCCTGTTGAAATATAATCAGTACGATGTCTCACATGCCTAAAAAATACAAATCCTGATCCACAATGAGCCTTATTTTCATATATTTTATCACAAGCTGAGCTCCACCTGGCTGAACATATTTCTTTCATCAGCCCAGCTTGGTTTTGTATTTAGACTAATAGATTAAAGAGCTTCACTCATCATTGGTGTTAACATTTCAGGTCTTTGTTGAACAATTTGATTTCTTGAACAGCAATTATTGCAGGCAGGCCTTTCTCCTTATCTGGAAACTAAGCTTTTCTATATTCTATGCTCGCAGAAGTACACAAGAACACAAGAAATAGGAGCAGGTGTAGGACGTGTGTCCCCTCAATCTCAGCCTTGAACATACTCATCGACTGTGCATCCATAGCCCTCTAGGATAGAGAATTCCAAAGGTTGACAAACCTCTAAGTGAAGTGATTTCTCCTTATTTCAGTCCTGATCCTAAGACTGACCCCTAGTTCTAGAATCTCCAGCCAGGGAAAACACCTTCATCCTTGTTTTCAGATCCCTCCATGGCCCCCCCGCCCCCCCCCCCTCTGTAATCTCCTCCGGTCCCACAAACCTTTGACCTATCTGCACTCCTCTAATTCTGGCCTCTTGAGCATCCCCAATTTTAATTGCTCCACCACTGGTGGCTGTGCCTTCAGCTCCCCAGGCCCTAAGCTCTAGAAGTCCTTCGCTAAACCTCTCTGCTTTTCTACTTCTCTTTCCTTCTTTAAAATGCTCCTTAAAACCTCTTAGGCCAAGCTTTTGGTCATCTGCCCTAATATCACCTTGACACCTTAGTGTCAAATTTTGCTTTATAATGCTCCTGTGAAGCACCGTTGGACATTTTAGTACCTTAATGGTGCTATATAACTACAAGTATGTTGTTGTTGTATTTACATAAATTATCTAATCAATACAAGTTTCTTCCCATGTTGATAAGGTGCCACATAAAAGGTTATTACACAAAATAGGAGCTCAGGGTATTGGGGGTAATGTGTTGGCATGGATTGAGGATTGTCTAACACACAGAAGGCAGAGAGTCGGGTTCAATGGGTCTTTTTCAGGTTGGAAAGCCGTAACTAGTGGGGTGCCACAAAGATCGGTTCTAGGGCCTCAACTATTTACTATCTATATTAACGACTTGGAGGAAGGGACAGAGTGTAGTGTATCCAAATTTGCTGACGATACAAAAATAGGTGGGAAGACATGTTGTGATGAGGACACAAAGAATCTGCAAAGGATAGGTTAAGTGAATGGGCAAAAACTTGGCAGATGGTGTTCAATGTGGGAAAGTGTGAGGTAATCCACTTTGGTAGGAAAAAAATGGCAGATTATTATTTAGATGGAGAAAGACTACAAAATACTGCAGTACAGAGAGATCTGGGTGTTCTTGTGCATGAAACACAAAAGGTTAGCATGCAGGTGCAGCAAGTAATTAGGAAGGCAAATGGAATTTTGGCCTTTATTGCTAGGGGGTTAGAGTTTAAAAATAGGGAAGTCTTGTTACAACTGTATAGGGTGTTGGTGAGGCCACACCTGGAGTACTGCGTACAGTTTTGGTTCCCGTATTTAAGGAAGGATATACTAGCATTGGAGGCTGTTCAGAAAATGTTCACTCGGCTGATTCCTGGGATGAAGGGATTGTCTTATCAAGAATGGCTAAACAGGTTAGGCCTTTATTCATTGGAGTTTAAAAGAATGAGAGGTGATCTCATTTGGGGCGGCACAGTGGCAGAGTGGTTAGCACCGCGGCCTCACAGCTCCAGCAACACAGGTTCAGTTCTGGGTACTGCCTGTGCAGAGTTTGCAAGTTCTACCTATGACTGCATAGGTTTCCACGAGGTGCTCCAGTTTCCTCCCATAGCCAAAGACTTGCAGGTTAATAAATACATTTCCCCTAGTGTAGGTAGATGGTAGGAGAATTGTGGGGATGTGGTAGGGAATATGGGATTAATGTATGATTAGTATAAAGTGGTTGTTGGTTGGCACAGACTTGGTAGGCCGAAGGACCTGTTTCAGTGCTGTATCTCTCTATGATTTTATAGAAACATATAATATTTTAAGGGGGCTTGACAGGGTAGATGTTGAGAATATGTTTCCACTAGTGGGGGCATCTCAAACTAGGGGACATAGTCACAGAATAAGGGGGCACACATTTAAAATTGAGATGCGAAGGAATTTCTTCTCTCAGAGGTGGTGAATCTCTGGAATTCTCTGTCTCAGAGAGCTGTGGAGGCTAGGCCACTAAATGTATTTAAGGAGGAGGTAGATAGATTTTTGAAATCTCGGGGAGTCGAGGGTTAGGCGGAACAGGCTCGAAAGAGGAGTTGAGGCCTGGGACAGATCAACCATGATCTTATTGAATGGCGGGGCAGGCTTGAGGGGCTGAATGGCCTACTCCTGCTCCTATTTCTTATGTTCTTGTGTACTTGCATGGCTGACAGGAATTTAAAAGGCTGATATACTTTTTTTTTCCAAAATATACTTTATTCATAAAAATCTGTAAAAATTACATTGCCAAACAGTTTCAAAACAGCACCAAAAAATACAAACATTGCAAGTGAGATCAATTTCCTTCAATACTGTCTGAGTTTCTTCCCAACCCTTCCGTTTCACAATTGTCATGTCAATTACAGTTTTACATTTACAGCAATTGAGAATATTAACGATACAGTTCGAGGGGTTTCCCATGGATCCAGCCCCTCAGTCCAGCTTGGTGGGGGAACCTTACACTGTGGTCTTTCCCCATTGAGCCTTTGCTGCGGCTGCCCCAAGCTTTAGTGCGTCCCTCAGCACGTAGTCCTGGACCTTGGAATGTGCCAGTCTGCAACATTCGGTGGTGGACAACTCTTTGCGCTGGAAGACCAGCAAGTTTCGGGCAGACCAAAGGGCGTCCTCACCAAAAGGCTGATTTTTTTTTTTTTTCCTGATATACAGGACAAGGATTGCAGTTTAGAGTTGCCATATGAAAAATGGAGGGTTCTCATTGTCGTGTGGCTAGCTTCACAGTGCTGTCTTTAAAATCATGCTGGTTGAAATAAAGCAAAGGTGGGCTTTCCTCTTTTACACTGTGACCCACGTGATTGAAAGATTGTGAATAGTTTCACCCAGTGGACCCAGGTGCAAGTGTACAATATGACATAGGAGCTGAGGAAACCTGTCTTCGGTTTTCTTTGCCCAGTCATTACCCTAAGTATACATGTCACAAAGTGTTTCCTGATAACCTGTTACTCTTCCACTCCAAAGCACTCAGACAGCTCTACATCTCTTTGAATGCTCATCACACGCTGCTATCCTACAACAGGGCACAAATTCAAACAGCAATTTATAACTGAATCTGTTGTTGCACTGAAATCTTAGATGGGGCTCCTAACACAGCTTACCTTTATGATGTATGGGAATTCTGCATTGCATGATTCTGTGCCTAACCCCTCAAAGCCTCTTCACCATCTCCAAGGCTCAAGTCAGTAAGGTGATGGAATACCAAACAACACAACATCATGTCGGGCAAAGTTCTTGATTGGCACCATTTCCAGTAGATTCACTATCCATCTCCTCCATCACTGGCGCACTATGAATGCAGTTTGTACTTTCTACAGGATGCACTGCTGCAACTCACTGCAAATGCAGCTCCTCCAACCCTGCCTGCCTTACCTGCGACCTCTACCCTGGCTCAGCAAATTATAGCCAATGCCACATTTAAACTTCAGTGTAAATAAGAAGAGCAGCAATTTTGTGGGACCACCATTCCCTCCAGGTTTCCCACCAAGTCACACATCATCCATACTTGGACATACATTACTGTTTTTTCAGTGTCACTGGATCAATAGCCTGGAGTGAAGTGTACTGCAATCTTCTTAGAGCAATTAGGGGGTTTGCAGTAAGCATATTGTTTTCATCATCTTTCACAACCAAAAGCAAAATATTTTAAAAGTTCATTTTCTCACACTTGGTGGGCTGCATGAAGGTCACTTATGTGTCATTATATGTCTTTAAACTTGCAGCATATCGAAACTATATCTCTGCTTGCAGGACAAAATGGTACGTAGCAGAAGAAAACAGGTTCAAACAGGACAAGGGCCGAAAAGTTTCAAGCCCTTAATTCTTGAAGAGATCACGCTTTACATCATAGGCTAGGAGAGAGTGAGAGAATGGGAGAAGGTTAAAGCCAATGACTTCTCTGAAGTTCAGGGCTGGTATTATTATAGCTTCTTCATTTCTCTCACTGCCACACGCATACAATCAACCACAAATCATTACACGCGGTATATTGCAATGTAAGCACTGTTTCATAGGGTCTTTTGCAGCCAGCATTACAATATGTTTTCCATTTTTGTGCATGTTTTCCAGCACTACCAGGGGCCAAGAATAAGTCAGCACTGTGGATTATTCACACTGTTAAGCACTGGCACAGTTACACCTGCTGTTGAGGATGTAGGTAGTGAGGAAGCATTGGGCAAATGACAATGCATGCGCAAGGAGAAGAAGGAACCTGTTGGCCAGAGAACTGAGTTGATTCCGTCCACAGCTGCAGTGCTAAGGAATCAGACCTTAGGGGGTTTGCTTATAAAAGGAGATTGCTTTCTGAGCAATGTTGTCCCCCAGACGTCACTTGACTCGGTCCAAAATACCCTGCAAAGTTTGACTAGAAATGTGCAGGAACACTTCACTGGCCTCAAATCGACCCATGGAGCACATAACTTAATAGTTACCTGAAGTAAATTCCCCAGTGACACAAGTGTTAAACCTGGTCATAGTATATCTTGTGATCGCTCAAACTACTGCTGTGGAGGCTTTGGCTTCAAATTGCTGGAGGATTGGATGGAGTGAATCCACAACATCTGTGAGAAATAATCAAATTGGCAGTTCCCCACAAGCATATACTGGGAGTAGCACAACAAGAGCTGCTAGAAAGGTTTCCATATTTATGCCAGGAATACTTGAACATGAACATTATGTACCCACACCCAAAAAAGTCCTCCTCTCCCAGTCAATGCCATCTGCACACTAAAGTTCAAGTGTAGCATTAACTATAGCTCACTGATCCTGGTGTTGCTGGAGGAAGCATTAAACTATAAGAAAATATAGCTGGCCTGTTGGTATCCCAGTACAATTTTTCTAAGTATCTTTGTGCTTAAAGCAGCCACCAAGAGCAAACATGTTGGATATCTATGATCTGAACAGTACTACTGGCTGCTGTTACCCTGCCTAAGATGAAGAAACATACATTTTATCGTTAGTAGCTGTTGTACCATACGGCTTTACAAGTGAAAATATTCATGTAGGTGAGTAAATTCCCTATGGTGTTTTCAACTCAGTTGATGGATGTATGTTTATTTTCAATGCACAACATGGTGACAAGAGTTGGACGAGAGAATTCTAAAACTTGATCTACAGAGCCGCTAGTGACTGGAGTCTGCAACTACATTGCATAAAAATTGACGTCGAAAAATGCAGTGATAAATGTTGACAGAAATGTGTGACCAAATATTGTGACAACATATGTTTTATGGACAAAAAAATGCAAGACCTTCATCTATATGTATATATAATAGTATATAGATAGTCCTCTTGGCTATAACTTATTTTCACGTTCGTAACAAGGATCTTCATTCCTGTAATCCTACATTAAAAATTGTTACTTACTATAAAGTCCTAATATAACAGGTCTCTTGCAATTACTGTGGAATTTTGATCACTGATACTTGAGTAAACATGAAAATCTAATGTACCCTCAGATTTAGTCACACATTGGACTGGATTTTACCAAGCCCTGCATGTCGTTCTCCGTGGCGGGGGGATGGGGGAGGCCTAAAGCTGGGCTGGCAGCGGTCCGCCACGGAGCCCGACATCGAGAGGGCCCGGCTCGATCCTCCTGGTGGGGGCGAGGCTCCATGGCGGCCCCCTTGCTGCTGGGTGCTGGACCTAGATTTCAATATTTAAATTAATTACATGCATAAATTTAAATGGACTCACCTTCAAACTTCCGGGCCCGCTGCAATATTGTGTGTGGCGGACGGTACTCCCGTGCCTTTAATTCCCCGTCTGGGGAAAGCCGGCATGGCACTGGTGGGGAGGGGTGCAGTTAGGATTTTCAGTGTGGGAGTGGGGGGGATGGGGTCAAATAAACATAATGGGTGTAGGGGATGGTGGGAAGAGGTCAAACTTTGTGCAGTCTGGGGCGAGAAGGTCAGATTCGAAAGGTAAGTGTTTTGGGGAGGGTCAAATAGTTAATGCAATTGTTATTGGGGGGGGGGTGGGAAAGGGGTGTTAGAAATTTATTTAATGAATTTTGGGGCGGGTATGTATCTTTAAAAATTCAAATTGACAAGCAGGGCGACCTGCCCCGGCTATTTAAATTAGCCGCCGCGCATGAGATCGCGGCGGATTTTTGGCGTGCGGGCCGCCATTTTTTGAGCTCACCGCTGAGTTCCGGGGCGGGCTCTTAAAATCCAGCCCATTCTTTTTATTTTAAGATTACTGTTTTATCTTACAATCCAGACCCTTCCATGCAATGGTTACTCAACAACGAGAAAGATCTGAAGACTATTTTGTCTGCGAAATGAAACTAAACATCAGACATTATGTACTGAATATGAAGGTAAGATTTCCTATCTGGATATTAGAAAACTTGGCATGCTGACAATCAGATTAGCTGAGCACAGACGAACATGTTCTATCCTCCCATCAACATGTTTACAGCTCAAGCAAGTTAGCACCCTCCAAGTCAAAGACAGTTACTGATCCTTCATCTAGACTGCAGATGACAGCTTCTTTTTGAAACCAATTGACTTTAGTGGATTAATATGTTAAAACTCCAGAGTTAAAACATAGAATTATCTCCTTTACACACTGTGTCCTCCTAGGCACACTACACTTATTACTACTTCTTTTAAAGTTGACCAATTGATGTAAAAATGCCAAAGTATAATGAAGCCCTCAGGGTTTTACAAATGAATTTACAGTAAGTGAATCAATTTTAAAATGAAATAAATATTTTGGGTGGTAAGCTTCATGGGTCACATAATTCTGTTTCTTCGGCTGGTAAAACAATCAAATCTATGTGACCTGTTGAAAAAATTGTGAAGTTCAACACTATGGGCTGCATTTTACGACTCCGCTGCTGAAGGAGGCCACGGACATAAAACAAATGAGGCCCGCGTGCACGGGCACCACATCACGAAGCCACCGCTATTTCAAACATGGTGGATCATTTGCATGGCCGCAGCGCCTGCTCCCCTTGATGACGTGGCGGGGACGGGCGAGCCATCATCAGCAACGGCGTCCGGTGCCAATGTGTGGTGCCAGCAACGTGTTTAAAGGGCTTACAGACCTCAATGCACATTTAAAATTTAAAGGGCTCAGTAAGTTAAAGCTTTGTGAAACTGAATAAAATAAATTAACCATGCACTCTCCCACCGCTCCCCCCCCCACAATGGCGTATCTCAATGGCATATTTGTGCCCTTTCCCCCCCGGAATACAGATATTTAAAATTTGACCTTCACCCCCCCCCCCCCCCCCCCCACCCTCTCCAAAGTTCAGCACCTTTGTCCTTTACCTCTTCCCATCACAGCCCCCGGCCAATCCGCAGCGTTGTAACCCCACTCCCCCGCCTCCCCCCCCCGCACAGAGAAAAATACTTCCTACCCCCTCCCCACAGGTGTCACGCCTGTTTCCCCGAATGAGGATTCGAAGGCGTGGCATTGTCTGCCACCCGAATGAAGATCGGTGCGGTAATTAAGGAGGCAACGGGACCCTGATTAAATCAGGGATGTTAATTTATTTCCATACGAACATACGATTTAGGAGCAGAAGTAGGCCATTCAGCCCCGCTAGCCTGCTCAGCCATTCAATAAGATCATGGCTGATCTGTTTGTGTCTCAAATACCACATTCACATCTACCCGATAACCTTTGATTCCCTTGCCTAACAAGAATCTATCTATCTCTGCCTTAAAGGTATTCAATGATCCCACCTCCACCACTAAGCAGACAATTCCAAAGTCGCACAGCCCTCTGAAAGAAAAAATTTCTCCTCAGCTCTGTCCTAAAAAGGTGACCCCTGATTTTAAAAGAGTGTCCCCCCTAGTTCTGGACTCCCCCACAAGAGGAAACATCCTTTCCACATCCAACTTTGCAAGACCATTCAGGATCTTATATAGTTCAATCAAATCTCCCCTCACTCTTACATATGTAAATCGTGGTTCTGTCATCGAACAGCAGGGCGGTCGCCATGAGGCCTCACCGTCGAGATCGGTATGGGGCCTGCCGCCATTGGGGTCGGTGGCGAGCCTCTGCCGAATGGTTCTTCATTGATCCCTGTCACTGTTCCCAATGGTAGAGGGGCTTTAAAATCCAGTCCTATGTCTCACTAGCATTTGGGCTGAAGTTATGCTGTGCATTAATAGGGCCTGACCAAGCTCACAGTCAAATTTTACAAATTTCAGTCACAGCATTTCAAGAATCATAAATTTGACGATTTCACGTATTAAATTGTAAATTTCATGGTGTCGCAACAAACCATGAAAATGATCTATTTAAAACAAATAAAAAGACAAGGGAAGTTTCTGGTTACAAATGACATTTAGTGTATCCTCAAAATCTATTGTAAAGAGCTGACTATAAACAGGCCACATTCTTTACTCACTGAAGTCAGTGGTTGAATGTGAGCAGGGCGCAACCTGAAACAGTCTCTTTCTTCATTCCCTGTCTCTGCGCTGTGAACACCTGTTTGTGTTTAGACACAGCCCTCTCCGCATCCACAGAATTGTCAGACAGCGCTGTGCTAGCCTTGCAAGGTGGAGGATTCTGCATTCCACAGAGTTCCAAAACTGCAGCACAGGCAAAGTACAATCTGCTTCTTTTGCAATGCTTTTATAAGCAACAATTTCCAGCCAACAGTTCTTGTCAAAGCCATAATTGCGTCAAATGAGTTTAAATCCACCATCAACAGGTGCCTTTATGCTGGGTCAAAGATATGGACAGCTTTCAGAAGGTTATTGAAACCTCTAAGCTGTCTTTGCTTCACTGCTTGACTCTTCCCTTAGCAGTAATATTTTTTGAGCTTCTTTGCCATGCAAGAAAACACCTGTTGAGCACAGACATTTAATTCAGCATCATCAGAGTGTTGTTTGTTTGACTGTGTTTCAGCCCAGAACAGTACATTTATTACTTTATTATAAACTTTGTGGATTGTGATGTGTCGAGATTCAAACCAAGTGATTAAATCCATCAGTCATGTAGCATTCCTGGTAACAAACTGAACCTCCGCATTAAGCTGAGCATCATTTTGAAGTGCTGTTAAAACTGTGTTTTTGCTGTCAGTATGAGCTCTTCTGAGATGAAGTCTGAGCAGTATTTCAGGTGAGCTGCATGATACTGCACTGCCCGAAACCAAGAATTTCAACATGTAATTACTGGATCTGGAGGAAGGGGGTTGTTTTGTTCTCCAATTTCAGCCACATTTGCAATGTGTTGCCTCTATCAAAGCTTGCAGATAGGGCAGTGTTTAAAGATATTTTTAATGTAACTGATCAGTTTGTCGACTTTTCCATAGCTCACTGACAAATTATCTGTGCATTACATGTAATATGGACAGTATTAGGCAATACACCTTGGAGCACAGATTTGAAAGATTTTGGCATGTATGTTGCATTGTCACTAATGAAAGCAGACACTTGGTTGAAATCTGCACCTTATTTTGAAACGGTTTTGATTATCACTTGGGAAACTGTGGGCACAGTCTGCGAACACTGTTGTTAGCTTTCCTGACTGTACATCATCAGCCTTATCAGACATAAAATCAGACAAAACATGCAGCACATTGTTGTCTTGCTCATCAGTGGACTCATCACAAATATTTGCAAAAGACTCACATGTGCTAATCTGAGAATTCATTTCCTCACAATGTGTAGCAAAAACCTTCAGCAGGTAGTCCTGTTGGAGTTTATTTGCACTTGGCAAACAAACACCATTTTGCACACTAAATTGAATGACTACCCACGGCTTTTGGTGCTCAATGGTACATTGACGTTTGCAAAAGCATCCACAAGTTCCATTGTAACCAACTGATGATTTTCTGAGCTCTCTGTTGATTTCTTAAAAAGAGGTGAAATCATTGCTTTTTTTGTGTGTGTTGCTTTCCAGCAGTGTGGTGTCAGATGCTCCCTTTCTGTAGCAATGGTTTTTGGACACTGAGCCATTTCCCGCTTTATGAGATCCAACAAAACATTGCCACTTGTACAAAACTGTATTTTACCATCAGAATGCAGAGCTTGGCTTCCAAATTCTTTCACTCTATGTGCTACAGGAAAGGTTGTGGCCATTTTTGATATGCTCTTTCTGGCATTCTCACCTGTCTGCTAAAACTTGAGACTGCTTCTCTCAAAACCGCACTGGAAGCCCTCCCTCATCTACCTATCAGCAAGTTGAGCCTCGTGTCAATCACTAAAACATACACTGGTCGCAACATGCTCAGCAATCAGCGAGGCGAACCCTGTTTCAATGAATAAAATGCTCGAAGTTCGCAAAATGGTCAATTTCACGGAGGACACAAGATTTCACGGTCCGTGATGCATTTTTCATGGCCATGAAATTGGTAGGTCCTTAACTATTAGATCCAGTGAATTACTGAGGAAGTGTTGGGTTGTTAGAGGTGCCCTCTTTTTGATGAGATGTTAAACCCAACTGCTTGTTCAGATAGACGTAAAATGATCTCAAGACACTTTTCCAAAGAATAGCCAAAAGGTGTCTCAGTGATCCAACCAATATTCATCTCTAAACTAACACCATCAAAGCATGTTAGCTGGTTGTTTATCTCATTGCTGCATCAGCGACCTTCTCTGTATAAATTGACAGCTATGCTTGTCTTTGTAATGACAATTACTACATTTCAACAGTAAATCATTGACTTTGAAGTACTTCAAGATGTTTCTTCTTTATAATTGAAACTTTTGTAGGAAATTCTACTGTCCAAACTTTTAACAAAGGCAGTAATCGATTTAGAATAAGCAAGTGAACACCTTCATTAAATAGCAGACAAAGCATAAGTATACTTTTTACTACTATTGCAGTGTGATTTGATTCAATATGTGTTTCTAAGATTAAGCCAAGTTTTTAGTTTCATTCATCTTCCCTTTTTGTACTTCTTTAATAAGATACCAGCTTTAAAGCTTTAATGTGGCTCATTTAAACAAACAAGCAACACTACTTGCAACACCTGCACAGATTTTTTAATAAGTATGCGGCGTCTAAAAATAAATGAAGTGTTAAAAGCAAGAGGACTAAAAAATTTAACTAATTCGTTGATAGAGGTCTGCGGTTCTTTTCATTGGAGCAAAGAAGCTTAAGAGGTGATATTACTGTGATGTTCAAACTTATGAATGATGTTGACAAGGTTAATGGGGAAAACGTATTTCCACTGACCAGTAAGCTGGTAACCAGAGGACATAAATTTAAGAGGATTCCAAAAAAATGAATCGAGATGTTAGAAGTTTCTTTATGAGAATGGTTGTTAGCACTTGAAATGCCCGACCAGAAATATGTGGTAGAGGCAGAATCCAGAACAGATTTTAAAAGAAAGATGGATAAATATCTGAAAAAGAATGTAAACAGATATAGAGAAAGGTGAGAGTAATTGAACTAAGTGAATAGCTCTTCGAGAGATCCAGCACAGGCATGATGGACTGAATGGCCTCCTTTTGAATTGTGAAATTATATGATCTGTAAGAGGGAATTAACAATTTTCAGTTTACAACTTAAAGCAGTCTTTCTGAACAGACCAACCTCTGCTTCAACTTTTCTTATCTTTCTGTACTTAACAACATTATGAACCGAATTCCCTTGCTTGTTCCTTCCAAGTTCCATCTTGCATACTACGCATTCTTCTCCGTGTCCTTAATGTGTTGATAACAAGACTTTTTCCATTATTTCCAGTGCAAATTCATTCTTCCTTTAAAACAAGTCTAACTCCTCAATTTCCTCAATCTTAATTCTCTAATAATCTATGACCTAGAAATCTCGGCATTCACATATCTGGATGTGCGGGGATGTAGGATGCAATCCTCATGCCTGAATGGTGGGGCCTGAGGTGCAGTCGATATTGGGCCTCATTTCTAGTGAGCTGTCGAGCGGTGGCGAGTAAGAGGCAGCTCACAGGACTAAAGATTGGGCCACAGCGATGCCAGCAGTGGCCCTCAGGGAAGCGAGGAAGTGGGGAGAGCAGTAAGCGGGGGTGACTGGGAAGCTGGGGAAGGGCGACTGGGATGGTGGGATGGGGGTAGCGGGGTGACTGAGAGGGATAGGGGGAGCAGGAGGTGGGGGGGGGGGGAAAGGGTGTGACTGTGTTGGGACAGAGTGAGGGGGGGCAACCGGGTCAGAAGGGAGCGTTGATTGGGGTAGGGGGAGAGGTGACTAGGGTTGGGAGTGGGGCAGAGTGTGGGTGGTTGTGGAGAAGGCAGCAGTGGTGATCAGTGGAAGGGGATGGGGGAGAATGTAGCACTGGCATTCAGAGTGTGGGCAATATGGTGACCAACAGCTGCCCACATTCTTTGAATGTGGAGTCGGGGGAGCATTCATGTTCCTGCGAGCTCAACATTCAGAGAGTCTATTTGAGAAGCTTACCTTGTTGGTTGATGCCTAACAGGCAGTCCCTGTAAGACGCATGTAGGCTGGATTTTCCTGAGTGCAACCTCTTGCATTGAATTCCTCAATACTCTGGAGACACTCAGAAGGTCAGGCAGCACCTGCCAAGAGAACACAAGTTGACGTTTTGGGTATTGAACCTTTTCTCAGAGCATCAAGATATTACAGGTGAACAGTACTTAAAAAAGGAAAAGAACAAGGGTAAAGGAGGTCAGGGAAGGGGCCGCAAACCATGCACGGAATGATCACACAAACTGGTAAAGAAACAGAATGGATCACAGGAACATAGCAACGGGTGTAGGTCATTCAGCTCCTTGAACCTGTTTCGTTATTCAGTTAAATCATGGCTGGTCTGTATGCTAACTCCATCTATCCACCTTGATTCCATAACCTTTAATATGCTTGCCTAACAAAAATCAATCTCAGTTTGGAAATGTTCAATTCACCCCCCAGACTCAACAGCACCTTAGGGGAGATCTTTTCAGATTTCTACTGCCCTTTGTGTGAAGAAGTGCTTCCTGACACCACCCTCGCGCAGCCTAGCTTTAATTTTAAGGTTTTGCCCCTTGTGCTAGACGTGCTTATCAGAGAAAATGGCTTCTCTCTATTTACTCTATCTACGCTTTTAATTGTCTTAACACCTTAATTAGAGCACTCCTTAATCTTCTGAATTTAAGGGAATACAAGCCTAGTTGATGCAACCTGTCCTCATAATTTAACCTTTTTACAGGAAATAGTTAAATGACGGAAATGATATATGCATTAAAGGCCTACTTGGGTCTGCAAATGAAACCCGACCCGAGCCCAACAGAACCACATCCGACCCAAGCCCGTTCTGGCCCAGGTCCTTTCATTTTTTCCTGTGCCCGACCCGACCACCGGAATGTTCAGTTAACCTAGCTTCCGTTTTTCACTTTTTAAGTTTGTGCAGATAAGCAACAAAAACTGTAACTGGACGTGAAAGGTTGTTTAAATTGCTACAATATACGCAAGAACCGTTTATTGATTTGTACACAGTAAGTTGAAATATCAAACAGAATAGGAAGCACAATTCAAAGGATCTGCAGTTTCCAGTATTTCACTAACACAATTGTAATGCAAGGCTGTTACAGTGTGTCCGACATGGCCCGACCCGAGCCCGAATGCCGGACCCGGAAGAGCGACCCGACCCGACCCAAACCCGACACACGTGGTCGGGTCCCATCGGGTTCGGGTCGGGTAGCTATGCTCTAATATGCATGAAACAAAAGAAGGCATAATGATAGAAATCAATGGAAAAAAAAGACACATGCAAGGCACAGAGCGCATGTGAATAGCTGAAGAGGGATAGGCAACTAAAAGGGATGTATGAAAACATGATAATGTGGAGCTGTCTACAATGGCCTTTGAGACTGTTGGAAGAGAAATGCCAGTCGACACTAAGGGTACAGACCACCTTATTGGCAGAGTTTTCCAACAGGGGATTCCTGCCCCAAGCATCAACCTGCTCCCCTCCCGTATTTAAAATGCTGGCACGCCCAAAGGAATCTTAAGCCAAACCAGTACCAAAAGGGTTAAACCTTCCATTTGTAATCAGTTGCAGTCTCAAAATAACAGAGTGGTGTCTTTTAATCAGGAACCTCGAGTAGTAGGTTCATTGTCGCCCTAGATAAATTTAACCAGATTGCACCAAGAGTGTGAGGAATGGGAATATGTTCATTTCAATCATTGATTGGGTACAGACCCAAGTGGGGAAGCTCTGCATGAAATGGAGTTCTTCTCATTAAGTGAGGGCAGGGAGTTGAAACACAGAAGATACATTGGTAAACAAGCAGTAAATTTCCCAATAAAAATTCTACAGTCCTTTTAAGAATAAATTCCTTTCAAAAATCATGTACTCTTAAGAAAGGTAATCATACATTTAAAGTATCAGTCGCACTGATGGTTATTGTGAGTCATGTGAAAAGCATGTTGTAAAGGATATATTAAAAAGGTGTTTGATACAATTTTTTTCTATTCATTTCTGACACCCCGAAACCTGTTTTATACTCAAGGCAACTTCTTCACTGGTGTTAGAGAGATGAAGAAAATATACCTTGTTAACTCACACACAGGACAGAGTGTAAGTCAGAGTGTGGCCTTTTTTGATGATGGGGGTGTGCCCAAGTTTGCTCTTTCGTCCACATCCAGATGTGACCTATGTTCTATACGGTGTCCCATGCTGTGATCTTTAAACTTCCATAAATGCCAAATGAAGAGATAGCCCTAAGCGAATTAGCCTGTTCTTTAAGAGTGTTGCAGAACTCTATTGAACACAGACATAAAAGTGATATAGACACAGTCTGGGTTAGCTTGGAAGCACCTAGTAATGTCATTTGTAGTCTCCAGGGAGTTATATAATGGTAGCCAGGTCTGAGGCTTAATTAGATATGAGTATTTATAACTTCTTGTTTATTTTCGTGGACACTGTGAAATTTCACAATTGGGCAATGTTTAGAATTTTGCAATGAGAAAAATTTAGAATGCCATGTAAACTAAAATATTGGTGGATATTTGATGAGATTCAGTCTAGGCAGCAATTTATTGGCATTGTGACCTTCGTGGTCTTGTCCATTTAAGTATTAATGGAAATATTATGGATGCCATGGCAGTTTAAGGTTTTTTTTTAATGACAGACCACTGTCTAACCTTGAATGTTCATGAAATTGTCTGATTGTCATACCTGCCATGTGATATATGAAAATGACCACTACCCCCTTAAGTTCATTGCAAGCATGCATGATTCAAATGCAAGAGTTTGCACAAGAAAATACTCTCTACAGACTACGTAAGACACGACTGTTCATTTGTTTCTGGTACTGCGGGTTCATGTAAAAGTCTGGTATGTAAATGTTGTAAACTGGGTTTTGATAATGATGGAGGAGCTAAAATTAATTTCTATCTACAATGTGGGGACAGCACCTGTATAAATCATGCAATATATTTCCTTTCTAAGCAGCAAACCTCTCCCATGTTAAGTATGCGTGGTGAGCATATAACATATTGCTGTTAGTTTTACACAGCATGTACTTTAATAATTATACCAACAGCTGCCTTGGATCACATGTTACAAGGTTGTTGTACAATTTGGGAGTTCAGATAAGTTCTATAAAATTACTCTAATAGTTTAGATGATCATCTGAACTGCTGAGATTGCTATGAACATAGAAAAATGACAGTCAGGGAAAGAACAGCTTGTCCATTGAACCTGTCCCATACAGATATGGTACAACTGAGCATCAAGATTCCCAATGCTCCCCACTCACTAACAGCCATGGAATATCCTGGGAGAGGCAAACAATGGATTTTTAAAAATGCCCTCGGTCAATTCAGGAGAAAGGCACTGTGAAATTCTTCTCTGACCCCCCAAAGGTGATTAAAATGGTCAAAGGAGACAAGTGTCCATTGACCAACATATCGTCTTCTCTTTAATTATAAATGAAACAAACAATTGAAAGCTCATGGCTACATAAATGAAATGTAAGTACTTCTGTATGCTACTCCTAAAAAAAAAAGCTGGTATTACCACACCACCAGTTACATGATGCCTTGTATCCTTGGGTCTGACAATGCTCTTTTCTGTATTATGCTATTAACTCATCGTCAGCTGTCCCTTGAGTCGAGGATGATGTCTACTCAAGGTCACTAGTTTCTGCCATGGGTCTTCAGGTGATTCAGCAGGCCGATTTTTGACCCGCAGATCTTTGGGCACATGGGGCATATGTTTCCTTTTCTTTCCTTCTCTGCTGCTGCTCTGCCTCGTCATTAAGGCGTTTGGACTCAAAGCATGATGCAGCTTGATGGATAGGTTGTCGCCATTTTGAACGATTGGTAGCAAGCTCCTTCCAGTCATCAATGTCAGTGCTGCTGTACTTCAAAGAGAGCTTCAGAGTGTCTTTGAAGCTATTTCTTTGTCCTCCCCTAGAATGCTATCCTTTTGAGAGTTGTGAAAACATGACCTGGTGGGAGAGACGCTTTTCGGCCATCCGTACACAGTGTCCATCGAGGTTGATTTTGCAGGAGTTTTGTCTGAATGCTTGTGGAGCTGGCTTGAAGAAGGACACTAGTGTTTATTCAACAGTCCTCCCATTGAATCCGGAGGATGTGGCGGAGGCATTGCTGATGGAATCTCTCTAGCGCTCTTATGTGTCGCTGATACACTGTCCAGGCTCACCGCAGTATAGGAGTATGGTGACAACAATTGCTCTGTACACTAGGACTTTTGTTGACTTGCGGAGTCTTTGTTGTCAAACACTCACTGCCGTAGTTTGTAGAAGGCTGAGCTGGTGCAGCTGATCCAGTGCTGGATCTCCTCATCAATGGCGGCCTTTTGACAGAGGTGGCTGCCAAGGTATGGGAAGTGCTCAACATATTCCAAGGTCTCTCCTTCAACATATACAGGAGGTGGAATATTTGGCTGACCAGGTGTGGGTTAATATATGAGTTCTGTTTTGGTAACATTCAAGGACAGGTTGAGTCTCTTGTATGCAGAATTGAAGAGATCGAGAGCGGCTTGCAAACCTGGTGCAGAGTGCGCAACAACACTGCAGTCGTCCGCAAACTGTAGATCATGTATGTCTGTGGTGGTCAGTTTAGATTTGGCATGGAGGTGACTGAGGTTAGAGAGTTTTCCATCTCGGCTGTATTTAATACACACACCGGAGGACAGCTGATCTTTCAAGAGGTGAATAGTCATTGTGTAAATACTGTGGGGGCTATCACACAGCCTTGCTTGACCTTGGTCTGGATTTTGAAGGCATCTGTTTCAGATCTCCCACTCAAGACAGTTGCAGTCAATAGAGCAATTGCAGGATTGTGATGAAGTTTCTTGCACATCCAAAGTTTTGGAGCACAATCCACAGAGCCTCATGATTTACTGAATCAAATGCTTTGGTCAGGCTGATGAATGCAATGAAACGTTCCGGGTGTTGTTCTCGACATATTTTTCCTGGATTTGTCGGGCAACAAAGACCATGATGGAGGTTCCTCTGGAAGGTCTAAAGCCACATTGCATCTCTGGGAAAATTTCCTCAGCCACAGGAAGGAGGCAATTCAGCAGAATGTGTGTCAGAATTTTCCCCGCTATGGACAAGAGGGAAATATCTTGATAGTTCCCACAGCATGATTTATCTCCCTGCTTAAAGATAGTTACAATTGTCACATTCTTGAAGCATGTGAGGGTGGGGGGTAGTTCTTTTTTCTCTCAAATCCGTAGGATGAGAGCATGGAGTCTTGAAGTGAGCAAAAGCCCACCAGCTTTGAAGACCTCAGCTGGAATACCATTGGGACTGCAGGCTTTGTTGTTTTTCATCCGTTTGATTGCTTGTTGCAGCTCTCCCATCAATGGTGGTTCATCCTCAATTCTACCACAGGATACAGGGGATAGCCTGAAGAGTATCAGCTGCCACTGTGGACTCATGGTTGACAATGTCCTTTCCAGTGTTGATGGATGGCATTGTCATCCTTAAGAAGAGAGACACCATCCTGTGAGCAAAGGGGATTTTGTCCATTTGATCTTGGTCTATAGATGGCCCTGGTGACTTAAAAAAGCTTCGCATGTCATGATGGCCAGCATATTTGTTGGATCTCTTGGGCTTTCTCTTCCCACCACTTGTCCTTTATCTTCCCGATTTGTCTTTAGGTGCCAGCCTTGAGCTGTTGGAATGCTGCCTTCTTGACTTGTGACCTTGGGATGTTGTGACCGAGGCAATGAAGTCTGCTCGTTTTTGTTCCAGGAGATCCAGGGGAACTGCTATTAACTATCAATGCTGTCTCTCTCTAAGTGCAAAGGAATAATTTTGTCCTCGAAAGGGAGGGATAGAATGTGGGAGCGAATTTGGAAAAACTGGGATTTTGCTTGCTGAAACCTCACTATAAAGACAATATCGGTCATTTGAAGGGTCTTTGAAGGTTAATCTGATTTTATCATAGATAAGACTGAGTCAGTCTTTGATGTGCTTTTAATGCATCAAAACTAAGAAGAGGGTTGTCAAATTAGAATAGTCATCAATGGCCCTCAGAGCCCAAAAATAGCTGTCTTTGGTATTCAAAGGGTTAAGAGTTTATAGAGGAAGAACCACCTTCTGAAGGGAGAGGTAAATTATTGGTATTAGCATCAAAATCATAAATTACATCCAATAAGGCAATCACAGGTGGGCTTTGGAAACGAGTCAGTTCTTGAGAAGGGAGTTGTATTTGAAACACGAGACAGCAAAGGAATAAAAGACCATAGCCCCTGGTATCAAGAGCTTTATGTTATTATACATGAAAGAAAGATCATGACTTTATATAGAATTTATCACGTCCTTAATATACCCTAAAGCACTTGTGATCCAATTAAATGATTTTGTGTTCCCAGTCACTCGGTAGGCAAACACAGCAACTAATTGCATACAGTAAACCCCCATAGACCGTAAATGAGATGAATGACCAGTTAATCTGTTTTTGGTGGTAACATCTGATGTGTTCAAAGTAGGCCAGGGCATCAGGAAAGCTCCTCATGCTTCTTCAACTGGTACCACGGGGATCTTTTAAATCCACATGAATGGATAGACGGAATCTCTATTAACATCTCATGCAAAAGACAATATCTCTGACAATACAGCACACCTCTGGTATTGTGCTGGAACATCAACTCAGATTATATGCTAAAATCCCACGGTGCAGCTTGAACCCACAACCTTCTGACTCAGAGTACTAACAATTGAGCTAAGGTTGATAGATGCGATTCATGTACAAGTCTGCGTTGTTCATGCACATTTTTCAGACTTCTGGTAAATTGCTTTTAGCTTTCAGCTCTCAGCCAGCTGCACTGTTCCTATAAACAAGATCAATGGAGCCCTTTCAATGAAAGTGTTGTTGGCGTTGTAATAATGCTGTGATACCAATAACGCACGTTAATGAGTTTATATGAAATTCTTCCTTCTGCAATTTTAATGAAGGCTTTGAAAAGGAATGGGTTAATGCCTTTGTTAAAGCAGCAGACAATGGAATTTTGTATGGATACATTACCACGTTCTCTGCTAACATTACTAAGTGTAATATAAGTTAAAGAGGGATGAATGCAATTTAGTCCCAGTTAACTGAGGATTTGGGCTGTTAATGAAGAAGAATGGCAGTTGCTGCCCCCTCCCCAACAATCCCACCCCCCACCCCCCCACAAACATCAGTTCCCCAGGTAACACGCTTGCTTTTCATTTGTTGGTCAGTTCCTTCAAGTGCATATTTTGCATTCATTAAAATAGCTAATATCTAAAATGGTATGTCGGTCTTCATTGCAAGGGGATTTGAGTACAGGAGTAAAGATGTCTTACAGCAATTGTATAAAGCCTTGGTGAGACCGCACCTGGTGTATTGTGTACAGTTTTGCTCTCCTTATCTAGGGAAGGATATACTTGCCATGGTGGGAATGCAATGGAGGTTCACTAGACTAATCCCTGGGATGGCGGGATTGTCTTATGAGGAGAGATTGCAGAAACTGGGCCTGTATTCTCTAGCGTTTCGGAGAATGGGAGGTGATCTCATTGAAACTTACAAAATTCTTACAGGGCGTGACAGGGTAGATGTGGATAGGATGTTTCCTCTGGCTGGTGAGTCTAGAAACAGTGGACACAGTCTCAGAATAAGGGGTAGGCCATTTAAGACTGAGATGAGGAGGAATTTCTTTACTCAGAGAGAGGGTGGTGAATCAGTGGAATTCTCCACCCCAGAGTGCAGTGGAAGCTCAATCATTGAGCATGTTCAAGACAGAATTCAATAGATTTCTGGATACTAATGCCATCAAGGGATATGGGATAGTGGGGAAAAATGGCACAGAGGTAGATGATCAGCCATGATCTGTTTGAATGGCGGAGCAGGCTCGATGGGTCGAATGGCTGACTCCTGCTCCTATTTCCGCTTCTCATTTTCGTATGTTCTCACTTGGCGAGGTTTCCACCAGCTCCAGTGAGCTCTAGAAATGTTCTTTTAGGCTCAGTTCTGCACAACCTGAAGCTGCGATCTTATGCTGAGGTATGGCTCCATGGGTGGAGCTACCTTGCCTAAGTGGCCAATTATTATGTGTGACGTGTCAGCAGGCCATTCTACCTCAGGGAGCATCAGAGGTGAGCCCAAGCCTGTCCTCTATCCAATGTTCACATATGAAGGTTTTCCAGCCTAACAGCAATACCAATATGCTTTTATATAGCACCTTTAATATAACAAAACAATCCAAGTCATTTCACAGGAACATAATCAGACCAAAATAGACACTGAGCTAAAGAAAGTTATATTAGAACAGGTAACCAAAAGCTTGGTCAATGAGCCAGGTTTAAAGGAGGATCTTAAGGAAGGAGAGAGAGGCGAAGAGTTTTCGGGAGGAAATTCCAGAACTTAGGGCCTAGACAACTGTTAGGCCATTGAAAAGCAATAAGAAGCAGAACTCTGCTAAACTTTTCTTTATCCTTGGCCCAAAGGAACTGAGGTCAATTGTTACACCCAAAAGTTAGCCTGGATAAAATCAGTTAACTCAGCAAAGATTTCAATTGAACCTTCGACCTGCTTATTCTGTTTGCCTCGTACCAAGCTAGGCAGTGATTGTATGCATTAGACCGCTGTGGGGAGCTTAGCACCTGCCATCCTTACGTTGATTGGACTGAGCTTGTCCCCAAAAGCTTGAATTTTCTTTTCTGTACTCTGATTCTTCACATTGATTCATTTCAGGAGTTCAGAAACATCTATAGACAAATGTCATCAATCCTTGTAGCACCTGACTTTGACTTTTCTTAAACATGCTCAAGGACAAGCCATAGGTTTGGCAGCAACAAATTCAGTGGAAAACAAGGACTATGTTGTTATTGTTACGGTCAGGAGAGGAGGGGGTCACAGGCTCCCCCCTTGTCCTTCCTCTTATTTGATCACAACAGGGTTTATTCCTTTTTAAACAGTGGGTGTACTTACCACCTCAGTGAGTGTTTTACCTGTAATGTAGTCGTGAAAGAACCAATCGGACAGGTTTTCTTTAGTTTAAACAAGAAAGAGGTGAGTTTATTATACTTTACAATCTAAACCCGATCTAAAAAAAAAATAAAAACACATTCACACAAGAATCACACACCCACAAACAGATTACAGAGTGAAAAGTAGATTTTGTGGTTGGATTAGAATCTAGGATTAATGGAAATTAAATATACAGTCTGTGAGGTTGGATAATTTCGTGGTCTTCCGGGTGAAGTGGCATTCTTGAAGACTTTGGCTGGTCAAAGTGCACTTTGTGGCTGGCCTGCTTGGCTCAGGATTTTCTTGGAGGCAGACTTGTAGGAGGCTCTCTTCCCCTGGTCTAGATAGCAATCTGAAGGCTTGTAGGGTCCACAGTTGCAGACAGTTTTCAGACTTATCATGTTATCTGGAGAGAGAGAGAGAGAGAGAGAGAGCGAGAAAGAGGGAGGGAGGTACACAGCCTTCCTGCTGCTGCACCAGCTGATGTACTGGCTTAACCCACTTTGTTCAAGGGAACTCTCAGCTTTTCCAGAGATGGACAGATGGTCATGTGGCTGCTTCAGTGTATTCTCTGGAACCTTCTAATGAGATTCAAGGTTTGGAATTGGCTACCCAGGCCGCAGGATGCCAATATTTACACTTGGAGGGATTTGCTTTTTCAAAGTCAAGGAATCAGGATTGCCTTGAATGTCATGCTAATGAAGCAATCTTAGGTAATTCAATCACTTGGAGCAAGCATTGTCCTGGGTCTATGCTCCTCAGATCTCTCTCTCTGGTTGGGGCCTTGGAATGTGGAAAGGTATTTTATATGCAAATTGCGGTGGCCATCTTGGCATCAGTTTTTTAAAAGTTAACTGCAGGATTTCTTTGCCATTAAACATTTAATGTAAGTTTCCACCCGATTAATTAATATTCCATATTTGGCATATTGTTTTTCTTGACATTATTATCATGTAAAGCCTTGAAACATCTGTGTGGTTTCAGTAAATACCTGGAATGAGAATGCAGAAAACCAATCTTTCGCTCATTAATTTTTACTACTATGCTGATTTCTCTAGTGATTGAATACAATCGTAGAATAATAAAAACTTACAACACAGAAGGAGGTCATTCTGTGCTGGCCTTTTGTAAGAACACTTTTTTGTCCGTGATCCTATAAGTTCCTCATTAGGTACCTGTCTAACTCCCTTTCAAAATTATTTATGGAATCAGCTTCTACCCCCTATTCAGGTCAAGCGTTCCAGATAACTCTGAGTGAGGAAATATTATCTTCATCTCCCTTCTAGATTTTCTTGCCAATAATTTTAAATCTATGACCACTGGTTATTGAACCACTCACCAGAGGGAATCGTTTTTCTCCATCTACTCTATCAAAACCTCTCATTATCTTGAAAACCTCTGTTAATAATAAAACAATTATACTGTTAAATCAAAAAGTCTGGGTAATTGTGCTACCAGCAGTCTAAACAACCACAGAAGCTGCCATTTGCTCCAATTTGAATAGAAGACATAGGAGCAGCAGTATACCATACGGCCACTTGAGCCTGCTCCACCATTCAATGCGATCATGGCTGATCTTCTGCCTCAACTCCACTTTCTCACCCGCTTCCCATATCCCTTGATTCCCTGAGAGATCAAAAACCTGTCTAACCCAATCTTAAATATACTCAATGATGGAGCATCCACAACCCTCTGGGGTAGACAATTCCAAAGATTCACAACCCTTTGAGCAAAGAAATTCTCCTCAACTCAGTCTAAAATAATCAACCCCTTATTGGGAGACTGTGTCCCCCTGTTCTACATTCCCCAACCAGGGAAAACAACCTCTCAGTCTTCCCTGTCAAGTCCCATCAGAATCTTATAAGTTTCAATGAGATCACCTTCCGTTCTTCTAAACACCAGAGACTATAAGCCCAATTTACTCAGCCTATCATCATAGGACAACCCTCTCATCCCAGGAACAAATCTAGTAAAGCTTTGCTGTACTGCCTCCAATGCAAGTATATCCTTCCTTAAATATGGAGATCAAAACCGTGCACTGTACTCCAGGTGTGGTCTCATCAAAGCCCTATACAATTGTAGCAAGACTTCTTCATTCTCGTACTCCAATCCCCTTGCAATAAAGGCCAACATGCCATTTGCCTTCCGAATTACTTGCTGAAGTTGTATGATAACTTTCTGTGTTGCTTGTATGAGTCCACTCTAGTCTCTCTGAACATCATTTAGAAGTTTCATGCCCTGTAAAAAATATTCTGCTTTTCTATTCTTATGACCAAAGTGAATAACCTCACACTTTCTCACATTATACATCATCAGCCACCTGTTGCCCACTCGCTTAACCTGTCTATATCTCTTTGCAGCCTCTTTGTGTCCCCCTTGCAGATTACATTTCCAACTAGCTTTGCATGCCAGCAAACTTGGATACATTACTCTTTGTCTCTTCCTCTAAGTCCTTAATATAATGTTATGATCCCCATGGAGATCAACAAACCAAAAGAACTGAATTTACCGAATGACCCCCATAAAAAAGACAAATGGACAAGATTTCACTCTTATAACTTTTATTTTACCAATCAAACTAAAATCAACATAAATTAAACATGAATTAATAGACAGATCACTGCCAATATGTATATTACAAACTACACATTAACTATCAGATACAACAAAGATAGATCTCACGGATTTATTGGGCAGTCTACTCAGCATATATGGCACCAATTACAGCCACAAAGTTCTTAAAAGCTCTGGACTTCCTCAGGTAGATCTCCAGCTCCTTTCTTCCAAGATGTAGCTACCGATTCTCATCCAACAGCAGATCCCCTTCAAACTGGATTCCATGGGCATGGTCTTCACCAAAATGGCGCACTTCTTCAGAACCTCTGCAGCTCAGCTCACAATATTCACTTCTTCAGCTTATCTGCTCTGCACCCCTGTGTGATCTGAACTGGGAAGGCTATGTGTCTTTTTCATTTGGTTAAAACCAGTTTCTCTTACCCCAGAAACCAGAAGTTTTAGTTTCCCTTTCAGTTAGGGTATGTCTCAAAAAAACAAGATTTGAAACCAGGGTCAGTGCACCTAACAGAACATTCAACAAGTCATCTGTTCAGACAACAGCTCATACACACTCCCCCACTGGTGCTGCAAAACTGTGACTTCTATCACAAGAGATTGCAAATAGCTGAGGCCCCAGCATTGATCCGTGCAGCACTCCACTAGCTACAGCCTGCCAACTTGAAAATGCCTTTTTATCCCTACTCTAATGCTCCATCTGTGCTAAGGGGAGACAGTGGCACAGTGGTAATATCACTGGACTAGTAATTGAGAGGCTCAGACTAATGCCCTGGGAACTCAGGTTCAAATCCCATCATGGCAGCTGGTGGAAATTAAAGCCAATTAATTAATAAATGCAATTAATTAATTAAAAATAGATTTGAAACTATTATCAATTGTTATAAAAACCCTTCTGGTTCAGCAATGTTCTTTAGGGAAGGAAATCTGATATCCTTACCTGGTCTGGCCTATATGTGACTCCAGAACCACAGCAATGTGGTTGACTCTTAATTGCCCTTGGAAATGGTCTTGCAAGCCACTCAGTTGTCAAGGGAAATTAGAGATTGGCAACAAATGCTGGCCTTGCCAGCGATGCCCACATCCCATGAAAAATAATAAATAATATCACCCCAACTCCGTGAACCCTTATCTTGCATATTAACCCCATAAGGAGTATACATAATTTGCTGTAGCAAGTCAAAGAACAGTGTCTGCCATTAGTTAGACTTGCCATTGCCCGTTTAATTGCAATGATATTTTGCATCATTAGTTCCTGAAAGTGCGAACTGATAATTTTGTATTGAGAGAAATGAGCATCTTGGACCTGAGTGAACAAGGCAGGAGATGGTGTATCTCCTTAACCAACCAGCTTGAAAGATTGCGAGATTAGCAGCGCAAGAAAGTGTAAATTAGAGTGGGTGAATTCAATGTCAGATAAGGTACTGAATGAGAAAAAAAAGAGGGAAGGAAACATTGTATTAAGGAGAGGGAAAAAAGACAGATAGGATAAATTTAAAAGAAATTAAATTTTGCACTTTTAAACTATCCAATAACAATTAAAACCTGAAGGAATGAGACTCCACACTTGTAATAGTTCATTTTCAGTGTCAGAGAGGTTTATTGGCAGCAATTAACATTTAGACTAAAGCAAAATACTGTGGATGCTGGAAATCTGAAATAAAAGCAGTAAATGCTGTAAATACTCGGAAGGCCAGACAGCATCTGTGGAGATAGAAATAAAGTCAATATTAATTCTATTGCTGTCTCTCCACCAATGATGCCTTTCCTGCTGAGTAATTCCAGCATTTACTGTTCTTATTAACATCTAGCACCTTGTTCAACTAACAACTAATCCAGGTTTAATTAAATATACGCTGACCTTAAATGGCTCCAAAACAGGTTCTTTGTGTAATTTCAGGCCAGCTCTAACTTTCTGTGATGAGTTTAGTTTGTATCTACTGTGCAAATACAACAACTTCATGCCACATAATGCATTTCATTGTGGGCGCAAAGAGTGAGATGCCATTTTCACGAAGCCAATGTAGAATGGTACAACTTGGAGAGCAACTTTTGGATTTCCACCTTTAACTGTGCATTTACTCTTGCCTGAATTTTCTGTCGCAATTGTTTATAAATAACAGTGAGCGCTATTAGTCTCACCATTAGTTTGATAACAAATTACAGGCCATGTTATATCATTAATTGCAAAATCTCAGACATACTGGGCTGGATTTTACCAGCCCTCTGACGTCAGGGGTCATGGCAGGGTGTCCCGCAAAAATTCTTCCTGGAGAGGACCGCCTCGGCCCCAATGCTGAGAAGGCCCCGCCGTGTTTTACTGGCAGTGGCGAGGCCTCGGTGCGGCACCCACCCCCCACCCCCACCACCACCAGCTGCACGGCTACGGATCCTTCATTTGCATAGTGAAATTAATTTAAATAAATGTAAATGAACATACCTGGATGGGTCATCCGTCCCTTGCTGATATTCCGGCCAGTGTCTGGAAGTCCCGGACCTTCCGATCCCCGTTTGGGGATCCGAGCCAAGACACTGGTGGGGAGGAGGGAGGAGTGTAATTCTCAGGGAGGGGTGGGGGGAGCGGGGAAACTCTTTTGATTGGTGGGGGGGATGGTGGGATGGGGTTAAGTTTTAAAGTTGTTATAGGTCGGGGGGAAAGGTCGGGATCTGCATAACAGTTTTTTGGGGGGGGGGGAAATGGACAATTAATGAATCGATTCTTCCTTGGAGATGTGAGTGAGGGGAGTGAAAGTTAAGGAGATACACCGTCGCCTGCCCTGTTCACTCAGGACGGAGATGCTCATTTCCCGCAATGCACTTTTCCACATTCTTTGCCTTTAAAAACGCAAATTCACCTGAAGGGCTTGAAGCCCTTTAAAAATGGTGCCAGTGCCTGTGCGGTAGTGCTGGACGCCATTGCCGAGGACGGAGCGGCTGCTCCCTCCATTTAAATAAGCCCCCACATGAAATATTGTGGGGGCTCAGCGGCGGCCGCTCTGCACCGGCAGACGTCCAACTTCAAAGCGCCCCGCTGCGATTTGCGACGTGCTCATAAAATTTAGCCCACTGGTACACAGCACAGCAAACCCACTCCCATTTTATACACCACTTAACTATGAAAGAGCTGAATTGCCTCATTTCCCTACATGTTATAACAGGGCATATCAATGTCATTGCTGGTGTCTCTATTGCTCCTTGTACTAATATTTATACTTTAGAGCTCCTGACTCGGAGCAACCTTGCCAGAGACATCTTGTACAGAACTGCCTTGATGTAACAACATTATTTCCCATTCCTGCAACATCCAAGTTTAATGAGGACAACACTCGCCATTGGTTTTCATTATTGGAACAGATCTTTATGATGTCATAGAGGGAGATCCATACATAGTAAAATAAGAACAGGAGTAGGCCATTTTGACCCTTAAGCCTGTTTCGTCATACAATTAGACCAAGACTGGTCTGTATCTGAATCTACCAACCCGCTCTAATTTACACTTCCGTGTGCTGCTAATTTCATAATCTTTCAATGTGATTGGTTCACTTAGGTCAGAGAACCCTGGTTCCCTTCAATATGACATTGGTTCTGTAACCCTAAATACCCAAGCCTAACAAAAATCTTATCAATCTCAGTTTTGAATTTTTCAATTGACTCCCAGCTTTCTGGGGGAAGAGAGTTCCAGATTTCTACTACTCTTTTTGCAAAGAATTGCTTCCTGACATCACCCTAAACGGCCTATCTCTAATTTTAAGTTTACACCCCCATGTTATGGACACTCTCCCAGAAGAAATAGTTTATCCCTATCTACCCTATGAAATCCTTTAATCATCTTAAATACTTCAATTACATTGCCCCTTAATCTATACTCAAGGGAACAGGGATTCTCCTGTTTGTCCACCTCAACTTGAGTGAAAGAGCCTGCAGAAACCCAGAACATTGGCGCAAACATGTTCAAAAATGTCACTTAGTACTAAAAGAGATGATTAAAATAGGCCATGTGACTACAGCATCAACCTGGGCAGCTCTGATCCATGTCATGATGGAATTTAAGGTAGAGTGACTTGCTCTGGGAAATTGGTGTACGTTGGGTTTCAGACATTTTCCTTCCTTGAGATGATCCTTCAGTTGATTGACAGCTTTGAACCTTTGTGCCACTCAATTGAGATCATGGCAGACGGTTCTTGACCTGTGTTGTAGTACTTGCCTTCCAAAGTGGAGCCGCCTAAGCTTCTTGATGAGTGACAGAGGTCATCTTGATATAGCTTCTTGATTAGTCCAGACTTAATGAGAAGTTTCCGACTTCTGCCACAGGCAGGTCAAGGCTGCATGGAAACAACTCAAATACCAATGAATGCTGGCAAGTTCTTAGAAAATTAATGTTGTTAAAGTTTTGGGGGAATTGAAGCCAAAGTATTGCAGTGCGTGTTCTTGAAAATTACGCAAGTACACAACTGTCTTACAACATGTGCCTTTTTGAGAAATGCAATTACTTCACACAATGAGTCATGTGTATTTGTCACGAAAGTTTAAAAGACACAGTGAATTCTGAATAGATACCCTCAGGATACATTAAACCCATAATTATCAAAATATCTGTTTCTTATTTCATATCATAACACTGTGGCAATAATTGTAATCATTATAACTTAGGGAGAATTATAATTTGCAATTCGTAAAAGCCATATTTTTATCCCAATTTAATTTAGATTATTGCTTTAGTTAAAAGGCTGCTTGAGTTCATTCGGGACAGTACAAAGACTGGCAAACTAAAATTATAGCTGTTTATTGAAAATAACAATGCACAACACTAAATATTTACTCAAGTGGAACTTAAAATGATTAAAGTCAATTGTTGGAACAGCGGTGTTTAAGGACTGTGTGGTGAAGTGACCTAGCGCACTTTCATTTTACTTTTGGGGCCTGGATTTGAAATCAAATCCAAACAGATGACGTGAAAATCTCTTCTCACTACTTATTGTGAAAGTTACATGTGAAATAAATTTGAAAACTTGCGTTCCAGCTCCCAGTAGGTAAAATAGTAGTAAAATCATATATAAAACCAGCATAATTCAGAAATAAATCGTTCAAAGATAATTCAAGACTGTGTATCAGTGTAAGTGTAATTTTGCATCTACAAATACACCTTGTTCATGAATTGTTTCTAATTTTAATTTGCATTTGTTGTTCCCCCTTCTCATAACTAATTGGCTTTTGCTGCCTGGGTAGCTGTTTAGGAGCTGACCTTTCTCTAAACACCAATTTGATTTCTTGAAACTGTACATCAATGAGGACTCAAGCATTGTCAATCAGCAACCAACATCACAAAACATCTTTGAGCGCATGTTAAGAAAGGCCATAAAATGCAAAGTCATTTTCATTGCTGAATTCAGTTGCAGTCAAGATGTGTTGCTTTTCTTGGTAGTTATATTCCCGTATCTTTTAACTCCTGGTCTGTTCAATCTTGCAGCTCTGGCATTGAGAGGCCCACCTGCTCCCAGGCCATGCCAAATTCTCTTTGGCCGTGTGCATACTGTGCCATTTAGTTGCTATCAAGTCCAATTTTCCCTTTCCCTCACAGGGAGACACTGCAGAGGAGAAACTGGTTTTACACCATTATCCAGGAAAGAGAACTGGTGTAAAGTGGACTGCTGTTTGGCTGTGAGCCCGTTTTGCACGACTGCCGTTGACCAATTTCACCCTGAAGCTCTGCACCTTGCGAATATTAAAACTTAAAATTGTTGCTGGGAAGAAAAGAGGGCCTATCGCAAGAAATTGCCAGGCAAAGATCTTTTTTGCATACGAGCAGACAGTGTTGGAACAAAGGAACCAGTCCCTGCTTCCCCAATACACAGAAGACATGGTGAGACCAGTTTAGTCACATGACGAACTGGCTGTTGGAGTTTTTTGAATTTGAACTTGCCATAGAGTTTTAAAACTCAGAAAGCTGTTTGCACCTGGACTGAAAATACCTCTCTCCTGTCTGCTCTCGTCTCGCTCTCACCAACTTCGGAAACCATTGAAGACGTATGAACCCCAAGAGAGAAAAATCTCCTACAGTGAACAAGGTTTAAGAAGAATGCTGGGACCCAACCAAAAGCAAGATCTATCTACAAAAGGACTACAGTGAGTTCAAAGCACAGTAACAAGAAACTCTTCTGATATTGCCCCAAACCTCTCCACTTTATTTTTCATCTGCTCTTTTCTGTCTCTATTTGCATGTGCGTATTGCATCTGCATGCTAGCATGGTGCACAGCGTTAATCGGTAGGCAATAACCGAATTAGAGTTTAAGTTTAAGTTCTAATAAATTTCATTTTTCTTCTTTAAACCTTAGAAGGCCTGTTTGTGCTCATTTCTTTGCCTTATAATTGGAAAGCGGTGAACAAGGATTCACCAAGGGGGAGCTCAAAACACAGTGGGCTGAATTTTACTGGCCCCTTGACGCCGCGGGTCGTGGTGCGGGGGCCGGTAAAATGCTGCTGGGAGAGGCCCGCCTCTACCCACGATGCTGAGAAGGGCCTGCTGTATATTACCGGCAGTGGCGAGACCTCGGTGCGGCACCCCCCACCCCCACCCGCCGCCTGGCGGCGAGCCCTTCATCAGCATATGTAAATCAACATTTAACATATTTACATAAACTTACCTGCAGGCAGCAGCCGTCCCCCTTCGATATTATGGCCACTGGTTGTGCTCTGCACGCCTTCGGAACTTTGTACGGAGTTCTGGGCGAGAACTTGGCGGGGAGCGGGAGTAATAAAATTTTGAGTGTGGGAGGGGTGGAGGAGCAAGGAAATCGATGTTTATTGGATATGGGGATGGTGTGAAGGGGTTGAAGGACAATATATTGAAGGTTGGGAGGAAAAGTCTGAGTATGGGAACAATCAACTGATGGTCATTTCATTGCCTGGATTGACCATTGCGGGGGAGTTGGGGAAGGGCCTCCATCATTTATTTTTAAATGTATTAAAAATAATTTATACTTACCCTTTAATAATTAAACTTATTTGTAAGGGCTTAAAGCCCTTTAAAAATGGCGCGGACGCCTGCGTATTGGTGCAGATGCCATTGCCTGGGACGCGGAGGCCACCCCCCGATGTCATAGAATTCAGCCCAATGTGTTTAAAAATTAAATCCTGTTACAATAAGACCAGGTGAAGACTGAAAGAGACCCCTAGACACCTTTCTCACCTGGTCGTAACAAAATATATACACACGTTTTATATATATATATATATGTATATATATATACACACACATGTTTTAGATATATATATATATATATGTTTATATATGTACACACACACACATATATACATACATGTTATATACATATATGTGTTTATCTATACATATATATATACACGTTATATATATATACATTATTTTATATCTGCACATATTATATATACATGTTATATATATACATGCATGTTATATATATGCATGTTACATATATACATGTGTATCTATAGATACATGTTTATATATACATATACATGTTATATATATATAGAGACACATTTTTATATATATACACATGTTTCTATATACATATACATGTTTTATATATATATATATATATATATATATATATATATATATTCCCAACACTGATCACTGATCCCTGAGGAACATCAATGCACAATATCCAGCAATCTGAAAAACAATTGCTCACTATTACTGTCTGCTTTCTGTCCCTTAGCCAGTTATAGCCATTCCCACTTTGGTAACCAACTCACCCAGCCTAGCATCCATCTTTGGCTTCATTGCATTGTCTAGATGCTTATTCGAAAAGTTAATTAGCCTCTCAGCAAGGAAACTTTTTCTACTCTTTTTAACTCTTTAAAGGATTTTGAAGATAGTCATACATTAAAGAGGTCTGGTTAACAAACACAAAGGATGATGAATTGAAAACTCAGAGTGATCTGAATTGGTTGATTCTATGTCAATTTTCAAGTAGCTAAATTTCACCTAATTGAAATTATGTGGGGATCAGATTATTTATGACTTTAAAAAAAGGGGGCGTAGGCAAACGGAGCATCAACACGGCATAAATGGGCTTGAAAATGGCATTCTGCTCTGATCATGCTGACACTCCAGCTACCGCCATCCTCCTGGGGGCCTTCAGCTGGGCTGCCAGTACACCCACCTGTTTAATGCAGGAGCCCCTTTAAATATGCAAATTTGTGGCATGAGACATATGCAATTTTGACAGACGGTTGGGCACCATGTATACTCTGTCCAGTGTTACCAGGCGGTACAGCAGAAAAAGGTTTAAAATGATTCTTGTAGGGTCTGGAGGAACAGGACTTACCTTCCAGTGAGCTGCAGCGGGGATGTTGGGGGTGGGAGGGGAGGGTTTGGTGTTCACAGTTCACTGGCGGCCAAATAATGAGGCCCTCAGAATGGATCGTAAATTCTGCCAGCAGCACTGGGGCAGTCAGCTGCCTAAGCGCTACTGGTCAGCTACATCATAGTTCAAATCTACAGACCCTCTGTGTCTAAAGCACACAATCTAAGCTGATACTCTAGTGTGGTTACTAAGGGAGCATTGCATTGCAAGAGGTTCCGCCCTTCAATGAAATACTAAACCAAGGTCTGCCTTTTGAGATAATTCAGTGGCGCGCTGAAGATTTACAGCATTATTTTGCTGGAGATTAGGGAAGGCTCAATCAACATTTCTCCCTCGTGCAACAGCCCATTGGCCATTCACTGGCCATTCGCCTCATGCTGCTTGTGAGATCTTGCCATGTGTAAAAACAGCTGTCGCATTTGCCAACATAACAACTGCCACTGCACTTCAAAGTAATTTACCATATTCTGAGATGCTTCCAAAATATATGATAATTACATAAATGCATCTTTTCTAACTTGTACTATCTGATTCACATGCATGAAGTCACAGGAATACAGACAGGTGTTTATGGTTTAAAATTTTATGGTATCTCTATATTTATCTAGCAATCTGATATTGGCAGGGCAGAGGGCATTGCTTCCTAATCATCTAATGCCAACAATGCATTTATATTTCTGGATCAATTTCTCAGATCCATACTGCACTCATACAGTAGCTGCACAAAGTGGGCAACCTTCCTAAACCCACACATATACAGTTCAGGGTTAAAGAGACATTACTTCATCGCTGCATCATTAAAGTCAGATTATGTTTTTATTAAACCAGATTTTCCTTCCTCGTCTCTGCAGGAACCATTTTCTTTCACGTATCTTCCATCAGCCAAGACAATCCATAAATCTTGCCGAGTTTAAGCTTTGATATTATTCTGGAAAAATATTCCTCAAGCTTGATTTAATAATAATTTTACAAGATGATAAATTCTGCACGAATGTACTCACTGCTCAGAGAGTAACAATCCATCCAACCACAACTTTAAAGCTTTCATTTTCTCATCAGCAATATTTAATTGAATCATCGACAGTGCCATATCAGGAGAACATTCTGCAGAGCTGGTTCAGAAAAATATATTCCAAACCCCTTACAAAACTTAATGTGTAAATGTTGGAAAGTTTTATTTCGTACAAGATTCTCTGGAAGGCCTTGTTGAGACAGTCTAGGCCATAAACTTGATTCTTTTTTCAAATTTCCTTCAGTCTGTTTTAAACTCTGATCACCCTTAGCCTCTCGATGGTCAAAGATGACTGTTTGGTTTTACACATATGGGAAGTTAGTGCAAGGCATCATTCAATCTCATGTAATGTAATGGATGATGAAGGTTTTACTCCTTGGTTCATTTTCATGGTGGTCACCTAGTCTTCCCAATTATATCTGAATTATACTTTTTGCCAGTAGCAATGTACATAATTGTCATTTTTATGTACCTTATCTGAGAAGGGTCAACAATGGTGCTTATTATTAGCATCTTTTAACTCCCTATAAGCTAATAGAATTGCCCTCAAAATAAGTTATTTAGTTTGCTTACAGATACAATGCATTAAAACATAAAGTTCCCAAACTTCCTGGGCATAGGAGGGTGAACTGGGATGTGTGCGTGGGGTGGTGGGGGGGGGGTGGGGGGGGTGGGGGTGAGTAAATTTCCTGAGCTATTTTGTTTGGGGGAGGGTGCGAAGGGGGACCGGGAAATGGAAAGACTGATTATCTTCAGCAGGGTGATCTCCCATTCCCCAAGATTAAATATGCAGCCCCCTTTTCTTCTGGCCCCAAATTGCTGCCTACCCCCCACCCAACAACGGTGCTGTGAAATTGTCCTCTCCAGTCACCAGAATTTTGGCCTAGAATTCGATCACACTGTGGCTATTTTACAGGCGTGAAATGGCGTTTAAGGGCCCAAAATGGCAGGCTCCACGTCTGCGCTCCTTCTGCCCACCATTTTGGAGCGGGTTGATCTGTCAGCATCCAGGGCATGCCTGAAAGTGGTATTTATCCATTGCATATGCTAATTGTGGGGCCTAATGCCTATTTCAGGCCCCTTCGTAAAATTTCATTGTGACAGACTACACCATTTCTTTAGGCATTTAGCAGCAAAACTAGGGGTCCTCAAAGGAAGCTCTGGAGGTTGCCACCCAAAAGGCAAGTTCGTGTTTTTTAACTTACCTTATTGTGGTACTGGAAGAAACAAAAGGGCTCCTCCTGACTCCACAATGGAACCACATGCTTCTGTTGGCCACTGCTTGCCCCCATCACCCTCCATTTTCACTGTTGATTGCCTCCATCCACTCCCAGATTATCCTGAAGCCCCAGGCAGGCGTTTGAACCATCAGTCTTGCTGCACCCCCTGTGACTGGCAAGCTGCCTCTGGGCCCAAGTGGCAACTGCAGCCCATTGGTACAATCCTACTGAGGTTGATGGGCCAATTTGTTCTGGTCCTGCTGCCAACATCATTGGACGCATGAAACATGCACTGGAATGCAATCGCGCCTTGTTTCAGGTGTGCTCCAAGGCCTTTCTCGGCCTTGGTGTTTCATGCATTCTGCATGGAATTAAACAAAATACTTTTTGCACCCCAGTTGCAATTACATTTGCGAAATGTGAGCGCACTATCAGAGTGCTTTTTTAAAAATTCGCCCATGGGATGTGGGCATCGCTGCTCTGGCTTCTGCTACCTCACTGCACCTGCATATGCTTTGGGACTGGGGACACCTGCAGGCTACAATGGCGTGTGGAAGTCCCACCTCACTGTACCTTTGAATGGGTGCACGGAACTTCCAGTCCTTTGAGCACTAGATTTCATTCTTTGATGAATTGGTACTGAAGTACAACGCATTTATTGCTGAAGTGGTGTGCCTTTTGAGTTCCACATAGCCACCTTCCCTGCCATCTGGAATTTCTGGGCCAGTATATTCAGACTAATGGGTGTGGATAATGGGGCATCTTGGGAACTCAATCCTCCACCATGGTTATGATCCTCCACTGGAATGCTTGACAGCTTTAACAGAAGCTGGGGTGATGCTGCAGTGAGATTAGCCGTACACCAACAGCAGGGGTCATCTTTTGGATGTGTAAGCAGCTGTCAAAGATCAGCAATCAAATTCATTGAGACACTTTGCTGAGGCATCTCACAGATTGCATGAACAAGATTTCACAAGAATGGCTTAAAGGCTGCTGGGTTTGATCACTGCAGCTGCTTTTCAAAATTTCACACAAATATGTCCTCTGCGTTCAGCAATCCACCAAGTCCTGGAATGGCATAGGGAAAGGGGAAAGAATGCATGAAGCTAGGTTATGGTTTGTTTGGTCTGGCACACGCTTCAAGACCTGGGGGTTCAGACGGAACTGAGACTACCTCAGCATTTGGAAAATAATGTTTCTCAGTACATGTTATCTACTATAATATTTTTCAGAAAGGACAGCTATGATTATTCTTACCCACAGAAACAAGAAAAGGCATCTCAGCTGGCCTCTAACAAGAACAGCAGAGTTTGGCCACTAACTCAAATCTTGAAGATACTGGAGCTTTGCTCTTCTAGAGTGAACTCTCCAGATAAGGATGGACTTTCTCAGGTGGCCCATGTAGCTTAACAATTGACCTTAATGTCGAAAACTTAACTTGCTTGCTATGTTTATTACAGATCAGTGGTGACTGCACTTCAGCAGTAATTCACTGGATCTGAAGAACTTTGGGACTTCCGGAGGACGTGATAGGATGCTACATAAATGCACCTTACTTATTTCTTGCTTGGATCTTGCTGCAGGTTAACCTGGTGTTGTGCCTTATCGAGTATCATTGCAGCATCCCTGGAATTATCTCAAGGAATGATCTGTGTCCCTAAGATCTGAATTAATGATGATGTTGATGAGCAGAACCACGGTCTCCTGGTAAATGCTCCCATGTTGTACTTTTGATTGAGTTCTACACAGGAACTGGACCAGCAGCTGTAGATTCCTCTGATTACTACATGTAACAAGTACATAACTTTTTGCAAAGGTTTTCTCACAAGTATATACAATCATAGGGATGAATTTTAACAGCCAAAAACTGGTTGGGATTGGGGCAGATGCTAAAATTGCAATTGCTGACCCCAACTCGCCCCCAAGTTCCCAACCTCCGGGTTTAATGGAGGCAGGCTGGCAATTTAAATATTTTAATGAGGCTGGTAGCCTTTGATTGAACCATTCTGCAGGTTTGGCAGTGGCTAGCTGAATTTCCCAGGCCTCGGGAAACCCAGCAGCTGAAGAGAGACAAGGACAGTTTTGGGGAGACGGTAAGTACCTTTACAGCACTGCTTGTGGGCCAGGAGGAGCAGGAGTGCTTCCCCTCAGCCCCCTCAAGCTCCACCCCATCAGAATGCCCTCACCACAATGACCATCGGGATCAGAAACCCCCAACCATCATGTTGTGGATCAGACCTAACTGCTCCTGTGGCCTTCTCCAGTGTCCTTCCCCTCAATCAGACCGACTTACAGGTGAGGAAACCTGTCAATGACAAAAGACGCACACTCTACAGCATGTGGGAAAATCACTACCGAGCTTTCTGTCTGAAACTCCACTCTCCCCCCCCCCCCCTCCCCCCCACCCCACCCCTAGTCAATGACCCACTCCTGTTAATATCCAGGCCATAGAATATTACAGCACAGAGTGGGGCCATGCCTTTGCTGGGTCTTTGAAAGAGCAATTAGTTTCACACCTGCCCTTACAGCATCTAGTGTGAGAATGGACATGCCACATTATGATTTTACTAGAACTCCTAAACAGAAGAAAAGTTTCAGAATAAACATTACAAGGCCACTGCACAGAGTGTGCAGGATTTGTACACTCAACTGGCTTAAAATACCTGAACACCAGAGAGGAGATATTCCTCTGAGAATAATTGGGCCTTAAAGACAACTTAGGTGCAGGACCTAAGGAAGAAAATCAGTTGGGAGGGATTGAATAGCCCATCACAGAGCAGGTTTCTGTTCATTAAACTTAATGAGTAGAAGATAAGGTGGCTTTGTATGACCTTCCCTTCCTTCCAACCAATTTTCCTCTGTTTGAACCCAAACCACCATCCACACCCCTCCACAGCTGTTCGGTCTACTCTTAAGTTGTTGATGCCTCTGCTCTGAGTGCTTATATTTTATTAAAATACAGTGCATGTCACTTCCCACAAGAGGAAATCATTACTCTTATATTCGTAAGGGAGACGAATCACACTTCTCATTCACTAAATATCATGGGCAGCATATAGACAGATGCAGCTTCTATGCTGTGTTTTACAGTAAATCAGAAGCAAAATGTCTCATTTACTGTACAGCCTATATTACATAGAAATATTAGGGACAGGAGGAGGCCATTCAGCCCATTGGGCCTCTTCCACCATTCAATTAATCATGGCTGATCTGTACCTGATCCCCATTTACTCATTTTTGCTTCTTATCCCTTGATACCCTTATCTAACAAAAATACCCTTACATCTAAGCCTGGAGTACTCCCATTGAGAATATTATTGCGGTGGCATAAAATTCCTCTGGTATTTTAAGACAAGTGTTAATCCCCTTATTTTAAATACATTAAAATAGTCAACAAAGGAATGTTGTTTGGGCAGGTTAAACATTCATCCACTAATAATCACAGTAGCCATTTCTAGGCTGGAGCCGTCTGAACACAAGTGATAAAAACATGACTGTTTCATGGGGCTGAATACTGAGCACTTTCTGTTGTATTTCTTCATCTGTTTCATAGACACTGCTCAAATCCACATGAAGGATTTTGCTTGGAAAGTGCTTGTATATTCAGCCATGACCTGAATGGCACAAGTTCAAACTGATCTTGTAAAGTTCTGTGAATTCATTACACTCAAAATAATCATACTGGATTTCATCTTGCTGCCCATTGTGAATGTTACAATCCTAGGGGGACAGTTGCAGCATGCTTGTAATCCCAAGGAATTTATCGCCAGTTTTTAGCCAAATTTATCCACTTGATAATTACTGAATGGAAAATTCACTGGTTGCTGCAGATAAAGGAAACAGCTGTGAGCAGTGGACAGAAAAACAGTCAACCAGCACTTTATTATGTTTAGGCAATGAACTGCATGTTAACCCTCTGAATGATGGATATTCTGGATAATGTTCCTTTGATCAAATGTGGACTATTTCTTTATAAATGTGCGGTCCTGAAATCGCAAGCATCTTCCTGCAAATATCATACTGTATGTTCTCTCAGTTTCCTGTCTAATGGCTGTCACATTTGCCAACATCACAACAGCCACTGCACATTCACTGCCTTGTCCTTATCTACCACTAACTCAAAGAATTCAATAAGGTTAGTTAAACATGACGTTTCTGTTTAGAAATTCATGCTGACTATATTTTTTATTATATTCACCATCTCAAGATCTTTTGCTACCTGGTCTTTTAGCAAAGATTCTAGTATATTTTCCACTCTGATATTAAGATAACTGATCTATGTTCCCACGGGTTAGTTCTATCTCCATTTTTGACGAGAGGAATTACATTTGTTCATCATTCCTTTAACAGTATTCCTTTTTCTATTGAATTTGCACCTGTATTACTGTGCCTCTCCTATCTTCTCCTTAGTTTCCTTGAGTATTCACGGGTACAATGCATCTGGGCTCAGGGCATTATTCTCCTTAAAGTTGGCTAGTTTGTCTAGTATCTCCTTTCATTCTATCTTAACTTGTAATATCCCTCTTGACAGCTTCTATTGTTGTCATTCCTCTTAGTTAGCCTCTTCAGTGAAAACTGAGGCAAAGGAGGAATTTTAACCAAAAGAAGGGTGAGTTTGGGTTGGGTGGCGGGGGGTGGGGGTGGGGGTAGTGGTGGATGTTTAAAGTCTTAAAAATCAGAATTCTGACCCATCTCCAATCCACCCACATCCAGCTTTATCTGAGGCGGGAAGGTGGGCTGACGTGCAACCTGCTCCTAGGAGTATGTGAGGCTGCGAGCCTCATTGTTATTCCGTTTTTTGACTTTAACTGTGGTAAACCAGGCTTCCCGGGCCTCGGGAAACTCGGCACTTCATCTAGGTGAAGGCTGCCAAATCCGAGAGGACCGTACATCTACTTCCTGGATCCAATGTGCCTGCCTGAGCAACCCCCTTGATCGGGGGTACCTGCACCCCAACCTTCCCCATGAGGCCTCCAATCTCAATCATCAGCAAAGTGTTGGAAGATGCCATCGATGGTGCTATCAATCAGAACTTACTGACTAATAATCATCTCAACTGATGATCAGTTTGGGTTCCGCCAGGACCACTCAGCTCCAGACCTCATTACAGCCTTGGTCCAAACATGGACAAAGGAGCTGAATTCCAGAGTTGAGAGTCTTGACATCACTGCAGTAATTGACTGAGTATGGCATCAAGCAGCCCTTGTAAAATTGAAGTCAATGGGAATCAGGGGGAAAACTCTCTATTGGCTGGAATCATACCTAGTACAAAGGAAGATGGTTGTGGTAGTTGGTGGCCAATCATCTCTGCTCCAGGACTTAGCTGCAGGAGATCCTCAGTGTAGTGTCCTCGGCCCAACTATCTTCAGTTGCTTCATTAATGACCTTCCCTCCATCATAAGGTCAGAATTGGGAATGTTCGTTGATGATTACAGTGTTCAGTACCATTCGCAACTCCTCAGATACTGAAGCATTGTGTGCCTGCATGCAGCAAGACCTGGATGACATCCAGGCTTGTAACATTCATGCCACACAAGTGCCAGGCAATGACCATCTTCAACAAGAGACAGTCTAACTATTTCCGCTTGACATTCAACGATACTGTCATAGCTGAATCCTCCACCATCAACGTGCTGGGGGTTACCATTGAGCAGAAACTGCGCTGGTCTAGCAACATAAATACTGTGGCCTATGAAAGCAGGTCAGAGATTGGGTATTCTCCAGCAAGTGACTCATCTCATAAATCCTCAAAGCCTTTCCACCATCTACAAGGCACAAGTCAGGAGTGTGATGGAATACTCTCCACTTGCTTGGATGAGCGCAGCTCCAACAACACTCAAGAAGCTTGACATCATCAAGGAGAAAGCAGCAGCTTGATACCACCTTAAACATTCACTCCCTCCACTACCGGCACACCATCGCTTAAGTGTGTACCATCTAGAAGATACAGGGCAATAATTCCCCAAGACTTCTTCAACCAAATCCACTATCTCTGCTGCCTATAAGGACAAAGGTTTCAGGCAAATCGGAACATCATCACCTGCAAGTTCCCCTCCAAGTCACACACCATCCAGACTTGGAACTATATCCCCATTTCTTCACCCTGGCTAAGTCATAATCCTGAACTCCCTCCCTAACAGCACTGTGGGTGTACCTTCACTACATGGACTGCAACGTTTCAAGAAAGTGGCTCCCCACCAACTTCTCAAATATAATTAAGGATGGTCAATAAATGCTAGCCTTGCCAGCGATGCCCACATCCCAAGAACAAATAAAAAAATTGTTAGGAAAGAAACAAACAGTCTTGGAAATGTCTGGTTATTGTGAAATCATAATATTACAGAAATGCACTTTACATTATTGTCTTTAAATTGCCCAGGGCCACAATCAATCATTCGCCAATTGTTGTTCGGGTAACGGGGCATAAGTCACGTGTTGGATGGAAAGTGCTCAGGCCATCAAGCTAAACAGCTGTATTTAATCAGGCATAATTGAAGACATATGAAAGACAACAGCAAATTGTCAGCAACTAAAATACCATCATGGTTACTGCAAAGGCCAAATAATTATTGTGCAAATTTGCATAAGAAATGCATTCTTCCTTTCCAATTTGGATCAGTATTATATTCAGTCAACAGAAAACCATTCTCCCTTGAAGTGTTTTGTTATATGGAACCATTAGAATAGTAGGCCCTTCAGCAACTCAAGCCTGTCCCATCGTTCAATCAGATCATGATTGATCAGCACCTCGTCTCCATTAACACCTTGGACACTGTAGTCTGTTTCCCTGTAACACTTTGTATCTAGTGAAGCTCTATTTTGTTTTATTCATTTGTGGGATGTGAGGTTCGCTGGCAAGGCCAGCATTTATTGCCCATCCCTACTTGCCCTTGAGACCGTGGTTGTGACATCATGCCTAGTCTCTGAGCTGATCCATGCCTTTGCCACCTCCAGACCTGACTATTTTTAATACTTTCCTGGCCAACCTCCAGTTCTCCACTCTCCATAAACTTCAGCTCATCCAAAACTCTGCAGTTCTGTGTCCTAACCTGTACCATGTCCCATGTACCCATTATTCCTGAGCTCACTGACCCACATTGGCTCCTGATGCTTCTAATTTAAAATTCTCATTCTCGTATTCAAATTCCTCCATGGTTTTGCCGCTCCCTATCTCAGTAACCTGCTCCAGCTCTACAACCCTTCAAGAGTTTTGCATTCCTCCAGCTTTGCCATCTTGTGCATCCCCTAATCAAACCAACTGACCATTGGTGGCCGTCCCTTCCGCTGTCTAGGTCTCAAATTCTGAAGTTTGCTCCCTCAACCTTTGTACCTCAGTCTCGTCCTTTAAGACCCTTCTTAAAATGAACTTTTTTGACCAAGCTTTTGTGTCTCTGTGGCATTGCATTTTAAACCTGTAGCACAAAGTAAGAAACAGTCCAGACAGAGATGTGTTGGTTTGTATCATATGAATGACCAGTAGATACCAGAAGATCAGTTACTGTGAAGGAATATGGCGGCAGTGCTCATTTATATGGTTATCTACAACCAGGGAGGTAGGAACACGGAAATATGAGTCGGTCATTCAGCCAGTTCCACTGTTCAGTTAGTTAATGGCTGATCGGCATCGTAACTCCATTTACCTGTCTTGGTTCCATATCTCCTGACTGAAAAAAACTAACAATCTCTGGTTTACAGTTTTTGATTGACCCCTAAGCTCAACAGCTTTTTGGGGGAGACAGTTCAAGATTTTCCTACCTTTTACGTGAAGAAATGCTTCCTGACATCACCGCTGAACGATCTAGCTCTAATTTTAAGATTATCACCTGTTGTTCTGGATTCCGCCACCAGAGATTTCTCTCTCTATCCTGTCCTCTCCTTTAAACACCTCAGTTAGATCACCCCTTACTCCATAGTTAATCTGGTTATAGTTTGTTAACATTTAACATCATGAAGCATTCAGCAATATATTTCATTCCTTAATTAGGCTACAGTCTAGAAACATAGGTGCTGATATTAGTGTACAAATAGTTAATACATCCATATCACATTTCGCTGCCCAATATTTAGTAGAGGCATGGTTAAGAACAAGAGAGAGAGAGGATGAATCGTGAGAGACAAATCTTATTTTAATCAGTGGGATGTTTAAAATTCCGTGGTCAGTCTCTCTCGGCCCATCTAAATTGAAATACAGGCTGGCTACTGCAACATCTGGCTATGCAGCCAGCAAGCACCCCACTCACTGGCACTGTTTACAGTGAAAGTTTTGATTAAATTGCCAGTGAGCAGAGCGCTCGCTGATTGAATGAACATCGATTACAATAACCAGCTGAAAACGTCTTTCACTCCTCGACATGTTTAAAACATCCTGCTGATTAAAGTGAAGGCTTCATTGTATAATGTGCCTGTCACAATATAAACAACATAACAAACTTGATTGAGTTTTTTGAGGAGGTGACTAGGTGTGTAGATGAGGGTAAAGCAATTGATGTAGTCTACATGGACTTCAGTAAGGCTTTTGATAAGGTCCCGCATGGGAGATTGGTTAAGAAGGTAAGAGCCCATGGGATCCAGGGCAATTTAGCAAATTGGATCCAAAATTGGCTTAGTGGCAGGAGGCAGAGGGTGATGGTCAAGGGTTGTTTTTGCAAGTGGAAGCCTGTGACCAGTGGTGTATCGCAGGGATTGGTGCTGGGACCCTTGCTGTTTGTAGTGTACATTAATGATTTAGATGTGAATATAGGAAGTATGATCAGTAAGTTCGCAGATGACACGAAAATTGGTGGTGTCGTAAATAGTGAGGAGGAAAGCCTTAGATTACAGGATGATATAGATGGGCTGGTAAGATGGGCGGAGCAGTGGCAAATGGAATTTAATCCTGAGAAGTGTGAGGTAATGCATTTTGGGAGGACTAACAAGGCAAGGGAATATACAATGGATGGTAGGACCCTCGGAAGTACAGAGGGTCAGAGGGACCTTGGTGTACTTGTCAATAGATCACTGAAGGCAGCAGCACAGGTAGATAAGGTCGTTAGGAAGGTATATGAGACACTTGCCTTTATTAGCCGAGGCACAGAATATAAGAGCAGGGAGGTTATGATGGAGCTGTATAAAACGCTAGTTAGGCCACAGCTGGAGTACTGTGTACAGTTCTGGGCACCACACTATAGGAAGGATGTGATTACACTGGAGAGGGTGCAAAGGAGATTCACCAGGATGTTGCCTGGTCTGGAGCATTTCAGTTATGAAGAGAGACTAGATAGGCTAGGGTTATTTTCCTTACAGCAGAGAAGGCTGGTGGGGGGGGGGGGGGCCTGATTGAGGTGTACAAAATTATGAGGGGCATTGATAGGATGGATAGGAAGAAACTTTTCCCCTTAGGGGAGGTGTCAATAACCATGGGGCATAGATTTAAGGTAAGGGTCAGGAGGTTTAATGGGGATTTGAGGAAAAATTCTTTCACCCAGAGGATGGTTGGAATCTGGAACACGCAACCTGAAGGTGTGGTAGAGGCAGGAACCCTCACAACATTTAAGAAGTATTTAGATGTGCACTTGAAACGCCATAGCATACAAGGCTACAGGCCAGGTGCTGGAAAATGGTATTATAATAGAAATACTCTCACCATGAGCAATGCCAAAGGTGATCATAGAGTCATAGAATCTTACAGCACAGAAGGAGGCCATTTGGCCCATCCTGCCTGTGCTGGCTCTTCGAAAGAACTATCCAATTAGTCCCACTCCCCCTGCTCTTTCCCCATAGCCCTGCAATTTCCTTCCCTTCAAGTATTCATCCAATTCCCTATTAAAGTTACTACCATTGAAAACATAGATCTGCTAACATTTCTTTTTAAATATGCAGAGTTATTTTTCTCTTTCAAACTGCAGCTTCACTGGGAGACAGCATGGCCCACAGAGAAATCTGAAACCAACTGAGAGATCTTGAGATCTGATCAGCACACAATCATTGAAGACAGCTTTTGTAAGATAAAATAACCTGATGACATTAAAATATTGGCTAAGGTATATTTGTAGATTGCTCTGACACTTCATTATTTGTGCAACTGCAAGTAGAAAAGTGTCTTTTTTATACTGTTTATTAATGATGTGGTTTATATTGAACCTGTTTGTTCGGGCTGTTCTGAACCTACTGTGATAACACTTCAAAAAATTGCTAAGTTGCCATCCTCTTTAAACCAGTAATGTAACTATTTAAAGGACAGAAATCGGTCTTTCCAATATCTTGTGTGGACATCACATTTCTTTCTTTGATATTCCTCTTCCAAATTCACATTTATCTCTTCTGCATCTTTGTTGACAATCTTTCCACCTGGACTGAGGGAGACTAGACAGAGAGATGTAGTCACTAAAGACAGAAGAGATGGGTATCGATTTGCAAAAGTACATCTAGGAAAGGACGGTCTGCAATCTTCCTTATTTGCGAGAATTTCTGTGGGAATTGGGGTCAGCTTTGTATAACCAAGCTACAGGGCAATGAAGTGTTTTCAATTGATTTTGTTTTATAGACTATCTGGGTTCTGGATGCAGCAGGATAAGCAGTTATTAGCTGGACATCCAGCCATGTTAAAATTGGAAATTAGCGGGAATAAAGTGGGAAATAGGGGTGCTCCATTTTAACCACTCACCTACTTTTTTCCTGTTGACGTGGGGAGAGTTAAACCCCTCAGGAAGTCACTGTTTTTATGTAGGCAAACACACCTGCTAATTTACTCGCATAAACACATAACATAGGACTTAGGCGCAGGAGTAGACCCTTCAAGCCTGCTCTGCTATTCATTAAGATCATGGCTGATCTGGTTGTGGTCTCAACTCCACCTTCTTGTCTGCCCTCTATAACCCTTGACTCCCTTGTTTATTAAAACTCGGTCTAACTCAGCCTTGAATAAGTCCAATGACCCAGCCTCCGCTGCTTCCTGGGGAAGAGAATTCCACAGACTAACGACCCTTTGAGGAAAAAAAAAGAAATAGGAGCAGGAGTAAGCCATGTGATCCTTCATTGAGCTCATGTCTGATTTTTTACCTCAACTCCACTTCTCCACTTTCCTGGCCTATCCCCATACCCCTTCATTCACTCAGTGTCCCAAAATGAGTTGCTGTTCCTCGAACTTGTGTTGATGCTCACTGGAACACTACAACAAGCCCAGGACAGAAATGTGGGCCTGAGAGCAGGGGTGTGTGTTGAAATGGCAAGCAACCGGTAGGAAAGTAAGTTGTGAAGAGGACATAAGGGGACTACAAAGGGATAGAGATAGGTTAAGTGAGTGGGCAAAGGCCTGGCAAATGGAGTATAATGTGGGAAAGTATGAAATTGTCCATTTTGGCAGGTACAATAAAATAGAAGCATATTATCTAAATGGTAAGAGATTGCAGAGCTCTGAGATGCAGAGGGACCTGGGTATCCTAGTGCATGAATCGCAACAGGTTAGTATGCAGGTACAGCACGTAATTAGGAAAGCTAATAGAATTGATCATTTATTGTGAGGGGAATTGAGTACAAAAGTAGGGAGGTTATGCTTCAGATATACAGGGCATTGGTGAGACCACATCTGGAGTACTGTGTACAGTACTGGTCTCCTTATTTAGGGAAGGATGCAAATGTGTCGGAGGCAGTACAGAGAAGGTTTACTAGACTAATACCTGGAATGGGCAGCCTATCTTATGAGAAAAGATTGGACAGGCTTGGCTTGTATCCGCTGGCATTTAGAAGAGTAAGAGGTGACTTGATTGAAACATAGAAGATCTTAAGGGGTCTTGACAGGGTGGATGTGGAAAGGATGTTTTCCCTTGTGGGAGAACCTAGAACTAGGGGTCACTGTTTAAAAATAAGGGGTTGCCCATTTAAGACAGAGATGAACAGAAATGTTTTCTCTCAGAGGGTTGAGAGTCTTTGGAACAGTGAGAGAAAGCCTTTTTCAGCCATAACAGCTGTGAAACAGTTCCAGCTAAGCAAGAGCCCTGCTGATAACATCTTTTACCTACTGCAGCAGAGAAATTGCAAGGTGGCCTTGAATCTCCCCACCTGCGAAAGTGAACCAGGATTTCCACCATCGACTTTGGAAAGAGGTTGAACCAAAAAGAGCCTATGGCCCTTCATCCTTGTCAAGACAACAAATATTCAGGCCTGTACTGCTGAAAGATTTCCTCCTGAATAGTTTCTAAAGGCTTTTTTAAAACAAGAACTCTTTTAAAACAATTGGACTGTAATTGCATGCTACCCTCTTCTCTGTCTTTTTCTGTGCACATGTGAGTGTGTGAATTCATGAGTGGGTGAAGTCGCGAACATTTTTCGGTTATTGTGTAAAAAAATAAATATTTATCTTTCTTTTAACCTGTGAGAAAACCTGTCGTTTGTCTATTTATTTGACCCTTAAAGCACCCAGAGACTAAAACACTATTTTAAAAATGCTATCTGGGGTCAGTTGAAAGATGAAAAGTGGAAGCCACCCACACCACTTCGCAGCAGCCTGTAACGCCTGAAAATCAACATCTCCAACAGCGTAGTGTTCCTTCAACACAATGTTTTCTGTCTCGATTATGTTTGATTTATGTTTAGAATAGAGTGCGACTTGAACACGTGACGTACTGATTGAAAGGCACAGGCCAAATATTGATTGTAGCGTTCTCAACTCTTAGAAGGTTGTGTGTTCAACAAAGGTAGTACTTAACTTTAAAAACAGAGAAAAAAATTATAAAAATCTTCAAATTGGTTGGAAATTCTAAATTAATCTCAATTTTATTTTCATTGATTCCAACTGCTATAGAACAGTTACATAATGTAAATACATCTGGATGAAATGACTAGTTGCTTCATCTCTGCCACAGCCTGCCTTGTTTAACAGTTTGGAGACAAACTGATAAAGCCTGAAATGGGTGATCTATAGGTTCAAAGGCTACTGAAAAGATATAAACAGTTATTTGGTATTTTACAACACATCCTACGAGCAGACTTTGCTTATCGGATCTGGAGATAACAGGCACAGAACTGCTCAACATCAAACACACGCCGGCTTTCTGTTTTACAGTCTTGGACAAAAGGCTACATTAGTCTAAATCTTTACTGAGGCCAGTGGGTCACATCTCCTGGCCTTTGTAGTCTACTCCTTCTAACTCTTTATGATCGTACCTCTGTGCCCTCACTTTCTTGTGTCACTGAGGACTTCGCTAAAGTAAAGCAATTATGCCTCAGCTAATCACATCTTGCAATCTGGGGATGCAAGTAACTCTGTTTTACATTGTATAAGACAGTTCAACCCATCGCATGAATGCATGCCAACCATCGGCATGTTAAACTGAGAGTCAATCTTTCCACTAATATGACACCTTATTATCATTTCACAAGAGAATTCAGCGGCCAATGTCAACTAAACAATTGGGTTGCAAGGTAGATTAAAGGTAGCCTAATGGTTGTGGTATTGGACGAGCAACCCAGAGTTTGTGAGCTTAATTTATGGAAATCTGTGAATTTGAGTTCCGATAAATTGACGTTATTGAGTTGCTGCAAAAATCCACTAATATCATTCAGGTACAAGAGTCTGCCCCACCTACACCAGCCCCACATCATGTGGATAACTCTTAATGCTCTCTGAAGTGGCCGAGCCTGTCACTTCATTAATAACAATTGCTACAAATTTTCTCAATGACCCAGCATCATATCAGGATAAGACTAGGCAATAACAGCCTACTCAATCTTCCAATTCCTCACTAACTTTGCCACAGACCATTCAAGCAATATCTTGACATAGTTGCACTCTCAGAATTGCATCTATCAGCCCAAACTTCTCCATCTCCATCCCTGAGAATATTCTGACCCATCAGAGGTGGAGGAACAGTGAAATACAGTCAGGGGTGAGTGGCAGGTGTCATGGAAGTGTTTTTTTCTCTGTTTAAAAACTAAGGGGGGTCTGTGTGCCTTTAAGACTGAGAATTGTTTGTCTCTCTGGGAATAGTGTGCGCGAGCTTCAAGCCTGTTACGGCAAGAGAGAAAGAGGTCACATGCTGTATTGTATCAGGTTCACTGTGTGTAGAGACTGGCTAGAACCAGTTTGATCTGGCAGGCCAGCAAAGCGTGCTCTCCTTGAAGGAAGGATTTAGTCTCTCTCTCAGTAGAAAATCTACATTGGCCTACAGGCTGTGTTTCACCTCAAGAGGAAATGACCCTTGGTAAGGAATCTTTGCATTGTTGGAGGTAGCAAATTCCTTTTTACTTCCAGTCTCTAAGAAGTCTCTGCCTCAGGAGTGACTTTCTGTTGCCTTTTGTGTTTCTGGGAGTTCTGGAATTCTCAGGAAAGGTTCTACTGATAAACTGCTGATTCAAAATCCAAATAGACCTGTTGCTATACTCCTTGTTGAAAGATCTGTGTGTCGCCTGCTGCAGCCGAAGTGCTGTGACCACCTATCCATTACAAACTGTTCATCAAACTCGCCTGGAGACTTCGAGTAGCATCTGACTATCTGACTCTTGGACACCTCACTGCTCTGGAAAAATAACACCAGGACCTACACCCCAGTTATTTTTATTATTCCTAAGAAACAGCTCTAATTTAAAAACACCATTTTTAAAACTGGTTAATCATTGGTTTTTGAATGTATGTGTGTATGCATGAGAATTAGGAGGAATAAGAAGTTATAAAGTCATTTTAGACATAGATTTATCTCAATATTGTTTAAGATTTAGTTTATTAATAAACATTTAATTGTTGTTTGAAGATACCTGGTTTTGTGCGTTTTATTCTGGAGGTTAATAAAGTGTTTAATTTGGCTAATTTCTGGTAGGTGGGAAACATTAATAATAATGTTCTGTGACCTGTGGAGTAATAGGACTGAATTGACAGTGCATTACTGCCACCTCAGTCGTAACACAGGCAGCATTGCATCACATAAATACTAGGTGATGACCATCTCGAAATAGAGAAAGCCCTCCCATCTCCCCCGACCTACAACAGCACCAGCGTTACCAAGTCCATCGCCATTATCATCTTGGGGGCCACCACTGACTTCAAGCATAACTGAAGGAACCACATGAATACAAAGGACTGAATTTTACCAGGGTAGCAGGAATTGAGACAGTGGGGGCCGGTAAAAGAGTGGGGACACCATCCAGGTCAAAGAACTTTGCTTCATCAGTCCCATGCTACTGAACTTTCAGTCCAACTGGTCTGTTGTCATTGTTTATGCTCCATACAACCCTTCTCCCACCTTTCTTCATCTAACCCTATCAGCATAATCTTCTATTCCTTTCTCCTTCATGTACTTATCCAGCTTCCCCTTGAATGCATCTATGTTATTCACCTCAACTACTCCATATGGTAGCAGGTTGTAGCTTCCAACCAGTCCCAGGATAAAGAAGTTTTTCCTGATATAGGCGTGTTTACTTAGCGTCTGTTTGCAAAGAAGGTTTCTATAATAAATAAGCCACTAAAATGCTGCTTATTAAGATCATTTTATTTTCCTCCAAAGGAACATCCTGGGGCATTCATGGCTGTTGTGCAAAAGTTTATTTTTTCAAGATTGGTTACAGGCAGGTTTTTGAAATGAGCAAGATGTTCCTTGGTTAGAAGGCATTATCTGGCTTTATTTGAACATTCCTATTTGCAGAGTTGCCAGGGTTTAAAAATAAAATTGTGAGTTTTACTCGTTTTTAAAAAAAAAATTACACTGTGATTCCCTTATTTAGAATTTTACTAGTGTAGCAATGAATGTTGTGGCAGTTGTCCAACAAACTCATGATTACAACTCTATGAAAGGTTGGAGTGACTTATCATTTATAGTTGAATATATTGTAAACACAGATAATAAAACATAACCTAAGCTAAATGTTTTTTTACTAATTTTATGAACATTTTCTGTCAGTTGTAGCTCAGTTGGTAGCACTCTCACCTGAATCACAAGGTTCCAGGTTCAAGTCCCATTCCAGGACTTTAGCGCAAAAATCAACGCTGACAGTCCAGTGCAGTTCTGAGGGAGTGCCGCACTGCCAGAGGTGCTATCTATTGGATGAGATATTAAACTGCGGCCCCGTCTGCCCCCTCAGGTGGACATAAAAGATCCCATGGTACTATGTGGAAGAAGAGCAGGGGAGTTATCCCTGGTGTCCTGGCCAATATTTATCCCACAATCAACATCACAAAAACAGATTATCTGGTCATTATCACATTGCTGATTGTGGGAGCTTGCTGTGCACAAATTGGCTGCCACGTTTCTTACATGACAACAGTGACTACACCTCATTGGCTGTGAAGCGCTTTGAAACATCCCGTGGTCACGAAAGGTGCTATATAAGTGCAAGGTTTTCTTTTAATTTGTGGAATCTTTGCCCATCTAAACAGGATCGGACTTCCACTCACCCCAAGGGGTGTGTCTTGACTTCAGCTGGTCTTCCACTCTCAGGGTCATTTTCAAGCAGGTCCTTTCACCTCTGCTGGGAATTCCAGCTCAAGGGGTGGTGGGGGAAGGGCGTGGTGGTAGGGATGGCTAGCTTTGACACAATGCCGCCAGTGGGCCCTGTGTTACCTTCTAATAGAATCATAGAATATTTGCACCACAGGAGGAGACAATTTGATCTCTGCAAGTGCAACTCAGCTATATGGGAAATAAAAACTTTTTGGGGGTCCCTCGAGGTTGGCAACACTGGTTGAATGTATTGCTGGAGGTTTCATCACATGACCTCCCACCCCTAACATCCCTGGCCAGTCAAACAGCCATTTTTTTTTGCCATCGTTGATATTTTTATAATTAATAAACAAAAGCGTTCAAAGAAAATGAAAACAAACTAACTTTTTTAATGCCACCTATGATTTTTCTCTTTGATTTCACACAGGCATGTCCAGGAGATTAACCTTTAATTCCTGGAACTCCAGGATAATCCTGGAGGATTGCCAACCCCAGGTCCCTCAAGTTCAGCATCGTATGATGCGAGTGATGGATAATACCTGGGATAATGTTATTCAGTTATTTGCATAACATTTCAATGTGCCTGCCCATATATGGGGGACATATCATTCATTTCCTCCATCACTTCTATGAAAAATCCCAAGAAACCTAGAGTTGCCACAGCAGCTCAAGAAGAAATATCCATTATTTTGGAAGCCAGTACAATTTAAGTAAAAAATCCAGGCCTTTACGTAAGTATTTACAGTACATTCATGGTGAAGATTACAAGCAGCTGTTGTTCCAAATAATCTAGCAATGTTCATTACCATCGTTATTGGATGACTATCATTATAACTCCTCTGATTGCCCTTCATACCTCTTTCTTCATGATAATTCTTCTGTGAGAAATGCTGAATCCCACACAAGTTTTATAGAATTTTGATTAAACCACACTTGTCGTACTGTGAACAGTTCTGGTCCCCACATTATAAAAAAGGATACCAGAACTAAGAGCTTATATCTATCAGGAATGTTGAAGAGGCTAGATTCTAGATTCTAGAAAAGAGGAGGCTGAGGGGGTGTTGTGTTGGAGGTCTTCAAAATTGTAGGGTAGGCGTAGAGGTGATGATTCCAACTTGCAGGGAGACCAGAATTGGATGCCATAAATGTAAGATAGTCATTAATAAATCTCATAGAAATTCAGGAGAAACTTCTGTACCCAGAGAGTGATTAGAATGTAAAATGCCCTAGACAGGAAGTAGTTGAGGTGGATAGCATAGTTTCATTTAAGGGGAAGCTAGATAAACACAAAAGGGAGAAAAGAATAGAAGAATATGTTGATGGTATTAGATGAAGAAGGGTAGGAGGATGTTTGTGTGGAGCATAAACACCAGCATGGACCTGTTGGGCTGAATGGCCTGTTTCTGTACTGTAAATACTATGTAATTTAAATATTCTTATTTAATCCTAGGCTGAGCTCTCTTTTTCCTTGCACTATTTGACTCCCTTTTTCTCTAAAGGAATATCCATCCAGTTTCAGCCTTCTATGATTTATTGCTTGTATTTTGACTATATTTCCATATAATATCTCATTGGGAATGTTCTGACATCAAAGGTTTTTCCCAACAGTCTTGTGCGATCAAGTTTCTTCTCTAATTTCCTAGTCAGTGGTGCCATATGACAAGACTGACGACTATCTTAATCTCATCCTTCCAGCCCAGCTCCTTGCACTTTCAAACCCTGCCCATTTGACTGCAACTTAACCAAAGGCACTTGAGTTGATATCAATGTTAAATCCAGTTAATAACTAATAATATACATTGTTGTGGTAATCACAATTGCCATTTTCTGCAGTAATGTGGAAACTTCTCCAGCCATGAGACTAAATCATTTTTCTGTGAGCTGAAGTCTGGCATTAATCATGGTCAAAAGCTTCCTGTGACCGAGTGCCAATGGCTGACAAGTCCTATGTTCTGCTTTAAGCCAGCAAGGCGGCTGGTATCTGAACAGTGGGCTGTAGTAAGAACCCAACAGTATGGAGAATGGAAAAGCTGATAGAGTGTGCTTCACAATTTGAACCAGCTTGATCGGAGAAAATGGTTCCACTGCCCCAATTAATGGGAGGGAAACAGTGTGGATAGCATGGATGCCAAATTTGTTCCCGGTGAAGGGAGAAATGGCAATGGTGTTGGAAGGTTTTGATTCAAGGAGCATCAGTCCTGATAACTGATTCATATAGTACCCATGGTCCTGATTGATACCAACGTCATCCTAGATATAGTCTGCTGTGGGCGTGCTGAGATGGGGTGAAGGACATTTTGTTCCTTCTTTAATGACAGCAAAGTTGTGGTGTATTATTGGTTGATGATGAATAAGCCTGGTAAATGCTATTAAACTTGAATGTCTCAAACATCAGGGTGCCAGCATATAACGAGCTATCCTTTGCAAACCTTTCTACCATGTTGAAGACAGATGTCTGTTGTGTAGCTTATAAGGAAACTTTGAGACATGGGCTGTAAGGCATTACCTGGAGTCTGGATATTAGAACACATGCTCATATATCCAAGGTTTAAAGACTACCATGATTGGGTTGCAGACAGCAATACAACTGCTGTATATACAACACCTCCAACTGGTGGAATTACTGTTTGATAGAGTATGACCCATGCCCCTGCTTCATCAAGAGGGCGATGGTAATGCACTCACACATTTTAATGATGAGTTATTCACCATCCTGCTCATAAGGAACACCTAGTTCCTGCAATCCACCCAGTAAGGGCTCACACCCATGCTTGACAAATGTTGGATAATCAACTAGCAACTGTCCTTCTTGGGAATTGGGTGGGAAGTGGTAGGTGGGTTCACTTCGGGAAGGTGGAGGTGGAAATGACTCCAATTTGGCATGCTTGGCAATCAAAGTTTGGAACCAAGTCTGATAGACTCTGATACATGAACCATGCAGTTCTTCAGTTCTCCATGGCACCATTGGTTATTGACTAGCCAATCTGCCTCTCTATTGGAGTCTGAGGTGGGAGGCCTGAAACTGAAAGCCTGGATTCTTTCCATTTGGCTTCAGGTAACACTTCTTGCCAAGGCCCTAATGGTTGGAGGGTCCTACACATTCTATCCCTTTTTTAATTAATTCTCAGGATCACTGTCATTTATTATCCTTTCTAGTAGTCCTGAAAAGGTGGTAACTGTGGCTCACTAGTTTCCCTTCCCTAAAGGACCAGTTGGGTTGTTACAACAATCCAACAGCTTCACAGTCACGTTTTACTGATACCAGCTATTTGTAGATTTATTAAAATTGAATTCAAATTCTCAAATGGTCATGGTGGGATTTGAACTCTAGATTATTAGTCTAGGCATCTGGAATACTAGTCTAGTAACATAACATACGCTTGATACACAAGATTGGATCCCAAACCCCTTCTCTTCTTTGAATAATGCCATGGGATCATTTACATCTCCTGAGAGTTTAACATTTCATCCGAAAGACGGCACTTCGGACAGTGTAGCATTCCTTCAGTACTGCACTGAAGCATCAACCCAGATTTTGTTCAGACATCTCCGAAACTTCTGACTCAAAGGCTACCGACCAAGCCATGGCCAACACCTAAAAGAGGCATTAACTTATTTATTTTAAACAGGATTAAGCCTGGATACATTGAATTCCCAATTACCTTTAATGAGTCCATGATGTCTATTTCACTCACCACTACTTAACTCAATTAGTAATTGTTACGATCAGGTGATGAAGGAGTCTTAGGCTCCCTTCTGGCTCCTTTCCTGGTTTGGCCATAACTGGGTTTAACTTTTAAAACACAGTGTTTTTAGCTTAACACCTCAGTGAGTCCTTGCTCATTGTTCTCTAATTGTAATTGTAAATGGACCAATTAGACAGGTTTTCTAAGGTTTAAACAAGAAAGATGTAAGTTTATTAACCTTATCATTCTAACTCGGTTAAAAATTGCTAAACTATGTGACGCCACCACGCTAGCATGCATACGTGATAAACATACACAAATAGATACAGAGGGGGAGAAAGAATAAAGGGGGAGAGTTGGAGTAGTAAATGTAATTCAGTTACAGTCTTTAGTTTTGCTGTAGAGTCCTTGGTTGGAATTACGGTCTTGTAGTTCTCGCTGGGGTTCAGTGCACACTTTCAAACTTGCTTCTCTGGTACCATAAGGCTGAAGAAGTCCTCTGTCTTGAGGCTTAAGCTGCTTCTGTGGGTCCCTGGGACTTTGCTTGAGATATAGGGACAGGGAGAGACCTTCCTTCTCTTTTGTCTTCAAATAATAGTCTGCTCAAACCTTTCTGTGAGGCACAATTCAAACAGTTCCCAGTCTGGCCAGCAGGTAAGTCATGTGACCAGCTCTGTTTGAAACAGCATCGTCTGCAAGGGTTGTTGATTCTCAAAGTTCTCCAGTCACAGTCCGTGAGGTGTGGAGCTCTGGCTCTTACACAGACAAACTAAGTTGATTATTATGATTGCCCAGACCAATCTTATTAATTGAATCAGTGAGCATTCCCATTGACTCTCTATTCAACTGGCTCTCAGAATGCAAATGTGCAGCTGTGTTTCAGCTGTCCAACTCTGTTGTTTTTTTAAAACAAGTTCTGTGCAATGTCCAGCAAAAGGGTTCAAGTAGTGTTCCATCTAATAAAATTAATATGTTTCCATTTGACAAGTGTGGTTTCCATCACAGTAATGCATTTCCCACTGACTCAGGAATCCGTTTCAGGATTCAAGCACTTAACCTGGGCCGGCATTCCAGTGTAGTATCGAAAGAGTAATTTCCCGAACCGCCCGTGTGTCTGGAATCTTAACAAAGGGTTCTCGCCATCTCCCACCATAACTTCAGCAGGAAATGTTTCTGCGAGTTCTGCCGATCTTCTGCTGAAGTTACAGTGAGAGATTGGAAGTATCTCCACACAGAAATTTGCCACCTTAGTGAGATTGCCAACTATAGGGCATGATTTTCCTCTTGGACCCATGTCCCTCGTCATTGAACAAAGCATTTTTCTGATACCAAGAAGACTTACAGTCATAGAATCATAGCATGGTTACAGCTCAGGAAGCCATTCAGCCTGTCAAGCCTGTACTGACTCTCTGCAAGAACAGTTTAGCTAGTCCCACTCCCCAGTCTTTTCCTCATAGCCCTGCAAATGTTTTCTCTTCAGGTGCTTATCCAATTCTTTTTTGAAGGCCGTGACTGAATCTGCCTCCACCATCCTTTCAGGCAGTGCATTCCAGATCGTAACCACTCACTGCGTAAAAAACTTCTTCTTCGCCTTTGATTCAATGGAAATAAAAATTGGGAGAGATGTAAAGTAACTCACTATCACCCATTTTACACTATCTCACAATGTCAAGATCTACCCCAAGCAGTCATGGTTAGGGATGAGTTAATTAAAGCAAATACATGAAATAGAAAAATATCCACCAGGAACTTTTGGTCATGTACAATTGTTAACAGCAGGTGGTGATGTTGTCTTGTGTAACAGGCTTTGTGACTGCTGTTATGTGCTGAGTTACCAGTGTCTGGAACTTCTCATCCCTGCTGATGGTTATGCTACAAAAACCTGCATTTATATAGTGCCATTAACATAAGTTAACTCCAAAGGCACTTCACAAACAGGTGTACAGAAAAGAAACAATGAGCCGGAAAGCAGAGACTAGGAGGGTGAGCAAATGTTTGGATGAAGCATGAGGTTGTGAGGAAACTTTCATAGGGAGAGATGGAGGGGCAGAGACATTTTCGACAGGGAGTTCAGATGTCTAGGACGAAGACAGATGAATGTTGTCCCACCGATAGAAACGAGGTGTGGGTGGGGCAGGAGGGGGTGGCTGGTTTGGAATGCATAGAAAGCCAGTTACAGAAGCATAGTGTTTGGGAAGTGCTGTTGGGCCAGAGGGTATTGAAGAGATCGGATGGAATAAGGTCATGGGAGATTGATGGATGAGGACAGGGATTTTAAACTGAATGCAATGGGGGCCAGGACTGATGGGAGAATGGAACTTAGAGAGGGACAGGATACAGGCAGCAGAGTAATGGACAAGTTGACTGTTTATATAGGATGGTGGATATGGGGCCAATGAGGAGAGTGCTGGAGTAGTTGAGTCTGAAGGTGAAAGGTCATGCATTAGGGTTTCAGAGATGGTGAGGCTGATACAGAGATGGAGGCGGTGACTTGCAGAGGTCGAAGGATGTGACCTTGGTGATGGATTGGATCGGATGTGGGGTTTAAACCGCAGTCGAGGGGTTGAGAGAATGTTGGAGAGAGGGAGAGCTGCCCCTCAGACACAGGTGAAAGTAGAGGCCCTGTGCCTGCAGGCGTTGCCCATTAGCACATCACTACAGAAGAAGGTGGAGCACACGATAGATCCTTAGGTGACCTCAGAGGTAACGGTGCAGCAGTGAGAGGAGAAACCATTGCTGGAGATGTGCTGGCTGTGTTGAGAGAGGCAGGAATGGAACCATGAAACCGAGAGAGGTACTGGAGGGTGGTGAAGTCAACCATATTGAATACTGCAGTGAGGTTAATGGGGGTGGAGAGGATAGCGCACTGCGATCACAGTCACAGAAAGGCAATTCAAGATTTTGGTTAGGGCTGTTTCGGTGATGTGAGAAGAGTGGAAGCTGGAAGAATTCAAGAGGGAAATGTGCAAAGAGCTGGAAGCCAACGTGGACAGTTCCTTCCCCCACCATTGGCAGCCATCCCTTCAGCTGTCTAGGCCCTAAGCTCTGGAATTCCCTTTCTGAACCTCTCCACCCTTCTCTCACACCTCCTTTAAGATGTTCCTTAAAACCTATCTCTTTGAGCATTTGGTCGCCTATTCTAATATCTCCTTCTTTGGCTCAGTGTCTGCTCATATGTTCCATTAATACTCCAATAATCCACCCAAGTGGTTACTATCCATGCACGATTCCCCTGGGCCTGGGGAATAAGTCAGGATTCTGACAGCTCTCCAGTTAGAAAGTATGAATGTGTGGCATCGAATATGAACAGAAGCAGGTCTGGCTGTAATGCTCTTCAGTCAGAACCCCTGGCTGACTGTGCCCATCCCTGGTCCGGCTGCTAATTGTGGGCCTGAACCCTGCCCTGTGCTGGTGGAGATCAATTAAGTTAACATAGGCTGAGAAATCATCCCAGAATATCAACATCTTGGGGGTTACCATTGATCAGAAAGTTAACTGGACCAGCCACATAAATACTGTGGTTACAAGAGTAGGTCAGAAGCTGGGAATTCTGCAGTGAGGAACTCGCTTCCTAACTCTCCCAAGCCTGTCCACCATCTACAAGACACAAGCCAGGGTGTGATGGAATACTCTCCACTTGTCTGGATGAGTGCAGCTCCAACAATGCTTAATAAGCTTGATACCATCCAAAACAAAGCAGCTCACATGATCAGTGCTCCATCCACCACCTTAAACATTCACTGCCTTCACCACCAGTGCACAATGGCAGCTGTGTCCACCCTCTACAAGATGCATTGCAGTGACTCGCCAAGGCTTTTTCAACAGCACCTTCCAAACCTGCAACTTTAACCACCACAAGGGCAGCAGGCATATGGGAACACACCCACCTACAAGTTTCTCTCCAAGCAACATGTACATATGAACATATGAATTACCAGCAGAAGTAGGCCTTTCGGCCCCTCTAGCCTACCCGCCATTCAATAAGATCATTGCTGATCTGTTCATGTCTCGAATTCCACACTCACATCTACCCCCGATAACCTTTGACTCCCTTGCCTAACAAGAATCTATCTACCCTCACCTTAAAATTATTCAATGATCCCGCCTCCACCACCTTCTGAGGCAGAGTTCCAAAGTCGCACAACCCTCTGAGAAAAAGACTTGCTCCTCATCACTGTCCTATAAAGGCGACCCCTAATTTTAAAACAGTGCCCCCCCCAGTTCAGAACTCCCCCACAAGGGGAAACAACCTTTCCACATCCGCCTTGTCAAGACCGTTCAGGATTTTATATACTTCAATCAAGTCTCCCCTCACTCTTCTAAACTCCAGTGAAAACAAGCCTAGTCTGTCCAACCTTTCCTCATAGGACAACCTGCTCATTCCAGGTATCAATCTAATAAACCTCCTCTGAACTGCCTCCAACACATTCACTTCCTTCCTTAAATATGTAGACCAAAACTGCATACAGTATTCAAGATGTGGTCTCACCAATGCCCTGTATAACTGAAGCATAACATCCTTACTTTTATTTTCAATTCCTTTTGCAATAAAGGATAGCATTCCATTAGCATTCTTTATTACTTGCTGTACCTGTATACTAATTTTTCATGTCTCATGCACCAGAACACCTAGATCCCTTGGCACCTCGGAGTTCTGCAGTCATTCTCTGTTTAAGTAATACTCTGCTTTTTTATTCTTCCTGCCAAAGTGAACAACTTCACGTTTTCCCACATTATACTCCATCTGCCAGATTTGTGCCCACTCACTTAACCTATCTATATCGGTCTGCAAGCTCCTTATGTTCTCTTCACAACGTGCTTTCCTACCTATCTTTGTGTCATCTGCAAATTTAGCTACCATGCCATCACTCCCCTCATCTAAGTCATCAATATAAATTGTAAAAAGTTGAGGCCCCAGCACAGACCCCTGTGGGACTCCACTCGTCATATCCTTACCATTACCTTAGGCGGACGGGAATTTGCCACCGAGGTAAAAGTTGGTGGCGAACCTGCTTCCGCCTAGCCCGGGGATCGCTCCCCTATTTCATGGGTCCCCGGGCTTTAATTGTCCCGAGGTGGTACTTCCACACACTTGAGGGAGGAGGTCCCGCCTCAGTGAGCTGCCGGCCAATCAGCGGGACGACAACTCAGTCCCAGCAGTGCCAATGGGAGCGGTGGCCACTGCTGGGACTGCAGCCCACCCGACTTCATGGAGCCTGGAGACGAGGTAAGTTGGGTTTGCCTCACCAGGGGGAATCAGTCCTTCCCTGGTGAGGCTGGAGTGGTCATTTTGGGGGAGGGGGTGTCTTGGGTTCCGGGGGTGGGTTGGGAGACAGGGGCAGCCCTCAATCGGGCACCCTGTGCCCGACTGCCACGGCCTCACTCCCGGGGCGCAGAAAGGTTGACAGCTATCGCTGGGTGGCCTTTCACGTCCCCAGCATGCCCGCTTGCCACAGGTAAATTATCCGTGGAGGTTGGCGAGGGCCCTCAAGTGGCCGTTAAGTGGCCACTTAAGGGCCTTGACTGGCCTCGGGCGGGCAAGCTGCTCCCCCCACCCTACCCGACCGCCGTAAAGTTCACCGGAGGCGGGAGCGGGGCGGGTAGGCCTCCCGGAGCCTCCCGCTCAATTTTACGCCGCCCCCACCCAATCCGCTGGGCGGCGTAAAATTCATCCCAATATCTTCTTTTGTAATGCTCCTGTAAAGTGCCTTGGGACATTTTATTGCATTAAAGACGCTATATAAATATAAGTTGTTGTTGTTAATTGACCAGAAACCAGCCTCAAAGGACCATTTTGTTCAGCCAATTGAATAGTTATGAGATAGATATGACAAGGTCAATCTTTAATGTCATCTCCTGTGTCAGACAGGAATGGACTACTGACTGGGAATAAACTCCACTACAGCCCCTGGGAGAAGGGAAAACTCACCCGTAGTGCATTAGGGGTCAACCTGCCATTGCCACGTTTCATCATTGTAGACGTAGTACAATACAGTCAGCTGTGGCTCAGTTGGTAACACTCTTGTGTCTGAGTCAGAAGGTTGTGGGGTAAAATCTCACTCCAGGATTTGAGCATAAAGGTCTAGGCTGACTTTCTAGTGCAGTACTGAGGGGTACTGTCTTGGAGATGAAATATTAAACTGAGGTTAAAAACAGAAAGTGCTGGAAATATTCAGTATGTCAGGCAGCATCTGTGAAGAGAGAAGCAGAGTTAATGTTTCAGTTCAGTCACCTTCCATCAGAACTGGCAAAGGTTAGAAAGGAATTAGGTTTTAAGTAAGTGAGGGGGAAGAGAACAAAAGGGGTGGTGTGTGATAGGGCAGAGTGCAGGAGAGATTAAATAACAAAACTGTCCTGGGACAAAGGTAGGAAGTGTGTTAATGCTTGTGGTGAAAGACAAAGCATTAGGCCAGAGAGGGTGTTAATAGTGGAATAATGAGCAGCTCTGTCTACATGAAAAATAAGCACATGTCCGACTCATTTCCTGCACTTCTGCCCTCACCCTTTCCCCTGCCTCCCAGAACCGTGACAGGGTTTCCCCTTGTCCTCACTGTCCACTCCACATCGAAAGGATCATCCTCTGCCATTTACACCACCTCCAGCGTCATACCACCACCAAACACATCTTCCCCTCCCCCACCAGCATTCCGAAGGGATCATTCCCTCTGCGACACCCTGGTCCACTCTTCCGACACCTCGTCACCTTCCCATGCAATCACAGGAGGTGTAATACCAGCCCTTTTATGTCCTCTCTCCTCACCATCCAAGGCCCCAAACACTCCTTCCAGGTGAAGCATCAATTTACTGTACTGTATTCGCTGTTCACAATGTGGTTGCCTTGTTATTGGGGAGACCAAATGCAGATTGGGTGACTGCTTTGCGGAACACCTCCGCTCAGTCCGAAAGCATGACCCCCAAGTTTCCGGTTGCTTGCCATTTCAACACCTGCTCCTGCTCTCACGCCAACATTTCAGTCTTTGGCCTGCTCCAGTGTTCCAGTGAACATCAACGCAAGCTCGAGGAACAGCACCTGATCTTTCAATTAGGCACTCTACAGCCTTGCGGATTGAACATTGAGTTCAATAACTTCAGAGCCTGACTGGCCTTTTTTTAATATTTTAATATTTTTCATTTTATTTTATTTTTATTTTTTAACCATGTGCCTGTTTTTCATGTAGACAGAGTTGCTCATTATTATGCTATTAACACGCTCTCTGAACTAATGCTTTGTCTTTCACCACAAGCATTAACACACTCTTAGTCTTTGTCCCAGGACAGCTTTGTTATTTAATCTCTCCTGTGCTCTGCCCTATCACACACCTCTCCTTTTGTTCTCTTCTCCACCATCTCCCCTCCCACCCCCTTCATTTGCTTAAAACCTAATTCTTTTCTAACCTTTGCCAGTTCTGATGCAAGGTCACAGACCTGAAACGTTAACTCTACTTCTCTCTCCACAGATGCTCCACAGGTAATTTAGAATCAAGTAGAAGAGGAGACTGGAAAATACTCTTCACAGGTAAGTAGACGTTGCTTTGCTAAAAGTAAAGTTTATATCCAAGGAAGAAATGAACTATTTTGGAATGTGGTGCAGAATTCCAAATTTTTGAATTCCTACCAAAAATGAGAAACCTTAATAAATCTCATAGAGGAAAGGAAAAGATGCATTATGTATTTTTACGCACTGTGATCTGATACACAATGGAATGTTCCAAGCCAGAATAAAAGGCATTCTCTTCATTCTTTAGCTATACAATGCTGTCTGGTCATTTGCCTTTCAAAATCACAGACATCAAAGACATATGCCAAAGCCTCAGGGAGACAAAGTAGAGCGTACCAAACTCATTGCCTCCAGCTGCTCAGCATCTGGCTGCCAGTTTGTTAGTGAAGAACACAAGAGGATCGACCAAACTTCGATGAGATCATCCCACATGACTTTTCACACAGGTGTGTGTTCTATATGTCTCTATACATCTTTCTTTTCTTCAATTTTCTGTTGCAGAGGCATTAAAATCATTTAAAAAATACTCTGGCTGGGGGTGGGATGAAGTAATGTAGCTATGAGAATATAGCACAATGTTGGTAATATTGTGACACATAGATTTAGAATGTAGACCAATTAATTCCCTCTCTCCTGCTTTTTCCCCAGAGTACTGTAAATGTTTTCCCCTCCAATTTTCTTTTGAATGTTACTATTGAATCTGCTTGCATCACCCTTTCAGGCAGTGCGTTCCAAATCACAACAGCTCGCTGCGTAAATAAATGGTTTCTCATTTCGCCTCTGGTCCTTTAGCCAATCACCTTAAATCTGTGCCATCTAGTTACCGATTCTTCTTCCATTGGAAACCGTTTCTCCTTATTTGCTCTAACAAAACCCTTCAGGATTTTGAACAGCTCTATCAAATCTCCTCTTAGCCTTCTCTGCTCTATGGAGAATAACCCCAGCTTCTCCAGTTTCTCCACATAATTGAAGCCCCTCATCCCTGGTACTATTCAAGTAAATCTCTTCAGCACCATCTCCAAGGCCTTGACATCCTCCCTAAAGTGTGATGTCCAGAATTTAACACAATGTTCCTGCTGAGGCCTAACCAGTATTCTATAAAGGTTTAGCTTAACTTTCTTGCTCTGGTATTCTATTCCTCTATTAATAAAGCTAAGGATCCCATATGCTTTTTGAACAGCCTTCGCAACTTGTCCTGCCATCTTCCAAAGATTTGGCAACATACAGCCCCAATTCTCACTATTCCAGAACCCTCTTTAAAATTGTACCATTTAGTTTGTATTGCCTGTCCTGAATCTTCCTACCAAAATGCATCATTTCACACTTCTCTGCATTAAAATTTGGCTGCTATGTGTCTGCCCATTTCACCAGTCTGTCTAAGTCCTCCTGAAGTCTGTTGCTATCCTCATCTTTGTTTATTCCAATTCCAAATTGCATCCCTCAGCAAAGATTTATCCCAGTGAGAAAGAAAGACTCTTTGAGAAAGATGCATCATCCGTGGCTAAATAAGGAAGTTAAGAATTGAAAGTAACACTGTACAAATCTGCAAAGATTAGTGGCAAGTTAGAAGATTGGGCAAATTATAAGAACCAGCAAAGAATGACTAAAAAAAAAGAGGGAGAGAGTATGAGAAAAATCTAGCTAGTAATGTAAAAAGAGATAGAGTTTCTACAAGTATTTAAATAGGAAAAGTATAGCTAAAGCTAGAGTTGGTCCTCTAGAGAGTGTGTCTGGGGAACTGATAATGGAAAACAAGGAAATGACAGAGGCTTTGAACAGGAATTTTGTGTCTGTTTTCACTGTAATTGACTTAGAAAACCTGCTAAAGATACTTGAAAATCAAGAGGTGAAAAGGGGAGAGGAACAATCACCATCACCACAGAAAAGGTGCTCGGAAAACTATTACACCTTAAGGCTAACAAGTCCCCAGGACCAGACGACCTGCATCGTATCGTCTTAAAGAAGTGGCTAAGGAGATAGTTGATGCATTGGTTACAATCTTCCAAAATTCCTTAGTTTTTGGAAGGGTCCCTACGGATTGGAAAATAGCAAGAAAGGAGGGAGACAAAAAGCAGGAAACTATAGGCCAGTTAGCCTAATATCTGTCATAGGGAAAATACTAGAATTTATTTAAGGTTGTTATAGCAGGATACTTAGAAAATCATAATGGGATCAGACAGAGTCAACATGGTATTGTGAAAGGGAAATTGTGTTTAACTAATTTATTAGAGTTCTTAGAGGAAATAACATGTAAGGTAGATAAAGGGGAACCTGTAGATGTGGTGTACTTGGATTTCCAAAAGGCATTTGACAAGGTGTCACATCAAATGATACTGCACAAGATAAGAGTACATGGTGTACACAAGAAATAGGAGCAGAAGGAGAGCATATGGCCCATCGAGTCTGCTCCGCCATTTAATATGATCATGGCTAATCTTGGGCTTCAATTCCACTTTCCTGCCCGATTCCCATATCCCTTGATTCCCTGCAAGACCAAAAATCTATCGATCCCAGCCTTAAATATATTCAATGATGGAGCATCCACAACCCTCTGGGGTAGAGAATTCCAAAGATATATAACCCTTTGAGTGTAGTAATTTCTCCTCATCTCAGTCCTGAATGATCGCCTCTTATCCTGAGACTGTGCCCCCGCATTCTAGATTCCCCAACCAGCAGAAACAGACTCTGAGCTTCTACCCTATCAAGCCCTTTCAGAATCTTGTATGTCTCAATTAAATTGCCTCTCATTCTTCTAAACTCCAGAGACTGTCTAAACTCCAGTGTAGGTCAGGGTTGTCCAATATATAGCCTGTGGGCTATAATCTAGCCCGCCAAAGTTTTCAATCTGGCCCGCCAATCCTTCATAGCTTGTGAACAGAAAGGGGTGAGATTGATTTTGTTCCCTTTGTGTCCCCCAGTTGTTAGCAGTAAGTGAGTGGAGAGTTGGTGCAGTGCAGCCTATACCTGAGCAGTCACTAGTCTTCGCTTTACAAAGAACAAAGAACAAAGATAATTACAGCACAGGAACAGGCCCTTCGGCCCTCCAAGCCTGCGCCGATCCAGATCCTCTCTCTAAACATGTCGCCTATTTTCTAAGGTTCTGTATCTCTTTTCTTCCTGCCCATTCATGTATCTGTCTAGATACATCTTAAAAGACGCCATCGTGCCCGCATCTACCATCTCTGCTGGCAACGCGTTCCAGGCACCCACCACCCTCTGCGTAAAGAACTTTCCACGCATATCCCCCCTAGACTTTTCCCCTTTCACTTTGAACTCGTGTCCTCTAGTAATTGAATCCCCCACTCTGGGAAAAAGCCTCTTGCTATCCACCCTGTCTATACCTCTCATGATTTTGTACACCTCAATCAGGTCCCCCCTCAACCTCCGTCTTTCTAATGAAAATAATCCTAATCTACTCAACCTCTCTTCATAGCTAGCGCCCTCCATACCAGGCAACATCCTGGTGAACCTCCTCTGCACCCTCTCCAAAGCATCCACATCCTTTTGGTAATGTGGCGACCAGAACTGCACGCAGTATTCCAAATGTGGCCGAACCAAAGTCCTATACAACTGTAACATGACCTGCCAACTCTTGTACTCAATACCCCGTCCGATGAAGGAAAGCATGCCGTATGCCTTCTTGACCACTCTATTTACCTGCGTTGCCACCTTCAGGGAACAGTGGACCTGAACACCCAAATCTCTCTGGACATCAATTTTCCCCAGGACTTTTCCATTTACTGTATAGTTCACTCTTGAATTGGATCTTCCAAAATGCATCACCTCGCATTTGCCCTGATTGAACTCCATCTGCCATTTCTCTGCCCAACTCTCCAATCTATCTATATTCTGCTGTATTCTCTGACAGTCCCCTTCACTATCTGCTACTCCACCAATCTTAGTGTCGTCTGCAAACTTGCTAATCAGTCCACCTATACTTTCCCCCAAATCATTAATGTATATCACAAACAACAGTGGTCCCAGCACGGATCCCTGTGGAACACCACTGGTCACACGTCTCCATTTTGAGAAACTCCCTTCTACTGCTACTCTCTGTCTCCTGTTGCCCAGCCAGTTCTTTATCCATCTAGCTAGTACACCTTGGACCCCATGCGCCTTCACTTTCTCCATCAGCCTGCCATGGGGAACCTTATCAAACGCCTTACTGAAGTCCATGTATATGACATCGACAGCCCTTCCCTCATCAATCAACTTTGTCACTTCCTCAAAGAATTCTATTAAGTTGGTAAGACATGACCTTCCCTGCACAAAACCATGTTGCCTATCACTGATAAGCCCATTTTCTTCCAAATGGGAATAGATCCTATCCCTCAGTATCTTCTCCAGCAGCTTCCCTACCACTGACGTCAGGCTCACCGGTCTATAATTACCTGGATTATCCCTGCTACCCTTCTTAAACAAGGGGACAACATTAGCAATTCTCCAGTCCTCCGGGACCTCACCCGTGTTTAAGGATGCTGCAAAGATATCTGTTAAGGCCCCAGCTATTTCCTCTCTTGCTTCCCTCAGTAACCTGGGATAGATCCCATCCGGACCTGGGGACTTGTCCACCTTAATGCCTTTTAGAATACCCAACACTTCCTCCCTCCTTATGCCGACTTGACCTAGTGTAATCAAACATCTGTTCCTAACCTCAACATCCGTCATGTCCCTCTCCTCGGTGAATACCGATGCAAAGTACTCGTTTAGAATCTCACCCATTTTCTCTAAGTCCAAGCATAACATTCCTCCTTTGTCCTTTAGTGGGCCAATCCTTTCTCTAGTTACCCTCTTTCTCCTTATATATGAATAAAAGGCTTTGGGATTTTCTTTAACCCTGTTTGCTAAAGATATTTCATGACCCCTTTTAGCCCTCTTAATTCCTCGTTTCAGATTGGTCCTACATTCCCGATATTCTTTCAAAGCTTCGTCTTTCATCAGCCGCCTAGACCTTATGTATGCTTCCTTTTTCCTCTTAGCTAGTCTCACAATTTCACCTGTCATCCATGGTTCCCTAATCTTGCCATTTCTATCCTTCATTTTCACAGGAACATGTCTCTCCTGCACGTTAATCAACCTCTCTTTAAAAGCCTCCCACATATCACATGTGGATTTACCTTCAAACAGCTTCTCCCAATCTACATTCCCCAGCTCCTGCCGAATTTTGGTCTAGTTGGCCTTCCCCCAATTTAGCACTCTTCCTTTAGGACCACTCCCGTCTTTGTCCATGAGTATTTTAAAGCTTACGGAATTGTGATCACTATTCCCAAAGTAGTCCCCTACTGAAACTTCAACCACCTGGCCGGGCTCATTCCCCAACACCAGGTCCAGTATGGCCCCTTCCCGAGTTGGACTATTTACATACTGCTCTAGAAAACCCTCCTGGATGCTCCTTACAAATTCTGCTCCATCTAGACCTCTAACACTAAGTGAATCCCAGTCAATGTTGGGAAAATTAAAATCTCCTATCACCACCACCCTGTTGCTCCTACATCTTTCCATAATCTGTTTACATATTTGTACCTCTATCTCACGCTCGCTGTTGGGAGGCCTGTAGTACAGCCCCAACATTGTTACCGCACCCTTCCTATTTCTGAGTTCTGTCCATATTGCCTCACTGCTCGAGTCCTCCATAGTGCCCTCCTTCAGCACAGCTGTGATATCCTCTTTGACCAGTAATGCAACTCCTCCACCCCTTTTACCTCCCTCTCTATCCCGCCTGAAGCATCGATATCCTGGGATATTTAGTTGCCAATCATGCCCTTCCCTCAACCAAGTCTCAGTAATAGCAATAACATCATACTCCCAGGTACTAATCCAAGCCCTAAGTTCATCTGCCTTACCTACTACACTTCTTGCATTAAAACAAATGCACCTCAGACCACCAGTCCCTTTATATTCATCATCTGCTCCCTGCCTGCTCTTCCCCTTAGTCACACTGACTTCATTATCTAGTTCCTTACAGGCTTTTGTTACTACCTCCTTACTGTCAACTGACCTCAATTGGTTCCCATCCCCCTGCCACATTAGTTTAAACCCTCCCCAACAGCGTTAGCAAAAGCACCCCCAAGGACATTGTTTCCAGTCCGGCCCAGGTGTAGACCGTCCAATTTGTCATAGTCCCACCTCCCCCAGAACAAAGCTTTAGTTAGTCATGTGACTAAACTGGTCTGACCAGGTCTTCTGGGTATTGGAGAAGCAGGGACTGGGTCCATTATTCAAACACTGTCTGCTTGTATGCAAAAAAAGTCTTTCCGGCAAGGCGCCTGGCAATTCCTTGTGACAGGCCTTCTTTTCTCAACTCCACCTTCCTGCCTGTCACCTATAACCCTTGACTCCCTTGTTTATCAAAAATCTATCTAACTCAGGCTTGAATAAATTCAATGACCCAGCCTCCACTGCTTTCTGGGGAACAGAATTCCACAGACCAACGACCCTCTGGGGGAAAAAATTTCTCCCCATCTCCATCTTAAAAGGGAGACCTCTTATTCATAAACTGTGTCCCCTAGTTCTAATCTCCCCCGACAAGAGGAAACATCCTCCTGGACTCTATCAAGTCCCCTCAGGATCTTATATGTTTCCATAAGATCACCTCTCATTCTTCTAAACTCCACCGGTTATAGGCCCAAACTGCTCAACCTTTCTTCATATACGATAAGCCCTTCATCCCAGTGGAGTGAATCTTCACTGACCTGCTTCAAATGCAATAATGTCCTTTTTTCAAATAAGGAGACCAAAACTGTACACAGTTCAGATCAGCGATGATCGTGCCGAATGGCGGAGCAGGCTCAAAGGGTCAAATGGCCTACTCCTGCTCCTAGGTCCTATGTTCCTATGTATCATCTGCAAACTTTGAAATTATGCCCTGTATACCCAAGTCCAGGTTACTAATCTATATCAAAAAAAGCAGTGGTCCTGATACTGACCCCTCAGTAACATTACTTCTACTTACTTCTATTTGAAAATCAACCGGTCATCACTACACTTCCTTCGTGTCACTGTCTCTCTAATTCCATGGACTTTAATTTTGCTGACAAGTCTATTATTTAATACTTTGTCAAATACTTTTGAAAGTCCATATGCAGGACATCAACTGCACTACCCTCATCAACCCTCTTGGTTACTTCATCAAAGAACTCGAGCAAGTTAGTCATTCACGATTTGCCTTTACCAAATCTGTGCTGACTTTCATTTATTAGACCATACTTTTCCAAATGGCAATTAACTTAGTCCCAGATTATTGTCTCAAAGTTTCCCCACCACCAATGTTGGGTTGACTGGCCTGTGTGGATTTATCCCTCTCTCCTTTTTAAAACAGGGATCTAACATTTGCAACCTCCAGTCCTCCAGCATCACTCCCATATCTAAGCAGGATTGGAATATTGGGGCTAAAGCCTCTGCAATTTCCACTCTTACTTCACTCAGTACCCGAGGATGCATCCCATCTGGGCTTCCATTCCATTGGGGAACTTTTCTATTTGACTACAAAGGAGGTAAGGAGAAAATGACCTTAAATAAAGACATACATTTATAGATTGACCAATTATGTGTCTGAAATCAAAGGTAAGAAAGCCTGGATTTCCACTGCAGACAAACCCAATTAAAAGAGGTAGCGAGTAAAAGGCACTTTATTAATAAAAATATTTGTGAGAAGAACTTTTTGGCCAGCATTCTGTTACTAGTCACAATAGAATCAGATGGTTTGCTAACCAATCATACTCTTATTTATAGGAGGAGGGGCAGGCTATTCTATCCATAGACTGTGCAGTGCAATTTCATTAGTCAAAGCAGCTCCTTATCTTCTTAACCCAAATTTCTTCCTTTTTTTTAACTTTTCTTCCTTTGTTTTCTGAAGGCATCATCTGGAGTATAAGCACGAACAGCCTTCTGACTTAATCAGCTTATCTATATGTGTGAGCCTCCACAATGAGTGTTAAAAGGCTAACTGTGGAAGGTGGCACCATCGCCTGTCTTTACCTAATGCCCATTTCCTGTGGGTCCTAAACAGGACCCCTGGCTGATTTTGAACGTCTCTAGCCCAGTCGCATTGGGACCAATTCTAGCATTTGCTACAGAAACCCTGCTGACAGATCAGACAGCTACTTAAGGATTCAACCTGGGGCCTTCGTGATCCGAGTGGTTCAGTACTCAGTGAGCCAAAAAGGGAACCCAGTTTAGAACTGCACTGAATAACTGACATCACCCGCTCCACTGAAACTAATCTTTTCTCATCTCCTGCAATGTTCTGAAGTAATTTTGCTGCCTGGGTATCTCAATCTTCTCAGTGACAGGCTGTCATTTTTGGTTACTGCCTGTCTGAGAGAGAAATTAATTATTAAAGTCGCTCAGGTTTTTGATGAATTTTTATCATTGACAAATCAAATCCCAAAACTCCAGCCGTAGTCCCAACCTTTATCCTTTCCCCTGTATAATTTTCAACGTGACAAAGGGTGGCAATCCCACTACCATAACAATACATCAGATTAATCCACCATTAGTACTTGGAGAAAACAAATAAATACCTCTCTTTTCTCACGTTTTAGGGTCTCCTGAAAGTCTCCAACCTTGTTGCTGTTGTACAACACCCACCTTCAGCACATGAAACCAGACAAAGACAAAGAGCCTGTTGCAAAGAGCTCTTTCAGAAAGAAAAAGGACAATAAGAGATTTCCTGACTGTCCAAGTATGCATTAACCTCCTCCAGCCCTATTACCCTTTGAGATCTCTGTGCTCCTCCAATTCTAGCCTCTTGCGCATCCTTGATTTTAATTGCTCCACCATTGGCAGCCATGCCTTCTGTTGCCTAGGCCCTAAGCTCTGGAAATCACTCCCTAAATTCCCTGCCTCGCCACCTCTCTCTTCCTTTAAGTCGCTCCTTAAAACCCAACTCTTTGATTAAGCTTTTGGTGATCTGTCTGAAAACTTTTCAGTGTCAAACCATGTCTGATAATGCTCCTGTAATGAGCCTTGGGTTGTTTTGCTGTGTACTATGTGAATTCAAGATTGTGGTGGTCACAGCATTTTACGTCACACAGGTTTGAATTTCCATTTTCTACATTCAAAATTGGAGCCTAGTAGATTAAACATACTGGTGGTGGGCGGATGCCATTGGGATCCCAAGATCACAAAATAGGTGATAAAGGCCTCTCTTATTCTTTAAGAACACCAATGGTACCACTGTGTCATTAATTAATCCGAGTTGACAGAAATTTTCCAAGACTGAGATTGACAAATTTTTATTTGGTTAGGGCATCAAGAGCTAGGGATGTGTGTAATTGTGAGACAGTATGGTCTTAAAGATGCAGGCTAACTTGCACACAGATTCACTTTAGCAGCATAATTATAGATTGTGAATTACATAGCATAGTGCCCCTCTCATTATGAAACAGCTTCTCATCCAATAACCTTATCTCTAAAGGTAAAGTTGGTACAACTCCTCAGATACTGAAGCATTCTGTGCCCACATGCAGCAAGACCTGGACAATATTCAGGTATGGGCTGATAAGTGGCAAGTAATGTTCATGCCACACAGGTGCCAGGTAATAACCATCTCCAACAAGAGAGAATTTAACCATATCCCCTTGATGTTCAACAGCATTACCATAACTGAACGTCCTATCATAAACATCCTGGCAGGATGGGGGTGGGGGCACCATTGACTAGAGACTTAAATACTGTGGCTACAAGAGCAGGTCAAAGGCTGGGCATTCTACAGTGAGTAATTCATCTCCTGAATCCCCAAAGCCTGTTCACCAGCTACAAGGCAGAAGTCAGGTGATATAATCCTCTCCACTTGCCTGAATGAGTGCAGCTTCAAGAATGCTCGAGAAGATTGACACCATCCAGGAAAAGCATTCCATTCACCATCTTAAACATTCAGTCCCTCCACCACCGACACACGGTGGTAGCAGTGTGCACCATCTACAAGATGCACTGCAGCAACTCACCACACCTCCTTTTACAGCACCTTCCAAGCCTGCGACCTCTACTATCTAGAAGAACAAAGGCAGCAGATGCATGGGAACACCACCACCTGCAAGTTCCCCTGCAATCCACACACCATTCTGACTTGGAACTATATTGCAGGTTCCTCATTGTCATTGGGTTAAAAACCTGAAACTCCCTTCCTAACAGCACTGTGGTTGTACCTACACCACATGGACTGCAGTGATTCAAGAATGTGGTTCACCACCACCTTCTCAAGGGCAATTAGAGATGGACAATAAATGGCAGCCTTGCCAGTGATGCTCACATCACACAAACGAATAAAAAAAATCTACTTAGATGCTGATAAATTAAATATATATGTAATAATGGTTCATTATTATCACTCCACAAATGTGTTTTCAACAATATTTAGAATTGCTACATAAAATAATTTTAAAGTGTACTATGACAGGCACAAATTTCTTTTGTTTCCTTTATGTGTAGAACACTTGTTAATTGAACAAGGTCAATTAATTAACCTTGGCAAAGGTTTGGAGAAGTTAACAGCAAATGAACAGTGTAAAATTAAACAACGACAATGAGGTTGGAGATGGCGAGGTAGGTTTCTGCAGCTAATAAACAGTTTCAAATACTACTTGCAAGAAAAAAAGCATCTGCCATACCATTGCATAAATGGTTCAAATCTAATGATCACTCTTGGTGATTTATGCATTCAATCAGGTTGTGGTCAGAGCACTGTAAATTGTATTATTATAGACTAATGCACATTTATGATACCAGCTGATTCCCCTTGCCATTACTCTCTGGTAGACTGGGTTCTGAAACACAGTTTTGATGTTTAGCTGCCAAGGTGAAGTTAAAGCGAGATGACCTGTCCCTTTAAGGTCGCTGTTTGGGAAAGTTGCCTAATAGGCACATATTACAATCCTTTGGAGGCTAATTGTTGAGGAGAGTTTCTGCAGATTGGCAGCTGCTTGTAAATCTCTGGCTCCTGGTCTAGAAGAGGTGTGAAGTTATTCACATCAGAAAAAAAAGCTAGAACTGACCAACTTGCTGCTTTTTCATATTTTTGATGCCTTGAAGTGTGAAGGACATGTACTAGAAGCAAAGCAATGATCACCCAGTCTCCCAGTAAAACTAACTAAACTAATAGATTGCACGGAAGTAAGTTAGCATGTCAGCTTGGCTCAGTCAGTAGTACACTTGACAATGAGTCAAATGGTTGTGGATTCAAGTCCCACACCGAGGTTTGAGTACATAATCTAGACTGGCACCATGTTGAGGGAACACTGCACCATCAAGGGTACCTTCTTTCAAGTGAGAAGTTATAAACTGAAGTCTTGACTGAGTGGACACAAAAACAAGCAGTAATGGGCAAACAGTAAGGAAGGTAAAGGCCTGCTCAGGTCAGGGGGAAAAAAACCCAACCTGACAGGACCACATCTGGCCCGAGTCCCTCCAATTTTTCCTGTGCCTGACCCAACCCGAGCCCGACCCAACCCGAGCCCGGCCCCACCACCGGAACGTTCCCTTTACCTACCTTGTGACTCTGAATCTGTAGGAAGCTGCAGCATGAGCGTGATGACATCATAGAGGCGCTCACTGCGCAGACTAAGTTTCCTTCTTTGACGTCCCGGACTCCCAGCTCAGGTAGGTTTTTTACTTTTAACACTTCTTACTGCGTGTGTCTGACCCAGACCCAGCCCAACTTGGACCCGGAAGAGCGACCTGACCCAACGCATGTAGTTGGGTCCCGTCGGATTCAGGTTGGCTAGCAGGCCTTTAAGGGAAGGTAGTCTGAGAGATATAATGGTCCAGTGGAATCTCTTCATGTTAATCTCTTGAGAGCCAGGTATTCCCAGATTCCAGCAGCTTTCATGTGATCTGCACCTCCATGAGTATATTGCTGGTGAAAGTGCCTCGCACAATGGCTCTTCCAGATGTCTTAAATGAAATCTGTGCAGTTTTCCACATTGTGATACACGGCAATAGGAGTTAATGTAGTTGGAGGAATTGAAGTTTCTAGGGGGTAATTTTGGCTTTGTGCCAAAGGGTAAAACAGATAATAGCGAATCAGTTATTATATCTCAGTGTTTCCACTGACTTCAATTTGAAAGTCAAAATCTACCCCTCTGTCATTAAAAGCATGCAAGCTAGACAATTTCCTTTGCCATCTTGATTCCAACAAACTGCAACAATTTTCTATTTAGTTTGGAGTTTGAGGTTGTGGGAAAACCTTCAGTCTTTGACAGTTGTGAATATTAAGGAGACTCCAAGCTCAATCTTGTGATTGTAATGTGGTGCTAGCAATGGTCTGTATAGTTACCAACTGAGCCACTTGGATAAATTCATTACTGAATTGAAATACCAAAGGGACTGGAATTTTCCACTTTTGCACTCTCCAGCCCGTGATTTTCCATCTATTAAATTGGATGGGCAGGAAGTCACAAGCTGCAGAGTGGAGATGTAAAAATCTATCACTCTGTCTTGAATATATTCAGCATCTGAACAACCACAGCTCTTAGGGGTAGAGAATTCCAAACATTCACAACCCTCTGAGTGAGGAAATTTCTCGCCTCATTTCTAAATGGTCAACTCCTTATCCTAAAACTGTGCCCCCAGTGTTCTAGATTCTCCATTCAGGTGAAACAACCTCTCAGTATCTACATTGTCAAGCCCTCCAAGGATTTTATTTGTTTCAATGAGATCACCTCTCATTCTTCTAAACTCCAGAGAATATAAGGCCGTTCTACTCAATCTATCCTCATAGGACAACATTCTCATCCATGAAATCAATGTAGTGAACCTTTGTTGCATCCCCTTTAAGGCAAGTCTACTCTTCCCTTGGTAAGGTGACCAAAACTGTACACAATGTGTGCAAAGCCCTATATTATTGCAGAAGATTTCCTTACTCTTACACTCCAACCGCCTTGCAATAAAGGCTAATATACCATTTGCCTTCCTAATTGTTTGCTGTACCTGCATGTTAACCTTCTGTGATTCAAGTACAAGGACATCCAAATCCCACTGAATACCAACATTTACTAATCTCTCACCTTTTAAAAATATTCTGCTTTTCCATTCTTCCTACCAAAGTGGATAGTTTCACGCTTTCCCATCTTATACTCTTTCTTGCCCAATCACTTGCCCAAGGCCTATATCCCTTTGTAGCATCTTTGCATCCTCCTCACAGTTTACTTTCCCATCTAGCTTTGTATCATCAGCAAACTTGGATATATTACATTTGGTCCTCTCATCCAAGTCATTGAGATAGATTGCAAATAGCTGATGATAAATAAGCCACTTTGCATTTCTCATGTCTCAGATAGCTGTATAAATACATCTTATATGCTGCACACATAATGTATGAGCTTTTGCACTGTGGGAGATTGTGTATCGAGGGGAGATGGATAACTAGCATCTGTAATTGAACATGTAAAAATGCAAACAAGTATCAAGTGATTTTCTCATTTACAGGTTGAGGATGACTGCACAGTGAAGAGTATTTGTAGACTCTGTTGCGAGGAATTGAAGTTCCTAGGTGGGTAATTTTGGCTTTGTGCCATAGTGTAAAACAGAGGGTTTTAAAGGGCTATCTGGAAAACATGCCTGAAGGTAAGGAATTTGGAAATACGTCAAAAGTGCACAAAAATTCAAACTTTCTCTCATTAACATGATTATGACTGGTAGTCTGATTGCTTCTGAACCTTCTGGTAAAACTGTTGCTGTTAACTGTCTCAGTGGACTGTGTAGTGTTTTGAAAATTGTATTGTGCCTTTTCTCCACTTAAGGCTACCATACTCACATATACCAGCAGAAGGTGTCTGTAAGAGATTAAAGGAATTCATATTTTTAACACCATGCAGAGTTTTGTGTCTAACTGACTCTGACTGAATATTACTGTTTAGTCCCAAGAACATTGCAGGCTGGATTTTAACTGTTTGAAGCACTGACAGCAGGGGAGCCGTGTAGTGTGCACGGAAGCTGGGGATTTCAGATGTGCTTATCAGTGACTTTCTAATGCAGCCACTGCATTTGGATCTGACTTCCTGACCAATTAGCACAAGCGGACATGGTGATGACTCACACAAATCTATTTCAGCTCAACTATTTAAAGGGAACCAGCTACGATAAAACTCGAAGGATTGTACAGGTGTTTAAACAGAGCAAAAAACCTGCAGCAATGAACTCACAGTGTTGCAAAGATTAACTGATTTCTCCTTAGAGATGATGCTGCAGGCTGTGAGGGCTCACAGGGAGATCCTGTTCCCTGCCAACGAGAGGAAGAAGCCGTGGTTGAAAATTGTTGAGGAGGTGAGCAGCAGAGATGTGATGCTGCCATGCTCCTAGAGATAGGACCAGAAGAGGTTTAATGACCTAATCAGGTCCATCAACATTCTATGTTAGCAATCTGTCGAGATTGTAATTATGCTGAATTTTTACTTTTCATCATGAGTGACAAGCCACTTTCAAGTATACCCTGATATGCATCTAACCCCAACCCCTCTCACTCTGCCCTCCCAAGTCACCTCCTGCACATCATTCCTCTACCAGCTTACCTTGCAGGTACACCCATCCCTCTCTGTCTAGGTACCTCCTCAGATACCATTTTACCATCAACCACTGGCACTTACCTTCATCCTAAAGCAATGTCACACCTATCCCTCATAGTGACTCTCCACAAATGTTGTCCATTCATCCACCCAACACATTCCATTACACTCACTCATAGGTCTCTTCATTCCCTCCTTACAGGCCAAGAGAGCACAGAACACCAGGGAGAGGTGGAGAGCCAGAGCTGTCCCAACAGCCATCTCCATATTGACAGCTCTCGGGGAGAAGACATTAGAGATAAGTTGAGTCTCAGCATGCCCAGCAATCGGAGATGGAGACATGGGGGTCTCCCTGGTGACAGAATTAAATATCACATAACCCCACATGGCATTCAACCCTCACTCATGCCTTTCCCATGCCTGATGTCACCAGCCAGTGAAATATGATCATGTGTACAATGATATCTTAGCCTCTTCTTACCTTCACAGTTCCAATTCAGGTCTTTCAACACCCACAGGCCCAACAAGCATCCTGCAATAGCTGGTGCAGGAGGAGGATGAAGACATCACAGGATTCATGCAGACTGTCCACCAGCTCAGATACACAAACCTCAGTGGGACCAGGCGAGACCGATAGTTGGGTTCTCACACGACGTCTCACATATCACAAGTGAGCAAGAGCAAGTGGTGGATACAATGACAGAAGTGGAGAGACCCCCACCTCTCCCACAGGGGAGACCAAGGTGCAACCAATCGCGCTAAAGTTAAAGGCTGAGGTCTGGGGTTGGTGCTGCCTTCCAGATGCGTGTCAATTCCAACATAACTCATCTAGATTCTACTTTATTATTGTACTAGTAAATGGCTGATTCCTGCTGAATTGTACTTAAGAAAGAAGGAGGGATAATTGAGCATGAAAGAGCTGTTTTTTGCATTGTTTCTAGTCCTGATTTATGCACTAGCCATGTAGATAGTGAACTTACAGCCATTCATTTTCAGAATCTTCATTGATTTCTTGTGCAAAATCCTTCCTAAGCAGTACAAAATGGTATTGTATGCAGACTGTCCACTACTTTCATGGAAATATAAGTCATTTATTTTGAGTGACATTAAAATAGTAGACAGAGGAAAGGTGTCTTCTTTGGCTTCCTTGTCTTTAGAGACAATGGGTAAGCGCCTGGAGGTGGTCAGTGGTTTGTGAAGCAACGCCTGGAGTGGCTATAAAGGCCAATACTAGAGTGACAGACTCTTCCACAGGTGTTGCAGATAAAATTGGTTGTCGGGACTGTTACACAGTTGGCTCTCTTCTTGCTCTTCTGTCTTTTTTCCTGCCAACTGCTAAATCTGTTCGACTCGCCGTTCTTTAGCCCCGCTTTTATGGCTGTCTGCCAGTTCTGGCGATCACTGGCAACTGACTCCCACGACTTGTGGTCAATGTCACAGGACTTTATGTCGCTTTTGCAGATGTCTTTAAAGCGGAGACATGGACGGCCGGTGGGTCTGATACCAGTGACGGGCTCTCTGTACAATGCGTCTTTGGGGATCCTGCCACCTTCCATGCGGCTCACATGGCTAAGCCATCTCAAGCGCTGCTGGCTCAGTCGGGTGTTTCTGCTGGGGATGTTGGCCGCCTCAGGGAGATCTGCGTTGGAGATACGGTCCTGTCACCGGAGGCCAAGGATTCTTTGGAGGCAGCGAAGATAGAATGAGTTGAGACGTTGCTCTTGGCTGACATACGTTGTCCAGGCCTCATTGCCGTAGAGCAAGGTACTGAGGACAACGGCTTGAAACACTCGGACCTTTGTGTTCCGTGTCAGTGCGCCATTTTCCCACACCCTCTTGGACAGTCTGGACATAGCAGCAAACGCCTTTCCCATGCACTTGTTGATATCTGCATTGAGAGACAGGTTACTGGTGGTAGTTGAGACTAGACAGGTGAACTCTTGAACCACTTCCAGAGCGTGGTCGCCAATATTGATAGATGGAGCATTTCTGACATCCTGTCCCATGATGTTCGTTTTCTTGAGGCTGATGGTTTGCCAAATTCGTTGCAGGCAGCCGCAATCCTGTCGATGAGTCTCTGCAGACACTCTTCTGTGTGGGATGTTAATGTAGCATCGTCAGCAAAGAGGAGTTCCCTGATGAGGACTTTCCGTACTTTGGTCTTCGCTTTTAGACGGGAAAGGTTGAACAACCTGCCATCTGATCTTGTGTGGAGGAAAATTCCTTCTTCTGAAGACTTGAATGCATATGAGAGCAGCAGTGAGAAGAAGATCCCAAACAATGTAGGTGCGAGAACACAGCCCTGTTTCACACCACTCAGGATAGGAAAGGGGTCTGATGAGGCACTACTATGCTGAATTGTGCCTTTCATATTATCATAGAATGAGGTGATGATACTTTGTAGCTTTGGAGGACATCCGATCTTTGCTAATAGTCTGAAGAGACCACATCTGCTGACGAGGTCAAAGGCTTTGGTGAGATCTATGAAAGCAACATAGAGGGGCATCTGTTGTTCATGGCATTTCTCCTGTAGCTGGCGAAGGGAGAACAGCACGTCAATGGTGGATCTCTCTGCTCGAAAGCCGCACTGTGCCTCAGGGTAGACACGCTCAGCCAGCTTCTGGAGTCTGTTTAAAATGACTCAAGTGAAGACTTTCCCCACTATGCTGAGCCGGGAGATTCCACGGTAGTTGTTGCAGTCACTGCGGTCACCCTTGTTCTTATAGAGGGTGATAAAATTGGCATCGCGCATGTCCTGTGGTACTGCTCCCTCATCCCAGCACAGGCAAAGCAGTTCATCGAGTGCTGAGAGTATAGCAGGCCTGGCACTCTTGATTATTTCAGGGGTAATGCCATCCTTTCCAGGGGCTTTTCCACTGGCTCGAGAATCAATGGCATCACTGAATTCCGATTTTGTTGGCTGTTCATCCAGCTCATCTATGACTGGCAGAGACTGGGCTGCACTGAGGTGGGTATCAGTGACAACATTTTCCCTGGAATACAGTACTAGGTAGTGCTCCACTCAGTGGTCCATTTGTTTACGTTGGTCAGTGATTGTTTCCCCTGATTTAGACTTGAGGGGTCAATGTATGTGGTGTATGGCCGCATTAAGCATTGGTCTGTTAATATCGCTTAAAAACATTCAGGTGCAATGCCAGAAATACTCTCAGGTTCAGGGTCATCAGCCACTCCTCTGTAGCATCTCTATAGCCCAGAGAGAGAACTTTCATTGCCAATATCAGTTAAACAATTATAATAATAAAAACAAAAAATGCTGGAACCACTCAGCAGGTCTGGCAGCATCTGTGGAAAGAGAAGCAGAGTTAACGTTTCGGGTCAGTGACCCTTCTTCAGAACTCTTCGGGTCACTGACCCGAAACGTTAACACTGCTTCTCTTTTCACAGATGCTGCCAGACCTGCTGAGTGGTTCCAGCATTTCTTGTTTTTATTTCAGATTTCCAGCATCTGCAGTATTTTGCTTTTATTTCAGTTAAACAATAGCTTGACCTGTGGATAATGACATAAAACCCTTCTGGCGCCAATAGGTCACTATAATCTTTCATGTGTGTTTCTCTGAATAATACGCTGAAAAGCACTCTGATGAGCGCTGGATAATTGTAAATCAAAAATCTGGGTTATTATACACAAAACGCATTATGAACAGAATACAGCTTTCACAGTCAGGCCTATCAATTTCCTACTGATTCTCATTTCGTAAAAAACAGTAAAGATAAAACTCTGCCACTGTTCTAGATACGAGACCACTTTAAAAAAATTTCTTCTTGGGATGTTTACATCACTGGCAGGTCAGCATTTATTGCCCATCACTAATTACACTTGAGGAGGTGGTGGTGAGCCGCATTCTTGAATGTTGTATTAAAAACTTAGAATTGTGTGTGTTAAAAAACTGAAAAAGGATTTTTCAGTGGACATTAACACCTGCAAATAGCTGAAATTTTTGGATGTTTTGAAAGGAAGCTGAACTTGTATACAAGGACAGGAAAGCAGGCAATTTCAAGGAAACCAGCAAAGGGTTTGACCTCCTCAGAGCAACACTTTGAATGACAAGGGAGACTTTATGTCTGGACATGTGACCTGTTCAGGAAGGTTTTCTTTCACTGTGGACCTTTTAAAAAGCCAATGAGTTGGACAAAGAGCAGCCATTTTGAAATTTGGTTTTTGACCTGCCTGGAGATCAGAGAGGAAGACCCAGAGAAAGTGTTACCTCACTCTATTAAGGAATCCTGCATTTCTTGAGAACAAACTCTGTATTTCAAAGGTGGCAGATTCCTATAGCCTCCTGTCTCTGAAGAATCATGAAATCTGAAGAAATCTTCCACTGCTATATAGCTGCTGTAAAATATAAGAAGATCTGTTGCTACACCCCTGATGAAAGACCTATGTGAAGCCTGCTGCAGTGGAATTGCCTTGAATGCCTACCCATCACAAACTGTTCATCAACCTTGCCTGGAGAGACTTCGAATGGCATCCAACTATTTGACTCTGGGACACCTCGCAAAACGGAAGAACCTCCTACCAGAACATGATAACCTAAGTTATTATATTATTTCTTTCATTCCTATGAAACAGCTGTAAACCAAAAATCCTTTTTCCCTGGTTAACTGTTTTTAAAAAATGTATGTCTGTATGCATGAGGGCTAGGGAAATTAGGAGCTTTTGTAGATAGAGTTATCTCATTATTGGTTAAGACTTGTTTTTATAATAAATAGTTAATGCTGTTGATTAAAGAAACCTGGTAGGTGTGCTTTATTCTGGGGGACAAATAGAGTATGTAATTGGCTGTTTTTCGGTAGGTGGGAAAATTTATTAATATGCTATGACCTGTGGAGAAGTGGGACTGAATTAACTGTGCACTCCTCCCACCTGGGTCATAACAATGTCAATAGTAATTTTGACAATTTTCATTTTCAATCTATTAATTTATTATTATTCTTGTACTGTTGTGCAGTTGACTAGAATCCTGAAGACCAAACAATTTTCTCTTTACCATGGGTTACTAAGTGGATTGACTACTCTAACAAATATGGCTTTGACTACCAACTGTCTGATAGCAGCACTGGGATTCTCCTGAATAATGGAACACACATGATCCTACCTCCTCATTCATAGGGCTGGATTTTACCGGGCTCTGACATCGGGCTCTGTGGTGAGGGGGGTGGGGGAGGTGCATGATGATCGTTCCGGCAGAGGCCCACCACGGAGTCTGACGCTCGGAGGGCCGGTGAAGGTGAGGCTCCCCGCTGCTGAGTGATGGGACCCGGCTTTGCATATTGAAATGAGCAGCATGATTACATATAAATAAACTTACCTCCCATATTCTGGGCCCAGTGGCAGCGGGCACTCCTGTGCCTTCACTTCCCCATCTGGGGAAAGCAGGCGTAACGCTGGTTGGGGTTTGGGGGGAGTTCAGATTTTTAGTGTGGGGTGGGGTGGGGGGGGGGGGAACAGGGTCAAATAATCGTTATGAGTATAGGGGATGTTGGAAAGTGGTGAACAGTGAACTTTGTACAGTTTGGGGGGAAAGGTCATATTTGTAAGGTAAGTGTTTTTGGGGGTGGGGGGGGGGAGGAAAGGGCAGATACTTAACTTTATTGTTATGGGGGGGTGGGAAAGGGGCATTAGAATTTTGTTTGCAACAGTGGGTGGAGGAGCGTGGTGGGGGGTTTAAAATTTTACATCTACTGGCAGAGCTAGCTGCCCTTTAAGAATGGTGCCTGCGCACAGGCAGCTGATGCCATCGGACGTGACTGGGGGAGGGTAGGCTGACCCGGGTATTTAAATGAACTGCCTTGCGGTAGATTACAGCTGCTTGGCGGCGCGTGGGCCTTTTCGCCCGCAGCTGGGAGTGGAGGTGGGCTCTTAAAATCCTGCCCACAGTAAGTGACCATGGGATGCAGACCTGTATACTAGCTTCTGTGCAAGACCCACAAAAAAAAGACCTCTATAATTTTAAATTTCTTATTTATTCCTCAAATGTTATGAATTGAAGACCTGCATTAATGTAGCGCCTTTCACAACCTCAGGATATCCCAAAGCATTTTACAGCCAATTAAGTACTTTTATATGTGTAGTCACTGTTGCAATATGAGACACACGATAGCCAATTTGCACAAAGCAAGGTCCCACAAACAGCAACATGATAATGACCAGATAATTCATTTTAGTGATGTTGGTTGAAGGCTAAATATTGACCAGGACCAGGGAAAACTCCCCGGCTCTTCATTGAATAGTGCCGTGTGGTCTTATACATCCATCTGAGAGCGCAAATGGGGCCTCGTTTTAACGTCTCATCCAAAAGGCTTATGCAATCAGCCATAATTTCCGTGGGGATTCTCCCAATCTCTCACTGAAACATCATCAGGGATCTTTGTGCAGTGGGACAAATGGCTGTTCATGCAATTTCTCTGCAGTTATGGCCAATCTTCTGCCGGAGTTACGGCAGGAGATCAGGAACCCACTGTGGAAAATTGTACCCGGATATTTGATTGATTTCTCCATTTCATAGGGTAAATTCACTATTAGAAATGTACAGAAAATGATCCATGCTGTTGCTTTACAACAGAAACATATAGATCTCTAAACTAATAAAGGGTTCCCAGGATGTACTATGAATGGTGTGATATTCTGGGATTTTCTCACTGTGGTGTGTTCAGGAACATATCACATGGTACAGAATCAGACTGTTAGTCATGGTTAACTCCATTAGTCATTTTTGTTTTGCATTCAATCATCATTTGTCTGGTCCCTTGTTAGATCCAGGTTTCTAAATGCTAGACATTGATTTTTCACTCCGGGGTTCCACTTTTATAGTTGCCTTTCAAAGTTGAAAAAAGCTGGATGAATGGCCAAAACATGCAGTGCAGAATATCACCAATAATGAAAAGAGTAGGAGGGAAGACAAAATAAATGGAGGAAAATTGGTTAGGCATTGCTGAACAGAGGGTTTAAAAGCCTGCAGATTGTAGGAGGTTCGGCAGGCTGAGAAAGGTGAGGAGTTCCACAGTTTTCAGAAAAAAATTACATCAAGTAAAACTTGGTGCACTGGAACTCGATTGCAAAGCCACCGGAGAGGTAGATGGCACATTAATCCCGTCCTGTTGTAGAAGACTTTACCATGATCTGTTTGAATTTAATAATTATAGGGGACCAAAATTCCTAGGGTGGGAGGGAACGAAACTGGGGTGGGTGACCTGGGCAGGAATTTGAGGCAAAACCAGGATTCACCTGGATTACACTGAGGCCCAAATGCTGAACTGGTGGGTTGGGGCGAGGGGTATGGAAAAGTCTTGCACCTGCACGCTGAAATCTGTTTGCAGATTGGGTGACATATCTGGGGGAAATTTCCTTGCTATCCCAGAAATCCTGACAGTATGCCCTCCATAGGCCCAGGCAAATCCGCTCCTTTTGTGAGCAGGCCTGGATTCCACAGGACACTTTAACAAGGCTTCACACATCTTAAGGAAGAACAATAATCATTCCAGAGACAATTGATTCCATCACAATGACCAGCTTTGTTTCCCTCTTGGGAGCTTATTTTTTTTCCACTTGAATCTTTGACCCATAATGAGAAAGAAAAAAAAAGACTTGCATTTATATAGCGCCTTTCACAAGCACCAGACGTCCCAAAGCACTTTACAGTGAATGAAGTACTTTCGAAGTGTAGTCACTGTTTTAATGTAGGAAATGCAGCAGCCAATTTGTGCACAGCAAACTCCCACAAACAGCAATGTAATAACGGCCTTATAATTTTTGGGGGGGATATTCATTGAGGGATAAATATTGGCTAGTACACTGGGGATAAGCCCTCGGCCCGTCTTCAAAATAATGTCTTTTACATCCACCTGAGAGGGCAAACAGGGCCTCAGTTCAATGGCTCATCAGGAAGACAGCACATCCAACAATGCAGCAGTTACTCAGTACTGCACTGGAGTGTCAGTACTATCTATCTTGATTTTTGTGCTCAAAACCTGGAGCGGAACCTAAACCCACAACCTTCTGATTCAGAAACAAAAGTGCTACAAACTAAGCCATGGCTGACACACAAAAAGGGCCTCTGACACCCCAGCTTTGTAGTCACGAAGTGTTGTTCTGTTCACGGAGCAGGGTTGATGTTCTTTCTCAACTATCACTATCATTATCTGGTCTTCCATTCTTTGTTATTTGTTATACCTTGCTGTGCGGAAATTGGCGACCGCGCCAGTCTACATAACAACAGTAATTGCATTTCAGAAGATATTCCATTGATTGTAAAACACTTTGGCACTTGCTGAGGGCATGAAAGGTGCTACATAAATGCAATTTCTTCCTTTGCTGGCGTAGGGTAGTCCTGACTGGAAAAGCAGTGGGAACCAATGCTCTGTCTTGGGTAAACTGTGCAGTTTTAATCAGTTAAACTCTAGCAGTATTCCTGTACACACTTGCGAGGGGGACTCTACAACTTGAACCTTGCAAACCTCCGCATAAGCTTTGCGGACTTGGAATGTGCCCCTATGGATGAGAGAGTTCACTTCATGTTAAACGAACGGAAATTCTATCTGTGCCCATCTCAGCACTTTCTTTGGAAACTCTTTGGAACAGTGATGTGTTTCTGTGTGTGTGTCGGACACCAACTGACCCAAAACAAAACGCAGTCGATGGCATTTGGATCACTTGAGGGAGGGAGAGGCAATGACCAATGAAGAATACTTCCCAGCACCATTTGGAGGTTGACTACCCAAGAAACAGCATTGTCAATATTGTTAGTGATGGCCACAGTTTGGACTGTTCTATCCTTTTGGCAGTTTTAGTATTTAATTAATATTTTTTTCAAGACAAGACACTATTATTTTATAATAAATTTATGAAATGCAAAATAATTTTTCCATTGTCATTTTAGGTCAGTATGTTATCCAGAGCTTGGGCACTGGTCTATTTCCCCAGTGAATGATGTGCCCAGGCAGCTCAGTGAGCAGCTGATAGTATTGCAGTTCTACACCCAGTAAATGGAAAAGTGCTTTAAGCAGGTATTCATTTTAAGCTTAAAACATCAGCCACCTGCACTACAGGCTCTGTCGAACAATTCAGCTGACATTAAAGGGGAATTGCAAAGCACTTGGCTCTGAGATTGATTGGGTGGCAAACAGTCCTTTCACTTCCAGGACCAGAACCTCATGTCAGTTTTGAATATTAGAAGTGGAGAGGTAGGGCCATCTGTTGTTGTGTTTGTTTAATACGCAGACACCATAATATGCTTAGTTAATCTATCTTAGGGAGATTCCTTAGTCTAGAGTAATTAGAACATTAACCTTTATTATATTACAACTATGTACAGCTTCACACCAGTTTGTGTGACTCCTCCAAAGTCACACTGCATCTATCTTCAAGTCTCTCTCACATGTGATCTCTTACATCATCATGGTAAGAGGTATTCTTTACACTCTCTCAACATTAACCCTTTCAGACTGTCATACTACATCCACTCTGAGTGCATATGGTGGCAAGTCAAGAACTGATTTATGGAAAGTGATTAACAGAGAACAGTTGAGAAGTTGATGTCCCTTCTTTGCTGCTTTTTGGCTTTGTGTAGGAACAGCAGCTACTGTGGTAGAAATGAATACTCTGTCATGGTCAGTATGGTAGCATAATAGTTAAGGTCCTACAACAATAAGTTACATTCATACAGCACCTTTAATACAGTAAAACATCCCAAGGTGTTTCATTAACAAAATTTGTCACTGAGCCAAATCAGGAGAGATGACAATGAACTTGGCCAAAGAGATAGGCTTTAAGGAATGTCTTAAAGGAGGAGAGAGTGGGGTATAGTTGCAGAGAGGTTTAGGGAGGGAATTCCAGAGTTTATTACCTAGGCAGCTGAAGGCACGGCCACCAATGGTGGAGGTACTGTAATTGGGAATGGGTGAGAAAGAATGAGATTAGCAAGTCAGAGGTTATGGGGTAATTTTTAACTGTGTGGTAATCTGGAGGAGTGGATTGAAAATCGGGCGAGTTCTACAATGAGCAGGCATCTGCTCCTCCAGGTTACCAACAAGCTGGCAGGGTTGAAGAATTTCCTCCAACCCAGCCCCTCCCTTGTGTTCAAATTCCCAATTTGGCAAGATGTAAAATTGAACTTAAGACATCAGGTAACTTGTGAAGTGCGATGAACGTGAAAGCGAATGGATTACTGTTCCAATCTGGAAGGGAATCTGCTGCTCCAACCCAGTCTGACATATACGTGACTTCAGTCCCCCAATAAATAGTTGACTCTTCATGCCCTCTGAATTCACTGAGCGAGCTACTTATTTTGAAAATAATTGCCACAGGAGATCCATCATTAGCTCTTCTCTGGACCACTAGAGATGGCCACTGAGGCCTTACCAACATTACCCACATCCTGGCAACAAACATTTTGCTTTTGAAGATGTCTGTTAATTAGAAGTTGTGCTGTTGTGCCAGTAGTCTTACTGAGCATTGGTACCTTAACATTGCTACTGAAAATTGACACACTCTACAAAGACAGATAGAGATTTATCTGGGATTTATGCCTCACTGGTTTAGTGGTGACTGAATAAGAGATGAGCAGCCCCTGGCTGTCAAGTCTTTGGAGCGTCAAATTGACATCCTCCAAGCTGTGTAATTAGCCAGGCTGAAGAATGAGAAGGCTGGAATGACAGCAAGGGCCAGTCAGCTGGAACAGATGGAAAGAGTAAGTGAAGGGTCTGTGTGAAATGTTCTGTTCTTTTCAGCTTGTTAAAATCTTAAAGCAGCAGATACCATTGCTGAATTTCCCTTCTCTGTATCAGAAAATGTTTGTTATGGGGTCAGTTGGTTACGTAGTCTTTCATTTCAAAATACACACAAAATATGCAGTTCGAAACAGTAAACAAATAACTAGCATGCAACAAATGATTGAACTCATAAGCAGCTTGATGTAAATAAATATATACTGCAGCATAATAATCTATTTAACACAGTCTTAGGACTCTGAAATTTCAAGGGTTCCTCTGAGTAGAAGGTTGTGGGTTCAAGTCACACTCCAGGAGCTTGAGAATGTGATCCAGGCTGACAGCTCAATATTGTACTGAGAGAGTACTACACTGCTGGAGATGCCTTCTTTCAGATGAAGCATTAAACCAAGTTTGTCCTCTTAGGTGGATGAAAATGTCCCATGACATTATTTCAAAGAAGAACAGGGAAGTTCTCCCTGGATCCTGGCCAATATTTATCTCTTAACCAACATAATACCTGGTCATTATTTCATTGCTGTTTGTGGGACCTTGCTGTGTGCAAATTGGCTGCCGTGTTTTCGACAGCAGTGAATACATTTAAAATGTTCCTTTTGATAAGTACAGCTGTGAAGTATGGAGGTTGTAAAAGGAGGTATATAAATGGAAGCTCTTTCTTAGGCATTTTGAATGACAATGTAACATTATATAATTTCGAGGCTTATATCAACTGGTCATTGCTAGTTGTAGAATGTTCTGCATACGAAATAACATAAGACCTAAATCTTTAAGTATTGCACTGACTTTTCAAAAAAATAAACTTTGTAGGATGGAAATGTGCAGCCACCTCCTGGAGAATCTCAGAACCAACTCTACCTATTTCAGTGGCTGTATTCTGCTTGGGCAGTTATGATGCTGTTTAGCAATGACACTTTGCAGGTGTGTTTCAGAATCTCAGACATTTTCTTAACTGACAGGCAGATGTCAATAGAGTACAACAAAAGTACTAAATTTTGGAAATGCACCAAAGGTGAAAAGCCTCAAACGTTACATAGGATTACAGACAACTTGCAGAACAGAAATAGACCTTTTGGCTCAAGTGGTCTTTATGTTCCACTCAAGCCTCTTGCCATCCCACTTGATCTAACACTATCTGGATAGCCTTCTGGTTCTTTCTCCCTCATGTGTTTTTCTAACTTCTCCTTGAAGGCATGAAGCTGCCTTTCTCTTTGAGAGGCTGATTGACCCACTGTGCCTTGCTGTATTTTCTCTTATTCTTTCAAATTTCTAGCATCTGTGATTTTTGGGCTGTCCTTAGAGTTTTATTAGCAAAGGGCTAATAACTGTCATTTATATTAACTGATTTTAATGGGGTAGTTCCTCTTGATCCATGTGTCGCTATGGCAGAGGTTTGTTGGAAATCCTGTTTGTGCACATAAACGGTGGGGATTTTACGAAACTTCTGCCAAATTTAGAGTGAAAATCCCCAAAGAAATTCCTGGCATGTGTTTCTCCAGGGTTTCAGCAGCTCTTCTGCCAAAATTACTTTGGTTAAAGGGGCATACAGATTCTGTATTAAGATCTGTGCGCGGTTCTCTGCTTTATTTCCCAATTTGATACCACAAGTTGGTAAGAGGACTTATATCATTTTAAAACAGCATCCACGGTATTACTGCAACATAGAATACCATGCAGTTCTCTATAGCACATGTGGAATCTAGCTGCAAAGTGTTAATTGTGTTAACCAACAGAAGAGCCTATGATTAGCATTGATAAATGTTTCAAAACTAGGACTTTAAAGGGAAAAGGGCATTTCTGCGTCGACGCTCTGAATTTAAGGTATTTAACTTTAAATGCATTTCCATGTGGTGCTTATCTCATTTAAAAGGCTCTTCAACAGAGGCCATTTCTTTCCTGTATCAAAACGGCAAGGGGACGCATTCTGGGTACACCAGCCAAGAGGACCCCTGTGGAGCACATCTGTATCTCAGTACTGATGTCAATATAATTGGCTGATTTCCAGACCAGCTGAGAGTTATGCCATTTTAATTTGTAAAAATCCACCCCACTGAGGTTTTTACTGAATGAGACACATTTCTGGAATAAGTACTTTCTATTCAATGTACTGACCTGGAGGGCATCTTTGTCCTTTAAGGGTTAAAGTGTTTGTTTAAAAAGTGGTCTGAATAGGTAGTGTCATGAAGACCCAACCTACCAAGAATGAGGCATATTAATTTTGTCATATGAACATTAATTTTAAACTGTTGCTGGACTGAAGAGATGAATTGTTTAAAGAGATCAGCAGTGGCTGGAAAAAATTGCATACTCAGAGACAGTTGTCGAAAGAGACAATAGAACTGCTACCTGATCCAAGTAACCCAAATGGATTTTGATCACCAGACATTGAATGTGTAAGAAAGCCAGCATTCCAGGGTGTCTGCTAAGATGGAGAATCCACAAATGCAGGAGTTTGTGAAAAAAAGTCAGTCACATGACTAACCTGCTGGCCCAGGTTAGGTTTTGAACTGCTCACAGACCAGTTTGGGTCAGATTGCAACTGAACTTGGAAGAAGAGAGCCTCTCTCCTGGCTAGCTCTCTTGCTCTCACAAATCTCCGGATCCACTGAAGTCACTTAAACCTCAAGAGAGAAAAGACTCCTACATCAAAACAAGCTTTAAAGTGTGCACTGGGCCCCAACAAAACGGCAAGACATACCGCCAATCAAAGACTCTACATTGAACTTAAAGGACTGTAAATAAATCCCAGCTATTGCCTCAAACTTTTCCCTTTTATTCTTTCTATTTTTCTGTCTCTATTTGTGTGTGTGATTATCACCTATGCATGCTAGCGTGGTCGCGTCATGTATTCATAATCGTTAACCGAATTAAAGTTTACGGTTAATAAACTTCCACCTTTCTTGTTTAAATCTAAGAAAACCTGTCTTGTTGATTTCTTTGCCTTACAATTGGAGAGCAGTGAACAAGGATTCATTGAGGGGGAGCTAAAAAACAGTGTTTTTAAAATTAAACCCTGTTATGGTTAAACCAGGCAAAGGCTGAGAGGGAACCCCTAGACCCCTTCTCACCTAGTCGTAACAGTAGGCATTGATATAGATTTAAAGTCCTGTGTCTTAGATTATATACTAAATAAACCAATTGGCTAGAGTGCGTTACTCAGAAAGGTTTATATAAACAAGCCTCTCAGAAACATCCCAAAGATTTTCATGTAAGGCTTTGTAAGAATTGCGATTGGTTATTGTCATAGAGGTATCTTGTGTCTCACTGCCTGAGCTGGATTCTGATCTTGGCCCTTAAAGCAAGAGGATGGGAGTGATAATTTATTGAGTTTATGCTGGTAGTGGGTGGAGTGGTGGAGGTGGGTGAGAGAGCCTCATACAGTGCACATTGGAAATTTAGACCTGCCAAGGATTCTGAGACCATTTTTAGTTTGAAAAACGTAAGCACCTCACTCTAATTTCTGACAGGCATTTGCAGCAGGTGAGGTTCCAGCCAACACTGAAGAGTTGTAAAATTAACATTTTGGGATAGAGTTTACGAGTAATTTTAGACATGACACTTGTTGAGTGTGGCAAGCTTGGGAGGGAAAAGTTTCTTTTGACCTATGATCCCCAAAGCTACTCATTAAAGTTGTGAGTAGGTAAAACTATGGCAGATGGGTTTCAAGTATGAGGTCATTCATTTTGGACTAAAGAAGGGTTGATCTGAATATTTTTTTTAAATGGTGAAAAGCTAACAACAGTGGAGGTCCAAAGAGAGAGTCCATGTACAAAGATCACTGAAACGTAGTGATCAGGTGCAAAAAAATAACAGGATGTTAGCCTTTTTATCTAGAGGGCTAGAATATAAAGGGGAAAAAGTTTTGCCACAGTTTTACAAAACCCTGGGGTTAGACCACATCTGGAGTACTGTGTACAGTCTGGGCAATGCATTTTAGAGGAGATATATTGGCTTTGAAAGGAGTGCAGTGCAGATTCACCAGAAAAATACCAGAGCTCCAAGGGTTAAATTATGAGGAGAGATTACTTAATCTAGGTTTATTTTCTCGGGAATATAGAGGGTTAAGGAGTGATTTGATTCAGGTTTTTAGGATTTTGAATGGAATTGATAAGATAGAGATAATATTTTTCTGTTTGTGGGGAAGTCTAGGACAAGGGGGCATAACCAGAAAATCAGAATCCAGGCATTCAGGAGAGAAGGCTGGTAGGACTCGGTCCCATGAAAAGCAGTAGATGCTAACTCAATTAATAATTTTAAATCTGAGATCGATAAAATTTTGCTAGCCAATCGTACCGAGGGACATGGAGCCAAGGTGAGTGGATGCAGTTGGGATACATGATATACTGATCTCATTGACTGATGGAAGAGGCTTGTGGGGCTGAATGGCCTACTCCTGTTCCTATGTTGCACCATTGGGGTTATCCTCCTGTCATGTCTGAGTCTGTTGGAGACTAATTGATAGAGATCGATTGCCATGATTAGTCAACGACTCCATTGTTGTTCTTTCAGGCGACCATGTTGGCAGAAGTCAAATTAGGTGGACCTTGAGCTTTTCTCAACTAGCAATTCCAATGTTGCCTCTAATGTGGTGACTCACGACCTTACCTGCTCCCCAATTTATAATTCGAGACTTACATCAAAAATATATCAGCAAGGCCAACAGGTTCAATGGTGACTCAATTCTGGATTGTCTTTAAACCAAATATTATATTGGAGAAGAAAAGAAACCTCAAAAGCTTTTCTGAATCAACAAGAACAAAAGAAAAATAAATCACCAGGCAGGCAGACAAGCAAGAATAGATGACAACAGCAGGTGGTGTTAGATTAGAAGTGACAGTCTTGTCTCAGATAATATTTTTAGCCAAATGTGGGAGGTTGTTTATCTTTCAGCCTTGCCAAAGCTGTGGGAGTAGCTAAAAGGAAAATATCAATGATTGATATTTCCCATAATCCCATTAGAGGGAACTTGTTTACAGTGATATTTGTGATGAAAAGGGAATAAAATTATCAACCTTAATTGTTAATCCACATAAAGAACACAGATTAGCCAATGCAATAACACACAGTGGAATTTTGTGAATGTGCTAGTGTTTGTTTCCATTTTTCCTCCATTGGTCCATGGCTTCAGCTGCTGGACCCTAATCTCTGGAATTCCCTCCTTAACCTCTCCGCCCGCCTCTACACTTCTCTCTCCTCCTTTAAAGTTGCTCCTTTAGAACCTACCTCTTTGACCAAGCTTTTGGTCACCTACATCACTTTATGCAGCTCGGTGTCAAATTTGTTCTGGTAATGCTCCTGTGAAGGGCCTTGCGATTTTTTACTATGTTAAAGGGCCTCTGTAAATGCAAGGTGTTGTTATTGTTACAAACCACTGCGATTTCCCACTTGGCGAGTTCCCCTGATTTTAGGTGCGCTGTCACAGTGGCAACTAAGCAGATGGCCAGGCATTTAGCCAGACAGAGGGATATTCATCAGACCGGGGCACCTCTTAGTGGCTGGTTAGAGAATCTCATGTTTTCTGACTGATACCGTGGAAAGATCCTGGTACTATTTACAATAAAGTTAAAGTTTGCTCTCAAGGTACTAAGTGTTTTGAACTTGAGGGGTGGAAAATATGTGATATCAAGTGGTATCAAGAAACAGCTGAATGCACAGGATACAACAAAAGCTATGGACCGTGACAGAATCCCAGCAGTAGTACTGAAGATTTGTGCTTCAGAACTAGCTAAACCTTTAGTCAAGCTGTTCCAGTACAGCTACAAGACAGGCATCAACTCGATAATGTGGAAAATTGCCCACAAAATGCAGGACAAATCCAATCTGGCCAATACCCTCAATCATCACCTAAGTGATGGAAGGTGTCATCAGCAGTGCTATCAAGTGGCACTTACTCAGCAACAACCTGCTCACCGATGCTATGTTTGAGTTCTGACAGGGCCACTCAGCTCCAGACCTCATTGCAGCCTCGGGCCGAACATTGACAAAAGAGCTAAATTAAAGAGGTGAGGTAACAATGACTGCCCTTGACATCAAGGCAGCATTTGACTGAGTGTAGCATCAAGGAGCCCTGGCAAAATTGAAGTCAATGGAAAGTAGGGGGAAAACTCTCCACTGATGGGAGTCATACCTAGCGCAAAGGAAGATGGTTGTGGTTGTTGAAGGCCAATCATCTCAGCCACAGGACATCGCTGCAGGAGTTCCTCAGGGTAGTGTCCTAGGCCCAAATATCTTCAGCTGCTTCATCAGTGACCTTCCCTCCAATATAAGGTCAGGATGTTCACTAATAATTGCACGGTGTTCAGTACCATTCACAACTCCTCAGATACTGAAACAATCTGTGGCCGCATGCAGCAAGACCTGGACAACCTTCAGGCTTGGGCTAATAATTGGCAAGTAACATTTGTGCCACACAAGTGCCAGGCAATGACCATCTCCATCAAGAGGGAATCTAACCATCTCCCCTTGACATTCAACGGCATTACCATCGCTGAATCCCACACCATCTTTATACTGGAGGTTACCGTTAACCAGAAACTTAACTGGACCAGCCATACAAATACTATGGATACAGAGCAGGTGAAAGGCTGGGAATTCTATGGCGAGTAACTCACCTCCTGACTCCCCAAAGCCTGTCCACCATCTGCAAGGGAAAAGTCAGGTGTATGATTGAATTCTCTCCACTTGCCTTGATGAGTGCAGCTCCGACAACATTCAAGAAGCTCAACACCATCCAGGACAAATCAGACCGCTTGATTGGAACCCCATCCACCACATTAAACATTTGCTCCCTCCATCACCAATGCACAGTGGCTGCAGTATGTACCATCTCCAAGATGCACTACAGCACCCTGCCAAGGTCCTTTGACAGCACTTTCCAAACCTGCGACCTCTACCACCTAGAAGGACAAAGGAAGCAGATGCATGGGAACACCACCACCTGCGATTTCCCCTCCCAAGCCACGCACCATCCTGACCTGGAACTATATCGCCATTCCTTCCCTGTCGCTGGGTCAAAATCCTGGAACTCCCTCCCTAACAGCACTGTGGGTGTACTTACACCAGATGGACTGCAGCAGTTCAAGAAGGCAACTCACCACCACCTTCTCAAGGACAATTAGGGATGGGCAACAAATGCTGGCTTTGCCAGTGATGGCTTGCAACCCAAGAATGAATAAAAGAAAATGTATTTAACATTAGACAAATTAGTGTGTGGATTGTTACTAAAATACTCTTACCGGAAGCAATAAAGGCCTGATTTTAACTGCCACCCAGCCTATTGAAAATGGTGAAGGCAAGGGATTAAGATGTTGGGGGAGGGGTGGGTGGTGTATGGCATGTGCTAACCTCTGAATTCAGGCATAGGTCTAATTTAAATGACAAACTTTTATCCCAATGATGTCAACGGAATGTTGGACAATTTTTCAGGCATTCATGACAGTTGCCTAAAACAGACATTAGATCCATTGCATATGCTTGTGAGAGCCTAATATCTGGTTTAGGACCACTTTGCCAAATTGGGCTGCCCTGGGCCGAGCAAGAGCCGGGCCTGTTCCACTCAGGCTTTCTGGAAGTGCATACGGCCTACCCAGCAACTCCCTGTGGCTGCACAGCTGTCCGGGCGACCGCTGCAGACTGCAATTGACTCCCTCATGCTTTCTTCAACTGCCACCCTCTCACCCTCTCCCACAGGGCCTGAGGGCCACTGCCAGTAGGTAGGCAAGGCAAAATTGAGATGCCCGTGGACTGTAACTGGGGCTGGAAACTCAACACTATTATATAGATGAGGCTTGAGGAACAATTTGTCATGATCCTCAGGTCACAGTCTTCAGGCACAGGGAAGCATCTACTTGGTGTTTCAAAACTGGCTTAAACTCATTTCTCGGTCCTCACCTCTAATGATGCAACATTATATTCCTGAAGTATCAGTTTACATTATGGCCTGAATTCCTGATGTGGGCTTTGAATCTATAACTTTCTGACCCAGAGATGAAGATGCTGCCAAATGAGCCAAACTGACCACACTGCTTGACCTTTTTAACTCACAATTGAAGAGATTCATGAGCTTGCAGCTGCCATCAAAGAAAAAAAAACAAAGATTTGCATTTATATAGCATCTTTCATGATCTCAGGACACCCCAAGATACTCCACAGACAATTAAACGCTTCTTGAAGCGTGCTCACTGTGGTAATGTAGGAAACCCGGCAGCCAATTTGTGTACAGCAAGCTCCCACAAACTGCAATATGATAATGACCAGATAATGTGTTTTAGTGATGTTGGTTGAGGGATAAATATTGGCCAGGCCACTAGGGAGAACTCCCCTGCTCTTCTTCCAAATAGTGCCATGAGATATTTTATGTCTACCTGAGAGAGCAGAGTACCAAAAAGTCCAATTTTTGTTGTTCACAGTGAACACTCTCCCTCATTAAAACCTCGGTGACATTGCATTTTTAACTTTCTGTATTGTTGTATTGTGTCCTCAGTACCTTGCTCTACGGCAGCGAGGCCTGGACAATGTATGTCAGCCAAGAGTGACGTCTCAATTCATTCCATCTTCGCTGCCTCCGGAGAATCCTTGGCATCAGATGGCAGGACCGTATAAGTCCTCGAGACAGCCAACATCCCCAGCTTATACACCCTACTGAGTCAGTGGCGCTTGAGATGGCTTGGCCACGTGAGCCGCATGGAAGATGGCAGGATCCCCAAGGACACATTGTACAGCGAGCTCGCCACTGGCATCAGACCCACCGGCCGTCCATGTCTCCGCTTTAAAGACGTCTGCAAACGCGACATGAAGTCCTGTGACATTGATCACAAGTCGTGGGAGTCAGTTGCCAGCGTTCGCCAGAGCTGGCGGGCAGCCATAAAAGCGGGGCTAAAGTGTGGCGAGTTGAAGAGACTTAGCAGTTGGCAGGAAAAAAGACAGAAGCGCAAGGGGAGAGCCAACTGCAAAACAGCCCTGACAACCAATTTTATCTGCAGCACCTGTGGAAGAGTCTGTCACTCTAGTATTGGCCTTTATAGCCACTCCAGGCACTGCTCCACAAACCACTGACCACCTCCAGGCGCTTACCCATTGTCTCCCAAGACAAGGAGGCCAAAGAAGAAGAAGAAGTATTGTTGATGCACCATACGTATCCTTATATTCTTTATTAAAACGTGCCTGGAGAATGCAACCAGTTTCACAAGTAAACGATTGGGAGGGAGGAGGCTTCAACGTTTAAAGAGCTGCTACATCTGTTATAAATTACACTTTCACTCCCTGCAATACATAAAGTGCAATGACATTCTTTTCTTCTATTTTTATACCAGGTCAATTTCTACCATGGTCACACAAAGATTATTTCATGCAGTCATGAAGAAGAGTCTGTACTGACCTTTATTAATCGGGACCGGATGATTGCCACATTTAGACTGAGCACTCTGCTGCTATGTTGGTGTTCAGCAGAATTACACAGATGCATGGAATACACATATTGGATGCTGCAGCAGCTTTTTAAAAAAATTCTTTCATGGGATGTGGGTGTCGCCGGCAAGGCCAGCTCCTAATTGCCCTTAAACTGAATGGCTTGCTGGGCCATTTCAGAAGGCAGTTAAGAGTCAACCACATTTCTGTGGGTCCGGAGTCATGTAGGCCAGACCAGATAAGGATGGCAGATTTCCTTGCCTAAAGAAAATTAGTGAACCAGATGGATTTTTATGACAATCGACGATAGCTTCATGACACCATTACTGACACTAGCTTTCAACTCCAGATTTTTTGTAATTAATTGAGTTTATTAATTAATTGAATTTAAAATCCACCAGCTGCTACGCTGGGATTTGAACCCGTATCTCCAGGACATTAGCCTGGGCCTCTGGATTACTAGTCCGGTGATCCAGCTGTAAATGGATGTAATAAATGGACCGTTACCCAACATGACCTCGGCACGAATGTGGCCCGTGATCTATAATTCTGGGAGATTCAAGCTTTGAACCCCACAAAGCCCAGTACTATTTGCACTTCCATTACTGGCTATCTTTTCCTGACGGAATTTCATGGGCCTGTAGGTTTGGAAATAATTTTTTTTTTAATCTTCATGTTATTGCTGTTATTGATGGATAAATCTTGAACCAGAACTCCAGGGTTTGTTGATTTCTGGAGCATTAGCTGCCCTAATTTGGGCGGAGACCCTGTGTATTCAGTGCAAATGGGAGTTTCTGCTGATCCTCCACTGTGTTAATGTGGCCGATCAAGAGAAACCTTAATGATAATTGGATCCTATATGTGGCCCACAAATCTCTCTGGTCCCCAACTAATTGGCCCAGGGAAACAATGCTTGGAAGATTTTTGTCTCATCATTGAAATCACTGAATTAAGCACCATTGGTAGGGGTTCATGATGCACTACTATTCATCCTTGTTTAAAAAATTGGTTAAGAGGTTAAATGAACATAGATTTTTTTTTTAAAACTGCAACTGAAATAAAACTAGAAAAGCTTTGCCATATTTCCTTGCTATTTTTTGAGAGTTGGGTGCAGGGGCTCCTGGCAGGTCCTGGAGTTCAGGATTCAGAGGTCAGCACGCCTGGGAGGGGCCTGGGGCTTGAAGAGGTGGAGCCTGTACAAAAGCTCTCTGCTGTGCGCCAGCTCCATTAGCGAACTAAAAAGTAAAACTAAACAACCAGAAGCCTGATGGACCCAAACTCTGCCTTCGACTGGTGCAACACCCACTGGGAGTCCAGGGATCTGCCGCCTACTTGTTAATAACCCTGGTGTTGGAAATATAGCTGGGGACAGTGGTGCATCTCCCTGGTGCATGGAAGTTCTGTCTCGTCCCTAATCAATAGGAAGGGTGGTGGGAAAAGCCATGGCTAGAGTAGCTGATGTGAGCCAGCCGACAACAAGCAGACGGAATGGGGACGGGACCCTACTGATTTATGGTACTGGACTATTAACCCAAAGGTTATAAGTTCATATCCCACCACTGTATCTCTTAATGATTCAAGAGGAACATGTTTAATTCTAAATAGAGGTGTATACCATGTATCACACTAAAATAGATGTTAATTACTTTCTCTATAATTTGGACCGCATAAGTACTTGTAAAATTCGTTATTTTATATCCTGTTAAATGATAAGTGTACCTCTTAGGCAAGACAATTAAGCTATCCTTTACCCAGCTTTAGTGACTGAGATCTCCTGTTGTCAGGTCAATCCTCCACTTCCTGGGATCACTTTTTTTCCTTTCATTGCAGTGAAATTAATTTATTCCCGGAAAAGGTTCCCACTTATTCTTTGAAAGTTTAACAGCAGATCCCAGAACCCAAGTAACCCATATACTTTGTTAATCACCTTATCAACTTGCCCTGCCTTCTTTAAGAATTTTGTATATTTGGACACCAAGGTCTCTCTGCTCACCTACACTTTTCAAAATCATTCCATTTAAAATGTATCGTCTTTCCACATTAGTCCTCCCAAACCACATCACTTCACACCTCTCCGCAATGAAATTCATGTGCTATGCTTCTGCCCATTTCCCTACATTACAACAGTGACTACAATTCAAAAGTACTTCATTGGCTGTAAAGCACTTTGGGATGTCCTGATATTGTGCAAGATGCTACATAAATCCAAGTCTTTTGTTCTCTTTTCCTCGAATGTCCTTGAATGTTGCCAAAACAAAACTCATATCAACCCACACCTGGTCAGCCAAATATTCCAACTCCCATATATGTTGAAGGAGAGACTCTGGAATATGTTGAGCACTTCCCATACTTTGGCAGTTGCCTCTCTCAAAAGGCCACCATTGACGAGGAGATCCAACACCAGATCAGCTGCACCAGTTCAGCTTTCTACAAACTACGGCAGTGAGTGTTTGACAAAAAAAGACCGCCTCAAATCAGTATAGTCTTAGTGTTGTCATCACTATGCTCCTGTACTTCAGCGAGACCTGGACTGTGTATCAGGGACACGAGTGTGTTAGAGAAATTCCATCCTCTGGATTCAATGGGAGGACCGTCAAGCAAACACGAGTGTCCTTCTTGAAGCCAGCTCCACAAGCATTCAGGCAAAACCCCTGAAAGATCAACCCCGATGGACTGGACACTGTGTTCGCATAGCTAAAAATTGTCTCCTTGCCAGGTTTTGTTCGCACAACTGGGGTGACACAGTGGTTAGCACCGCAGCCTCACAGTTCCAGCGACCCGGTTTCGGTTCTGGGTACTGCTTTTCTGGAGTTTGCAAGTTCTCCCTGTGACTGCGTGGGTTTCCTCTGGGTGCTCTGGTTTCCCCCCCCCACATGCAAAAGACTTGTGGGTTGATAGGTAAATTGGCCATTGAAAAAAAAAATTGCCCCTCGTGTAGGTAGGGGGTAGGAGAATTGAGGGGATGTGAGAGGGAAAATGGGATTAATGTAGGATTAGTATAAATGGGTGGTTGATGGTCAGCGTGGATTCGGTGGGCTGAAGGGCCTGTTTTGATGCTGTATCTCTCTATGACTATAACTTTCAAATAGCCAACGTTCTGGGGAGGACAAAGAAAATGCTTCAAAGATACTCTGAAGCTCTCCTTCAATTGCGGCTCCATTGACCTTAACGACTGGGAGAAGCTTGCTACCAATTGCTCAGAATAGCGACATCTTGTCCACCAAGCTGCATCACGCTTCGAGTCCTTTAGTTTAGTTTAGAGATACAGCACTGAAACAGGCCCTTCGGCCCACCGAGTCTGTGCCGAACATCAACCACCCATTTATACTAATCCTACACTAATCCCATATTCCTACCAAACATCCCCACCTGTCCCTATATTTCCCTACCACCTACCTATACTAGTGACAATTTATAATGGCCAATTTACCTATCAACCTGCAAGTCTTTGGCATGTGGGAGGAAACCAGAGCACCCGGAGGAAACCCACACAGACACAGGGAGAACTTGCAAACTCCACACAGGCAGTACCCAGAATTGAACCCGGGTCGCTGGAGCTGTGAGGCTGCAGTGCTAACCACTGCGCCACTGTGCCGTCCTGATGCTTTAGTGATGATGCAGAGTAACAGCACAAAAGAAAAGGAAGCAAATCCTGCACTCCAGATCCCACTACCTCATGGGACATCACCCCACCCCCCCCCATGTGCCCAAAGATCTGCAGGTCGGAAAATCGGTCTGTTCAGTCACATGAAGACCCACGGCAGAAACTCACGACCCTGAGTAGACATCGTTCTCGCACTGAGTAACAGCCAATAACAGAAATGCAAGTCTTTCTTTCTTTTCATTTCACTTAATCTTGATGAACATAAAAAAATCTGCTGATGACACTGGCTGCATAACAGAAGATTTTATGATCCCGCACCAACCAATAGGCCTTTCTGTTTACAATGAGAACAATAGTACTGTATCTTTTGGGCGCCATGCACACACAATTACAAAGTGAATGTGTGCATCCAACAGACAGCACTGAACACTGACAGCCTTCAATGATGCCATTGTCTAATCTGGAAACTTAGAACTACTCACACCCTGCAAAAGCACAAAAGACATAGGATTAGGCTTCATGTCATTTGGCAGCTTGCCTTGTTAAGAAAACATCCACCAATGTGTATCCTTTATACAACCAGAATATCATTGGCTTAGGGCTTTAGCATGCCTGCAGAAATGTATAATAAGGCATCGCTAGACTTGGTAACCCATAACTATGGGCAGGATATTGGCCCCAATACGGGGGCAGGAAGTGAGGCAGGCAGGCACGCAATTTTGTGCCACTGGCTGGTGTACTGGTTTACTGGCACCATCCCGCCCCTGTGCTATTTTCCTGGAGACAGGATCAGGGCGGAACGGCTACCCACTCGCAAGTTGCAGGTAGCTTGTTAAACTAATTAAAAGATCAATCAAGGCCAATTATCAGAGACTGACTGGAAACTTACCTCCTGTGGTGTCGAGAGCATGGCAGCTGCTTGGAGGCGGTCTCCCAGTGGTAAACCACGGGGACAGCGCTCCAAGACGTCTTGGAGGCCAACCCCCTGTCCCCGGTCTACCTGGCCACAGCTGTGGCCTTAGGCCGCCCTGTGAAGTGGTTCCCCCTCCACAATGGTGGTCCAGCAACTGTGGCCATTTTTTATTTGAATTTCTTTAAAGTCGCTGAAAGGTTGCCTCAAGATGGAGGGGCCCTCTTTCTCTCTTATCTGCAATGGCTCCTTCCACACTGCAGGGCCTCCTGTTAGCCCTCAAGTTTTAAGAGCTTGCCCGCCATCCTTAATTGTACAGCGAGCGCACCCTCTGATCACCAATTGGCCAATCCAGGCAAACCCATATCAGGTGGCTGCTCCCGACATGGTGTGGGGTCGCGACCCGCATTTGATCCCAACATCAGGGGTCCCGATCCAAAACACAAAATCCTGCCTCATATCTCTGCTTTGTCTAAGCTGCCCTGCCTCCTCGAATAATGTAGCTTTTTACTTACTTCTCAGGGAAGGTTGATAAGCACTTGTCAATAAACAGTAGTCTAGTGCAGATAATGGCTCTCAGACACTGAGTCACTGGTGGCAATTTTTAGCTGCAATTGGAAGCGCAATTTTTTTTTGACTATAAAAAGATATATCAAGTCTTGAGGTTAACTCCCTAAACACAAAAGAAAACATTTAGCCACCCAACAGGCATAAAAAAAACTACTCTGTTTACAATACAAGGCCTTGCTACTTAGCGATTTTAAAATGTGTCTTTTTTGGTCCCCAAAACAGAGGTGCAAGAATTACTTTGGTATCGGTCTGCAGCAACAATGTGAATACAGTGGTGAAGTTAACCTTTTCTGCCGTATTTATAGGAAATAGGAGAATGCGGAGGAGGGTAACCGTGTAACCACTAGGATTGTGACCAGAGGAATTTCAGGTCCCACATGCTTAGCCAATGCCAGTGCAGATATTGAGAAACCAAGTTGTCTTTGTTCATGAAATAGAGAGGGCAAAGTGAGTTGAGATGGAAGTTGAAATTGTCAAGCATTTCACTACCAGAAAAACTTAAAGTTTGAAAATGCGCATTTCTCCTTTCACAAAACCGGATTTAAAAAATTCAATTCTGATTATTGTAAAATAGAATTGAAAACAGTCAAAGCTAGTGCTATTTCCAGGCTTGTAATCTCATTTAGCTCTCCATTATTCTAAAAACTGATGGGTAAAAGGGATTGGATTTAATAGCTAACCCTAAGACTGTAGCTTCAGGTCAGATCCTACAATGCTAGCTTGCTTCAGTTGGCTGTGCTATGTTGTCTGCACTTGCCTTCACTTGCAATATTTCATTGAATAACACTGCACAGAACTGTCAACTCAAAACTTAATTTAATCCTATTGAAACAGGGTGCTCATTTAAATTACATCTAGTATAAATGAAAGCTGAGTCTGAATCCAAAGGTAATTTCACCACCCTGTCTTCCCAATTCAAAAGGAGCGTGGGCTGGAGATAGAGCTACAATTGTTGTGCTGATTCCCCATCCTCCGTTCACTTTGAGTGCTGCTGAGCTCCTCAACCTGGAAGGGAGTGCAGTGGTTCTGTGGTGGTTGATATGCCAAGCCAGTGGTCCCCACAGGTCAGGCAAACAATTAAATTTTGAATGTCTGATCGAAACCATCCCTACACCGCACCATCCCCCCTCCCCACCCCCCCTCCACCTGCTTGCTTAGGTGGCCAATAGGGCCTTGGCCAGAGTTGTAGGGTCAGGGGCTTGGGCCTACCCAACCCTGCAGCATACATGAGGAGGAGAGTGCCGGAGATGTGCCCATAGTGGCACTTTGCCCACCTAACCATGTAAATAAAATGCCCTCCCACTGAGCATGTAAGCTTGGAGGGAGAATGCGGAGGAGGGTAACCATGTAACCACTAGGATTGTGACCAGAGGAATTTCAGGTCCCACATGCTTAGCCAATGCCAGTGCAGATATTGAGAAACCAAATTGTCTTTGTTCATGAAATCTGCTGGGCCCCAATTCTGGTAACCCAATTTTACTCAAATTAATTCCTGCAGGCATGTTCATTATTCTGTGTCGGATGCCATTTGTATTATGGTCCAAAGGCCATTCATAATTTAAAAAAAGCTGCACTTTCCCTTTATACCAGACAGTATGCAGAAAGAACATATTTAAAACATCCTCTTTGGACACCTTTTCATGAAATCCAACCATTGGTATCAACATATACTGAGCAGTGTACCTGCATGAGCTAGTCATCATGTTAGGATGTCACAATGATCCTGTGCTTCCAGTGAGGGGCTGTGGTCACTGAGAGTGCAGGTTGAAGACTGCTGCTGGAGGACTATCAATTCGGTGAAAGACACCCTTTGTTCTGCCTGAAACTCGCTGGTCTTCCAGCGCAAAGAGTTGTCCACGACCGAATGTTGCAGACTGGCACATTCCAAGGTCCAGGACTACGTGCTGAGGAACGCACTAAAGCTTGGGGCAGCCGCAGCAAAGGCTCAATGGGGAAGGACCACTGTGTAAGGTCCCCCCCCACCAAGCTGAACGGAGGGGCTGGATCCATGGAAAACCCCTCGAACTGTGTCCAGAAAATTTTTGTTTGCTGTAAAATGTAAACATGTATATGGCATGACAAATGAAATGGAACGAGTGTGAGGCAACTCATGATTGTATTGAAGGAAACTGATCTCCTTTGCACTTTTTTGACTTGGTGCTGTTTGAAACTGTTTAGTAATGTTTTTTTTACAGATTTTTATGAATAAAGTATATTTTGGAAATTAAAAAAAAAAGCTGGTTGAAGAATCAAGGCTTGTGGCGTTGTAGCCCACTTTCAGCCCCTACTCTCTTTCAGTGCAGGCCTCCTTCCAAAGTACGGGATGGTGGAACCATCCCTACTGTACCATTAGTAGTTTGAACCAATTTGAGCCCATCATTTACCAGCCGGTAACGCTGACTGAAGGAAAATATTCATGGTTCATTTTCAATATTGCTATTATTCAATGTCACTACTGAAGATGAGCTCTGCTGTTCTTTCAACAGAAAAACAAATGAAAATGAAAACAAATCAAATGATCATTAGATCCAGATTGTGACCCAGCCGGCTGGAATCAGTCAAGTTCAGGTAGATTTCAATTTTGGCTCTGTTCCACGTCTATCCTAATATGGATTCTGTCTCTAGGAACAAGCTGTTCCTTGGAATAAACAAATAGTCATGTGATGCATTATTGAAAATATATCTGATTGCACTGTGTTAAATATTAGAGTCTGAGCTTGCAACTGTTACAAGTACAAGTGAACAGACCCAGCTTTGTGGAGTGAATTAAGAGAGGATTGGCTGCTTGAGACTAGCCAGTAATTTATGTGCTTTTGGAGCGGCTAGCTAATTACAAGGTGGGATCACTTCCATCACTCAAGCTTTGGCTATGGAGAGTGGACTTGGAGGGGTGAGTCAAATTTGATATTAATGAATATTAAAATGCTCTTCTGATACCCATATAAGCATTCTGGTTAGCTGAGAATTCCCCTGTTTTCCTTACAAATCAACAGTTCAGATCGAAACTGAAAAGAAAGCCCCAACAATTAGTGATGGTGAACACTTAAGGAATGCAAAGACATCTTCCATACGCCAGCAAGGATTGGATTCTGCTCCCTTCACCTACAACTAGTCAATCCATGAACATCACCAGGGAAACCAAAGCACAAATGTCAAAGAATGAATACTTGCTTCCTGTGGCCAATCATTCCTCTTCCTATCCTGACAGAATTGACTCCAGGTGTATAATTCCACGAATCCAAATTGCCCTCTGGCATGGTGCCCAAGTGACCGTTTGTGATGTACATGGTTGGAGGATGTGTGGATAGGCTATTCCATCAAGAGGGTTGAGCCTCATTTCATCTGATGCCCATGCACATGTATTCTCCAGCAGGAGATACTGGCACAGGAACTGCCTCCCGCCACACTTAGCCCAGGGGCACTGAAGCTGGATGTAGTGCCCCAGGTGGTATCAGCTAGGTCTTCCCGATTACTGGATTTGCAAATTCAAGCAAGTTTATGTTGTGTTTGTTGTCCACCACACAAGACCACAGTCAGAGACGAATGGCACTAAAACCCCTTTAAGGCCAGTATGAAAGCCCTTTTGTCAACACTTACACAGTTTATGGCTCATGTCTATAAAAAGATTTAGGATATCCCTTTTTGTGCTGAATTTACATTGCCAGTATAGCTTTTCAAATGAAGATTGAAACAATCAAATTGAAGGCGTGTTTGGCATGCCTAAGATTTCCAGCAGGTGGCAGCTATTTAGTTCAAGGATTACATTCCACAATTACAGTAAATCAAACACAGACTCCAAATATACTGCAATTTCTCTGCTCCAGTCAGCTGAATCTAGTAAGCTAAGTACAACTTACAACTTCAGAATGGGAGAGAAGGACATTCATAAGAAATATGTTTTATTCATTCCACAGATACTCTATATGACATATTATAGCACATTACAGTGCAATACTCATTGCCAGTAACACTTATGACATTATTATACTTTGAGCAGATAGAATCCGCTAGAAAATGAAAGACTAAAATAGAAGTAATTATTCTGCTTGTGTTAACAGTGCTGACCTTTTCCAACATCTACAGACCCAATACACAACTTCCAAGTTGACATCATAATTCTCCAGCAGTGCTCCAGTACATTTAAAAGCCTGTTGCTGCATCACTGTGCTGCAGAATTCTTCCATCAAAACTAAGGTGGAAAACCATACCTGGCTGAAAACACATCTGATCACAATAGTGGAACTCAGAGGTTGCTCAATGGCCTTTAATGGTCTGAAGTAAAAGCGCATGAATTTGGCCTCTTGGCAAATGTAATGGTTTCTTTTCAATTAAATGGGTGACATTTTCGTCTATTTTTTGTACCAATTTAATCCCCTCTTTATAGACTGTTGTGTTGCAGGAGACCCCTCAAGCTTGTGCTACAGAGAGCACTTCAAGTGAAGCTGTCTACTCTAAACCTGCCTTCTTCTTTATTGTTTTATACCCTTCCTTCTCAATACTTATCAAATTCAATTTTAAATAATGTTATAAACTTACATCTTGGTCATTTCAAGTAAAGTCTTCCAAGTTCAAATAACCTACCATGTGAAAAAGTGTCTCATTCTACTCTCACTGGGGTACAGTTTCACAAAGGTCAGCAGCCCTCCTGTACCTTGCCACAAGACATCATTGTTTTTGAGAGTTCAGGCAGTGCCAGCCTAGACTTTTGAAGGGTATCAGCACGTTGTCCAATTCTGCCCTTACCATATGTTCCAAATTCCCTGGATAACATGTTTTCTAATTCTTACCTGTGTCATTCTGTGAGTGACATTGGCAGTTATTGCCAAATTAGCAACAGTTTTGTAATTATAGGCCTATGTCCTCTTGACTGACACGGTTCAATGTCTTTGCACCCAGGACCCTTGCAAAAGTTTAGTGTTAGTCTAACTGCACCACTCCATTTCCCCAAGCGTTGAAGATGGAAAACTATGGGCTGCAAGAGTTCAATTTTGTGATAGAGACAGGGGTTACAGGGGTAAAATTCAACGTTGGCAGGGGCAGAAGATTAGCAGCAGCAGACTGAGTTCCCATTATACACCCATCCGATTGACTTTGGGCAGGGAGTATAATGATGCTCTACTGCCTGTTTCGCACTGTGAAGTTAAGTTTTACCCCATGTACTCCTGGTCTGTGCAGGGAGCACGGAGGTGGAACTTTTGATCCCCATGTCATATACTTACACACATAAGAACATAAGAACTAGGAGCAGGAGTAGGCAATCCAGCCCCTCGAGCCTGCTCCGCCATTCAATTCGATCATGGTTGATCTCATCTTGGCCTCAACTCCACTTTCTGCCCATTCTCCATAACCCCTCAACACATTACTAATTAAAAATCTCTCTATCTCCTCCTTGAATTTACTCAATGTCCCGGCATCCATTGCACTCTGGGGTAGTGAATTCCACAGATCCATGACCCTTTGAGAAAAGTAATTTCTCCTCATTTCTGTTATAAATCTGCCACCCCTTATCCTAAAACTATGACCTCTTGTTCTAGATTGCTCCACCAGAGGAAACATACCTCTCTACGTCTACTTTGTCAATCCCCTTAAACATCTTATTTACCTCAATTAGATCTCCTCTTATTCATCTAATCTCTAGCGAGAAAGACTTAAACTGCTCAATCTCTCTTCATAAGACAAATCCCTCATCTCTGGAATCAATCTAGTGAACCTCCTCTGAACTGCCTCCAATGCAACTACATCCCTCCTCAAGTAATGGGACCAAAACAGTATGCAATACTCCAGGTGTTAAGGAACGCAAGCTCCAGCAGCTGATGGGGACTAATGCCCCTCCAGATCCTCCTTCCGCTTCACTTCCCTCTGACCCCACCCCTTCTGATCTGACCCCTTGCCGTGTATTCACTATACCCTCTGACCTCCCACTCTCTGATGCTGAGCGTTCTGTACTCAGCAAAGGTCTCAGTTTTATCCCCTTACGCCCCCACCTCAATGAATTTCGCGCTCGGCATGACGTTGAGCTCTTCTTCCGTCGTCTCTGCCTCTGGGCTCACTTCTTTGACCAGGAGTCCTCCCCCGACCAGTAGACCCATTCACCCGCCTCCAGCATTCTCCCTCTACCTGGATCCCTCCCCCTGGCCTCTTACCCACTCTTGATCTCTTCATTGAAAACTGTTGGCGAGACTTTGGTCATCTCAATTTCTCTGCTCCCCTCACTCACTCTAACCTGTCCCCCTCTGAACTTGAGGCACTCCGTTCTCTCAGGTCTAACCCCGACATTGTCATCAAACCTGCAGGCAAGGGTGGTGCTGTTGTCGTATGGCATACCGACCTCAACCTTGCAGAAGCTCAACGCCAACTCACGGACACTTCTTCCTACCTCCCTCTGGACCATGACCCCACCACCGAACATCAAGCTACCGTCCAAAGGACTGTCACTGAGCTCATCTCCTCTGGAGATCTTCCCCCTACAGCTTCCAACCTCATAGTCCCGGACAGCCTGCTTCTACCTCCTTCCCAAAATCCACAAACGGGACTGGCCCGGCAGACCCACTTGTGTCAGTCTGCTCCTGCCCCACTGAACTTATTTCTTTCGAACTAGACTCTATCTTTTCTCCGCTGGTCCAGTCTCTTCCCACCTACATCCGTGACTCTTCTGACGCCCTTTTGACAATTTCCAGTTTCCTGGTCCCAACCGCCTCCTCTTCACTATGGACGTCCAATCACTCTACACCTCCATCCCCCACCAGGACGGTTTGAGGGCTCTCCGCTTCTTCCTGGAACAGAGGCCCAACCAGTCCCCATCCACCATTGAACAACTTCTCCTTCAACTCCACGCACTTCCTTCAAGTAAAAGGTGTCGCTATGGGTACCCGCATGGGCCCTAGTTATGCCTGACTTTTTGTGGGATATGTCGAGCATTCTTAGTTCCAGTCCTACTCAGGCCCCCTCCCCCAACTCTCTTTCTGGTACATTGATGACTGTATCGGTGCCGTTTCCTTCTCCTGCCCCGAACTGGAAAACTTTATCAACTTTGCTTCCGATTTCCACCCTTCTCTCACCTTTACATGGTCCATCTCTGACACTTCCCTCTCCTTCCTCAACTTCTCTGTCTCCATCTCTGGGGATAGGTTGTCTACTAATAGCCCACCAACTCCCACAGGTACCTCGACTACACTTCTTCACACCCTACCTCCTGTAAGGACTCCATTCCATTCTCCCAGTTTCTCCGTCTCCGATGCATCTGCTCTGATGATGCTACCTTCCATGACGGTGCTTCTGATATGACCTCCTTTTTCCTAAACCGAGGAATTCCCCCCACTGTGGTTGACAGGTCCCTCAACCGTGTCCGACCCATTTCCCGCACCTCTACCCTCACCCCTTTCCCTCCCTCCCAGAACCGTAACAGGGTTCCCCTTGTCCGCACTTTTCACCCCATCAGCCTCCATATCCAAAGGATCATCTGCCATTTCCGCCACCTCCAGTGTGACGCCACTACCAGTCGCATCTTCCCCTCCCTTCCCCTGTCAGCATTCCAAAGGGATCGTTCCCTCCGCGACACCCTGGTCCACTCCTCCATTACCCCCACCACCTCATCCCCGTCCCATGGCACCTTCCCCTGCAATCGCAGGAGTGTAATACCTGCCCATTTACCTCCTCTCTCCTCACTATCCCAGGCCCCAAACACTCCTTTCAGGTGAAGCAGCGATTTACTTGTACTTCTTTCAATGTAGTATACTGTATTTGCTGCTCACAATGTGGTCTCCTCTACACTGGAGAGACCAAGCGCAGACTGGGTGATCGCTTTGCGGAACATCTCTGCCCAGTCCGCAAGCAGGACCCTGAGCTTCCGGTTGCTTGCCATTTCAACACTCCCCCCTGCTCTCATGCTCACATCTCTGTCCTGGGATTGCTGCAGTGATCCATTGAACATCAATGCAAGCTCGAGGAACAGCATCTCATCTACCGATTAGGCACACTACAGCCTGCTGGACTGAACATTGAGTTCAATAATTTCAGAGCATGACAGCCCCCCATTTTACTTTCAGTTGTAGTTATTTTTTCTTTTTTATATTTTTTACAATCTTTATTTTTGCATTTATTTCATTTCATCTTAGTTTGTTTAGTTTACTTACCCACTGTATTTTTTCAGGTTTGCACTTGCTGCTGTTCAATATTCAGTCCGTTAACACCTAATCTGTACTAATGCTTTGTCTTTCAGCACACCATTAACATATTGTTTGCCTTTGCTCCATGAATTTTTGGTCAGCTATGTGGCCTGGTCGATTCTACACCTCCTTTGTTATCTCTTGCCCCACCCCCACCTCACTTGCTTAGAGTGTCATCTGCAAATTTGGCTTTAGTACCTTCTATCCCTGCATCCAAGTCATTAATATATATTGTAAATAGTTGGAGCCCAAGGACCGAACCCTGTGGCACCCCACTAGTTACATCTTGCCAACCAGAAAAGGATCCATTTATTCCGACTCTCTGTTTTCTGTTGGTTAGCCAATCCTCTATCCAAGCTAATAAATTCACCCTCACCCCATGTAATCTTACCTTGCGTATTAACCTTTTGTGCGGCACCTTATCAAATGCCTTCTGGAAGTCCATATATACTACATCTACAGGATCCCCATTATCCACCTTACTTGTTACATCTTCGAAGAACTCTAGCAAATTAGTCAAACACAATTTACCCTTCATAAAACCATGCTGACTCTGATGGATTGAGTTTTGACTTTCTAAATGTCCTGTTATTACTTCTTTAATAATGGATTCTATCAATTTCCCAATGACAGATGTTAAACTAACTGGTCTATAGTTTCCTACTTTTTGCCTCCCTCATTTTTTGAATAAGGGCTTTATATTAGCATTTTCCAATCCACTGGAACCTTCCCCGCATCCAGGGAATTTTGGAATATTATAACCAATGGATCCACTATCTCTGCTGCCACTTCCTTTAAGACCCTAAGATGTAGGCCATCAGGACCTGGGGACTTGCCTGCTTTCAATCCCAATAGTTTGCTCAATACTTTTTCCCTAGTGATGATGATTGTTCTAAGTTCCTCCCTTTCTATAACCTCTGCATTACTTGTTACTATTGTGATGGTACTAGTGTCCTCCACCGTAAAAACTGAGGCAAAATACTGATTTAGTGTCTCCGCCATTTCTGTGTTCCCCACAATTAACTCCCCAGTCTCATCTCCTAGGGACCAACATTCACTTTAGCTGCTTTTTTCCCTTTTATATACTTATGGAAGCTTTTGCCATCCGTTTTTATATTTTGCACTAGTTTTCTTTCATAATTTACCTTTGCTCTTTTTATTACTTTTTTAGTAACCCTTATTGATCTATATAAGTTTCCCAATTTTCCAGCCTGCCACTGGCCTTTGCAATATGGTATGTCTTAGTTTTTGTCTTTATGTTATCCTTAACTTCCTTGCTTAGCCATGGATGTTTTTTCCCCCTCTTACAATCTTTCTTACTCTCTGGAATATATTTTACTTGGGAGGAATTGAATATCTCCTGAACCATCTGCCACTGCTCATCAACTATCCCACCTTTTAGTCTTCCTGCCCAGTCCATTAGGGTCAAATCTGTCTTCATGCCTATGTAATTACCTTTGTTTAACTCCAGAACTAGGCAAGATTTGCACAAATGGTTTGGTTTTTATTGCATACTATTTGTGATTTATTTTCGTGGACAAATCTGAAAATAAAAAAAGATAAACCACATGTGAAAGTGTGTAGAGAGAGAAACAGTAACTGTATTTGAAGAGCTGACCTCCAGTGAGACAATGTCATGTGACTAGACAAATTATTCACCTAATAGCTAAAGGTTTTTTTTTGCATTTAACAAATAAGTCAAATGCTACAGCAAATTGTAGTCCACTCCCATTGCTTTACAGCATTTATAATGTCACTGCCACGTTTCAGGTTTCAATAATGACTTGTATTTACATTTCACCTTTAACACAATAAAACATTCCAAAGTCCTTCATTGGAGCATTATCAAACAGAATTTGACACCCTGCCACATTAGGGTAGATGACCAAAAACTTGGTCAAACAGGTTGGTTTTAAGGAGCATCTTAAAAGGAGGAAAGAGAGGTTAGAGAGGCAGAGAAGTTGAGGGAGAGAATTTCAGAGCTTAGAGCCCAAGCAGCTGAAGGCACGGCTCCCAATGGTGAAATGATTAATATCGGTGATACACAAGAGGCCAAAATTGGAGGAACGTAGATATATCAGAGGGTTGTGGGGCTGGAGGAGGTTGCAGAGATAGGGAAAGCGAGGCCGTGGAGTGATTTGAAAACAAGGATGAGAATTTTAAAATCGAGGTATTGCTTAACTGGGAGCCAATGTAGGTCAACGAGCACAGGGTTGAAGGGTGAACAGGACTTTGTGCGAGCTAGGACATGGGCAGCAGAGTTTTGGATGGCCTCAAGTTTGCAGAGGGTAGAACCTGGGTGGGGATAGTCAAGTCTCGAGGTAACAAAGGCATAGAAGAGGATTTCCTCTACAAATGAGATAAGGCAGAGCAGAGTTGAGTGAAGTTACAGAGATGGATATAAGCAAACTTAGTGATGGTGCAGATATGTGGTCGGAAGTTCATCTCAGGATGAAATATGACACCAAAGTTGCAAACAGTCTGGTTCAGTCTCAAACAGTTGCCAGGCAGATGGATGGAGTCAATGGCCAGGGAACGGAGCTTGTTGCCCCTTGAGCCTGCTCCACCATTCAATACGATCGTGGTTGATCTTCTGCCTCAACTCGACTTTTCTCCCTACTCCCCATGTTCCTTGACAGACCAAAAATCTATCCATCTCAGCCTTAAACACACTGAACAAAGGAACATCCACAACCCTCCGGGGGGAGAGAATTCTAAAGACTCATAACCCTTTCACTGAAGAAATTTCTCCTCATCTCAGTCCTAAATGGTTGACCCCTGTCCTGAGACTGTGTCCCCATGATCTAGATTCCCCAGCCAGCAGAAACAACTTCGCAGTGTCTACCCTGTCAAGCCCCTTATATGTTTCAATTAAATCACCTCTCATGCTTTTAAATTCCAGAGAATATAGGCCCAATTTACTCAGCCTATTATAAGACAACCCTCTCATTGCAGGAACAAATCCAGTGAACCTTAGTTGTACTGTCTCCAAGGCAAGTATATCCATCCTTAGATATGGAGACCAAAACTGCGCAAAGTACTCCAGCTGCGGTCTCACCAAAGCCCGATACAATTGTAGCAAGACTTTCTTACACTTGTACTCCAATCAATCCCCTTGCAATAAAGGCCAACATGCTATTTGCCTTCCTAATTGCTTGCTATATCTTTATGCTAACTTTCTGTCTTCCTTGTACGAGCACACCCAAGTCACTCTGAACATCAATATTTAAAAGTTTTACACCTGTTTAAAAACATTCTGTTTTTCTATTCTTACTATCAAAGTGAATAACCTCACACTTCCCCCTTTTGCCACCTTGTTGCCTACTCATTTAACATGTCTATATCTCCTCACAGCTAACATTCCCACCGACCTTTGTATCGTCAGCAAATTTGGATACATTACTGTTACGCACATTGGAAGTGAAATGATACAACGTTCACAGACTAACTCTGAAGAGTTATAGAAAAACAAACTTCGTCTTTAAAAAAATGAGCCTTTATTTTAAAAAGTGAACAATGGCCCAAAATGGCCACTGAAAAAAAAAGGGATTAGCCTTTTGTGTATCTAAACAGTCTGACAAAGACAAAGGAGGAATTGTCAAAACCAAAAGCTGTTAATAAAACCCATCTCACACCGATCCTAAAACACTCCAGAATTGAATGTCTTCTTTGAAAACAAAGGAGGTGTGAAGTAGCCACGTCCAGGGTCATTGTGCAATCACCATGGGAAAGAAACCAGAGTGGCTCCTAACAGGAGGTGAGAGGTGACACAGTTTTACCTTCAAACAAAGACAACCAGAGAGACAGACAGACAGACCGACCCAGAAGATGAAGCTACTTATATCAGCTGGCATTCCAGCAAACCAGAAAGTACAAGCCCTGCTGAAAAAATCTGACATTACATTATACAGCAGAGTGAGCTGGAAGTGACCCGCCATCTTCAACAGAGCCTTCAATCAGGGAGATATCCACAATCATCTCAGACCTGCAATTCTCTAGAATTTGAATCACAAGAGAATTCAACAGGTTTATCGTAACCCTTCTCCCCCACTAAAACCCAACTACCTCTTTTCCTTCCCTATCTGTTTCTTCTAATGTGTGTGTGTGTGTGTGTGTGTGTGTGTGTGTGTGTGTGTGTGTGTGTGTGTGTGTGTGTGTGTGTGTGTGTGTGTGTGTGTGTGTGTGTGTGTGTGTGTGAACGCGTAAGTGAATGAGGTTGCAACAATTTTGGGATAAGCATATTGATCAATAAACAAGTGACTTTCTGTTTTTAAAACCTATAAGAAAACCTGCCTGTTTATTTAAAAGTAACACCCCAAGGGGCTAAACTCTTAATACAAATAGACTTGCTGCGGTCATGTGAGGAGTTGAACAGTAGGGAACCACCCACATCACACTATGTGGCCATAACGTTACACTTGGTCTCTTCGTCAAAGTCATCAATATAGACTGCAAATAGCTGAGGCCCCAGCACTGATCCTTGTGGAACTCCATTAGTTACAGCTCCCTAGCTACTGATGCCATTACTCTCCCTGGCAACTGTCTGAGACAAAACGAAACTGATCTTAACCTTGGTGTCATATTTGACACCGAGATGAGCTGCTAATCACATATTCGTATCATTATCAAGACCACCTATTACCACCTCCGTAACATTGCCCGTCTTTGCCCCTGCCTTAACTCATCTGCTGCTGGAACCCTCATTCATGTCTTTGTGACCTTTAGGCTATTCCAACACATTCCTGGCTGGTCTCTCACATTCTACCCGCTGTAAACTTCATGTCATCCAAAACTCTGCTACCCATGTCTTAATTTGCACCAAGTCCCATTCCCCTATCACCCCTGTGCTCATTGACATACAAATTTAATTGCTCCACCATTGATGACCATGCTTTCAGCTACCTATGCTCTAAGCTCTGGAATTCCCTCCATAAATCCCCTCCATAAGGAAATTAGGAGGGCGAAAAGGGACCATGAGATTTCCCTGGCAGATAAGATAAAAGAGAATCCTAAAAGATTCTATAAGCATATTAAGACTAAAAGGGTAGCTAGGGAGAGAGTAGGTCCCCTTAAGGATCAGAGTGGCAATCTATGTGTGGAGCCACGGGAAATGGGCGAGGTCTTAAATTAATATTTCTAGTCCGTATTTACCGTGGAGAAGGTCACGAAAGCTAGTGAGTTCAAGGGAGGGAACACCGATATCCTGGAGAATATCAACATTACAAAGGAGGAGGTGTTGGAGGTTTTGAAGTGCATTAAGGTGGATAAATCCTCAGGGCCTGACCAGGTGTATCCGAGGATGCTATGGGAAGCAAGGGAGGAGATTGCTGGGGCCCTGGCAGAGATTTTTGTATCATCGTTAGCCACGGGCGAGGTACCGGAAGACTGGAGGATAGCTAATGTTGTGCCTTTATTTAAGAAAGGCAGCAGGGATAAACCAGGGAACTACAGGCCGGCGAGCCTTACATCAGTGGTGGGAAAGTTATTGGAAGGGATTCTGAGAGACAGGATTTATATGCATCTGGAAAGGCATGGTCTGATTAGGGATAGTCAGCATGGCTTTGTGCGTGGGAAATCATGTCTCACGAATTTGATTGAGTTTTTCAAGGAGGTGATCAAGAGGATTGACGAGGGCAGGGCGATGGACATTGTCTACATGGACTTTAGCAAGGCCTTTGACAAGATCCCGCATGGTAGGCTGGTCCAGAAGGTTCGAACACATGGGATCCAGGGTGAGCTAGCAAATTGGATACAAAATTGACTTGGTGATAGTAGGCAGAGGGTGGTAGTAGAGGGTTGCTTTTCAGATTGGAGGCTGGTGACCAGTGGTGTGCCGCAGGGATCTGTGCTGGGCCCTCTGTTGTTTGTCATATATATTAATGACTTGGATGTGAATGTAAGGGGCATGATTAGTAAGTTTGCAGATGACACCAAAATTGGTGGTATAGTGGACAGTGAAGAAGGTTGTCTAAGGTTACAACAGGATATAGATCAACAGGGAAAGTGGGCAAGGGAGTAGCAAATGGAATTTAATGCAGACAAGTGTGAAGTGATGCATTTTGGGAAGTTAAACCAGGGCAGGACATATACAGTGAATGGCAGAGCCCTGGGGAGTGTCCTTGAACAGAGAGACCTTGGGGTGCAAGTACATAGTTCCCTGAAAGTGGCAACACAGATAGACAGGGTGGTGAAGAAGGCATTTGGCATGCTTGCCTTCATCGGCTGAGGCATTGAGTACAAGAATTGGGACGTCATGTTACAGTTGTACATAACGTTGGTTAGGCCGCATTTGGAGTACTGTGTGCAGTTCTGGTCGCCGCACTGCAGGAAAGATGTGATTAAGCTAGAGAGGGTGCAGGAAAGATTCACAAGGATGTTGCCTGGTTTGGAGGGCTTGAGTTATAAAGAGAGATTGGATAGACTGGGTCTGTTTTCCCTGGAGCGAAGGAGGCTGAGAGGGGACATGATAGAGGTATATAAAATTATGAGAGGCATAGATAGGGTAGATAGCCAGAGTCTGTTTCCCATGGTAGGGGTGACTAAAACTAGAGGGCATAGATTTAAGGTGAGAGGAAGGAGGTTTAATGGGGATCAAAGGGGTAAATTTTTCACAAAAAGAATAGTGGGTATTTGGAATGAGCTGCCTGAGGAGGTGGTGGAGGCAGGATCAGTAGTGACATTTAAGAGGCATCTGGACAGGTACTTGAATGAGCAAGGCATAGAGGGATATGGAATTAATGCAGGCAAATGGGATTAGTATAGATAGGCATTATGGTCGGCATGGACGCGGTGGGTCGACGGGCCTGTTTCTATGCTGTACAACTCTATGACTCTATAAATCTCTCTGCCTCTTTACTTCTCTTTCCTCCTTTAAGAAACTCCTTAAAACCTACCTCTTTAACCAAACGTTTGGTCATCTGACCTAATATCTCTTGTAGCTGGGCTATATTTTCTTTAATAATGCTCCTGGGAAGTGCCTTGGGACGTTTTATTATGTTAAAAGCACTACAACTTTACCCGTCACGATTGTTCTAGTGTGAAGACAGACACAAAATATTTGTTCAAAGTCTCTGCTATTTCCTCCTTCCCCCTGATAATTGCTGCTCATTCAGTACTGGAGTCGGACAAGCTGTCTGACAATTTAGAGACAGTGGAGGAGTTAAGAGAGGTGGTGGTGAGGTAGAGCTGGGTGTTGTCAGTGTACAAGTGGAAATTGATGCTGCGATTTTGGATAATATTGCCAAAGGGCAGCATGTAGATGAGAAACAGGAGGCGGCCAAGGACAGATCCTTGGGGGACACCAGAGGTAATGGTTGGGCACCATGAAGAGAAGCCATTACAGGTGATTCTCTAGCTATAACTGGATAGATGAGAATGGAAACAGGAGAGTGCAATCCCACCCAGAAGCATTGGAGGAGGGTTGTGTGGTCTGATGTGTCGAAGGCTGCAGTCAGATCGAGAAGGATGAGGAGGGACAGTTTACCTTTGTCACAGTCAAATAGGATATCATTTGTGACTTTGATAAGAGCAGTTGCGGTACTGTGACAGGGTGGAAATCTGAATGCAGAGATTCAAACATGGAGTTCCAGGAAAGATGGGCATGGATTTTGGAGGTGACAACACATTGAAGGACCTTAGAGAGGAAAGGGAGGTTGGAGATGCAGTGTAATTTGCAAGGATAAACAATATCAGCTTGTGTTTAGTGTTCATTGTTATAGAGTCATAGAGAGATACAGCACTGAAACAGGCCCTTCGGCCCACCGAGTCTGTGCCGACCAACAACCACCCATTTATACTAATCCTACATTAATCCCATATTCCCTACCACATCCCCACAATTCTCCTACCACCTACCTACACTAGGGGCAATTTACCATGGCCAATTTACCTATCAATCTGCAAGTCTTTGGCTGTGGGAGGAAACCAGAGCACCCGCGGAAACCCACGCGATCACAGGGCGAACTTGCAAACTCCACAGAGGCAGTACCCGGAACTGAACCCGGATCGCTGGAGCTGTGAGGCTGTAGTGCTAACCACTGCGTCACTGTTTCAAAATAAGAGGTCACCCATTTAATACAGAGATGAGGCGAAATGTTTTCTCTGAGTTAGCACATTTCTTTTTCATAAACAATAAATTCATCAGGTTGAATGTTCTACATTCCCAGCTAATAGGAGCAGCATCATGTGCCATCCTTGGCTCATTTTGCCGAAGTTATAAAAGCAATAACCAATGATTAATGTTAGCTTGCTTTGTAAAATGGTGGCATGCAACAGTTTTATTGCCAGCATTTTTCTCTAGGAATTGACCATGCGAGAGACTGAATCTGTTCTAAATGCATATCTGTAGAACAGCCAGTGCTGTCAGCAGGCAAATTCACTATTAGATCAGTTTCATGCTCCAGGCTGACAGTTAAAAAATCCCAGAAAAAACGTCATTAATGGATACAATCTAATGAGGTGTGCAAGATGATGAAGGTGGTTTCCCGAGGTGTTCTCAGCAGGTTAGGCTCTGCACTGTTGGTGCCATATCAGAAAAACTGCTCTTGTACATCTGTGGATTGCCTTTGGTGTCAATAGGCCAAGCTGCCTGCTAAATACTAATGAGGATTGCGATTACTGCCCTTCTGGCAGTAGGATAATTGGGAACGCACTTAACTTTATACAGTGCTGATCTTTTTACTTTGTTAGTGCACAAAAAGACAAATCCCCATTTCCCTATCTAATTTCAAACCCATTAACTCTGCTTAATGCAGACTTAGAAATATTAGCACAGGACCTGTTCAGGCAATCAAGAAATGTATTGCCTAAATTGGTAAAGTCAACCTAGAAAGGATTCATACTGAAGGTTACCTAACAATCTTTGTCGTCTTTTTCAATTGGTTATGTACCTGCTTTTCCTTCTGTTCTAACATAGCAGCAAAAGGGATCTTTCTTAAAAGAGTTGTATTATAGCGCCTTTTATGAGCTCAGGACTTCCCAAAGTACTTTACAGACAATCAGGTACTTCTTGAAGTGTAATTACTGTTTTAATGTGGGCATTGTGACCCCCAATTTGCGTAAAGCAAGGTCCTACAAGCTAGCAATGTGAGAAGGACCAGATAATTTGTTTTTTTATGATGTTGGTTGAGGGTTAAATGAACCAATTAACCAATTTAAGTCTACATGGCTGGGTGAAGCAAACCAACCTAGGATGGGACACCAGTGATACCTCATGTTCTTGTTCTGAGATGTATGTATTTTCATTATGTCAATTTTCATTTTTCTCAGCCAGCGATGAGCTGACCTCCCATCTACCAGCCTCCATGAAACTGAACACATCCAAAACTCTGTTGCCAGAGTCCTAACTTGTGGCAAGTCCTGTTCATCTATCATCCCTGTGCTCACTGATCGACACTGGCCTCTGGTCCAACAACAACTTGACTTTTAAATTCTCATCCTTGGTTTCAAATCCTTCCATGGCCCTTTCCCTATCTCTGTAACCTCCTCCAGCCCCACAACCTTCCGAGATATCTGCGGTCCTCTATTTCTGGCCTCTTGTGCATTCCTGATTTTATTCACTCCACTATTGGCAGCTTTTCCTTCAGCTGCCAAGGTCCTAAGTTCTGGAATTCCCTTCCTAAACTTCTCCACCTGACTCTCCTCTTTTAACAAATTCGTTAAAATCTGCCTCTTTATTAGGTCATCTGTCCTAATATCTCCTTTTTTGGATTGATGTCAACTTTTGTTTGATTATGCTCGAATGAAGTGCCTTGAGACATTTTACTACATTGAAGAAGCTGTATAATTGCAAGTTGTTGTTGTAGCTGACAGGAAGTTGTTTAAAACTTCCTGGATATTGACTTGTAAAGGTGAAGAATCATTCAGCAACAGCCTCGCCTCCAGGCTGCACAGATCTCAAATTCAAGGATGCCCTGCTTTGGCTTGGATAGATCATCTGCCATTTTATTAGTGGTACCTCCTATTTGGGGAGGGCTCAGAGTAGTTCCAAAGGGGTTGGGCTTTGCTTGATGTCAACCATCATCAATCTGCACAAAATAGGATGCTGAAGATAAACTACCTTCTCTGCAATCTCCAATTTAAACTAATGGCTGATAAGCTTTTACATAAAAGAGGATGTAAAACTGGAAAGGCGAGTCCCTTCAGCTGAACGTGCAGCTTTAATTTTGTTTTAACCACATGAATCACATTAAGTACAAGCTGAAAACCAAAGCAAAAGAAAAAGAGACCAGTTGATCAGGGTGGTGATGTCAGATATGTGACCTTCGATCCTAGACCACCCTAACCATTCACGTCATTGCAAGCTTCAGGAGAACTTTACTGCGGATATCACAAGCAACAACAACTTACATATATATAGCACCTTTGATGTAATCAATTGTCCCAAGGCACTTCACAGGAGAATTATATAACAAAAAATGACAGCAAGCCACATAAGGAGACATTAGATCAGATGACCAAGAGCTTGCTCAAAGAGTAAGGTTTTAAGGAGTGCTTTAAAGGACGAAAGTGAGGTGGAGAGATATAGGGAGGGAAATTCCAGAGCTTAGGGCTTCAGCAGCTGAAGGTGCAGCCACCAATGGTGGAGCACTTAAAATCAGGGATGCTCAAGAGGCCATATTTAGAGGAGTGCAGATATATCAAAGGGTTGTGGGATTGGAGGAGTTAACAGAGATAGGAGGGACAAGGCCATGGAGGAATTTGAAATCAAGGATGAGAATTTTTAAAATCCAGATGTTCCTTGATCGAGAGTCAATGTAGGACAATGAGCAGAGGGGCGATAGGGGAACCAGACTTGGTGTGAATTAAGACATGGGCAGCAGAGTTTTGGATGACCTCAAGTTTAGAGGATGGAATGTGGAAGACCAGCCAGGAGTGCATTGGAATAGAGGTAATGAAGGAATGAATGAAGGTTTCAGTAGCAGGTGAGCAGATGGTCGGAGATTAACACTTCTCACTAAAAGAATACCAACATTCCTTTAAATAGAATGTTTAATGTCAGAAATTCTCCAAGATTTTATTTTATTCATTCTTGGATATTGGCGCCATTGAGAAGGGGTGCAAAATTCATCTCCGTAGGGCCAGTTTGCTGAGGTGTGAAGTGCCACCAACTGCTTCTGGCATGGCATGGCCTTTTAAAAACATTGCCCATGTGGGCATCCCCATCCTGTGCCAGAAGCCTCAGAAGCAGCACTATCCTGAAGTCACACTGCCTAACTGACTGATATGACACCAGGATACCTGTAGATCCAGACAACAAATTCATACATCACTCACCAAAGATACTGCAAGATGGGCCCTGAACTAGGGCTATTTAAAGGGCCATTCAGCAAGCATCAGGATAGGTATTTTCGACTTACTTTTGCTCAGGTAGAGTTGATGGAATACACTTCACCATCCACGCAATGAACAATTAGTAGGTCCATTTTTTTTCCAATTCATTTATGGGATGTGAGCATCACTGACAAGGCCAGCACTTATTGTCCATCCCTAACTGCCCTCGAGAAGGTGTTGGTGAGCCAGTTTCTTTAACCGCTGCAGTTCGTGTGGCTTATTCTTATTAGATATTTTTGATACAACTGAGTGGTTCGCTATGCCATTTCATACAGCAGTTAAAAGTCAACCACATTGTTGTGGGTCTGGAGTCACATGTAGGTCAGACTGGGTAAGGTGGGAAGATTTTCTTCCTTAAAGGACATTGGTGAACCAGATGCGTTTTTTTTTCGACATCCGATAGTTTCATGATCACTCCAGATTTATTTAGTTAACTGAATTTAGGTTCCCCAGCTGCCATGGTGGGATCTGAACTCCAATTTTAACTGTATGTAAGTGAGTGGGTTTTGATTGAGTCGAACTCGAGCCCAATGTCTCCAGATCATTGATCCAGGCCTCTGGATTACTAGTCCAGTACCATAACCACTATGCTACCGCACCAACAATAGGCCTATTATCCTTCATAAGAACAAATTAAGAAGAAATAAAAAAAGTCTCTTGTTGAAATTAACAAAATCTTGTTTTTTGGCAATTCGCAAAGAGCAGACTTCAGTTTTAGTTTCTCAAAGGTTACATTTTTGGACCTTTGCTGCTTGTTGAAGAAGGTTTTTTTTTAGTTAAGTCTAACAATGTTACATTTATATATTCAATACAGAATGCAACATACAAATGTGTTAAGAAATAGATTACAGAAATGTACATCTAGACAAATTCTTATTAGATACAGAAGGAAAATATATTTCTGTCTACTGAGTTCCAAACATAGTTAATGAGCCTTCATCATTCAATCAATAAATAAATGAACTGCATTGATCTTGGGATCACCAGACCCTGTGGGTTCATTAATTAACAATATAATAAGCAACTGTGTTAAGGCTGGAGCTTGCTTCAGGGCATAAGTTTTTTCCAAACTTGGGTTAGATAGAAGACTTCATTTCATGCTTTTCCTGAGAATCATGACTATGTTGCATCATGATATGATATGCTGTTATGGAAACTAATATCCAACAATGAAAACGTCAATGTGTCAGACACCTGCACTTTCTTTAATGAAACAACAGGCTTTCATATTTCTTCTAAAGTTGTCTTAAAAAGTAAAATAACTCATTACGGAATTCTTGTTTAAATGCATGTTTAGGTATTTTGAAATCTTAGTATTTACGGAAATTACAAGTTTTAAGCATATATTTCAAAAGGAAGGTGAAATGGACTATTATGTGAAATTTGACTCTGAGTATTCAATGCCTTTTGTGCATCAGGCCATATATCTCTCTACTTGGTCCCAAGCAGGCAGCAGCAATTTGTGGCTGAAGTTTGCAAACTATACAGCTAATTATTTTATGAAAAACAAAAGAAACTTGGCTGGAGGAAGTTGATATTGCGAGGGAAGGGAAAGTAACCAATCAGTGGGAGACAACATATCTCAAAACCTGGTAATCAGGAGGAAAAGATGGAAGGTTATCGTGTAGAAGTGGTGCATCAAAATCTTTTAAAGCAGTCTGGTAAGGAGGGTTGTAAGCAGCCTTGTGACACTGGTGCCTCCATCCATTCCATGGAATGCAATTCAAGTTGGCATTTCTTTTGCCTACTTCTGGGATGAGGGAGCATAACTTGAGGAACTGCTGCCATTTTGATTTGGGCTACATGGTGTAGATTGATTTCAATGAAAATGAGAAGTACCATTCAGTCCATTGTGCCTCTGCTGCTTCTTTAAAAAAAAAAGCTATCCAATTTTTCTTATTCCCCTGTTCTTTCCCCAAAGCCTTACAATTTTTCCCTTTCAAGTATGTATCAAATTCATTTTTGAATGTTACTATTGAATCTGCTTGCACCATCTTTTCAGGCAGTGCATTTCAGATAACAACAACTTGCTGCACACAAAAAAATCTCCTTATCTCCTCTCTGCTTCTTTTGCCAAATATCTTATATCTGGGTCCTCTGGTTACCAATCCTCCAGCCAGAACAAACACTTTCTCCTTAATTACTCTGTCAAAACCCTTCATAATTTTGAGCACCTCAGTTAAATCTATGCTTAACCTTCTCTGCTCTTAAAAGAACAATCTCAGCTTTTCTAGTCTCCCAGATAACTGAAGTTAATTGGAGATAATCATACAGTCTCTATGACAGGCAGCTGATCTGCAATACCAGTTATATGCCTGGTGACAAAGTAAAAATCTTCCCTTGTGCTTTTGACATTTTGATATTGGAAAAGGTATTACAGTGGAGCAACGTGCTAGTTCCCAAACATGCTGGGTTTTGGAGCAGTGGGCAAAGATTCAATACCAGAATTATCATGGGTTGATATCCTGCCATTGGCCCTCTCACTATGGGGAGATGAACAGAGATCAGGGTCAATTGCAGAATAAGCTGGTCCTCTTTTACCCACTGTCCTACACCTAGTTACAAAGCACTACTGCCAGAGGCTTGTGAGGTCACTGATCATACTGTCCCTGAGGATTGCGGTGTTACAATCACAGAATATTACAGCATAGAAACATTTGTACAATTGCATGGGGCGCCAACCCAGTCAGGGTTCCAAAGTAGCGTCAGTGAAAGAAAAAAAAAGAACTTGGATTTATCCAGTTCCTTTCATGGCCTCAGGATGTTTTACAACTAATTAAGTACTTTTTATTTTAAGAGTGTTATAATGAAAGGATACCTACACATTGGTGACAGCTGATCTCCGATCCTTTGCTCAACCATCTTTATATTACCTATTGCAAACACGCCCTTTCACAATTATACGTGTGTGGATTTGACACCTGCATAATTGGGTAGTATTTAGTATCATTGTCCAGTAAAATGTAGGAGCCCCAAATCAAGCCTGTACAAGGGCACCTCACAGGGCAATCACTGCCTTTGGCCATTCGATCCATCTAGATCAAGGTTGTCCAACCTTTATGCATGGAGGGCCATGTTACAATTATTGTCTTACATGGTGGGGGGGGGGGGGGGGGGGGTGCAGAGAGACAAATTTTGAAAGATAAAGGTATTAAAAAGTTATCTTACTATTAATCAAAACAACAACAATTGTATTTTCATGAAGAAGCTTTAAATGAAAAGATTGATTTATTGAGTTACACTGTTTTAGTGTGATACTGGCATTTTTTTTGCTTGCACAAGCAGTCAATGTCTGCCCACATGCTTGTAGTGATGCGGAGTATTCGGGATAGAAATCCATCTGTCAGGAGTGATCGTGATCTCTCTGTCACTGGCTCTCCCTGTGTTCCCCCTCTATGTGTTGTTTCCCTCCTTTCTGTGTTGTCTTCGCTCTCTGTGCCCCCCCCCCCCCTCTATTCCCCTTTTCTCTCTCTGTGCCCTCTCTCTCTATCTGTCCTCCATCTCTCTCTCAGCCCCCCTCTCAGTCCCTCTTTCTGTGTCCCCCCCGTCACTGACAGTTGCAGGGAGCGTGAGCGTTCAGCACAGCAGCTTTGTGGTTGGTCAGTTAGTTTAAAAACATTGCGCTGTCAGATTCACAGCTGACAGCTGCTGAAGCAGGGATGCACTTCCCAACTTCGGACAGATTTGGGGTTTTCCAGCGGGCTTTTAAAAAAGCTGGAAAACCCCGAATCTGCCAGAAGTTGGGAAACGCATTCCTACTTCAGCAGCTGTCAGCTGTGAAAGTGACAGTGCAATATTTTTTAAAAAGGCCGGTCTGCAAGGAGATGACAATGGGAAATTTCCCATCTCCAGTCACGGCCCTGGGTACAGTTTACATCTGCAGACTGGATGGAAACCTTTGGCGGGCCGGATCCGGGCCCGTGGGCTGTGTGTTGGACAACGCTGATCTGGAGTCTGGGTGTTTTCTCTACTTGAGCCACCTAATCGAATCACACTCTCCTGCTCACTCCCCCTACATTTAATACATTTAGAATGTTTTATTAATAATATTACTTCTTACTATCACTTTATGGAATCCATTCTCCAGAAGGAGGCTCATGCTATTAACCCATTCAAGTAATCACATTGGATTATACCAAGTCAAACTCAAAGCTGGATCACTGAATAGGTCGAGTGACTGACTGTCCACTCCTCTGCATAAGATTTACACAGCCTAGGAACAGGCCACTCGGCCCAACGGCTCCATCCCGGTGTTTATACTCCACAGGGGCTTCACCCAATCCGCATAATTCCTTTCACTCTCATGTGCTTCCCCTACCTGCACTATTTGTCGCAACTACTCTTTGGTAGCAAGTTGCACCTTCTGTTGCAATTGTGTTAGTTTACTGCTGCTGTTCACAATTGGAGATAAGGGGAAATAAGAATTTGGTTCAGAAATGAGGCGACTGCACATTAGTGCACAAAGCGAGAGCAAAATTTATAAAGGGAAAACTGCATTCTGATAACGAGGGTGCCAGAACACAGCGCCAAGCAACTGACGCTGTGTGCAAGAACTAGTTACCTACACGATCAGGTTAACTTGATTCTCAAAGCGGCGACTCTCTCGTCTATTGGCTGCTGCGGGCCATTATTCTTGAGTGACAGATCAGACGGGTTGAAATGATGCAGAGAGCAAGAGAGGCGAGTCAGTTCCACAGTTGCTGAGGTTTAGGAATCGCCCAGGAGCAGAACGACCTCACAACAAACAAAACGCCACCAAAATGTAAGTGATGCATTGCTTTTGAAAAAAATCAAAGTGCTTTCTTATTTCCAGAATACCTTTTCTTTCCTTGAAGGACCTGCATCTGCAAGCAGGAGATTGGGAAACTTCATTTTTTAAAAGTTAATTTACTGACTGAAGTGGGGGAAAAGCTGCACAAAGCAAAAGGTAAATGTGTTTAGACTTATGATTTTATAACACATTTTCAGCAGAAGGTGGTTATTCCAAGTGGGGCTGTGAAGTGTACAGGCTTGTTTACATTACATTGTTGCAAATAATTCAGGATACTTTTTTAAAAGTTAATTTGAATTCCACTATGAACAGGTCTCAGATCTGTCGATGTTTCCTTCAACAAAAACACCCTGTCACTAAATAAATAACAAAATACCATTTAGATCCCCAAACAGGAATAGTTCCTTGTCAATTCAAGAATTGAGACAAATGTCTCATTAATATGTAACTAATTAAAATTATTAATCTTTTATTTGCAACATGTCCTCTCTAATGTTATGGCTTTAAAGTTTATCTTTTCACAATGTATCTAATTTGCAGATTTGGATCAGCTTCTTAATTGCTGAAAGATAGAATGTGGTTCTTCGATAAAATTCGAGGCTCCGTTGAAAACAACCTCAATCGCTCCGGAGACTCCAGCGGCAGAGACAAGCAGCCCAAGGTGTCCCGGTTCAGTAATGTGCTGACTCCGGATAAAATTCCCGACTTTTTCATCCCTCCCAAGTTCCCAAACAGCTCGAACGAGGGACCGCCCGCCGACAGCACCGAAAGCAGGCAGAAGAAGTCAAACTTGAAACCTTCAGCCTCCGAGCAGATTCTCATCACCAAGAAGCCCCAATGCAGTCCCAGGCTGAAGAGCAAAACCTCAAGTGACACTAGCAGCCATCTCCTGAGGGTCGCCAACCGCCACATCATTCAGATTGAGAGTGCAGATGAAACCAATTCTGATGATCTGAATGAAGCTGGTTGTAATACCAATTACGACCCTCAGTCACAGAGTGCCATGTCTCTTCCTTACATGCCTTTAACTCAGACTTCGTATGGTTTTTCCACTTTAACGGAAAGCCCTCACACCAGGCGCAAGGAGTCACTTTTCCATGTTGACCATGGGAGTCCTGTGACCTTGCCTCATTCTCCAAGAAAACGGTCATCCAACTTGAAGAGCAATGGAGAAACCCAACACCTCAACGCCCCAGAGTTTAGTCTGTCCCTGGCGAGCACCTGTAGGTACTTCAGTGGTGGGGACAGTGATACTGCCTCCTCTGCTGAATCCTCGCCTTTCAATTCGCCTCTCCTTTCTCGTTCGGTCTCGGGAGCATCCCTCCTCAAGATGTTCAGCCATGAAAATCTGGCCAAACATTGCAAGCCACTGCAGTCCTTCACCCGGAACAGCTCCTTATCCACGGATGAATGCAGCTCAACAGATGCTAGTCCGAATGTTTCTAGACGGGTCAGGTGCCCGACTCCTCCCCCTGGCGGTCCTCCTGCCCCACAAGGGGTTCTTCCTCTGAGTTTGCTCCATTATCAAGACCGAGTTCTCAAAGAGCACACTATCCGCCTTAATAAAGGGGGTGCTATTAGGCTGTCTGCTGAATATGATTGCACCAATGCCCGCCTTCGAATCCGTATAATCACTGCTGAAGACCTTTATGACAAGGCATTGGACAATAAAAGCATCAACTGTTGTGTAATTTTGTACCTGACTCCTGGAAAAATTCAGAAACAGCGGAGCACTATCATCAAGAACAGCAGAAACCCCATTTTCAATGAAGACTTTTTTTTCGATGGGCTCCCTCTTGACGAGTTTAAAAGGGCAGCTTTGAAGCTAAAAGTGGTAAACAAGGCCTCCACCCTCAAACGTGATGTTGTACTTGGTGAGAAAGAACTGAAATTGTCCTTATTACTACCTTTCTTCTGATAGTAACTACTTTGCTGCCCATATCTGGAGGCAATATGGCAGATTCCCATTGACAGTTGAGAAAAGGTAATCTCTCTTTGGGTCATTTTCTATGAATTCGGGAAAAACCATCTAGCCAGTGGAAAAATGAGAATTTATAGAACTAAAGATATGAGTTGTAATCCAATTCAGAGATTCAGGAGGTAGATTGCTTTCATTTTGCAGAGAGAACTTAGTGTCGGGCTCGGTCGCCTGAGGAAATTCATGTTTTATTTTACCCAATTTATCAATGAATGTCACCATTGAAGGAGCTGATCTGAATGTGGACAACGGGCATATTGCCTTATGTGGTGGAAGAAGCTTTTGAAAGGTAGAATTGAAGTTGCATTGCTAGGAAAGTGGGCAGGTGATTTCCTGCACTGGTGCTAAGCCACACCCAATGTAGCATACTGATGATGACCATTTCAAATCTGCATAAAAGTGACAAAGACTTTTTTCCTACAAACATTCTATGGCTCAGCATATCCTGTGAGTCCTGCTGTCCTGTGACTTTTTAACCAGGTGAAGGGACAGCTCCAGCAAAGGAGCAAATGATTCCCGATCAGAGGGTCATGAATTTGAATCCCAAGTGTCTCAACTGCAGTCTTGCACTGTAAGTGCTCATCTTAGTGCAGATTGTAGGGAAGCTTTGGTTGTCTGTGGATCTGATTGAGACCTGGTCTATCTCAACCACTACCCCAAGCCAACACAAAAAGCTAAGCAGTTGGAGACAGCAATAAATGTGAAAGAGGAAGATGAAAGGATGAATATAATTAACCTTTGTAAAAGTTATATAATTGAAGTGTACATATTGTGAAAGTATAATGTATAATGGAATCTTCTGTTCATTTAATAGCTGACAAGATTTAATTATTTGTGTGGTATGTATCATTCTGGCTTATATATTCAAAATATTACTGATATTTTACATAATTTTCTAAGTGCATATTGTTTGAACATAGTTTATTAGCAAACTGTTCTGCCAGATCTTTTTTGAACAATAATTTGGTAAATTATTTACTGCCAGAAATAAAGGAGTGAGCAAAGTTCTGGTTTGACATTCTCATTGAAGGGAAAGCCATATGAATAATGCTCCTTTATTTGTCAATTTTTTTGTAAATTGCAAGTATGCTACTGTCTAAATAACACTGCCTGATGATTATAGTATCTTAACACTTGTGCTTCACTTCATAAAGGTCAGTTTGTAACTTGTATGTGATAGATTAATGTTTGTGTACAAATAACACAGGAACACCATTATGAGCATGTCTGGTGAAAAACACAGAATACTACTCCATCACTGCCCTTGATGGAGAAAGTTGCATTGCAGATCCAGATTGTATTTGGACTTGTGATAGCACCAAGCAGCCCATACATCTTTATTAGTTCCAACTTGCTGTTAAGGAATAGAATTTGTATGTTTTTTTTTGACACTGGCAACAAATTGACTTATTTTCATTAATTGTACCCTAGTGGCATTGACATAGCATTACACAATTAAATAGTTTGAAATAAATTGCTTTAGAAAGTGATTTCTAAAAAAAAAGTATTAGATCAACATTCACTGTACTTTTTAGCTGAATTAATAAAAGGAAGTGGAGTTAAATGAACCTAGCAAAATCTTCTGGAAGCCAATGCCCATGCAAAAATGATAGCTTTGGTATTTGAAAGTCACATTTAAATATTCCAATAACCTGCTCAACATTGCAGTGCACTAAAATGGGGAAAGACCCACCACAACTCCACCTTGGTACAACAGCATGAGATTAATTCTGTGTCATTTTGAACATAAATTCTGTCCCTAAATTCATAGCAGCAAACAATTTTCTGTTATGTGTTTTTAACGCTTCTTAAAAGGCATTCTATACTTACTGTAATTCCAGTGGCCTTGAAGGGCTGTTTAGTTGAATCTGGCCAACTGATCTATTTGCCATATCATGGAATGTGCCAGAAATACTGAAGTCAGTTTCAAATGGTATCAACTGTTCACTTTTGGAGTCTGATAATGTCTTTAATATAGACTTCACAAAGTTATATTGAGTTGCTTTCATAGAAATAAATCTTTATAAGTAGCAAGTAATTTATAAGAAGCCCCTCAAATTGTACGAGAAAATTAGATAAACCTAATTTATTATTTGATAATATTTATTAAGCAAATGAAAATGAATGTTTACATTTTATGCATAATGTTGTACAGATCTTAGTTATTGTTATTTGTCTCTTTTTGCCATTTTAATTTTGATGGCTGTAATAGTGTTAATGATTGTGTTAATGACAATCAGGCTTCATGAAGCTGTTCTCCGGTGGTTTGCACTGTTCAATCTGTCCTGGTTTTGTAATTTGAATTTAAATTTGCAGATCTAGTGGGTGAATCAAATCTGCACAATGTATTGAATCCCCTAATTAAAAATCATCTGTGGAATGAATGGCATTTTTGTTCTGATTCTTTCTTGGAACACTTACACGAGGGAAATTATCAAAATCATGAATTGCAAATTAACTATGGATTGGTAGATTGGTTTCTTTTCTTCCCGGAAAAAATATATTGATAGGACCTCAACTCAAATTTCCATAAGTTAATTTTATTAATTTGCAAATAATAATTGTTTGCATTTTTAATAAAAGGGCTTATTAGAGAACATCTGTATTCTGACCCCAGCTACATTACTGTATAAGTCATGCAGAGCACAGAATCCCTCAGTGTTATTGCAAACCAAAAACACTTGTTACTTTGCATGTTCTCAGGTGAGCATCCATATTCAGTTCTGATTTAAATAAAGTTCATAAGCCTTGGGAACAAATTATCATTGAAGAAAAAGTATAAAAAGCCCAATTAGAAACCACAATTGTGCCGTGTACTGAAACACTAATGAAATAATCTTCAAAACTATCTAGATTCCAGAGTATATGAAGGAAAGACAGACAGGCTTGCATTTATGTAGGATCTTTTCAAGTAGTTGAAATATTTGATTTCCCATCTCATGATGAATTACATTTTGGAGTGCTGTGAATTTTAAAGGAGAACTGGGTAATACAAATAGTCTATGAATAGTGCTAAAACAGTTAAGGAAGAAGTAGAAAGAGACTTAGAAGTCTTGGAAAACTCAATGCTCAACATATCCAAACAATAGAAAGCAGAAATCAACAAAGCCAAAGAACTACAAGTCCAAAACCATAGAGTACAAGTCAGGGGAAATTGTGATCAAACAATTTTACTCTAACTCACCTTACGTAGTGCTTCCAGTTCTGGTTATCAAGGTACTTAGAAGACATTTAAGCATTGGAGGCTGTGCAAAGAACAACCACAGGATTGATCCTTAGTTTTAGAGGTCTGAGTCATGAAGAAAGACTGGACAGGTTTGCGGACTCAATATTTCAATCAACTATGATGTGGAAGTGGAGCGATTCACCGGACTGATGTTCAGAAAATGGCATAGGACCCAGTTCCACCAAACTCAGTCCTGTGTTTTCTACCTGCCCACTTCATGCCATGGGAGCATATCTGTGGCTTCTCTGATCTACCCTGGAAATTCTGCCCTCAAAAGGCCTCTGTAGAACTCATGCCATTTGAGAGCCGCAATGAGTACCACTAAGCACCAAAGTGTTGACTGCCAAAGGCAGCCATTTCCAGACAGGATAAATTACCTACAAGAAAGCTCCCTGAGGTAATCTATTGTGCATTACTATACACCATGAACAATCTGGGTGTTTGTGGATAAATCTGCTCAAATCTGTTGGCTTAATTAATCTGATTATTCAAAGCTCTTATGCATATTTTTCCTTCAAGAAAATATTACCTCTATGTTAATTGCCATCAGCTTTTAAATATTTATATTATACTTGATATGCATAACTTCTGTTAAAATTTTCCTATCAGTTCAAGTTTGAGATGCATTCTGTGACATAGGTCCGCTTTCCTCACATTGTATAATTATAGAATCAATTACTTGTACCAGTTGTTTACCTTAAATATATCATTTTGTGAATTTAAAATAAAGACTATTAAGATACCTTCTGATTGCAGAGCTAGCAGAGTTCATGAGTTTAAATCCTTCCAGGGCAAAATTTGAAGCTGAATTCAAAAATGAGCAGATTTATTGAATTCAGCTTCAAATTTTGCCCTGGAAGGATTTAAACTCATGAACTCTGCTAGCTCTGCAATCAGAAGGTATCTTAATAGTCTTTACCTTAAATATATCATTTTGTGAATTTAAAATAAACAACTGGTACAAGTAATTGATTCTATAATTATACAATGTGAGGAAAGCGGACCTATGTCACAGAATGCATCTCAAACTTGAACTGATAGGAAAATTTGAACAGAAGTTATGCATATCAAGTATAATATAAATATTTAAAAGCTGATGGTAATTAACATAGAGGTAATATTTTCTTGAAGGAAAAATATGCATAAGAGCTTTGAATAATCAGATTAATTAAGCCAACAGAGCAACCAGTCTGAGAGAAACAACCATCAGTTTTAGTGCCAGCATATTAAGTATTCCATGGGGATAATAGTTCATTTAAGAATTGAACTTCGATTTAAAACCTGAAGCAGTAATTGTGACTTTGGGCGATAGTGTAAATGGGCGATATCAGATCAGCTGCCCATTAGATTTCCACGAAAACGGAAACTGGGAGAGATGTGTAACAGGTGGCTGATCCAATAACACCTGACTTTGACAATTGGCCAAAGTCAAAATTAGAGTTTGATCAGATTTGCCGCCCTAAACATTTTTAATTGGAGTGAAGTTAGCCTTTCAAGTTAAATGATTCTAGCCACACATGCAAACAATAGCTGGCAAAATTGACATTCATGCAGCTTCTTCTTTGCCTTGCAAAGAAAATGGCCATTTCTTGGTCTTACGTTGAATTCTGATAAAGGCCAAACATTCACTTGTCACATCAGAACAATAACCTTTGTTCTGATGGGGAGTAAGGGGAGCTAGTGGCGGAAGAAGGAATATCTCTGTCTTGACATTCCAAGGGCGACTTGGTCAAGAACAGCCTGCCAACTTGGAACCAGACACAACACTGCTTGTTCTCAGCAAAGGATATGCCTGGACAATTTCTTCAACTGGCAAATCTGGGCTGCAATATTTAAACTGTTGCCAATATTGTTAAAATTTTGTGTGCAATTTGTGCCAAAGTTGTGCTCTTTTGTGTTAGTCACATCACCATTAACTCTTGCATTATACTGATGCTGACGAGGGTGAAGATTTGGTTAAAATCACATACTTGTACATTATGATTCTATACAATGGTAAAGGAGGTATTCCAATGATGTAAACATTAAAATCAATGAAGTACGTTTGCTCAACATGTAAACTAGCTAAGGCTTTGCGTGGCTGATCACTAAAGGCCAGGCAGATCCCCAGATGACTCCTTGAATTGCCGTTAGAACAGTAGCAATTAAATGCTGGGAAGCTCAGTTTAGAACTACACCACTCCATCTCTAGTTAAACCTAGTTAATTAATAGTAGCGAAATAATTGCAACTACTTTAAAAGAGGAAGCAGCAATTATGTGAAAGGGAAGGTCAGCTTAGGGAGTTTGCTTCATGTAAAGTTTAATTAACAAATTAAATTCAACATAATATCATAGTAATGGTCCATTATTCCACTCCAACAGATGAATTTACAATACAGAGAATACCACTCAGGGGGATCAGGTATTTCAATTATTATTAACTTGAGGGAAAGGTTTCCATAATTTGCACCTCTTTTACACTCATTGTTTGAAGTAGAATTCCTTTCTGACGTTTTTAATGCAATCATTGATTTGCTTAAAGTAAACGTGTTAATTACGGCATGGAATTAATCCATTAACCAGTGCACTTCCAGAGGATATTAAAACCCATAGAAGGGAATTTTATGCGTTCCCCCATGGTGGGTTTGGAAGTGAGGAGAGCATATAATTGGGTGAGATGGTGGCGGGGTAGGGACCCACCACTTTCCCGTCTCTGCCGAAATTAAGTCCAGGGCAGGAAGGCCTGTGAATGACCTTCCTGCCCCACCGCCAATTGAGGCCCTTAAGTGGTCAATTAATACCCAATTAAGGGCCTCATCCCACTGCTGCAATTAGTCAAGCAGCGGTGGGTGGGCCTGTTGTCACATGGGAAGCACGGCAAGAAAAACCGTGTGGGTTTTTTGCCTGTTCCAGGGTGGGGCGTGGGAAATGAAGGACCTGGCATTGGGAAGGGGGAGCCTGCTGAGAGCCACCCGCCTTCCCTTGCTGCCAATACCCCTATATCCCCCTCCCCCATGACCTCCACCCTGTGAGACCCCTCCCGCCTTGACCTACTGTGGCCTTGGTCCAGCGCCACTCCTCGGCCTCCACCGGCAGCAGCCACTGCCACCATGGTGGCACTGCTCAGTTAAACAGCTGCTTGCCTCTGACTGTCCTTGATCCCATGGAAGGCCCACTGTCATTCAGTTTAAGTGTCTAATTGGCATTTGATTTGGTGGGTCTCCCACCGAAGGGGAAATGCGGTGTTCTCACCGGCGCCTTTGCCAGAGGTTGAGACCCCCGTCGCCCGGATAAAATCCTGACCATAGTCAGAAAGCAACCCTTGTTAATTAAGGGCTTCAATGCAAATATTCTTACAAATGGAAAGAGGCTAATAGGGAAAACAAATTCATTCCCACTTGGTACTGGTGAAAGTCCATTGACCTGAAACTCTGTTTCTCTCTCCACAGAGGCTGCCTGAACTGCTGAGCGTTTCTAGTATTTTGCCTTTTATTTCAATATTACCTACTAGTCTTTTCACTTAGGGGTAATTTTTCTGCTTACATTTGGGAACACAAGTTACAAAATATTTTCCCCTCACCCTCCAATTTATCCTTAATCACTGCTCTCTAGAAAATCATCTAATTGACTTTTCATTGCCTCATTGAAGGAACGTCCCTGGTAACCTATTCTACAAATCTAATCATAGAAACACAGAATGATTAAAGCACAGAAGGAGGCCATTGGGTCCTTGCTGGCTCTCTGCACGAGTAATTTAACTGGACCCACTTCCCTACCCCTTCCCCATAGCCCTACAAATTCTTTTCCCTTCAGGTGCTTATCCAATTCCCTTTTGAAAGCCTCGATTGAATCTACCTCCACCACACTCTCAGGCAGTGCATTCCTGATCATAACCACTCACTGCGTGAAGAAGTTTTTTCTCATATCGCCTTTGAATCTTGTGCCAATCACATTAATTCTATGTTCTTTTGTTCTCAACCCTTATGCCATGGGAACAGTTTCTCTCTATCTATTCTGTCTCTACCCCTTATGATTTTGAACATCTCTGTCAAATCTCCTCTCAACCTTCTCTTCTCTGAGGAAAATATTCCCAGCTTCTCCAATTTTTGCACTTTGTCAGAAAAAAATGACCTCATATGTCTGTCACTGCATGCCAGGCTGAAAGCAATTATGACTCAAGTACATCATTAACAAACAAAATAAATTAATCTGTAAAATACCTAAGATGTGTGTTATCCATAACAGCATTTGTAAACATGGGAGTGCAAACCCATCATTGGAAAATATGAATCTTTAATAATAGCAGTAAATCTGTATGAATACAGAGTCGTCTGCTCTAAATAATGGACACCATTTTTGAATACTGTTTGAGTATTTGATGGATGACTAGGAGTGCATTACAAAGTCATAGTGCACGGAGCTTACAAATGCTTAATATGTCTGTATTTTACTAGATTTCTTGTTTTTAAACAGAGGCTTTACCCAGTTCATTTTAAATCAGATAATGGCTCTGTTAAAACAAGACGAATGCCATATGAACATTTTACACCTTAATACTAATATTTCAAACAATTATTTCATACAAACATAAAATTAGGAGCAAGAGTAGGCCACGCGACCTCTCGAGCCTGCTCTGCCATTCAATAAGATCATGGCTGATCTGATTGTAACCTCGACTCCACATTCCTCTCTGTCTTAAATGGGTGACCCCTTATTTTTAAATAGTGACCCCTAGTTCAATATACTCCCACAAGGGGAAACATCCTTTCCATATCCACCCCGTCAAGACCCCTCAGGATCTTATATGTTTCAATCAAGTTGCCTCTTACTCTTCTAAATGTCAGCAGATACAAGCTTAGCCTGTCCAATTTTTCCTCATAAAACAACCCACCCATTCCAGGTATTAGTCTAGTAAACCTTCTCCGAACGGCTTCCAATGCATTTACATCCTTCCTTAAATAAGGAGACCAATACTGTACACAGTACTCCAGATATGGTCTCGCCAATGCCCTGTATAGCTGAAGCATAACCTTTTTTTTTTAAAATTCAATTCCCCTCGCAATAAATGCTAATATTCTATTAGCTTTCCTAATTCCTTGCTGTACCTGCATACTAACCTTTTGCGATTCATGCACTAAGACACCCATATCCCCCTGCATCTCAGAGCTCTGCAATGTCTCACTATTTAGATAATATGCTTCTTTTTTATTCTTCCTGCCAAAATGGACAACTTCACATTTTCCCACATTATACTCCACTTGCCAGATCTTTGCCCACTCACTTAACCTATCTATATCCCTTTTTAGCCTCCTTATGTCCTCTTCACAATTTACTTTCCTGCCTATTTTTGTGTCATCAGCAAATTTAGCAACCATACCTTTGGTCCCTTCAACCAAGTCATTTATATAAATTGTAAAAAGTTGAGGCCCCAGCACAGATCCCTGTGGCGCAACACTTGTTACATCTTTCCAACCAGAAAATGACCCATTTATGCCTACTCTCTGTTGTCTGTTAGCTAGCCAATCTTCTATCCATGCCAATATGTTACTCCCACACCATGAGCTTTTATTTTCTGCAATAACCTTTGACGTGGCACCTAATCAAATGCATTCTGGAAATATAAGTACAGTACATCCACTGGTTTCCCTTTATCCACAGCACATGTTACTTCTTCAAAAAAACTCCTCTCTCTTGGCATTTCTTTGCAGACAAAGATTTTGAGAAGGTTGTAGTCATCGGTTGCAGGCCCAGTGGCTAGTTAGGCCTATCTGTGAGAGGCAGATTCTCCCACAGCGGGTACAAGTGAAGGTGTAGTAACTGCTGGGGGCAATTGGATCTATCCTTCTCCTCCTTTTCTCTTTCATGCTGGTTCTTTGCTCAGTCTCAAAGGTGTCTGTAGCCCTCCTGATGTAGCATCTCCAAGCATCACGATCTATGGCCTGCAATTCCCAATGGTGATGGTTGATGTGGCACACAGAGAGGGACCTCTTCAGGCAGTCCTTGAAATGGGGCCCCTCTGTTCCTTTTCCCATGGGCAGCTCTCCATACAACATGATCTTGGGCAGGCGACTGTCGTCCATCCGGGCAACGTGACCTACCCAATGCAGTTGGCTTTGCAGGAGGATGGCCTTGATGCTGGTGATGTCGGCTGTTTCCAGGACTTCAATGTTTGAGATGCGGTCCTGCCAGCGGATATTGAGGATGCTGCGGAGGCAGCGCTGATGGAAGCACTCTAGAAGACGGCGGTATAGGACACATGACTCTGCACCATACAGTAGGGTGGTGAGGATTATGGCTTTGTACACTTTGAGTTTGGTCTGTGCTCTGAAGCTGTGGTTGCTCCACACTTGTTTGTAGAGTCTGCTGAATGCACTGTTTGCTTTTGAGGACCTATTGTCCACTTCCTTATCTATGGTGGCATCAAACGAGATGAAACTCCCCAAATAAGTAAATTGCTTGTCAGCATCGAACTCAGTCCCCTCAATGACAATGTTTGGTGGTCTATATTCTTTTTGGGGCGCAGGCTGATGCAGGACTTCAGTTTTATTTTTATTTTTTAATTTTTTTTAAATTTAGAGATGCAGCACTGAAGCAGGCCCTTCGGCCCACCGAGTCTGTGCCGACCAACAACCACCCATTTATACTAACCTTACAGTAATCCCATATTCCCTACCTACACTAGGGGCAATTTACACTGGCCAATTTACCTATCACCTGCAAGCCTTTGGCTGTGGGAGGAAACCGGAGCACCCGGCGAAAACCCTTTTCTTCAATCTGATTTTTAGACCGAAGAATTGTGCCACCTCGGAAAAATGTGTTGTTATACGTTGCAGGTCTGACTCACTGTGGGCCAGGAGGGCGCAGTCATCGGCAAAAAGAGGTTCACGGATGAGTTTTTCTTATGTCTTTGCATGAGCCTGAAGACGCCTGATGTTGAAAACAGCATGTTACTTCTTCAAAAAATTCCGATAAATTGGTTAAACCTGATTTCCCTTCCACAAAACCATGTTGACTTTGCCTGATTACCTTGAATTTTTCTAAGTGCCCTGCCATAACTTTTTTACTAATAGCTTCTTTAACATTTTCCCCAAGACAGATGTTAAGCTAATTGGCCTGTAGTTTCCTGCTTTCTGTCTCCCTCTCTTTTTGAATAAAGGAGTTACATTGCTATTTTAAAATCTAATGGAACCTTCCCGGATCTAGGGAATTTTGGAAAATTAAAACCAACGCATCACTAGCTCACTAGCCATTTCTTTTAGGACCCTTGGATGAAGTCCATCCGAGGACCTGTCAGCCCGCAGCTCCAACAATTTGCTATTTTCTATAGGCTAGAGTGTATCAAGAGCCAGTCCCTTGATCATCTGAACATTGCAAGCTTGTTAGACATCTTATTGTTGGAAATACATCCACAATGCTTTTTCATTGCTAGATTATTGGAGCTTTTAGCTGAAATTCATCCTTTTGCTAAGAGTAGCAACTACTCCTTACTGTCAAAATAATAGCCATCAAGCTTTGACATGTAGCTTCCCATCTCATGACAGAGAGGGGATATGTTGACATGACTGTAAAAGTAAAACGTGTAATCTTCGCACATGATGGGAAGAGAATGTTTTGTTGCAGGCTGCCCTCCCTCACTGGGTTTCAGTACCTGTGTATATTTTACTGTGACTTAGCTGACAAGCTGAAATCCAATGTTACCAAATTCATCGCAGACGATTTCCTATTCTAGAGATAATTTCAATGTCTTTATCATGTCACTAAATAATGGGAGTAGATGAGGCAGACTTTCCTGTATCAATGAAACAAGTGTTTATTGCCTGTTGGATTGGACAAACAACCAATGCATTTGTTCACATCGGAAAGGGGATCTGTTTGAGTCACTGTGTTATTTGAGATAGATATGATGGACAAATATTACATATTTTGCAGGTAAAAGGTAGTAATGATTTTCACTTCTGTATTCAAATAAACAGCCTTGTAATATTGAAAGGAAATATCCCTCTTTTGTGTAGCTTCAGGAAGCAGTTAGTGTAGATGTTGAATGAATCACAGGTGTGCTGTGCAATATTTACACCTGAAACTACCAATAGGCAGACATCACATCAACATAAACCTCAGTTTTTTTATTTTACTGAAAGTTAGTTGGAACTTTTTCCTGTTTGTTGCGATTGAATCCTGTTTGAGAAAAGTCCAATTTTAAAGGACAACTGCAACCTGTGTAAGAAAACTACAACTGGCTTAGTATCCTTGGAATAGGACGCAAAAAAACATACCCAAAGGGTCCTCTGCTCAAATCACTGTCTAATGGCTTCTAGTAGATGTGTAATATATGGTGTGTGATATAAGCAGGAACTTCCTCCAGTCAAATGTTGGGAAGATCGATGAAATTATCTTCAGTCTGTGCCAAAAACTCCATTAGCTGGCCACTTATTCTATTCCCCTCCCTGCCCACTATCTGAGGCTGAACCAGATTGTTTGCAACTGCAGCATCCTATTTGATCCTGAGCTGAACATCTGTCGCCATATCCTGTCCATCACCAAGACTTCCTGCTTACACCACCCCGCTGCACCCCTGATCTCTGTTACTGCCTCAGATCTTTTGATACTGAAAGCCTCATCCATGCTTTACATACCTATGGACTCAACTACTGCAGTGCTGTCCTGGTTGGCCCCCATCTTCCACCCTCTGTAAACTTCAGGTGATCCAAAGCTCTGCTACCCTATTTGATGGGCACTTGAAGGAAATAAACTTGCAAGGCTACCGGAATAGAGCAGAGGAATGGGACTGATTGGATTGCGCTATGGAGAGTCGGCATGGACTTGAAGGGCTGAAAGGCCTCCATCTGTGCCGCAAATGACTCTATATCCTGACTTGCACCAAATCCCATTCAACCATCACCCCCGTGCTCACTGATCTATGTTGACTTCTGGTCTGGCAATGCCTTGACTTTAAAATTCTCATTCCTCGTTTTCAGGGGGCGGCGTTGTGTTATTGCCACTGGACTAGTAACCCAGAAACCCAGGGTAATGCTCTGGGGACATGAGTTGGAATCCCACCACGGCAGAAGGTGGAATTTGAATTCAATTAATAAATAAATTTAGAATTAAAAGCTGGTCTAACGATAGCCATGAAACAATTGCCAATTGTCATAAAAACCCATCTGGTACACAAATGTCCTTTAGGGAAGGAAATCTGCTGTCCTTACTTGGTCTGGCCTACATGTGACCTCAGACCCACAGCAATGTGGTGATTCTTACATGCCCTCTGAAATGGCCTAGCAAGCCACTCAGTGTATCTAAACACTACAAAGTCGATAAGGAATGAAAACTGGATGGACCACCCAGCATTGATCTAGGCACCAGAAACGACAATGGCAAACCCAGCCCTGTCGACCTTGCAAAGTCCTCCTTACTAACATCTGGGGGCTTGTGCCAAAGTTGGGAGGGCTGTCCTGCAGACTAGTCAAGCAACAGCCTGACACAGTCATACTCATGGAATCATACCTTACAGATAGTGTCCCAGACACTGTCATCACCATCCCTGGATATGTCCTGACCCATGGGCAGGACAGACCCAGCAGAGGTGGCGGCACAGTGGTATACAGTCAGGAAGGGGCTGCCCTTGGAATCCTCAACATTGACTCCAGACTCCATGAAGTCTCATGGCATCAGGTCAAACATGGGCAAGGAAACCTCCTACTGATTATCACCTACCGCACCCCCTCTCTCAATTGATGAATCAGTACTCCTCCACGTTGAACACCACTTGGAGGAAGCAGTGAAGGTGGCAAGGGTGCAGAATGTACTCTGGGTGGGGGACATCAGTTTCCATCACCAAAAGTGACTCAGTAGCACTACTGCTGACCGAGTTGGCTAAGTCCTAAAGGATATAGCTGCTAGACTGGGTCTGTGGCAGGTGGTGAGGGAGCCAACAAGAGGGAAAAACATACTTGACCTCGTCCTCACCAATCTGCCTGCTGCAGGTGCATCTTTTCATGACAGTATTGGTAGGAGTGACCACCGCATAATCCTTGTGGAGACGAAGTCCTGTCTTCACATTGAGGATACCCTCCATCGTGTTGTGTGGCACTACCACCATGCTAAATGGGCTAGATTTTGAACAGATCTAGCATTGCAAAACTGGGCATCCATGAGGGGCTGTGGGCCATCAGCAGCATCAGAATTGTACTGAACCACAATCTGTAACCTCAAGGCCTGGCATATCCCCCACTCTACCATTACCATCAAGTCGGGGAATCAACCCTGGTTCAATAAAGAGTGCAGGAGGGCATGCCAGGAGCGGCACCAGGCATACCTCAAAATGAGGTGCCAACCTGGTGAAGCTACAACACAGGACTATCTGCGTGCCAAACAGCGTAAGCAGCATGCGATAGACAGAGCTATGCGATCCCACAACCAGCAGATCATATCTAAGCTCTGCAGACCTGCCAAATCCAATCATGAATGATGGTGGACAATTAAACAACTAACTGGAGGAGGTGGCTCCACAGATATCCCCATCCTCTATGATGGGGGAGCCCAGCACATCAGTGCAAAAGATAAGGCTGAAACGTTTGCAACAATCTTCAGTCAGAAGTACCAAATGGATGATCCATCTTGGCATCCTCCTGAAGTCTCCAGCATCACAAATGCCAGTCTTCAGCCAATTCGATTCACTTGCGCAATATCAAGAAACGACTGAAGGCACTGGATATTGCAAAGACTATGGGCCCTGACAACATTCCGGCAATAGTACTGAAGACCTGTGCTCCAGAACTTGCCGCACCACTGGCTAAGCTGTTCCAGTACAGCTACAACACTGTCATCTACCTGGCAATGTGGAAAATTGCCCTGATATGTCCTGTACACAAAAAGAAGGACAAATCCAACCCAGCCAATTACTTCCCCATCAGTCTACTCTAATCATCAGTAAAGTGATGGAAGGTGTCATCGACAGTGCTATCAAGCGGCACTTGCTTAGCAATAACCTGCTCAGTGATGCTCAGTTTGAGTTCTGCCAGGGCCACTCAGCTCCTGACCTCATTACAGCCTTGGTTCAAACATGGACAAAAGAGCTGAACCACAGGTGAGGTGAGAGAGTGATTGCCCTTGACATCAAGGCAGCATTTGACTGAGCATGGCATCAAGGAGCCCTAGCAAAACTGGAGGTAATGGGAATCAGGGGGAAAACTCTCCACTGTTTGGAGTCCAACCTAACACAAAGGAAGATGGTTGTGGTTGTTGGAGGTCAATCATCTGAGCTCCAGGACATCACTGCAGGAGTTCCTCAGGGTAGTATTCTAGGCCCAATCATCGTCAGCTGCTTCATCAATGACCTTCCTTCCATCATAAGGTCAGAAGTGGGGATGTTGGCTGATGATTGCACAATGTTCAGCACCATTCACGACTCTTCAGATACTGAAGCTGTCCGTGTGGAAATGCAGCAATATCCAGGCTTGGGCTGAAAAGTTGCAAGTGACATTCGCGCCGCACAAGTGCCAGGCAATGACCATCTCCAACAAGAGAGAGTCTAACCATCTCCCCTTGTTGTTCAGTGGCATTAAGATGGCTGAATCCCCCACTATCAACATCCTGTGGGTCACCATTGACCGGAAACTGAACTGGAGTAGCCATTTAAATACCGTGGCTACAAGAGCAGGTCAGAGGCTAGGAATCCTGTGGCGAGTAACACACATCCTGACTCTTCAAAGCCTGTTCACCATCTACAAGGCACTAGTCAGGAGTGTGATGGAATACTCTCCACTTGGCTGGATGGGTGCAGCTCCAACAACACTCAAGAAGCTCGACACCATCCAGAAAAAAAGCAGCCCACTTGACTGACACCGCATTCACAAACATTCACTCCCTCCACCACGATGCACTATGGCAGCAGTGTGTACCATCTACAAGATGCACTGCAGCAATGCACCAAGGCTCCTTAGACAGCACTTTCTAAACCCGCGACCTCGACCACCTAGAAGGACAAGGGCAGCAGATGCATGGAAACACCACCACCTGCATGTTCCCCTCCAAGCCACACACCATCCTGACTTGGAACTATCTGGCGGTTCCTTCACTGTCACTGGGTCAAAATCCTGGAACTCCCTTCCTAACAGCACTGTGGGTGTACCTACCCCACATGGACTGCAGCGGTTCAAGAAGGCAGCTCACCACCACCTTCTCAAGCACAATTAGGGATGGGCAATAAATGCTGGCATAGCCAGCAACACCCACATCCCACGAACGAATTTTAAAAAAATCCCTCCATGGTCTTGTCGTTCCCTATCTCTATAATCTCATCCAGCCCTACAATCACTGAGAACTCGGTGCTGTCCCAGTTCTGACAACTTGTGCATTCCTGGTGTTCATCACTCCATCAATGGCAGATTTGTCTTCAGCTGCTTAGGTCTCTGGAATTCCTGTCTGAAACTTCTCCACTTCTATATCTCTCCCTACTCCATTCAGATGCTCCTTAAAACCTACCAAGCTTCTTGTCACCTGTCTTAAGATCTCCTCACGTGGCTCTGTGTCAAATTTTGTTTGATAATGCTCCTCTGACGCACCTTGTGATGTTTTGCTACGTTAAATGTGCTATACAAATGGAAGTTGGTGTAAATTGGAACACCATTAGGCTTGAGTTGGATATAGATGCAAATCCTAGTGAGAAAACAGCAATGGTTATAATCAGATCTAATGACTTAATCATTTAGTTGCTATGTGCTTTGAACAAGATTTATCCATCTGGTTACTAAAAACGAGTGAAGACTTGTGGTACATTAAGATGGGTGACGCCTTTTCCAACAGGTCTGGCAAGTTCAGTCATTTCTATTCGGAGAATTACAATGCTTAATGCATTTCATAACATGTAATTACAGAACTTTAGTAAGAACTTGCTTTGCTGCTAAATGCTTGTGTATTGTCAATTATGTTGAGAAAAGCTATGAGTATAAACTCACATGCCAGCTGTGGCTCAGTTGGTAGAACACCTACTCGAGCCAGAAGGTTATGGAATCAAGTTCCATTCCGGGGGCTGGATTTTCAGGCTCCACAAAGTCAGGAACGGAGGTGGGGGGAACCCGAAATACCAGTGCTGGCTGCCATGTCAGTCTTGGGGCGCTTTCCTGGCACTGGCCATTTTGGGAAGGTGAGTTAGGGGCCTGGGAAGACTCCCTATCCCCATGAGGTGGGCAGGCAATTAGGCTCATTAAGAGTTTTGTTAAAGGCAAGTCTCGGAGACCGATTTGGATTTTCCAGTCGGCCTCCAGTTTCCTGACATGACAGGGGAGCCAAATCAACTGCTTGGAAACAGGCACCCAGCCACAGACTGGAGTGGCAGTGCTCCTGGCAGGCCTTCAAACCCTCCCTGCCTGTTTGTGTGGGGGTACAGATAAAGATTATCTTGTGGAGGCGTTTCTCTACCCCTCTCACTACCCACTGTGGTGGCCCGGTGGGCTTTTTCTTTTTTTAAATTAAATTTTTAAAAATTTGGCTGAGAGGGCACTTTCTTGTTGAGGTACCCTCCCAGTTACTTACCTTGTACTGGAGTCAGGCATTCCTCTGAAGCTGGAAGGCCTCTGATTGGCTCTCCAGCTTCAAGAGCCCACCCGCTGCCCTTAGTTAGCACGAAATCCATCTCCATGCCAATTAAGGGCTCAGCCATGTGAAAATCTTAACTTTAATCAGCTCCCCCCCTGCCCCACACAGAGGCAGTTTCTGATCTGAGAAAAAAGGCTCCTATCTCCCGCCTCCATTGCAAAAATTCAGCCCCAGACTTGAACACAAAAATCAAGACTGCCACTATAGTGCAGTATTGAGGGGGTGCTGCACTGTCAGATGTGCTGTCTTTTGGATGAGATGTTAAACCAAGGCCCGGCCTGCCATCAGGTGGATGTAAAATATCACATAGCATATTTCGAAGGACAGCAGGGGCATTTCCACCAACCCCACCGTGGTATCCTGGCCAATATTTATCCCTCAATCAACATCACAAAAATGGATTATCTGATCATTATTACATTGCTGTTTGTGGGAGCTTGCTGTGTGTAAATTGGCTGCTGCATTTCCTACATTACAACAGTGATACACTTCAAAAAATGTTCTTCATTGGCTGTAAAATGCTTTGGGCCGTCCTGTGGTCATGAAAGGTGGCTATACAAATGCATACTATTGATCATGTCAAATTGTAGAAGTAATAGAAGTCATACCACAAACGACACGCTTTTGACCAAAAAAACCCCCCATTAATTTACAGGAATGAACACATACAGAAAGCTGAAATAAAAGGATGGGTCGCGAAGACAAATATAGAATGAAAGTAGCTGAACGTTTAAAAATGGTTTCATGGATTATTTGCTTATCTGGTAATGAGAGTCATGAGATTGATTGGCTCCAAAGGGTAAATACACCAGTCCTGCATTTCCAGCAGGGAACCATGCATAAAGCAACCATGTGCTGGAGAATGGACACCAGCACTGCAGCACAATCCTAAACATTCAAGCATAGCTTCATGTTGGAATCACAGTTCAGTGAATTTATACTAACATATTCTCAGAGAACATAAGAGGGGGTAATTTGTGGTTTTCAGCTAACACATATGCCAATTGTGCATCAAGATGTAGTGATTTTGTGTATTAGCACTAATGGTGAGGGTGCTAACCTTGGCATACATTCATAAAATTGCTCTTGGAATTAAACAGGTGCAACACATGGGCCTGCCTCAACTCTGTTTTAGCTTATTAAGAATTTATCAGCTGTGGCTCAGGGGTAGCACTCTCACCTCTGAGCTAGAAGGTTGTGCTGTTCAAGTCCAATTCCAAGACTTGAGCACAAAATCAAGGCTGATGCTCCAGTGCAGTACTGAGGGAGTGCTGGACGGCTAGAGGTGCCATCCTTCAGATATGATAAACCGAGGCCCCAACCTGCCTTCTCAGGTGAGTGTAAAAGAACCTGTGATGCTATTTCAAAGAAGGGCAGGCGAGTTATCCCTGGTGTCCTGGCCAATATTTATCCCTCAAGCAACACCAGAAAAACAGATGATCACATTGCAAGTTTGTGGATCCTTGCTGTGCACAAATTGGCTGCTATGTTTTCTACATTATAACAGTGACTACACTTCAAAAGTACTTCATTGGCTGTTAAGAACTTTGGAGCATCCTGTGGTTATGAAAGACACTATATAACTGCAAGTCTTTTTTGTTGAGGGTCATTTTAACTATAACCCACCTATAACTAATGGGATTGCATTGGCTGCCCATTGTACACCTTGCCTGATTTTAACTTCCTTTGACTTCAACTACTGAGGCTGTCAATTGAAGATTATTATGCTACTCCTTTAGTCAGCCATTCCCAGTCGATCCAATCCTGGCTATTTCCCACTGGACAGGCTGTGTTAAAATGACCCCTTTTCTCTTTACAAGTGCGGTAGACCTTCAGTGAATGAGGGTGTAATATTATTATTTCTTACACTTGCCTCCTGCTAAGTAAGTTATATAATTTCATGCTTGTAGTTTGAAAAATTACTGCCCTGTTTCATGAGTGAGTTTATATGTAATGCTTAAACAGAAAGACTTGCATTTATATTGCATAGTCATACCTTAGATGTCCCAAAGTGCTTTACAGTCAATGAAGTACTTCTGAAGTGTAGGAAACGCCACAGAAAATGCACACAGCAAGATCCCACAAACAGTATTGCGGTATTGACCAGATAATCTGTTTGGGTGAGGATTAAATATTGTCCAGGACATCACGGAGAATTTCCAGCTCCTCTTCAAAATATTGCCATAGGCACCTTTACATCCACTCGAGAGGGCAAACAGGGCCTTGGTTTCACATCTCATCCAAGAAAGGGCAAAACCAAAATCCTGCATTCCCTCAGTACTACACTGACGTGTCAGCCTAGATTACGTACTCATGTATGGAATGGGGCTTGAGCTACTACTCAGCACATAATAAGCACAGCACACTTGTTGGTGAATTCAGTGTCCATCACTTGGACAACCTAATGGGACATTCAGAAGTTGCACGACTTGAAAAAGAATACAAGGGCAAGGATAGCATAAAGACAAAAACTAAGGCATACCATATTGCAAAGGCCAGTGGCAGGCTGGAAGATTGGGAAACTTTTAAAGATCAACAAAGGGTTACTAAAAAAGTAATAAAAAGAGCAAAAGTAAATTATGAATTATGAAACAAAACTAGCACAAAATATAAAAATGGATATAAGTATATAAAAGTGAAGAAAGTAGCGAAAGTGAATGTTGGTCCCTAGGAAGATGAGACTGGGGAGTTAATTGTGGGGAACACAGAAACAGCAGAGACACTAAATCAGTATTTTGCCTCAGTTTTTACGGTGGAGGACACTAGTACCATCACAATAGTAACAAGTAATGCAGAGGTTATAGAAAGGGAGGAACTTAGAACAATCATCACTAGGGAAAAAGTACTGAGCAAACTATTGGGATTAAAGACAAGTCCCCAGGTCCTGATGGCCTACATCCTAGGGTCTTAAAGGAAGTGGCAGCGGAGATAGTGGATCCATTGGTTACAATATTCCAAAATTCCCTAGATTCGAGAAAGGTTCCAGTGGATTGGAAAATGCTAATATAACGCCCTTATTCAAAAAACGAGGGAGGCAGAAAATAGGAAGCTATAGACCAGTTAGTTTAAAATCTGTCATCAGGAAACTGTTAGAATCCATTATTAAGGAAGTAATAACAGGACATTTAGAAAGTCAAAACGGAATCCATCAGAGTCAGCATGGTTTTATGAAGGGTAAATTGTGTTTGACTAATTTGCTACAGTTCTTCGAAGATGTAACAAGTAAAGTGGATAATGGGGATCCTGTAGATGTATATCTGGACTTCCAGAAGGCATTTGATAAGGTGTTGCACAAAAGGTTAATACACAAGGTAAGATTACATGGGGTTAGGGGCAATTTATTAGCTTGGATAGAGGATTGGCTAACCAACAGAAAACAGAGGGGCGGGATAAATGGGTCTTTTTCTGGTTGGCAAGATGTAACTAGTGGGGTGCCACAGGGTTCGGTCCTCGGACCCCAACTATTACAATCTATATAAATGACTTGGATGCAGGGATAGAAGGTACTATAGCCAAATTTGCAGATGACACTAAAATAGGTGGGATCATAAGTTGCAATAAAGAAATAAGAAATTTAGAAATGGATATGGATAGTTTAGGTGAATGGGCCAGAATTTGGCAGATGGAGTTTAATGTGGATAAGTGTGAGGTTATCCATTTTGGTCAGAAGAATAGAAAGGCAAATTATTATCGAAATGGACAGAAACTTCAGAGTGCTTCGGTGCAGAGGAATCTGGGTGTCCTCGTGCATGAATCGCAGAAAACTAGTATGCAGGTGCAGCAAGTAATAAGGAGGGCAAATGGAATTTTGGCATTTATTGCTAAAGGAATAGAGTATAAAAGTAGAGAAGTGTTCTGCAACTGTACAAGGCATTGGTGAGACCGCACCTGGAGTATTGCGTACAGTTTTGGTCCCCTTACTTGAGGAGGGATGTAGTTGCATTGGAGGCAGTTCAGAGGAGGTTCACTAGATTGATTCCAGAGATGAGGGGTTTGTCTTATGAAGAGAGATTGAGCAGTTTAGGCCTTTACTCTCTAGCGTTTAGAAGAATGAGTGGGGATCTAATTGAGGTATATAAGATGATTAAGGGGATTGACAAAGTAGACGTAGAGAGGATGCTTCCTCTGGTGGGGCAATCTAGAACAAGAGGTCATAGTTTTAGGATAAGGGATAGCATATTTACAACAGAGATGAGGAGAAATTACTTCTCTCAAAGGGTCGTAAGTCTGGGGAATTCACTACCTCAGAGTGCGGTGAATGCTGGGGCATTGAGTAAATTTAAGGAGGAGATAGACAGATTTTTAATTAGTAATGGGATGAAGGGTTATTGAGAATGGGCAGGAAAGTGGAGTTGAGGCCAAGATGAGATCAGCCGTGATCCTATTGAATGGCGGAGCAGCGTCGAGGGGCTGAATTGCCTACTCCTGCTCCTAGTTCTTATCTTCTCATGTTCTTCTAATATTACTGTAAGGTAGCAGCACGAGACATAGAGAGGAAGGAAAGTTTTAGTTAAACAGAAAGACAAAAGGCACTCAACTCACACTAGATGTAGCAAGGATTGGGTGGGTCCCTGGAGATCTAACAGCAGGTTTAAGAACAGTTCCAGTGCGTTTCCAACCGTAAATCCACATATGATGAAAATCCAGCCCATAATGTCCCATCGGCTCTTTTGCCAGAACAATTGACCTCCGAAGCAGTCCAAAAAGTGTCATGGTCATCTCACACGACCCAACATGGAGCTGCCTTTACCAGCAGAACAAATCAGCAACCGTTGTAACTATGATTCGCTGACTCATAGGGATGAAATTTCAGGCACCATTGACGTCGGGAATGGAGACAGACAGAGCCTGAAAATTACCAGGGATTTTCCAGTCAGCCTCCAGTTTCCAGACATGATGAGGGGCAGTTTAACTGGGGCATCGGGTGCTAGCATTCCAGGCAGGACTACAGGCCCTCCCTGCCTGCCTGATGTAGGGGTGCAGCCAAAGAGCACCCTTTTGAGGGGCTCCACCACCCCCACCACCCCCCCTTCCCCGACCTCCCACCTCCCCAGTGGTGGCCTGGCTGCTTTTTGTATTTTTTAATTAAGGTTTTTAAAAAAGTGGCTAAGAAGACTCCTTCTTATTGAAGCTCCCTCCCAGTTACTTACCTTATACTGCAGTAAGGTCTCTTTGCTGCTCTGAAGCTTGGCCTCTAATTGTCCCTCCATCTTTGAGAGCCAGTCTGCCACACTTAATTGGAAACGGAACCTGTCTACAGGCCTTTGGGGGTAAGGTGGCATAGTGGTTGTTACTAGACCAGTAATCCAGACACCTGGACTAATGATCCTGACACGGGAGTTTAAATTCCACGAGCTGGGGGAATTTAAGCTCAATTAATTAAAGCTCACCTGTCAAAATTCCAATGAATGACTCTTCCCCCCCTGGGGTGGGTTCAGGACATGGAGATAGACTTGACTCCTGTTTGCTGCCTCCGAAATGAAAATCGTCCCTGGGACTACAGCTTCCCGCAGAAAAGGTGGGTCATTGAGTCACTTCCTATAGTCTTAAGTTGTTGGTGGAGACCATCTTACACGATGGCCACTGATCTATCTCAACACAAATCCCCGACACTTGAAAATTCTAAAAATCCCTCCATCAGAGTTGCATTCAATTATGTCAAATTTTGTTTCATAACAGCTTCTGTGAAGCACCTTGGGACATTTTACTATGTTAAACGCGCTATATAAATACAAGTTCTTGTTGTTCTCCAAACAAATAGAACCTAGCAATGCTGTTTCTTAGATTTTGCACCACAGAGTATTCATAACAACAAGCAATGTACATGACCATTGCAGCTACTACTGTATAGTTGGCTGTAATACTGGATTTGGCACTTATTTGCTTGACGATTATGCCAAAATGCAGTGCAGGCAACTATTTAACAGATGACATGATTGCCATGGTGAGATGGGGGATTCAGTAATGATAGAGCTCTTTTGGGACAAAATCCCTGTGTAAAATGTCCCCACCGGGTAACACATTTGGTGGATTCTTTTTGTATTTTTATAAAAGCTAACGATTTTATTTACGTCAGTTCCCACGTGCTGTCATTACTGCTATAATTGTTTATTTGAAGGCGAAACTCTGACACAATTCAGCAGTGCCACTATTGCTATGGCAACTGCTATGTTTGCATATCCTATACGAATCAACACCACATTGGCATGGAGGAATGTGGGTTAACACGCACAGTTCTCTTCAGGGCACATTACCAATTTTGGCAGGGCGATTAGGAAAAGAAACTGTGACAGTTCTTGTCTAATTGTTCAGTAAAGATAAAGAGCTATGCTGCCACTTCAAAAGTAAAAATAAAAATAAAACTTTCTTCAACCAAAACTATCACTGCCCCACAAATTAAAACTGCACAACAGTTGATTAATGGAAGCCCAAACATTCCAAATGCTTCACATATAATTTCAGATCTAGAGACTATTTTGTAAGCATGACAGTTAGAGCTTAGGGTTTCCCCCCCAACACTTTTAGCTTGTGTTCATGGCAGGTGGCCAAGCCGCCAACCTTTCCACAGCTGGCAATATAGCAAGGCGGCAGGAAGGGGTCAGGCTGGAAGGTGTCAGATTCCCTTCCCAACACCTTCCCCCACCACACAGCCTGCTGCCCAGCCCTTTGCCAATGGGCTGGGAAAATGCCGGCCCTCGTTTTTATCGCAAGAGGTGTAGAATATAAAAGCCAAAAAATAATGACGAGTCTACATAAAACATTAATAAGAGCACAGTTAAATTAGTGTGCGCAGTTTTGAGCTCCATATTATATGAAGGATATTAAGGCTTTAGAGACAATACAATACAGATTCACTAGGATGCTGCCTCATATGGGAGAAAGGAAGAAAGACTTTAAAATTGGGCTTTTACCATTGTAATATTGCAGATTATGGGGCAAAGAGTTCAAAGTAATGAAAGGATAGGACTGGTAGAAGCAGATAGCTTTCAGTAGTTGAGGGTCTAGAATGAGGGGCCATAGATACCAGATTAAATGTGAGAGATTTAGAACAGAAAGCATGAAAACTTCTTTAGACAGAGAGAATTCAATTCCAGAGTTAGTGGTTGAGGCAGATACTATGTCAATATTAGATTCGATGGAATAGATGGTTGAAAGTCAACAGGATAAATGCATATGGGAGAAGGCTGGGTATAAATTATTAGGACTACTAGCTCAGTGATCAGTAAATACTGACACACACTGATTGGACCAAATGGCCTGTTTCTGTGTTGTAAATAGTAAAAGGTAGAGCTTCTGCTTGTGCCTACAATATGTTTGAAATTATACTCATCAGGTTTATATTCAAGTTTCCAATAAATATATTTGCATAATCCCAAACACAAAATCTTCAATGAACCAACACAATTGGGCAGCATAATAGAATGCAATTGTTTCTTATCTTTCTGTTTAGAAGTCTTCCTTGATGTACTTAAGAGTGGTAATCTGGGGCAGATTTATTAATACAGCTGTTCATTACCAAAAATAAGCATCTTTAATAAGTCCTCCACTTGTGAGTAACCAGATTTAAACATCACTGAAAGTGACTGAATAGTTTCATTGGTGTACACCAGTCAATTTCTTAGTAAATTAAGTATTTTGATATGAAATTATTAAAATGCCCCGACTCATCCAGAACCTGCCCAGTATGGCACGGATGTGTCAGCATGGGTTAACTATTAACAAGTGATGGATGCAGGAGAGAAAAATATAAAGTAACCATGACTCATATAATATATGCAACACAGAGGGAAAAGTGCAGAAGCAAAATTAAGTTGTTCCTATTGATAATTGTTGAGAAATAAGCAGAGGAAACATCCATAAAGCTGTGTAAAATCAAAGAAGATGATTGCACAATCTTGCCAATAAATAAGAGTGTCAAATCACAAGATAAAGACAGCCACCTGAGGCATTGATGCTGAGTATTCAGTATCTTTACCATAATTCACTGGCATGCCTTATTTCACTTTCTACTAGAAAGGGTTAATCAGTATAGCAGTAGAATTCTGCCTCTGATTTAGAGTGATTTGATATTGCAAGTAATGTTAACTTTTAACCTTTGCTTGTTGAGCCCCAGGCAGCTGAGGCCCTATGATTCCTTTCGGGGCCTGGAGGAACATTCCTGCTCCTTATTCACCACCGCCAAGAAACACCTTATAAAAAAAAAGATGATTTTACATTTTTGTCCCTCTCCTGGGCAGAGTTGCTCATTCTGGCTGGATGTAATCCTGGAGATTTCATTGCGTGACTACCTCCATAGAAACATAGAAAGATTTACAGCATTCAACCGAAATGGCCTAGCCAGTCTTATCCCACCCTCCAGCACTTGATCTGTAGCCCCGTAGGTTACAGTACCTCAAGGGCATATCCAAGTGTTTTTTTTAAATGCAATGAGCGTTTCTGCCTGCACTGCCCTTTCAGGCAGTGAGTTCCAAACCTCCATCACCCTCTGGGTGAAAAGATTTCTCCTCAACTCCTTCCTAATCCTTCCACCAATCACTTTAAATATATGCCCCCTGGTTATTGACCTCTCTGCTAAGGAAATTAGGTCCTGCCTATCTAATCTATCTAGGCCACTCAATTTTATACACCTCAATTAAACCTCCCCTCAGCCTCCTCTGTTCCAACTCCCTCTAACTGTCCTGCCACCACACTTCCTCCACCTTATCATAAGGTCAGAAGTGGGGATGTTCGTTGATGATTGCACTATGTTCTGCACCATTCGTGACTCCTCAGATACTGAAACAGTCAGTGTCCATTTGCAACAAGACCTGGACAACATTCAGGCTTGGGGTTATAGTCGCACCATACAGTGGCAAGGAATGACCATTGTTATGCCAATGTGCTATGTTGAATGATAATTTTCTTTAATCTACTGACTGGAGATCAGAATTTATATTTTTTTTAAAAAGACATTTTTAAAAAAGACCAGCTAAAAGGATGACTTTGCTGGCAGTTTAAGATGGCTACCTAATTTGTAACACTCTATCCTACACTGCAATGCTTGTGAGGAGGGAGACGAAATGTCTGTTCATGCCCCAGCAAGAACCAAGACCCAGGAAGTTTAAAGGAATTACCTGTTCTTTTTAGCAAGATGAAAATACTGCTATGCTATGTTTGAATGACTGCGTGACTGTCATGTGACAAGCCCCTCCCCATCTGTGGCTTTAAGCTGGTGTTTTCTCTGCAGCAGGAGAGAAGCTTCTGGACTCTGACATAAGCAGACCCTAAGTGAGGGTCCCCCTCTCTCTCTCCCTCCATTCCAGCTTGAAAGTTTCAAATCCTGCTTGTTGACTGACCACCTTTGCACACTCCGGCTACAATCAGAAACCCCGTTGGAGGAAATCATCCACATCGCTGTCTCTAAGAGACCCACCAAACCAGCCATCTACCTCTTCAAACTAAAAAACTCAGGACCACCGAATTCAGCTAGAAGCCAACAGACTCACCAAATGCCACAGAGTGTATATCCCTTTTTATTATGGACTTTAACTCAATCAATCAACCTTTCCCCACTCTGTAACCTATTTGTGTGTGTGTAAATCTCCTCAGTGTGTATGTGAGTGAAAGTTGGTGCTTTGTTTATTTTTGTTAGTTCGGTTTAAGTATAATAAAGTTAACCTCATTCTTTGTTAACTCAAGAAAACCTGTCTGATTACTTACTTGCTTGCTATGTTCATAACAAGAAACAATCAAACACCTACTGAATTGGACAGTACATCCACTTTAAGAAAGAATTATACCTGTTGTGGTCAAACAAGGAGAGGGAAAAGAGGGAAGCCCTTCAACCCTCCCCCCGCCCCCTCACTTAACTGTAACACCATCTCTAACAAGAGAGAACCCAACTACATCCCCTTGACATCCAATGACATTACCATCACTGAATCCCCCACTATCAACATCCTGGGGGTTACCATTGACCAGAAACTGAACTGGACAAGCCATATAAGTACCGTGGCTACAAGAGCAGGTCAGAGGCTGGGAATTCTGCAGCGAGTAACTCACCTCCTGATTCCCCAAATCCTATCCACAATCTACAAGGCACAAGTCAAGAGTGTGATGGAATACTCTCCTCTTGCCTGAATGAGTGCAGCTCCAACAACACTCAAGAAGCTCAACACCATCCAAGACAAAGTAACCTGCTTGATTGGCAGCCCATCCACTAACATTCACTCCCTCCATCACGGATGACACAGTGGCAACAGTGTGTGCCATCTACAAGATGCACTGCAGCAACTCACCACGCCTCCTTTGACAGCCCCTTCCAAACCTGAAACCTCTTCCTCCTAGGGGGACAAGGGCAGCACATACATGGGAACACCACCTGCAAGTTCCCCTCCAAGCCACACACCATCCTGACTTGGAACTATATCGCCATTTCTTCACTGTCACCGGGCCAAAAACCTGGAACTCCCTTCCTAACAGCACTGTGGGTGTACCTACACTAGATGGACTGCAGTGGTTCAAGAAGGCAGCTCATCACAGCTTTCGCAAGGGCAATTAGGGATGGGCAATAAATGCTGGCCTGGCCAGCGACACCCACATCCCATGAAAGAATAAAACAAAACTAGCCCATCCTCACGTGGCAATGTCTTCACATGCCGATTGGAAAGTGAAAAGATTGCATTACGCCCAGTTGACTGTCAGTCAAATGGCCTCATCTTTTCCAACTGCAACATTTTCATAACTAATAAACAAAAGTGTTGAAAGAGAATGATTTATTTTTAGCACCCCGATGATTTTTCTCCCCGAGTTGCTCGCAGTAGTGTCCTGGAAATTAATCTTCAATCCCTGGAGACTCCAGGGTTATCCTGGAAGGTTGGCAACCCTACTCCTGGGCCTGCTGATTCTTCGCACTGGTTTTCTCCAGTGAGACTGACACCAGACGGAGACCCTCTACTGCCAGTTAAAATGTAGTCGGTGTCTGAATATCAATGAGACTCTCAGATGCCTGTGGTAAGGATCTCGCACATTGTTCAAAACATACCTGTGTGCAGTTTGGCTCTGGTGATTGTCGCACTGCTGATATTTTAACCTCTACATGTTTTGTTCTCATCAGGTGTCAGGACTTTAAAATTGAGACTTACTGACCATAACGTTTCGAGAACCTTATTGATTATCACGAATAGATAAATCATCTGATCATCGATAAATACAGCCACCACCACTACACTTCAAGAATGATGTATTGGGCTGCAAACCTCATTATATTGGAAGAACTGATGACAAAAAAAATGACTCCACACTTTAGAAGCTAACGTCCCCGCCTGTGAGAAATTGACTTCCCTTTAACCCCACTTTTAGAATTAACGCTGGGGGGGACTTCCACACAAAACTCGGAAAAACCTATGCCCTCATCTGAATATAGTAATCAGCACATTTAATCTCTTGCACCTTTTGTGTAAGCGCTAAACACAGATGTGGAAGAATAGCTGAAAAATTGCATGGTGCACTTTTGTAAAATACTCAGAGGCACCTTTGTCCCCCAGTTGCACAATCAGTGCCAATGAATGCCTTGTCACGCAACAGAGTTCATGCTCTATAATAATGATTCACATTTCCAATTTCTATTTCCCATTAAAATGTGTCCTTTCACCACAATCAGATAGACTGAAGAGTAAAAACGATTCTCTGTTGATGGCAATATAAATACAGAACTCTTGACATACAACTCTGCCAGAGACAAAATGCAAAGAGGCAAGTCAGGCTATATTAGGAAAGTGATTCCCTAATTGAATCCTCTACCTTTTTAAATATTACAACATTACTGAAAGGCTGGAAGTGAGCATTATGAACCAAGACTGAAATAAAATAAATGCTGGATTATTTTAAAGCATTATTAAATAAAATAAATAACATGCAAGGGAGTTAAAGACTATGGGCAGGATTTTGCCCATTGGCTCTTGACCCTGATGTTGGGGTCAAATGAGGGTCACAACCCCACACTGTATGGTGATAAGACACCCGGCAGCAATTTTCTTTGATTGGCCAGTTAGTGACCAGAGGGCGGGCTCGCCATCCACTTAAGGATGGTGGGCAGGCCCTCCAGCACAGAAGAGGCCAGTTGCTGTAATATTTCTTGTTCCTTCGGTACGTGAACTATTGTAAGATTCACAGGACTGCAAGTAATATCCAAAGAAAATGGTAAACCAATTAATAATTAGGAAATTAGGATTAAGAACAGTAGCCAAATTAAACCTTTTAATACACGGAGTAATAAACCGGTAAAATAGGCTATCAGGGAAGACCAATGACAGAGACAGGATAAAAAGTGTTCAAGGGACAATGGCCAGGAAATTCCCTTGAGCTGCTGCTGTTCTGCTAACGTTACTTCAATGGAAACTGGGCAGAAGCCCCGTTTATACACATAACTACAGTTTCCTCTGTACTCCTAGTGATGCAGGAGAAGCTCCAAGGATTTTTCAAGCTAAACAATATACTTTCATCTTGGAAGACCATGAGCAGTTGCACCAAAATTGATTAGTTTTCATTTCCCATACCAGTCATTTGCGGGGCTTCTGAGTGACCACTCCTCTGTCTGCTGTCAAAAACATCTGCCAGTGGCAGGTGACTGGAACTGCATTTTTTTTTCTTTCATGGGATGTGAGCGTCACTGGCAAGGCCAGCATTTGTTGCCCATCCCTAATTGCCCCTGAGAAGGTGGTGGTGAGCTTCCTTCTTGCACTGCTGCAGTCCATCTGGTGTGGGTGCACCCACAATGCTGTGAGGGAGGGAGCTCCAGGTTTTTGACCCACTGAGAGTGAAGGAACGGTGATATAGTTCCACATCAGGATGGTGTGTGGCTTGGAGGGGAACTTGCAGGTGGTGGTGTTCCCATGTGTCTGCTGCCATCGTCCTGCTACATGGTAGAGATCATGGGTTTGGAAGATGCTGTCGAAGGAGTCTTGGCGAGTTACTGCAGTGCATCTTGTATATGGTACACATTTGTAGGACTTTTTACTGAGAGATTCTGAAGTATTTTGCTTTGTTCGAAGCCTGACACTTACACAGAAACCACAAGGACAAATATATCAGCCGAGTAGGATTTTATTGAGCGATATTCAATAAGCAAACTAAACTGCACTTATTACAATATTAAGTTTGGTCAAGACATGCTATTACCTCTCGGATTGTCAGTCCGAGATGATTGCAGGTCGCGTAGGTTGGACCTGACTGGGATTGTTCCTCTTAGTTGCTCGGGGCGGTCCCCTAGGTTTCTTCTCTTCCTTACTTCTTCGCCGTTGTGCTCCAGAATAGTCCAATCTTGTACCCTTACACTCAGTGATTAGCCTGCGGGTGTGGGATCAGTCCTTCATTGGTTAACTTTAACTGTTGCTATGCGGCAGAGGTTCCACTTACAAACAGATCCTGTGGTCAGAAATGTTTCCATTTGATACGAGTTGCAGTCAATGTCCCACCGGGCTCCCATTTGAGCAGACTATCAGTCTTTCCAGACAGTGAGGCAGCTCTTGTGTTAATTACATTACTGCCACACTGTGAAAATCACTTGATTTACTCACAGTCGAATTTACAAGATTCACGTACACACTGCTTGAAGTGAATATACAGATTTTAACACTTTATAGTCCTTACACACTGCTGCCACTCTGAGTCGGTGTTGGAGGGAGTGAATGTTGAAGGTGGTGAATGGGGTTCCAATCAAGCGGGGCTGCTTTCCCCTAGATGGTGTTGAGGTTCTTGAATGTTGTTGGAACTGCACCCATCCAGGCAAGTGGAGAGTATTTCATCACACCCCCTGACTTGTGCCTTGTCGTAGAGTGATATAGCACAGAAACAGGCCCTTCAGCCCACCATGTCTGTGCTGGCCATCAAGCACCTAACTATTCTAATCCATTTTCCAGCACTTGGCCCGTAGCCTTGTATACTATGGCATTTCAAGTGTTCATCTAAATACGTCTTAAATGTTGTGAGGGTTCCTGCCTCTACCACCCCTTCAGGCAGTGTGTTCCAGATTCCAACCACCCTCTGCGTGAATTTCTTTTCCTCTAAACCTCCTGCCCCTTACCTTAAATCTATGCCCCTAGTTATTGACTCCTCTGCTAAGGGAAAAAGTTTCTTACTATCTGATCTATCAATGCCCCTCATAATTTTGTATACCTCAATCAGGCCCCCCCTCAGCTTTCTCTGCTCTAAGGAAAACAACCCTAGCCTTTCCAGTCTCTCTTCATAGTTGAAATGCTCCAGCCCAGTCAACATCCTGGTGAATCTCCTCTGCACCCTATCCAGTGCAATCACATCCTTCCTATAATGTGGTGCCCAGAACTGTACACAGTACTCCAGCTATGGTTTAACTAATGTTTTATGCAGCTCCATCATAACCTCCCTGCTTTTATATTCTATGCTGCGGCTAATAAAGACAAGTATCCCATATGACATCCTAACCAGCTTATCTAACTGTGCTGCTGCCTTCAGTGATCTATGGACAAGTACACCAAGGTCCCTCTGACCCTCCGTACTTCTTAGGGTCCTACCATCCATTGTATATTCCCTTGCCTTGTTAGTCCTCCCAAAATGCATTACTTCACACTTCTCAGGATTAAATTCCATTTACCACTGCTCTGCCCATCTTACCAGCCCATCTATATCATCCTGTAATCAAAGGCTTTCCTCCTCACTATTTACAACACCACCAATTTTCATGTCATCTGCGAACTTGCTGATCATACCTCCTATATTTGCGTCTAAATCATTAATGTACACTACAAACAGCAAGGGTCCCAGCACCGATCCCTGCAGTACACCACTGGTCACAGGCTTCCACATGCAAAAACAACCCTCGACCATCACCCTCTGCCTCCTGCCACTAAGCCAATTTTGGATCCAATTTGCCAAATTGCCCTGGCTCCCATGGGCTCTTACCTTCTTAACCAATCTCCTATGCGGGGCCTTATCAAAAGCCTTACTGAAGTCCATATAAACTACATCAACTGCTTTACCCTCAACTACACATCTAGTCACCACCTCGAAAAATTCAATCACGTTAGTTAGACATGATCTCCCCCTGACAAAGCCATGCTGACTATCCCTGATTAATTCCTTCCTCTCCAAGTGCAGATTAATCCTGCCTCAGAAATGTTTCCAATAGTTTCCCTACCATTGATGTTAGACTCACCAGCCTGTAATTACCTGGTTTATCCCTGCTACCCTACTTGAATAATGGTACCACATTCGCTGTCCTCCAGTCCAGTAGACGGTGGACAGGCTTTGGGGAGTCCGTTAGTGAGTTACTCCAGATATTTTCTGTGCAATACCTTATATTGCAATAATATGACCTTTTTAAAAAAAAAATTGTATTCTATTCCTCTCAACAACTTTGATCAATTCTTCACACAATGAGATGTTACAATCAACCAATGAAACCTTATGCCATATTGTGGCAGTGATAGTTACTGCACAAAATAGAGTCTTTGGAGGTGAATAGTTCAATTATGTTCTACGCTTCAGTTAACTGGCTGCAATAAATCTATAATGTTAATGATGCAGTAACAGCTGGAGTGCACAGCTGGCAGATAGTACTTGGTATCATAGGTGCTTGCCCCTATGACCAAGATAAAGGTTTTCTATACAGTCACTTCATGGTGCAAAAATTCTGTCCATTTTCCATTAAAATCCATTTGGCTCAAAATAGATCATTAAAGCCGCCTGCTCTTAGCAACTAATCTAGTAATTACAATAAAGAGATAACGGCAATCCAAAAGTATACGCCTCATTAGAAGAAGGAGCTCCATTGAACTAGCCATGTTAGGGGGATGATGAATGGCAGATGACCCAGGCAATTAATTTTTACAGTGCACGCATGGAACAGAATGTCAAAGAGGCAGACAGAGAAGAAACAGCTAGATGTGATGGAGCCAGATAGCAAGATTTTCTAGGGAATTAATTAGCTTAATGCGTCGCAGGACAGGGAAGGCTGACAATAGTATTGACATCCTTAACCTTTGCATTTTAGAAATTGCAAACCAAGCGACAGCTCATTTTTATTCCTGAAAAATTAAGTTAATTTCCTCCTGACGTGCTTTTGCGGCACAAGCAGAATCTATTATTCAATGTTTAATGGGTGTAGTGTTTGCAATCATTTGCATGCAGTAATAAAAAAGACTTGCATTTATATAGCAACTTTCGTGACCACAGTATGTCCTAAAGTGCTTCACAGCCAATTAAGTACTTTTGAAGTGTAGGCACGGTTGCAATGTAGGAAACACAGTAGCCAATTTGCACACAAGAATCTCACACAAATAGCATTGTGATAATCACCAGATAATCAGTTTTTCTGACGTTTTAACTGCCAGAAAATCACTTGCAATGGCTTCTATTCCTGTTCCCGTGTTGTTACCTCTGGTGTCCCCCAAGGATCTATCCTTGGCCCCCTCCTATTTCTGGTTTACATGCTGCCCCTTGGCGACATTATCCGAAAGCACAACATTAGTTTTCACACCTCCAGCGTGATGCCACTACCAGTCGCATCTTCCCCTCCCTTCCCCTGTCAGCATTCCGAAGGGATCGTTCCCTCCGCCACACCCTGGTCCACTCCTCCATTACCCCCACCACCTCGTCCCCATCCCAGGGCACCTTCCCCTGCAATCGCAGGAGGTGTAATACCTGCCCATTTACCTCCTCTCTCCTCACTATCCCAGGCCCCAAACACTCCTTTCAGGTGAAGCAGCAATTTACTTGTACTTCTTTCAATGTAGTATACTGTATTCGCTGCTCACAGTGTGGTCTCCTCTACACTGGGGAGACTAAGCGCAGACTGGGTGACCGCTTTGCGGAACATCTCCGCTCAGTCCGCAAGCAGGACCCTGAGCTTCCGGTTGCTTGCCATTTCAACACTCCCCCCTGCTCTCATGCTCACATCTCTGTCCTGGGATTGCTGCAGTGTTCCAGTGAACATCAACGAAAGCTCGAGGAACAGCATCTCATCTACCGATTAGGCACACTACAGCCTGCCGGACTGAACATTGAGTTCAATAATTTCAGAGCATGACAGCTCCCCCCATTTTACTTTCATTTTTAGTTATTTTTTCTTCCTTTTTTTTTTAAACATTCTTTTTTACAATCTTTTTTTTGCATTTATTTCATTTCATCTTTGTTTGTTCAGTTTGCTTACCCACTGTTTTTTTTGCAGGTTTGCACTTGCTGCTGTTCAATATTCAGTCCGTTAACACCTAATCTGTACTAATGCTTTGTCTTTCAACACACCATTAACATATTGTTTGCATTTGCTCCATGACCTTTTGGTCAGCTATGTGGCCTGGTCCAATCTAGACCTCCTTTTTTATCTCTTGCCCCACCCCCACCTCACTTGCTTATAACCTGTGACTTTTCTAATATTTGTCAGTTCCGATGAAGGGTCACTGACCCGAAATGTTAACTCTGCTTCTCTTTTCACAGATGCTGCCAGACCTGCTGAGTGATTCCAGCATTTCTTGTTTTTATATTAGTTTTCACATGTATGTTGATGACACTCGGCTGTATCTCACCCCCACTTCTCTCAACTCCTCCCCTGTTACTAAATTATCAGACTGCTTATCTGAAATCCAGTAGTGGAGGAGCAGAAATTTCCTCCAATTAAATATTGGGAAGACTGAAGACATCGTTTTCGGTCCCCGCTCCAAGCTCTGTTCCCTAACTACCGACTTCATCCCTCTCCATGGCAACAATCTGAGATTAAGCCAGTCTGTTTTCAGCCTTGGTGTCACCTTTGACCCCGGGATGAGCTTCTCATCTCATATTCGTGCCATCACTAAGACTGCATTTTTCCACCTCCACAACATCGTCCAATTTCATCCCTGTCTCAGATCATTTGCTGCTGAAACCCTCATTCATGCCTTTATTACCTCTAGACTTGATGAATGGAACTTTATGCTGGCGGCAGGGGTCTCGATGGCAGGGGAAACCGACTCCCAAATCTCCACGTCACCTCTTGTACAGAAGGCCCACCGAATTTGGTGCCAATCAAGCAGTTAACCTGACAGCGGCAGGCCTTCCATAGGATTTAGGGCCCCGTCAGAAGACGTCTCAGCCTTGCAGAGCTGCCGGCCAATCAGAGGCCAGCAGCTGCAGCGCCACTGTGCGGCAGTGGCTACTGCTGTAACTGCAGCGACCAGACACCGAAGAGCACTGGAACCAGGCTTATGGTACGTCAGGCTGCTGATAGGCCTTCCCACCCTAGACTAAAGTTTGGCAGAGGCGGGATGGATGGCAGGATGATGGCGGAGATCCCCCCCCCCCACCCCCACACACACCCACCATCCCACCCAATTTTATGCTCTCCCTGCCTCCAATCCCCTTGCACGGGGAGCATAAAATTCCACCTGACCATTCCAATGCACTCCTGGATGGCCGCCCACATTCTATTCTCCATAAACTTGAAATCATCCAAAACTCTGATGCTTGTGACTTAACTTGCACCAAACCCTGTTTCCCTATCACCCCTGTGTTTGCTTACCTACATTGGCTCCCAGTCAAGCAAAGTCTTGATTTTAAAATTCTCATCCTTGTTTTCAAATCCCTCCATTGCCTTGACCCTCACTATCTCTGTAATCTCCTCCAGCCCCATAAATCTGCCAATATATCTGTGCTCCTCTAATTCTGGCCTCTTGTGCATCACTAATTTTAATTGCTCCACCATTGGTGGCTGCGCCTTCAGCTGCCTCGACTCCAAGCTCTAGAATACCCTCCCTAAACCTCTCTGCCTCTCCACCTAGCTACCCTCCCTAAACCTCTCTGCCTCTCCACCTAGCTTTCTTCCTTTAAGATACTCCTTAAAACCTACCTCTTTGACCAAGCTTTTGTGCATCTGACCTAATGGGCTGGATTTAATGTTGGGCAGATGGGAGCTGCCACCAACGTAAACGTCAGTGGCGAACCTGCTTCTGCCTAGCCTGGGGATCCGTCCCGCATTTTACAGGTCACCAGGCTTTAATTGTTGCAAGGCGGGACGTCCACCCGCTTGAGGGAGGAAGTCCTGCCTCATTGAGCTGCCGGCCAATCAACAGGCTGGCAGCTCTTAGTCCCAGCAGCACCACCGGGAGCGATGGCCACTGCTGGGACTGTAGCCCAGCCGACGGCAGATGAAGACATGGAGCCGGGATTTCAGGTGAGTTTTGGTTGCCTCGCCGGGGGTAATTGGTTGGGCCCTGGCGAGGCAAGGGTGGTCATTTGGGGGGAGGGCAGGGGGGTGCGTGTTGGGTCCTGTGGGTGACTGTGCCCGATTTTCAGGGCCCAACCCCACGGCACTGAGAGGCCACCAACTTTTACGTGAGGCCTTTCCTGGCTCCAGAACCCCGCTTGCCACATGTAAAATCTGCGTGGAGGTGGGCGAAGGCTCTTAAGTGGCCGTTAATTGGAACTTATGAGCCTTGATTGGCCTGGGGCGGGCGGACCGTTTATCGCCCCCCCCCCCCCCCCCCACGTAAAGTGGGGCAGAGGCGGGAGTGGGTCGGAAAGGCCTTCCCGAGCCTCCTGTTCCATTTTACGGCACCACCCACCCCCACCCCACCTGACCCCTGCCCCAGCTCACTGGGGTGGCGTAAAATTCCGGCCATTAATTCCTTTGTGGCTCAGTGTCATACTTTGTTTTATAATGCTCCTATAAAGCCTGCGCATCAACACTAACAGAATTTCTTATCCACAGCTGTTACATAAGTTTCTAAATTCACATGAAAAAGCCCTTCAAAACACTCTTGCAAGGGATGCAGAGACGAAGTGGGCCCACATCAGAGAAGCCATCTATGACTCAGCAATGACCACCTTTGGCAAACGTGGGAAGCAGAATGCAGACTGGTTTCAATCTCACTTTTAAGAGCTGGAGCCTGTCATAGCCACAAAGCACACTGCACTGTTGAACTACAAGAAAGTCTCCAGAGAGTTAACATCCGGAGCACTTAAAGCGCTGCACAAAGAACAGTCAGGCATTGTGCAAATGACTACTGGCAACACCTATGCAGTCGTATTCAGCTGGCCTCAGACACCGGAAACATCAGAGGAATGTATGATGGCATTAAGAGAGCTTTTGGGCCAACCATCAAGATCGCCCCTCTCAAGTCTAAATCAGGGGAAACGATCACTGACCAACGCAAGCAAATGGACCACTGGGTGGAGCACTACCTGGAACTGTACTCCAGGGAAAATGTTGTCACTGAGACCGCCCTCAATGCAGCCCAGTCTCTGCCAGTCATGGATGAGCTGGATGAACAGCCAACAAAATCGGAACTCAGTGATTCTCTAGCCACTGGAAAAGCCCCTGGAAAGGACGGCATTACCCCTGAAATAATCAAGAGTGCCAAGCCTGCTAGAATCTCAGCACTCCCTGAACTGCTTCGCCTGTGCTGGGATGAGGGAGCAGTACCACAGGACATGCGCGATGCCAATATCATCACCCTCTATAAGAACAAGGGTGATGGCGGTGACTGCAACAACTACCGTGGAATCTCCCTGCTCAGCATAATGGGGCAAGTCTTCGCTCGAGTCGTTTTAAACAGACTCCAGAAGCTGGCTGAGCGTGTCTACCCTGAGGCACAGTGTGGCTTTCGAGCAGAGAGATCCACCATTGACGTGCTGTTCTCCCTTCGTCAGCTACAGGAGAAATGCCATGAACAACAGATGCCCCTCTACGTTGCTTTCATTGATCTCACCAAAGCCTTTGACCTCGTCAGCAGACGTGGTCCCTTCAGACTACTAGCAAAGATTGGATGCCCACCAAAGCTACTAAGTATCATCACCTCATTCCATGACGATATGAAAGGCACAATTCAGCATAATGCTGCCTCATCAGACCCCTTTCCTATCCTGAGTGGTGTAAAACAGGGTTGTGTTCTCGCACCTACATGGTTTGGGATCTTCTTCTCACTGCTGCTCTCACATGCGTTCAAGTCTTCAAAAGAAGGAATTTTCCTCCACACAAGATCAGGTGGCAGGTTGTTCAATGTTGCCCATCTTAGAGCGAAGACCAAAGTATGGAAATTCCTCATCAGGGAACTCCTCTTTGCTGACGATGCTGCATTAACATCCAACACAGAAGACTCGTCGACAGGATTGCGGCTGCCTGCAACGAATTTGGCCTAACCATCAGCCTCAAGAAATTGAACATCATGGGACAGGACGTCAGAAATGCTCCATCCATCTATATCGGCGACCACGCTCTGGAAGTGTTTCAAGAGTTCACCTACCTAGGCTCAACTATCACCAGTAACCTGTCTCTCGATGCAGAAATCAACAAGCGCATGGGAAAGGCGTTTGCTGCTATGTCCAGACTGGCCGAGAGGGTGTGGGAAAATGGCGCACTGACATGGAACACAAAAGTCCGAGTGTTTCAAGCCTGTGTCCTCAGTACCTTGCTCTACGGCAGCAAGGCCTGGACAACGTATGTCAGCCAAGAGCGACGTCTCAACTCATTCCATCTTTGCTGCCTCCAAAGAATCCTTGGCATCAGGTGGCAGGACCGTATCTCCAACACAGAAGTCCTCGAGGTGGCCAACATCCCCAGCATATACACCCTACTGAGCCAGCGGCGCTTGAGATGGCTTGGTCATGTGAGCCACATGGAAGATGGCAGGATCCCCAAGGACACATTGTACAGCGAGCTCGTCACTGGTATCAGACCCATTGGCCGTCCATGTCTCCGCTTTAACGACGTCTGCAAACGTGACATGAAATCCTGTGACGTTGATCACAAGTCGCGGGAGCCAGTTGCCAGTGATTGCCAGAGCTGGTGGACAGCCAGAAAGGTGGGGCTAAAGAGTGGCGAGTCGAAGAGACTTAGCGGTTGGCAGGAAAAAAGACAGAAGCGCAAGGGAAGAGCCAACTGTGTAACAGCCCCGACAACCAATTTTATCTGCAGCACCTGTGGAAGAGTCTGTCACTCTAGAATTGGCCTTTATAGCCACTCCAGGCACTGCTCCACAAACCACTGACCACCTCTCGACACTTACCCATTGTCTCTCGAGATAAGGAGGCCAAAGAAGAAGCTCCTATAAAGTACCTTGGGACATTTCATTACATTAAAGGTGCTATATAAATACAAGTTTTTTTTTGATTGAGGGATAAATATTGACCAGGACACCAAGGATAACTCCCTTGCTCTTTTACAAAATAGTGCTATGGGATCTTTTCTGACCACCTGAGAGAGCAGACAGAGCCTCAGTTTAATGCCTCATCCTAGGGACCAATGGTTTCTCATGCCCCATTATTGATTCAAGCAGAATCTTTTGGAAGCTTTATTCTTATGAGCAGTAACCTTTCCGGTCTATATCTACTAGAACCCAAAATCTAGGAATGCCTCGCCATCCATACTGAGGCTGCTGCTGGGTTCTAATAGCAACTGCATGTTAGAGTACCATCACAGTCAGACTATTAGAAATAGCAAGGGCTCTTCTCAATATCAATGGTGCAGATTACAAACTTAATTAAATGACTTGAACTGGTGTTTTGTTCAGGAAAAGTGTTATTGGTCACCATCTTGCGAGCCATCTAGTTTCAAATTCTCCTCATGTCATTGCCCCAGTTCTTGGGTATTTTAATCTCTGAGATCACTGCAGCCACAGACCATAGAAAATGCTGCTGAACTCAGAAGGGGTCAAAGTGCCTTAATTTAATTGGTAAGATGATGCACCGTTCCGAAGAAGGGCCACTGGCCCGAAACGTTAACTCTGCTTCTCTCTCCACAGATGCTGCCAGACCTGCTGAGTATTTCCAGCATTTCTTGTTTTTACACCAGATATGACTTTGATTTTCAGTCAACTACTGCATATCAACTTCATTTCAGTACTGAAGGAATGTGATAATGCCTGAGGTGTTACATTTTAAATGAAAAGTTAAACCAAGGCCCTGTCTCCGAAGGATCTACAGAAAGAGCAATTCCCCAGTGCTCTGGCCAACAATGATAACTCAAGCAGGACCAGCAAACAAAGAATCAGCTTACCTAGCTATTTTCTATTTGTGGGGCAATGTTGTCTGCAAATCAGCACTAATGTTTACCTGCATGGCAACAGTGACCACATCTCAAAAGTAACTACTGATTGTAATGTGCTTTGCAATGCACTGTGGATATGATATGGTACTTTATAAATACAAGTTCTTCCCCATGGTATTAAAAGTAAAATAAATTACTTCTTCAATTCTGAAAATAATCTCCATGTAGGACAGCTTGGTGCTATAATCCACTCTTGGACAACGTGTGTTACGTCCATAAGGACCTGAAGCATTGGGGGTCATTTTGAGCCTTGAGTGTTAAAAAAGGCAGAGCAAATCACCTGCCATTTAGGGAATGCATCCATGGAAATGTAAATCGTGTAGGTTCCATAATGGGCACCTCTGCCAGTTTACCACCCAAGGTGAAAATGTAGCCCATTGATTTCTGTGCCTTTGCTGATGCCAGCAGTTGGATAGGTGAAGATGCTTGAATGCGTATGAGACCCCTTTGATGTTCTCTGAAATAAGTAACTGCTGCTTTAACGGTGAATCTTCCTTTGTGTTTGTGTTAGGGATGGGGAGAAGCAGATTTTGCTTTTGACAATGTGAAAAGGTCTTCAGTCTTCACGGTACACAAAAGAGGCTGCTATTTAGCGAGGATTTAGAACAGATTGCTGTAACAGCTGCACATATTAAAATCCGTGCACGCTTTCTCATCAATACTTGCCACGGAATCTCTTAAAACAGTGCATGTGCTTTGAGTGCATTTCCTTTTTAATGAAGTCTGAAATGATTCAAAATATAATGGTGGCAAGGAGAATGGGTTTATTTTGCAAGAACTACATATCGAAAATCTGGGCATGTGCATGTGCTGTGTAAATGTATGCTTAATATGTGGATGTCGTATATTGAAAGATCTGGACCTGCCTCAGAATGTAGATGCATAAGGTACCATGGACGACATACCAACCAGTTTAGACTCTACACTTAGGCAAGACATTACAGTCCAATTTCTCAATATTGGGGAAAATGGGGTACGGCTTGCCCAATCTGCATGTTTGACTGCACCTGAGATGCAGAGAATGGGTTGTCTGAACTTCCAAGAAGAGTTGGGGCACCTGGTGCAGGGACTGCAGCAAAGATGAGTGACTCAGTCTGGGGTTTGAAGACCACCCTCCAGTAAAAGCCCAGGTAAAAGATTTAAGGAGGGAGGTTGCTGACTGAGCAAATTCAGTCAGTCAGGGTCTGTTCACTGGTCTCAGGACGACATCATACATAAGAATGCTCCTCATTTTTATACCCATTTCTTGTAAAGTCCTCCAAGCATAAACCTAAGCTGAGGATCACTGGACCCTGTGCATGGCATGACTGGAAATTCATGATATACAGTCTACCCACAAGCTAAAAAAAAAGTGTTATTCCCCTTCTAAAAGCTCCTACCTGTTTCAGACTGGAAATTTATATACTGCAATCAACACTCACCCAGCTTTCTCTCCACACCCACTTCCCACACCACTCTCCACCAACCCCAGTAAATTCAGTGATCCCTCAAATTGGAACTAAGTGGGCGAGATTGAATCCCTGACAGCTACAGCCCCATTTTGGGGCACATGCAGGCTGTTAAAGAGACCAATTTTGGTATTGAGGAATATAAGAACAGGTTAACTTACACTGTCCTTGAGGATTGAGGCATAATGCTGCAAAGAGGTTATTCAGTCTACATTCAGTGCTGCATTCAGATCTGGGCACCACTCAAAGAGGATATATTGGCCTTGGTGGGAGTGCAGCATTGATTCACTAGAATGATTTTGGGGCCAAAAGGATTAGATTAAAAGGACAGGTTATGCAAACTGGGCTTGTAGTCCCTTAATATAGAAGATTAAGGGTGATCTAATTGAGGTGTTCAAGATGATTAAAGAATTTGATAGTGGAAATTGAGAGAAACGATTTCCTCTGATGAGGGAGTCCAGAACATGGGGCATGATCTTACAATCAGAGCCAGGCCTTACGTGGGTAACGTCGCAAAGCACTTCTTCACACAAAGGGTAGCGGAAATCTAGAAAACTCTCCCCCAAAAAGCTATCAAAGCTAGATTGATTGAAAATTTCAAAACCGAGATTGATCAATTTTCTTTTTGTTCGGCAAGGCCATTAAGGGTCACTGGGTCAAGATACAGATCAGCCATGATCAAGCTGAATGGCAGAACAGCCTCGAGGGGCTGAATGGCCACCTTCTGTTCCTATATTCCTACAGATTTAATGCTGAACATTATATTTTAGGCCTTTAAACTGACTTCAGAATTAAGCAATGAGCATAGGTGCACTGCTGCTGATCAGCAGTTGATGGATTTCAAGCAGTGTTAGGTGATTGTGTTTTGCACAGCACAGAGCTACATTTTATTCATTGTTGCGTCGCTTCAGGCAAGAGAACAAAAAAAAAATCACGTCTTAAGTTTATTTAGTCGTGACTGCCTCTGAGACAGTCGATTACACAACTGGAAAACTGCTGTTTGGGAATTCTTGTGGCGGGTGAGAATTCCTGCTGGGACTTGCCTGAATTCAATGAGCGTTCAGTTCTTTTTGCAGTAGAATCTTTATGACAGGCTTTTAATAGTCTTGTGTTCCCAATCATCTTTCTCTCTCTAGCAGGGCTGTTTGGGATTTATCGATTTCCAAATTGTATTTCACTATTGACAGTAATGCCACAGTAGTGGGATTCAGTGACCCACAGTTGTTTCAAAATTATTCACTCCCTCCAACAAATATACTGACAGCAACTAACAAAGCCCAGGTCTGTTGGCATGGCTTTTCCTACTGTTGTTCATTATGATGGCAATTAAATTGACAAATTACAGGTTATATTAAAGACGAACCAGTTGTGCGCTCATATCAATGACTTTCTCTCTTTTTTCCCCCCAGAAATAAGGCTAACACACCCGGTGCAGTACTGAGGGAAGGCTGCACTGTTGGAGATGCTAATCTTTCAGATGAGATGCCTTCTCAGGTGGATTTAAAATATCGCATGGCCCTTCTCAAGGAAGGACAGGGGAGTTCTCCTCGGTGCCCTGGCGAATATTTATCCCTCAACCGACATCACTAAAAAAGAGGTTATCTAGTTATTATCACATTGCTGTTTGTGGGAGCTTGCTGTGCGCAAATTGGTTACTGGGCTTCCCTACATTACAATAGTGAGTACACTTTAAAAATATTTAATTGGCTGCAAAGCGCTTTGGGGCATCCTGAGGTCATGAAAGGCTTTATATGATAGAATCATAGAAAGTTTAAGGCACAGAAAGAGGCCACTTGGCCCATCGTGTCTGTACCAGCCGAAAAACAATCCACCCATTCCAATCCCACCTTCCAGCATTTGGTCCGTAGCCCTGCAGATTACGGCACTTGAGGTGCATATCCAGACTCCTTTTGAATGAGTTGAGGGTTTTTGCCTCAAATACCCTTTCAGGCAGTGAGTTCCAGACCCCCACCACCCTCCAGCTGAAAAAGCATTTCCTCATCTCCCCTCTAATTTTTCTACCAGTCACTTTAAATCTATGCCCCCCAGTCACTGACCTCTCTGCTAAGGTGAATAGACCCTTCACCTCCACTCTATCCAGGCCCCTCAATTTTGTACATTTCAATCAGATCTCCCCTCAGCCTCTTTGTTCCAAGGAGAACAACCCCAGCCTATCCAATCTTTCTTCATAGCTGCATTGTTCCAGTCCCGGCAACATCCTTGTAAATCTCTGTAACCTCGCTAGTGCAATTACATCCTTTCTGTAATGAGGTGACCAGAACTTCACACTGTACTTAAGATGTGGCCTAACCAATGATTTATACAGTTCCAGCATAACCTCCCTGCTTATATTCTATACCTCGGCTAATAAAGGAAAGAATTCTATATACCTTCTTAACCACCTTATCGACCTGTCCTGGTACCTTCATGGATCTGTGGACATTCACTCCAAGGTCCCTCACCTTCTACACTTCCCCGTATTTTCCCATTAATCGTGTATTCAGTGGAAGTTCTTTCCTGCTTTCTTTTCTCTTCTTCCCTAGGTTTTGGTTCTGAGTTTGCTGAAAACCCAGAAAAGAATAATTGTCACTCAAAAATAGATTTTAAGAGCGCATTTTGGGAATCTGAATCCCTACTGTGCCAATCTTTATAATGAATGACACCAGGAAGAAAGAGATCCAACTCAAGGGCTTCTTTTTCTTCTACCTAGAAACAGGATTAGTTTCCCTTCTTGCTGAAAGGGTTTAAGAAGCAGTTTAACCAGCGCTGCATGAGGGAAAAGGGTTGCAATTGATTAATTAGTGGCTCCAGATCTCTCACATATTTCTCGAGATGATTAATCTTGTTTCCCACCAATTACATTTTATAACTGAAAATTCTCCATTTTCTCTTATGAAAAATTAAATCTTCATTACAACAGTGACTACACTTCAAAAGTATTTCTCTGCCTGTAAAGTGCTTTGGGGACATCTCGAAGTCATGTCAAAGTAGGGCAGCACAGTGGCACAGTAGTTAGCACTGCAGCCTCACAGCTCCAGTGACCTGGGTTTGGTTCTGGGTACTGCCTGTGTGGAGTTTTCAAGTTCTCCCTGTGACTGCATGGGTTTCTGCCGGGTGCTCTGGTTTCCTCCCACAGCCAAAGACTTGCAGGTTGATAGGTAAATTGGCCATTGTAAAAAAATTGCCCCTATTGTAGGTAGGTGGTAGGAGAATGGTGGGGATGTGGTAGAGAATATGGGATTAATGTAGGACTAGTGTAAATGGGTGGTTGTTGGTCAGCACAGACTCAGTGGGCCAAAGGGCCTGTTTCAGTGCTGTATCTCTCTAAGGTCATGAAAAGTGCTATAGAAATGCAAGCCCTTTCTTTTCCTCCATTAAAATGTGAGGGAGGAATATCACTCAAATGCATTTAAGATTTTGTTCATTGTGTTGCTTCGGGCAAGAGAAAAAAAAATCATGTCTTAAGTTTATTTAGTCGTGACAACAGTCATTTCATCGAGTCTACTTTCATAGAAACAGACCATTAGTCCCAACTGATTTATGCCAGCATTTACACTCCACACAAGCCTCCTCCCACCTCTCTTTCTAACCCTATTAGCATATCCTCCTATTCCTTTCTCCCTCATGTGCTTATCCAGTTTCCCCTTAAATGCATCTACACTAGTTGCCTTAACTCCTGTGATAGCAAGATCCCCATTCTTACTACTCTTTGAGTAAAGAGGTTCCCCTGAATTTTCTATTGAATTTATTACTGGCTATCTTATATTTATGGCCTTTAATTTTGGTCTCCCCTTCAAGAGGAAACATTTTCTCTATGTCTATGCTACCAAACCCTTTCACTATCTTAACTTGTCTAACAGGTCACACCTCAGCCTTCTCTTTGAGAGAAAAGAGCCCCAGCCTGTTCAATCTTTCCTGCTAGTTGGAGCCTCACCATTCTGGTATCATCCTTGTGAATCTTTTTTGTCACTTTAAGGGCTGAAATCCACCTCAGGGCTCTGTATTTTTCATGTTCAATGTTTTTAATATTTAACAATTTGAAAGAAATGTTTCTGTGAAGATTGCTAAGCAATCTACGCACGGAGTGCAAGCTCGGACCAATTCTGATCATGTAGCTTTATCCTACTGTGTAATTGTCTAAACACTTCAGTCATAGAAGCAGCATGTTTTATGTTTTTTTCTTGGTAAAGGCAGATGCATCTCTTACAACTTACAATTACTGTGCAAATCTATTGAGTCATGTTCTATGATAGAAAAATAGCTAAATGTTATGCCCATGGGACGGACAAACAAATATGATAATTTGTGGAGGAGGCTGTTAGCTGGATGAAGTACCTACAGGCAGACAGTAGTTTGAATGACAACAATCTGCAAAAAAGAATACTGTATTTAAAAAGCTGTATGCTGCAATTAAAAAATAAAAATGATAGAAATATTCATTCCTTTCAGGGCATTTTTAAGGCATATTATATTTCTGGAATTTGGGAATCTGCTTTCTCATTCAGCTGCCTTCACCTCCCTTTACCTTATCGCCAGGCAGAAAGTTAAAAAACAGGACCTCTAGGGTTGTAATCTCAGGATTACTCCCTGTGTCACGTGCCAGTGAGGCTAGAGATAGGAAGATAGTGCAGCTAAACACGTGGCTGAACAGCTGGTGTAGAAGGGAGGGTTTCAGATATCTGGACCATTGGGATCTCTTCAGGGACAGATGGGACCTGTACAAGAAGGACGGGTTGCATCTAAACTGGAGGGAGACAAATATCCTGGCTGCGAGGTTTGCTAGCGTCACTGGGGAGGGTTTAAACTAGTGTGGCAGGGGGGTGGGAACCAGTGCAGTAGGACAGCAAGTGAAATAAATGAAGGGGAACTAGTAAATAAGGCCAGTAAGACTAAGAGGAAGAGCAGGCAGGGAGATGTTGCGGAGAACAGCGGGACTGGTGGTCTGAAGTGCATTTGTTTCAATGCTAGAAGTATAACAGGTAAGGCAGATGAACTTAGAGCTTGGATTAGTACTTGGAACTATGAGGTTGTTGCCATTACAGAGACTTGGTTGAGGGAAGGACAGGATTGGCAGCTAAATGTTCCAGGATTTAGAAGCTTCAGGCGGGATAGAGGGGGATGTAAAAGGGGTGGGGGAGTTGCATTACTGGTTAAGGAGAATATCACAGCTGTACTGCGGGAGGACACCTCGGAGGGGTCATGCAGCGAGGCAATATGGGTGGAGCTCAGGAATAGGAAGGGTGCAGTCACGATGTTGGGGGTGTACTACAGGCCTCCCAACAGCCAGCGGGAGGTAGAGGAGCAGATATGTAGACAGATTTTGGAAAGATGTAAAGTTAACAGGGTTGTAGTGGTGGGCGATTTTAACTTCCCCGATATTGACTGGGACTCACTTAGTGCTAGGGGCTTGGATGGGGCAGAATTTGTAAGGAGCATCCATGAGGGCTTCTTGAAACAATACGTAGATAGTCCAACTAGGGATGGGGCCGTACTGAACAAAGAACAAAGAACAGTACAGCACAGGAACAGGCCATTCGGCCCTCCAAGCCTGCGCCGATCTTGATGCCTGCCTAAACTAACACCTTCTGCACTTCCGGGGCCCATATCCCTCTATTCCCTTCCTATTCATATATTTGTCAAGATGTCTCTTAAACGTCGCTATCGTCTCTATGGTACCTGCTTCCACCACCTCCCCTGGCAGCAAGTTCCAGGCACTCACCACCCTCTGTGTAAAAAAACTTGCCTTGCACAACCTCTCTAAACTTTGCCCCTCGCACCTTAAACCTATGTCCCCTAGTAACTGACTCTTCCACCCTGGGAAAAAGCTTCTGACTATCCACTCTGTCCATGCCGCTCATAACTTTGTAAACCTCCATCATGTCGCCCCTCCACCTCCGTCATTCCAGTGAAAACAATCCGAGTTTTTCCAACCTGGACCTGGTAATGGGGAATGAGCCCGGCCAGGTGGTTGAAGTCTCAGTAGGGGAGCATTTCGGGAACAGTGACCATAATTCCATAAGTTTTAAGGTACTTGTGGATAAGGATAAGAGTAGTCCTCGGGTGAAGGTGCTAAATTGGGGGAAGGCTAATTATAACAATATTAGGCAGGAACTGAAGAATTTAGATTGGAGGCAGCTGTTTGAGGGTAAATCAACATCTGACATGTGGGAGTCTTTCAAATGTCAGTTGATTAGCATCCAGGACCAGCATGTTCCTGTGAGGAAGGAGGATAAGTTTGGCAAATTTCGGGAACCTTGGATAACGCGGGATATTGTGAGCCTCGTCAAAAAGAAAAAGGAAGCATTCATAAGGGCTGGAAGGCTAGGAACAGACGAATCCCTTGAGGAATATAAAGACAGTAGGAAGGAACTTAAGCAAGTAGTCAGGAGGACTAAAAGGGGTTATGAGAAGTCATTGGCAAACAGGATTAAGGAAAATCCCAAGGCTTTTTATACGTATATAAAGAGCAAGAGGGTAACCAGGGAAAGGGTTGGCCCACTCAAGGACAGAGAAGGGAATCTATGTGTGGAGCCAGAGGAAATGGGCGAGGTACTAAATGAGTACTTTGCATCAGTATTCACCAAGGAGAAGGAGTTGGTGGATGATGAGCCGGTACCATAGAGACGTTTAAGAGGCATCTTGACAAATACATGAATAGGATGGGAATAGAGGGATACGGTCCCCGGAAGTGCAGAAGGTTTTTGTTTAGGCAGGCATCAAGATCGGCGCAGGCTTGGAGGGCTGCATGGCCTGTTCCTGTGCTGTGCTGTTCTTTGTTCTTCACAGGAATGCTGTGAAACAGAAGTTGACACCCAATATCTCACATAAGGATGTATTAGGTTAGATGACCAAAAGCTTGGTCAATGAGGTAGGTTTTAAGGAGCATCTTAAAAGAGGAGAGAGAGGTGGAAAGGCAGAGGCTTAGGGAGGGAATTTCAGAGCCTAGTGATACAGCAGCTGATGGCACAACTACCAATGGTGGAGCAATTAAAATCAGGATGTGCAAGAGGGCAGATTTGGAGGAGCGCAGAGATCTCGGAGGGTTGTAGGGCTGGAGGAGGTTACGGAGTCAGGGAGGGGCAGCTGGAGGGATTTGAAAACAAGGATGAGAATTTTTAAAAATCAAGGTGTTACTTAACTGGGAGCCATTGTAGGTCAGAGAGTACAGGGGTGATGGATGAATGGAACTTGGTGTAAGTTATGATATGAGCCACAGAGTTTTGGATGAAGTTAAATTTATGGAGGATGGAAGTTGGGAGGCTGGCCAAGAGTTTGCTGGAATAGTCAAGTCTAGAGGTAACCAAGGCATGGATGAAGGTCTCAGCAGCGGAGTCTGGTGATGTTACAGAAGTGGAAGTAGGTGGCCTTAGTGATGGCACGGATATGGTCGGTAGCCAATCTTGCGGCCAAATAAGACACATTATTGTGCACAGTCTGGTTCAACTTCTGACGGTTGCCAGGGAGAGGTCTGGAGTCATTGACTAGGGAATGGAGTCTGTGGTGGGAACGGAAGACAATGGCAGAAATTTCTGCTCATCCAGTACTGGATGTCGGACAATTCAGACACAGTGGAGGAGTTGAGAATGGTGGTGGTGGTGGTGAGTTAGAGCAGTGTAGTCAGTGTACAAGACACATGACACAGTGTAAAAACTACATGTACATTTTTATTTGATGCCTCAATGGTTATGGATTTGTAACAGAGGTAATCCCATCATCATTATGGTATGTTAAAGGATACAGCTCCATTACTGTGTAATCTAATGAAACTAACATGGAAATAATGATCAATACTTCTGTCAAACAGGGAACAACAGATTGATGGGGGTACTAGGGCTCCAAAGTGGGCACCATAGCCATAGCACAGTGTGAACCATGGAGGGTGTTTTAAAAGGCAAGTAAGGGAGCAGGTACTTCAGCGCTGAATAATAAACCCTTTACCTTTATCGACAGTATGATGGGAAAGAAATAAAGACTTGGATTTATGTTGCATCTTTCACAACCACTGGGCATTCCAAAGCACTTTACAGCCAATGAAGGACTTTTGAAGTACTATAGGAACTACACCAGCCAATTTGTGCATAGCAAGCTCCCATAAACAATGTAACAATGACCGCATTATCTGCTTTTGTGATGTAAATATTGGCCAGAGCACTGGGGAGAACTCCCCTCCTTTTCTTTAGTGCCACAGGATCATTTATGCCCACCTGAGGGGGCATATGGGGCATCACTTCTCAACGTCTCATCCGAAAGTGAACACCTCCAACAGCACAATGCTCCCTCAGTCCTGCACCAGAATATCAGCCTTGGTGTTTTGTGCTTCAGTTTTGGAGTGGGATTTGAAACCACAAAGGTACAGATTCCTTACTAATATTTATGCAGCTGGTGAAAGCACAACAGCAGGAATCCAAACAAAAAGTTAATGAAATTCTAGGGGGTGACGACATTGGATTTATGTGCAATGGTGCATCTATTAACCTCAGAAAATTCAAATCTGTCTCAAGCTCGTGAGAAGAATACATTTATGCATTCTATAGTCTTCCTTTGTCAACTTGCCACAAACAAAAAGACAAAGATGGATCTGTGCAGTAACAGGAACTGACATATGACAGCAAGTGCTGCACATATTACCATTTCCATTTTGACAGGTCTATAATACTGAAGCAAGAACTAGGTAAATTTCTAAGCCATTGATTTCCATGGGGATTTTCCCAATTGTCACTGTAACTTTGACAGATGATCCACGTAAACGGAGTAAATGCTGTTTGCTTTGTTCTTCCAGGGTTTTCACAGATTGTCCGCTCAAGTTAGGGCAGGCAATTGGGAAAATCCTCATAGCAGTTTGACCTCTGACTTTTTTGGCAGGACTGGATGATGTCCTTCCAAGGTCCAGGACTACATGCTAAGGGAGGCACTAAAGCTTGGGGTAGCTGCCACAAAGGCTCATTGGGGAAAAGCCACTGTGTGAGGTTCTCCCACTATAGTATACTGAGGGTCTGAAAACCTGTAAAACCCCTCAAGCTGTGTGCACCAGAAAATGCTTTTGGTATATAATGCAAACGTACACTGTTACTATAGCCTGGAATGGCAAGAGTAGTGAGGTATCTCATGTACTGTAATGAAAGAAACTGATCTTTATTGTACTTTATGAAACATCCAACTTCAATTGTTCTGTAATTTTTTTTAATGTATTTTATGAATAAAGTATATTTTTGGAAAAGAATGTCTTCAAATGTAGTGACAATTCAATTTTGTACTTTATTCCCATGCATTCATTTATTTTAATGGTAAAGGTAGAAGTGAGTAAATGATGGAATTAAGTCTTGACTGCATAGTGAGGACAAGCGCTAAGTTGGGTTAAAATGGTTGCCTTTGAGTCAATGGGAGTAATTTTGATTTTGGCTGATAGCGTAAGGGGATATCGAATTATCCGCTCGTTATCCATCACTGCCGACTTTCATTTCCACTGTCAAAGGGAGTTGCATCTTTTCCTTCAAGATCTGGGGTCCTTGTCAGGATTATCAACTCAGACACTCTCAACAAACATCCACCTATTATTTTTGGGGTGATCCTATTCATTTAAGCCTAGCACTGGATGCCTACTGAGAATCCACCCTTTGGAAAGTGGGGAGACATCTGGTTTTATCGACAGCTCTACTGGCGCATCACTGAAAGGGGAAAAAGCCAAAAGCTCAGCTCTCCCAGTTCCTAGGCTCAGAACTAAAGTAGCGCAGGGCAGCACAGTGGTTAGCACCGCAGCCTCACAGCTCCAGCGACCCGGGTTCAATTCTGGGTACTGCCTGTGTGGAGTTTGCAAGTTGTGTGTCTGCGTGGGTTTTCTCCGGGTGCTCCGGTTTCCTCCCACGAGCCAAAAGACTTGCAGGTTGGTAGGTAAATTGGCCATTATAAATCGCCCCTAGTATAGGTAGGTGGTAGGGAAATATAGGGTCAGGTGGGGATGTGGTAGGAATATAGGATTAGTGTAGGTTTAGTATAAATGCGTGGTTGATAGTCGGCACAGACTCGGTGGGCCTGTTTCAGTGCTGTATCTCTAAACTAAACTAAACCCACGTCCAAGATCAGTCATATTGAAGACTGTGAGAAGGCAAGCCTTACCCTCTCTTGAGAATGAAGTTAAAGCTGGTCAAATTTCACTGCTATGGGCTGATGAGGAAGAAAGGATCATTTTAAAATGATTTAAAACTGTCATTTGATAGTTTTAGAATGATGAGCAAAACAAAACTGAGCAAGGCTAAATCCTCTCGCTTTTAAACCAGCTGAGAATTTGATTAAGTCATTACATTTTCAGTTTCACACTTTAAATTAAATTAAACCCTAAGTAGTTTTTATTTTATTTTGAAGCAAGTTCATTACATAGTTGATTACATTTTTGTATAAATCAACCGTAGATGGTCTGTTGGAAATAAACAAACACGGGAAAGCAAAGAAAATCTAATTTTCCGACATGTACCATGATTAAACTCTTCAAATTGCTTAATATTTTTAATAAACTATATTTTCTACAAGAGGTCTGCTACTATTTGTTTTTATGCTATTGAGCGTGATGCTTTTTGTTCAGCTCTATCGCTCATTGTTCAAAATCATTCCATCCAATTTCCACTCTGCAGGCAGTCCCAAGACTGCCCTGTGACCTGGACCACAAACACATGTTCCCTCTTTGTCCTCTAGGCCACACTCGACATGGGTGACAATTAGCCCACCGGTTCTGCCTCATGATTCATCATGGCACTGCCCACATTTGGTTCCACTCCTGCCATCCACAAGTAGCCAAACCATCTCCTGTAATCGTTCCTCTCCCATCAGTGCATGGGACGGTCCCACTATGCCTTCGTTGGTCCTCCCCTCTTCCTTGTCTACATGCTGCCACTGGGCAACATCAACTGTAGGCATGAGGTCAGATTTTATACATATGCTGATATCAGCTCCGATTTTCCATCACCACACTCAACTCATGCCACTATGCGCTCTGATGTCTTGGGCTGATGCCAAGTCAATGATGAATCAGAACGTCTTCCAATTTCACATCAGCAACACCAAACCCATTCAGTTCCCATGCTCCAAATGTTCCACACCCTGATTGCACATCTTTTAACAGCGTGTAATCTTGGTATACCTTTGACCCAGAGCTGAGCTTGGCTTCAAACCTTAGATTTTTCTCAACACCAAAAATGCCACTCCACCATAAATAAGCTCCAGCTTGTCCGAAACTCAGCAGCTTGCATCCTATTTTCCAATTTCCCTATCAATCTTGTAATTGCCAAGGTCTATAGCTTTTCGGTCCTCCAATGCATTTTTGACAAATATTGAAGCATTTTTGTTTATATGTCCAGTTATTGGCTTCTTTGTCACACTAAAAAACAGGATTAAAAAGCCAGGACCACTCAGAGAATGGTTTGGCTTGTTTTGCTAATATAATAGCTCTAGAATAGAAAGGTATCGGTGGAACAGTCCAACCCATTCAATTCAAATACTAACATCTTTGTGTTTTATTTGCATATGTTTAATCGGTAGCTCTTTGAGTTTAAGAGCTAGGTATTTAATTTCCTTTGTCTGTCAAATATGAAAAATATTTCTCAGCCTCAATTGTTCCAATCAAATTGTTCATCCGAAACCATCAGAGAGATAAATAGGCCAGAAGTGCCTTGGACAGTCAGCTTAATAGGTAAGCTCAGTTCAAACAGAATTGTTTTATTATTTTCTGAAAAGGGCTAGTTAAGACTATCTGCTGTAAATATACAGTGCATCATTGCTACTATTAACTTATCTAGTTATTGTTTAGTCTGTTTGATTACAGCCTAAGCCACAGCCTAATGGAGTGTTTATTGTACCACTTTTCAAAGTCAAGGAAGTGCATGTGATATAAATCAGCAAGTCTAAATATATTAACAAGGGTTTGCAGTTTAGTCCCTAGACTCACTATAAATTGTCTAAATATTGAACAACTAAAGATACATTCTGGGTCATAGGGAATGTGTTCTGGGCTACTGATATACTGGACCCAAGAAAAATGTTTGGCATCCGTCCATCTACCAAACATGATGGACATGCAGCAAACAATCTATTGAGGTGGGGTGTCTTTTCTTGGTGCACCTTTGCTGATGGCTGTGAAGGCCAATCCTTGAGAAGCGGGTTCTGCCGCAAGTGCTACACACCTGGAGGACAAGATCACACCTATTTTTGTGCCAATCTTGGGCCCTGCCAGTCAGTGCCTTCAACATTAACAACATCAAGAGCTAATGGTTAATGGAGTAAACCTGACAAAATCTGGAGTGGAGTCCCATAGGCGGTTGGTGTTTACGCCAACCTACGAGGTCAAGAGGGGGGTGCAGATGCTAGGCAAGTCTGCACCTCCTAAAATCATGCCTAGGCTACGCAGCAAACAAAGAAAGATAACCAAGAAAAATATCTGGATTAAAAACCCCAAAATCTAATAGCATTGAACTCAAAATCCTCATTCTCTATTATTAAACTCTCCATGCCCTTATCCACTTTTCCCCGCAATCTCCTCCAGTCTTGTACATTAGTCCATGCCTTCTGCTTTTCTGAATTTGGCCTTCTTTCCATCTCCCTGCCTCCATGGCTCACAGAGCTTTCAGCCATCTAGGGCACATTCTCTGGAACTCAATCTGCAAAATCCCTCCACCATGAAACTTCCTTCCTCATCTTCAGAAGCCTCCTCAAAAAATTACTTCTTCAAATCATATTTTCAGTTACTCACAATATTTCTTTTCCTGTTCTGCACCTGTTCTTGCCTCTGGATGATTACTACATTAATGATGCTATGTGTAAATATACCTTGTGGTTGGAAACAACTGCTTTTATAAAGTAGGCTCTTGGAATATGTAAATAAGTCAGTTCTTTGTGCCATTAGGAGAACCACTCAAACTATGCAAAGCAGATCACAAAACTAGATCAGCACTGTTAACTCCTTATAGTTGCATCTAAACATACTGGAGGAACCTAATAAGATACCAACTCTGCCAGACTGTGAAGACGGCTGGAAAGATCATGACGTCATAGATATTAAAAAGATAAAATGAGAAAGAAAGACGGAGGTTGTTCAGCAGAAGAGCGAGAAAAAAGCAACTATTCATACATAAAATTTCCTTTAACCTATGCTTAAAGGGAAGTGAAGTTCATGGGTTTACAAATGCTAAACCAGCTAAAACTCCACTGGGTGGTGGTCCAGGCAAAGAACTTTTGAAATTGCGCCCTGTACACCCAAGTCTAGGTCATTAATATATATCAAGAAAAACAGAGGTCCTAACGCTGACCCCTGGGGAATGCAGTGTATACCTTCCTCCAATTCGAAAAACAACCATTCACAACCACTCTGTTTCCTGTCACTCAAGCAATTTCATATCCATGCTACTACTGTCATTTTTATTCCATGGGCTCTAACTTTGTTGACAAGCCTATTAAAACAGCTTGTTTAATCAGGTACTTGTCTACGACCCCACTAAAATATTGAAGGATATAAATTATCAAATACTAATAATGAAATGGATATGCACAGTATGGTCAGATGAAAGACAAATAGAATGATTGATGGCCTCATAGACCACTCATACTGGGGATTCAGAAATGCCAAGACAGTCATTGATTACTTTGTATTTTTTTTTTTTTTTAAGTGTGAATAATAAATCTCTATTCCATATCTCACTTGGCCCTGACATTATGGATTTCAAAGCCAGAAATGTTTCTTGCAAGCATTTCATTCCCTAACGTGTCAAATATTTTTCATTGCAGTCTTCTGGTTGTCTAGGGAAATGAAAAATATGGCATTTACTATAAGGAAGCCACAGAGTTATTCCCCAATGCGGAGGGAAGCTTTGAATAAGATTATTCATGACAGATATTTAATTACATTTTATTTAGCAGTGGATCAGAGCACTCCAGCCTCTGAAATCAGAAGGTTGTGGATCCAAGTCCCACTCCAGAGACTGAAGCACATCATCTGGATTGACACTTCAATGCAGTACTGAGGGAGTGCTGCACTGTTGGTGGTGTAAATTTTACAATGCGACATAATACAGAGACCCTGTCTACCCTCTCAGGTGGATGAAAAAGGATCTCAAGGCATTATTTGAAGAAGAGTAGGGCAATTTTCCTGGTCTCCTGGCCAATATTTATCTCTCAACCAACATCATTTAAATGGATTATCTGGTCATTAGCTTGTTGCCGTACAGGGGAGCTTGCCGTGTGCAAATTGGCTGCTGCATTTTCTACATTACAATTGTGACTACACTTCATTGGCTGTAAAGCATTTGAGGCTATACTGAGATGATGAAAGTCCATTATAAATCCAAGTACTTTCTTCACTGATCACTTAGCCCTAAAAGCATGGATACTGAGCATTCTGAAACAAGTTCAATTAATCGTTTCTTGACCTCTATGTGCATATTCTGCCAGATGAACAAAATGTTGCATTCTAAAGTCAATAATTTTAATACTACAGCTTGCTTGTTCAAATAATGCTCTAAGAAACATAGTCTAGAGCAAAAGATGAAAAGTTCAGGCTAGCATTTTTAACATAATATTCAACGCTATAGATTTATACAAGTACAGTCACTGCACTTCATAATCCATTGTATAAATAACAAGATGTTTTGACGTGAAAGGTACTACATAAATGGAAACATTTTCTTTTTGCAATCCATTTCAATAGTGCAAAAAGTGTTGCATGTGGAATAGAACCTCCCTTTGGGGCAGAGGTAGTTTTGCTGTGGACTACTGTACACATCCACTTCCCCAAGTCTAATTTGAGTATGGCTAGTATCAGACAATGCAAAGGAAAAAAAAATTCCGTCCATCAAAATATCTCAATGTATTCATACAATGGATTACTTTTTGAAGTGCAGTGATTGTTTATGCATAGCTACGCCTCAGAGATAATATTAAAAATGCTAGGCTCAACCAATTGACTGCTCCTTATATGGGGCCACACATAGCTTTTGAATTTGAGTACAACAAAGACTGTTCAGACTGTTGTCATTTAGGCAAACATAATAGTCAATTTGCATACATGATAAGGTCCCACAAACAGCAATGAGACAAGTGATCGATTAATCTGTTTTTAATGGTGCTGGTTGAGAGAAATGTGGGCCAGGAAATCCTTGAATTTCTTTCACTCTGCTATCACAACTTTGCTGGAAGTGTGACAGAAAACCCCCATCACACTCATAAACAGGACTTCCTCCACACTTCTGGTGAAGTAATTTTGGTGGCATGAAAGCTGCTGCAAGGAATTTACCGGCCATCATCTAGGACATAATGGAGAACTTGATGCTTGGTTGAACATCTCATCTGAAGGAAATCACCTCTGAGAAGGCACTGTTCCCTCAAGCACTGCAAACAAGTGTCAAGTTAGATTATGCTCTTAAGCCCTGGTATGCCTCAGACTAAACAACTTTTTTTTCCCTTAGACACAAGAGTTACTACCAACTAAGCCAAGCTGCCACCTGGCAGCCTGAGCAGTTTGAGTGCTCAGCTGTTACCTAGATGATCACAAGTACAAATTCCACTTCTGCCTGTGACTCAGATCTCTTTTGCCTCAGGGTAGGCCAGTTTAGCAGCACCCGGTTGCTAAAATTAAACACAGGACAGGTTCCACTTGCCGAGAGATTGCAGAGGATGTTGAAGTTGAGTCATGGTTCTTGCAAACTCGACATGAAGCAGGATTGGCAAACGAAAGCCAGTAAGTCAGGCCAGACAATCTTTCCATTCAGCGTAAGGAGAATGTAGATGGAAAATAAAATGGGAGAAAGAATACATCTAATAACTGGTTTGGAAGCATTTCTATAATAAACTTAGATTCCTGCTGCTGAATCTTCCTTCGTTACACTAAAATGATGGGTATCTGCATGGATCTGGAACTTTCACATATGTCAGTGAAGTTCTATCTAGGGATGCTTTGTGGAAACATTGCTGGTCTGCCGAGGCAGGCACAAGGTCAGCTCGTCCATTGCCGAATCCTAAAAGTTCAGCCAAACTGACCCTAATGTTGCTGCTGGTGGCCCATAAAACCTCAACCATGGTGCTTCTGATAACACTGATATCGCATTGTACATGGTTGACCGAGACAGCACTCTTGGGTCTTTGGAGGCAGCTCTCGAAGACAAATGTTAAAAAAAAAGTGAGAATTTGTCCTTAAAATCTAAATATTTGAGGTGAACATAGGGTGCTTCCTGTATAAAAGTATTTTATTTTATTTGTTTTTGGGATGTGGGGCATACCTGACATGATTGTATTTATTGCCCATTCTTAATTACCCTAAGATAATTGAACCACTACAGTCCTCGTGCTGATACTTACAGAATGGATGTTCAGTATGATTTGCTTTTCAGAGTGCTAAATATTTATAGAATAAGACACAGCTACCCATCAAACTACTTAACCGTTCATCAGTTGAACACCTGGACATGTTCACTGAAAACCTGAACAGGTAAAGGAAGACTTGCAGTTGCATAGCACCTGATCACCTCATCAGATCAAGAGAGTTCTCCCTGGTGTCTTGGCCAATATTTATCCCTCAGTCAACATCACTAAGATAAATTACCTTGCCATCACCACATTGCTGTTTGTGGGATCTTGCTGTGCACAGATTGGCTGCATTTTGAAAGTACTGCATCACTGTAAAGCACATTGGGATGTCCTGAAAGGAGTTATATAAACGCAAGTCTTTTTGTGATAATTTCTGTTTTGATGTAGGTCGAGGGATACATGTTTGCAAGGACACCCATAGAACTGACATGCTCTTGTTCAAAATAGCCCCATGGGATCTTTTACATCTACCCCGAGAGGGCAGACAGAACTTTGGTTTCATATCACATCTGAAAATGGCACCTTTAACTGTGCTGCATTTCCTGACTGGAGTGTCAGCCTGGATTATGTGCCCACGTTCTGGAGTGGGACTTAAACCCACAACCTTCTGACTCAGAGACAAGAGTGCTACCCACTGAGCCCCAGCTGACACACTATTAAAATATTCCTTCCATAATGTTAGTCATAAGTGCTCTGCAATCCTTTAAAATTGGCAAAGCAATAGTAATCATTTCATGTCAATAGTTACTATAATACGTTATGTTGATTTATAACATAAAATGCTTCTCTATGAAAAATACCACATTACATTGTATTGAACTCTTTAGTGTTGTTTGTGAAAGTGGCAAGAGCAGGAAGCTAGTATCTGCAAACAAAGATCATCTGAAAAGAAAAATGCCTCCTCCAGCGCAGCTACTTTCCAACTCACCTGGACATATAATCAGAAGGAGAGAGCTCCAGTTGTCATGGCAAATTTTTGAGTTGTGCCTTTCTACAATTGTCCTTACCAGATACTGGGTCACTCAGTTAGATTGGCTTTGATCTATGCTTAACTGAAGCTATGATTAAGAAGTGACTATGATCGATCATAGACACACTGGAAGCTCTTTAAAGTTAAATTAACTTCTAATTTTCCTTTTTTTTTTGTCCTTTGTTAATTAAATGAAAGGAAAAACCTTTTATGAGCTTTGATGTGATTGATGAGGTCAGCCATGTTTCTCCAGCATTGGATTTACACACGAGAAAAAAAGTTAAACATTGGGCAATAGCGTAATTGTAATCCAGAGTGTGTCCTTACTAAATCTGTACAGATAAAAGACAAGGTTACAAAGAGGAAAAGTCTGCCCAAATTTTGTGTGTGCCTGGCTGCAAAATACATGCGTGGAAAGCTTGGGCATGTAAAGGGTTTAGATTTGATTGTGACACATTCTCTGGTTATATAGCCTGCTGAATTCACTCTCTGGATTCTCATATGAAGAATAGTCACTTGGACAAAGTTCTTCAGATTCCCTAACCATAGTCAATGCATTTAGGAGAGGGAGAGAAAATGAATAAAAAATTAAATTACCACAGCTTCTGATTACTCATAATAAATATTAGAATTTGATTGAAATATCATTGTCTATACACAAGGAAAACCTAATTTTTTTCTCTGATGGTTCCTCTGTATAATGATACAGGCTAATGAAAATTAAAATAACGTAGGCTACAAATTGACAAGGCTGTAAGATATTAGTATTTTTTTGACATACAAGAACTGTTGTGTCATTAACAAAACATTTATTTTCTCTCTGGTAAGAGCATTTTTAAAAAAAAGAGAATGGGAACACAGATGGAGGGCTGATTTTTATCAGCCCTCTAGGGAACGGGCAGAGAGCTGGTGGGGCGAGGCCATAAAATAACAAGGGAAGATGGGGGTGGAGTGCCCGTTGCCTTCCTGCCCAGAGGCCAATTGAGACCTTTAAGTGGCTAATTAATGACCACAAGGGCCTCTTTTCACCATTGCTGGTATTTAACCAGCAGTGGGGGAGTGGGAGCCCTCCACCTTGTGGGGAGGCCGCCCAGGAACACCAAGACCCCGGAACTCCCGTTGCGGAGATAAAATCTAGGCCGGAGACTCAATAGAATGGCTACATCTCCATGTTGGCCTTCATATCTTGCTGATTCTGTTACTGGTTCGATGAATATCTGACATACTATAAGATGCAGATAGATAGATTCTCTGTTTGCCTCCTATGGTTGAACCATTGCTACCTAAACTGTCTGTCTCCCCCTCTGCCATTTAATCCTCTCCTTTCTTTAACTATGATTCTGGCATTTTGAGTTTAGCTGATGCCAATACCTAAGCCTCACCTATGCCCAGAGAAATTAGGCAACGTTGACAAAAGCTGAGCGTTTGAGTAGCCCCAAGTGTGTGGCATTTAATGGTGAAGCTTACCAGGACATGACTCAGATAAGCTTCCCAAAACTTGCCTACCTAGTTCTACTTGTTGATTAGGACATTGCCATATAGGTAGGAATACTCCCTGCTTACAGGAACGAAACTACCCTCCAGGTCCCATCACTAAGCATATTAACAGATCAGTGATTAATGGCACCTTGGACTTCTGTTGATGTGCTAGGCTCAGGTATTGGATTGCAGTGTGCACCACAGAGGACTGATGTTGCTCCATACTCATTAACTCCAATATCCTAGGCCTGGCAATTAAACCCAAATGGCAGAATCTTCCACCTTTGTTTCTGGCACAATGGCAGAAACAGCTTTGAGTTTGGAACCTGACTCCTCGAAGTGTGGGCTTTACCAGAGCAAACCAATTAAGAGCGCGCCTCTGGGCTCCCCAACCAATTAGGGAGGGTGGGTGGGATGACACATCCATTCTGTCAAAGGAAGGATTTCTAACTAAAGGGACCATGGCATGTATCTGAAAGGCTCACCAGCACTTTGATGATTGAGCCTGCAGCACCCACAGGAATAGCGTGGAGACCTCGGAAGACTGCGCTCACCACCCCCTCTACCTCCTATCCCCAACTCTCTCACTTACCTGGGGGTCCTGCTGTGGGATCTGAGGGGCTGCAGGATGGGAGGAAGAGAAGAACCTCTTCAAATAAGCAGGCATGGATGGAAGTGGCCGAGGTAGATAACAACATTAGTGTGGTCCCGTGACCTGGAGACAATGCACCAAGAGGATCCAGGACCTCAGGAGGGCATGGCAGATGAGGGCCATAATACTTTCAGGTGCCAAACCCCACACTCTGACTACTCAGCATTCTCCTGCACAGCCTCAGATCAACATACATTGCTGTTCAACTCATTCTTCTCTCTACAAGCACGTCACATCCCCATCTGAGCAGCCAACACTCATCCTCAGCCTATTTTCCTTTGACACCCATGCCTCAGTTACCCTCCACAAATAGCGGCCTTCTCTCCTCTCCACACAAGCCATTACTAGTGCTCACACCTATCGGCTGTCCCTCCTTGCAGAAGAGAGCATACAACTTGGCGGGAGGCAGAGATGTGGGGAGGTGGAGGGTGGAGCGATGGTCCTCCAGTGACAGTTACCTCATCAGCCACTGGCAACGCGTGCCCACCTGGTCCACAGGGAAGGAGATCTTGTTCCAGGAGGCTGCAGGTGTCAGCAGCAACTCGTAGTGAGATCCTGAGCTTTGAGGCGCTGGTGCTCACATATGTCAAGACAGCTGTTTGTCTTCCTGTAGTCCATGTTGGGGTCTTGCCTACTTCCAGCTGGATCTCCGTGTCCATCCCCACGGCCCTGTGGAGCAGCATGCAGCTAAGGGAAAGGTAGCTGTTGGTGTGGTTCCTACTGCTGCTGGAGCTGATGGCAGTGGTGTGAATTCTGTTTCTAAACTTCAGCAGAGGTAGAAGGTGGAGCTGCTTAAGCTGTTCCCATGCTGTGCTGAAGGCTGGCAGCAGGGAAGTGCAACTGATGTGCTAGGCAGGTCAAGAAACTTCCAAGAAATTGACAATCACCTGTCAAGCAGTGATGGCACTCAGAGAATAAGTGCTTTGAACAGCAGCCTCTCATGTGGCCATGCTGGAGCTCTCAGTGTAACCGATCAGAGCCACCCAACTGGTCAGTTTCACTAAAGAAGCTCTTCTTACTATGCTCACATCTTGGTGACCCTGGCAAGGTGCAGACAGGTCTGTAAACATATTCCATGTCTAGGAAATTCAGGATTCAGTGTTAAGACAGCTAATAGGTGCCTTAACAGCCTAAACAACTACTAAATTACTTATCTGCCAGTCCCACGCGGTGGGGATCCCACACTCTTTCAATCCTGTCTGGGGACAGCCACAAAAGGGCGAGATCACATTAGGATCCTGACCCAACATCTGGGACTTTGCCATCCCCACTTGTCCCCGAACCAGACTCCAATAGCCAGGGAAAATTCCCCCAAAAAAGTCAGCATCATAGATAAAGAGAAGAGAAGGATAAATGGCAGAAAGGAGGGAAGCAAGAGCAAGAAACCAAGAGCAAGGGAGATTGGTAGATGGTTTGGGGACAGAAAATATCAATTAACAGGAGAGAAGTAGCTCATTATGTGTTTCAGCAAAGTGTATAAGGAAAAACAAGAAAAAAAGATAAAGGCAAGAATAAGAATGAAAAGGAAATGAAGTGAGAAATAAGTTTGAAGAAGAATAGAGAGAAAAAAATTAAAGTGGAGCTAGAATAGGAATTTAGAAATTAAAGCATTTGGGGTAGAAATGGTTGTGACCGATGTTATTTTGCAAGCACTTAAGGCATTTTTATTGAATTCCTCACTCTACTATTTTAGCAGAGAGTTATTTAAGTTAAAATAGCGAAGAAATTACTTGGAACGGAGTGCATCAAGTGTTTGTACGATAACATCTGTGACAGGTCCTTCTATCTTATGAAGGGGGATTAATTGTCGGTACAGACAGGATGGTCAAATGACCTCCTTTGGAGCTGTAAAATTCTATGACAGTAGCAAAAACAGATTAAAATCCAAAACATATGGAAAAGATTTCTTGTTTAAAAGTTTTACTGTGTATGTCTTTTTTGAACCATCTGGAGAGTTAGATGTTGGGTATACCTTGGGGAGTTAAGGGTTCATAATCAAACTTCCTTGTATCTTGAAGAAACAGGATGGCTTTGAGAAGCAAACGTGGTTTGTCTTCTGCTTTTAGTATCTCCGTGTTACATACAAGAATGTTTATGCAAGGAAATAAAGGACAGAAATGACATCAGCCATGAGTGATTAAGGTGCAACTTTGGTGGCTAGGGTAATAAAGGTAGAAGGATCCATTAATTATAGTATGGAAAGATAATGGCTAATAAAGTCAATGTTTCAAAGGATTTGAGAACACAACTCAGGAAGACTTTTTTTTTTGAGGGGAATATTTTTGTTGAGTGTTTATGTAAATAAATGTTTTCAAAAGGATTCATGAACAGATATGCCATGAGGACCGGAATTTTATGTTGGGTGGGAGGTCCCGTCCACCGCCTGAAGAGTCAAGGAGAGCCCACCTCCACCGGGCCTGGAGAACCACATGGGGATTTTTCAATCCCCAGGCCCTTAATTGGCCTTGGGCGGGACTTCCACCTCCTTGAAGCAGAAAAGTCCCAGCAGCACCACCAGGAGAGGGGCCACTGCTGGCACTACGCCCAGCCATCTCAAGCAAGAGGAAAGATGGCCCTGGAACCAAGATAAGTTTTTGGGCCTCGCAAGGGAGAATTGGCCGGGCCTTGGTGAAGCGGGGTGGGGGGAGGGAGTGGGGGAAGGGATAAAAAGGTCGGTTGGGGCCAGTTGGGGCTTTGGGGGTGGCCCTCTGTGGGGCACAGGGTGCCCAATGAAGAGGGCAACCCCCACCCCCCTGCCAGAAGGCTGCCAGGTTTTACCTGGGGGTGTTCTTGGAGCCTTTTCCATCTGTCCACCATGGGTAAAATACCAGTGGCGGTGGGAGGAGGCCCTTAAGTGGCTGTTAATAGGCCACTTATAGGCCTTGGGGCACCCACGTAAAATTGCAGCAGAAGCAGGAAGGCATTGGAATGGCACCCCCTGCCTCCCACTCAATTTTATGACCCCTACCCCACCCCAACCCACTCGTTGGGGAGCTGTAAAATTCTGGCAGATGTCTAGTCTGTGGCATGTTCCTCAGATGTAGGCAATGTAAGGTGTATAAAGAAGCGTGGTTTTCAACAGCTCTTTGGAGGGCCTAAAGTATAGAATCAGAAACTGAAAAGCCATTCTCTGCATACGGCTGGGCCAATCACTTACCCAGTATGTCAATAAAGTCCATTCCGTATACTCCACCATCAAGTGTCTCATGCTTACTTGAAGTGTGTTGTTGTGAACCAGAGAAGGAAGGAGCTGACTAATAATGAATGTAAACAATCATTATAAATTCATTCATAGGAAGTCTAGTTAGCTCCAGCAGCAGAATATCCAGTTCAACTACCTGACTGGGAGAATTGGGCCATACTCAATTGGATTTGTTTCGCTGGTTTTCAGTGAGATGGAGTGCATGTGGCCTGGGGCATTATCCATCTGAAAATTGAAAGCAATTAGAATTAGAACATTACAGCGCAGTACAGGCCCTTCGGCCCTCGATGTTGCGCCGACCATCTGACCTACACTATTCCATTTCCATCCATATGTCTATCCAATGACCACTTAAATGCCCTTAAAGTTGGCGAGTCTACTACTGTTGCAGGCAGGGCGTTCCACGCCCCTACTACTCTCTGTGTAAAGAAACTACCTCTGACATCTGTCCTATATCTATCACCCCTCAACTTAAAGCTATGTCCCCTCGTGTTTGCCATCATCATCCAAGGAAAAAGACTCTCACCATCCACCCTATCTAACCCTCTGATTATCTTGTATGTCTCTATTAAGTCACCTCTCCTCCTCCTTCTCTCCAACGAAAACAACCCCAAGTCCCTCAGCCTTTCCTCGTAAGACCTTCCTTCCATACCAGGCAACATCCTAGTAAATCTCCTCTGCACCCTTTCCAAAGCTTCCACATCCTTCCTATAATGCGGTGACCAGAACTGCACGCAATACTCAAGGTGCGGCCTCACCAGAGTTTTGTACAGCTGCATCATGACCTCGTGGCTCCGAAACTCGATCCCCCTACTAATAAAAGCTAACACACCATATGCCTTCTTAACAGCCCTATTAACCTGGGTTGCAACTTTCAGGGATTTATGTACCTGGACACCAAGATCTCTCTGCTCATCTACACTACCAAGAATCTTCCCATTAGCCCAGTACTCTGCATTGCTGTTACTCCTTCCAAAGTGAATCACCTCACACTTCTCCGCATTAAACTCCATTTGCCATCTCTCAGCCCAGCTCTGCAGCCTATCTATGTCCCTCTGTACCCTACAACACCCTTCGACACTATCCACAACTCCACCGACCTTCGTGTCATCCGCAAATTTACTAACCCACCCTTCTACACCCTCATCCAGGTCATTTATAAAAACAGAACCTTGCGGTACACCACTAGTAACTAAACTCCAGGATGAACATTTGCCATCAACCACCACCCTCTGTCTTCTTTCAGCTAGCCAATTTCTGATCCAAAGCTCTAAATCACCTTCAACCCCATACTTCCGTATTTTCTGCAATAGCCTACCGTGGGGAACCTTATCAAATGCCTTACTGAAATCCATATACACCACATCCACGGCTTTACCCTCATCCACCTGTTTGGTCACCTTCTCGAAAAACTCAATAAGGTTTGTGAGGCACGACCTACCTTTCACAAAACCGTGCTGACTATCGCAAATGAACTTATTCTTTTCAAGATGATTATAAATCCTGTCTCTTATAACCTTTTCCAACATTTTACCCACAACCGAAGTAAGGCTCACAGGTCTATAATTACCAGGGCTGTCTCTACTCCCCTTCTTGAACAAGGGGACAACATTTGCTATCCTCCAGTCTTCCGGCACTACTCCTGTCGACAATGACGACATAAAGATCAACAACAACGGCTCTGCAATCTCCTCCCTGGCTTCCCAGAGAATCCTAGGATAAATCCCATCTGGCCCAGGGGACTTATCTATTTTCACTCTTTCCAAAATTGCTAACACCTCCTCCTTGTGAATCTCAATCCCATCTAGCCTAGTAGGCTGTATCTCAGTAATCTCCTCGGCAACATTTTCTTTCTCTACTGTAAATACTGACGAAAAATATTCATTTAACGCTTCCCCTATCTCCTCTGATTCCGCACACAACTTCCCACTACTATCCTTGATTGGCCCTGTTCTAACTCTTATCATTCTTTTATTCCTGATATACCTATAGAAAGCCTTAGGGTTTTCTTTGATCCTATCCGCCAATGACTTCTCGTGTCCTCTCCTTGCTCTTCTTAGCCCTCCCTTTAGATCCTTCCTGGCTAGCTTGTAACTCTCAAGCGCCCTAACTGAGCCAATATAGAGAGACAGAAAGCAAGAGAGAATTTAAAAAAGTAAGAAAAAAATTGAATTTGTGTGTGAGGAGAGGCCTTCATGGACTAGATGCCTAATGTAAGCCTCTTTTGTCTGCTGACTGCAAAGGCTCCATGTAAAATGATTGAGTGGTCTTAATCCAGTTAGTACTCGGCATGGGCTCGGAGGCCAGAAACACCCTTAACTTTCACTCAGAGGCCACAAGATGGCTGGTTTGAAAAACAAAAAGATGTCAAGTTTGGTCCAGGTGGGGGCTGACTTCTGAAATATGGGCTTGAGTGAAGAGTGCTTTACTCTGTATCTAATAATGCTAAATCTGACTCGGAAGTGCTTGGACCTTGTACAAAGATGTCTAAAATGGAAAGTGTTCCAATCCCTGGCACCAACAAACCTCAGCACTTCTCCACTGCCAGTACCGAGTTGTGCTCAAAAGGGAGCACAGGTTGGAAAGAGGTTTACACATCTTTCGTCCGAAATCCTCTAGCCAATCTCCCTTTGAACATAGTTTAATACTGGGAGTGCTGAATTTAGTCCTACAAAATAGAAATTGTTGCAATCAGATGTTAGCTAATTGTTTAAGTGGTTAAAAAATGATTCATGAGAAATACGTTTAAAAATCAATAATTTTCTTCAAATAAAGCTGCAAATGTGCCGGTCATGCTTCAAAAGTTCAAACAAGAATGTTTCTACTGACTCTCTTCATGAAAGCAAAGAGGTAGTTAATAATTTAAAAAAGGAAAATTTATTCTACTTCAGATACAGCTGAGCACCCAGTCTATTCAATTGCAAATGAGAAGGTTTTGAAATCTCCTGGGTTGCTATTTTTACCAATCTAAATAAGACTGACAATGTGACAATAATCTAATTTAACATCAAACAGAGCCCAGTTCAGCTAAATTAATAGGCTTTTGCTTCAAACTGTCAAAGTCACTCACAATATACCATATTAGAAATACCATTTCTCAATTCTTGTCTTTCAGAGCTTAATGAAAGAAAAATGTAAATAATCATTTTTTTTTCTCATTTATGTTTTGTTCACAACCCAGCTTTTGCCGATCGGAACTGAAAAGTTCGTTCCTTTTCAGTTTTCTACTTTTCAATTTAGCCCTCATTTGATATCTGAGATTACCATGACAGTCACTGTGAAGGCCTGTTGATAATGTCAAACAAAAATCAATGCAAGTTGAAACAAGACAACCTATAATGGCTGTTGTCATGACAGAAATGATGTCAACACATCACACTCTTGACTTATCTTGTGTGCAAATATAGGGAAAGTTTGGCTTGAAAACATAGTTAACTCTATCTCAAAGTGCACTAATTTTCTGACAATAACTAGCATGTTTAATATTGTAAAATGTCAAGGTGCTTCAAACAAAATTTGACACCAAGCCACGTCAGGAAATATTGGAACATGAACTTGGTCAAAGAAGTAGATAAGTAGATTTTAAAAGGAGTGTCTCAAGTGAAGTGACACAGCTAGAGATGGGATAGTTTAGAAAAAGGAATTCCAGAGCTTTGGGCCTTGGCAGCTGAAGGCACAGCCACCAATGGTCTAGCAATTAAAATTAGGAATGCACAAGAGGCCAGAATTGGAGGAGTGTAGAGATCTCGGAGGACTGGAGGAGACTACAGAGATAGGAGGGGCTAGGCCATGGAGGGATTTGAAAATAAGGGTGAAAATTTTAAAATTGAGGTGGTGCCCAACCAGGATCTGATGTAGGTCAGCAAGCACAGGGAGATGGGTAAACAGGACATGGTGCGAGTTAGGATATGGACAGCAGAGTTTTGGCTCAGCTTAAGTTTAATACAACATGCAGCCTCACGGCTTCAAAAAGAATAAGTAGAGAACCTGTGCTTCAGACAGCCAAGTAGATGGATGAGAAACCGCCATGGGAGTAGATTTTCCTTCTGTACAGTTTTCAGACAACAGGCTAATTGCCTACATTAACTGGCTGGCCAATAGTGGCAATGGGAATCATTGTCCATTTCGAGGCTGATCCTCACTACAGCGCTTGGGTGCAGCCCAGTGACTCTGGCCCACTATATTATCTGGCATCCTGGCTGATCTCTCGACCCTGAAAAGGGTAGATCTAGGAGGGAAGTTCAAACTTGGGACAGGGAACTCTGTCAATGAATCAGGTTTTTTTTTTTAAAAAATGGAGCTGGAGGACCATTCCTGCTCCTCCCAACTCCACAAAAATAGATTAAAAAACCTAACCTTCTGGCGTCTTCTTTGGCTGGACCGCCAGCTGAAACCACGTGGGCTGTGATTCCTAAAATGGCAACGGGAATCCCAAGCACGTTATTAGACTCCGATTTGCACATGAAAGGGCCAAACACCTGACCCAGGCAGCCGTGTTGACTACCCAGCTGTAGGAGCTTGGGAAGATTGTGTAGGCCACATCATTGGTAAGAATGGGGTAGCATGTCACACCCAATCATTTTCAGGGTGCTTGCACCCTATTACTTACACCAGATGGGAGGTCTCAGTCATCCCCCTGCCCCATCAGTTTAGTGTTACCAGTGACTTCTATTGTAGAATTGGAACTGCAATAAGCCCAACTCTGATTGTTGCATTGACCTAATTGTACAAATCACACTTCAAAACAGCTTAAGGTATGCAAAAAGGCTATAATTTGAAGAATTAAGGCAAACTGAATAAATGATTAAATAAAATCCAACACAATGGATCGTAAAGTAGAACTGAATTTGGAGAGACATATTAATCAATCTGGTTACATTTTGTGAGCGCCTGTAGGCTGATTTTTCTTTCCACCCCCTGAAACTAACTGGATAATGCTTTCAAAGATCCGGCACATGCATAATGGGCTGAATAGCCTCCTACTGTGCTGTATCTTTTCATGATTCTATTAAACTGAGGCCTTGTCCACTGTCTCATCTGGGCATAAAAGATTCCAGAGTCACTATCTGAAGAGTAGGGGAATCCTGGCGAATATGTATCCCTCAACACATCACGAGAAAGCAGATTAACTGGTCATGTATGACATTTGTTTGTGGGACCTTGCTGTGCACAAATTTGCTGCTGCATTTCCAATATTACAAAAGTGACTTCAGAAAGTTACTAATTGGCTGTAAAGCACTTTGGAGCATCCAAAGTTCATGAAAAGCCCTAAATAAATGTAAGATCTTTCTTTAAAGCACAAGGACAATTTTAAAAGTGAGTGCCACTGGCAGGGAATCTCATCTGCCACAGAAATGGCAGATAGCCCCTGCGATTTCCCATTCCATAAAAATCAGCTCTCCATTGACTGAAGACAATCTTCCACCCCTGCTAGTTTACCAAATTAACAAGATTGCTATTCACTTCAGAGTTCACAGTGTTAATATAATTAACGGAAGATAAGGAATGTATGTCATCTGTTCAGATACTTTCCTGAAATAAGTTCTGATATACACTCCAGCAAGGGGACAATCTCACATCTATCCTTTCCTACCCAACTTTGCTTCTATCTCAAAGCTACCCCTTTCATTTAGCTTGTTCCCCTAAAGCAACAGTTTAAATACCATTTACAGCTCACCCTGATGCATCATTTGTTTCAGGAGTGTGGCCTTCTGAGACTTGTTGAGTATTTGTCACTTTCTGTTCCCATTTCAGAGTTCCAGCATCTGAAGTATTTTTCTCTTACATCTTTTGTTTCTTTACTTGTCCCGTTGCCATTCCCCCGGCTTTGTGTCATGAAACCTTTTGTCTATTAATCTCTCCTGCCCTCCACCCGATCACATATCTTTCCTTTTGTTCTTCTTTCCTCCCCACCCCCACTTTCACTTGCTCAAAACCTACCACATGTCTAAATTTTACCTGTTCTGGTGAATGGTCACAGACCTGAAAAGTTATTCCCAAAAGTTGTTCCCTAAAATTAAAGCAAAATACTGCTGATGCTGGAAATCTGAAATAAAAACAAGAAATGCTGGAAATACTCAGCAGGTCTGGCAGCATCTGTGGAGAGAGAAGCTTACCCACTTTTTTTTTTTCATGTTTGTACTTGCGGCTGTTCAATTTTCAGTCCATTAACACCCTATCTGTACTAATGCTTTGTCTTTCAACACACCATTAACATATTGTTTGCCGTTGCTCCATGACCTTCTGGTCGGTTATTCTCTGTGACCTTGTCCTATCTACACCTTCTCCTTTGTTATCTCTTGCCCCACCCCCACTTTACTTGCTTATAACCTTTCACATTTCTAATATTTGCCAGTTCTGAAGAAGGGTCACTGACCTGAAACGTTAACTCTGCTTCTCTCTCCACAGATGCTGCCAGACCTGCTGAGTATTTCCAGCATTTTCTGTTTTTGTTGTAGCAACAATTGAAGGATGGAAATCACAGAATATCAGAAAATATTCCAGCAATAGTACTGAAGACCTGTGCTCCAGAACTTGCCGCGCCCCTACCCAAGCTGTTCCAGTACAGCTAAATCACTGGCATCTACCCTGCAACGTGGAAAGTTGCCCTGGTATGTCCTGTACACAAAAAGCAGGAAAAGTCCAACCCAGCCAATTACTGAGCCATCAGCCTACTCTCAATCATCAGTAAAGTGATGGAAGGTGTCATCAACAGTGCCATCAAGCGACACTTGCTTAGCAATAACCTGCTCAGTGACGCTCAGTTTGGGTTCCGCCAGGGCCACTCAGCTCCTGACCTCATTACAGCCTTGGTTCAAACATGGACAAAAGAGCTGAACCACAGAGGTGAGGTGAGAGTGACTGCCCTTGACATCAAGGCAGCATTTGACCAAGTATGGCATCAATGACCCCTAGCAAAACAGAGGTCAATTGGAATCATCGGTAAAACTGTCCGCTACCTGGAGTCATACCTAGCACAAAAGAAGATAGTTGTGGTTGTTTGAGGTCAATCATCTGAGCTCCAGGACATCACTGTAGGAGTTCCTCAGCCTAGGCCCAACCATCTTCAGCTGCTTCATCAATGACCTACCTTCAATCAAAGTCAGAAGTGGGGATTTTCGCTGTTAATTTCACAATCTCCAGCACCATTCGTTACTCCTCAGATACTGAAGCAGTCCGTGTCGAAATGCAGCAGGACCTGGACAATATCCAGGCTTGGGCTGATAAGTGGCAAGTAACATTCGCGCCACACAAGTGCCAGATAATGACCATCTCCAACAAAATAGAATCTAACCATCTCCCCTTGACATTCAACAGCATTACCATCGCTGAATCCCCCACTATCAACATTCTCGCAGCTACCATTGACCAGAAACTGAACTGGAGTAGCCATATAAATTCCGTTGCTACAAGAGTAGTTCAGAGGCTAATAATCCTGAGGCGAGTAACTGATCTCCTGACTCCCCAAAGCCTGTCCACCATCTACAATGCAGAAGTCAGGAGTGTGATGGAATATTCTCCACTTGCCTGGATGGGTGCAGCTCCAACTACACTCAAGAAGCTCGACACCATCCAGGACAAAGCATCCTGCTTGATTGGCACCCCATCTACAAACATTCACTCCCTCCACCAGCAACACACAGTGGCAGCAGTGTGTACCATCTACAAGATGCACTGCAGCAATGCACCAAGGCTCCTTAAACAGCACCTTCCAAACTCTACCAACTAGAAGGACAATGGCAGCAAATACATGGGAACACCACCACCTGCGAGTTCCCCTCCAAGTCACACACTATCCTGACTTGGAACTATATCGCCGTTCCTTCACTATCGCTCAATCAAAATCCTGGAACTCCCTTCCTAACAGCACTGTGGTTATACCCACCCCAAATGGACTCCAGCGGTTCAAGAAGGCAGCTCACCACCACCTTCTCAAATGCAATTAGGGATGGGCACTAAATTCTAGCCTGGCCAGTAATACCGACATCCCATGAATGAATAAAAAAAAAATCCTTGTCTGCTATTTAAACGGAAGCTTTAACTACGATATTTAACACCTCCATTAAAATATCAGACAGGGGAATATCATACATTTGCTATTTATCACCAAAATTTATTTTGGCTTTACCAGAGAATTTCATCAATATTCACCAAGCTGCCATCGTTTAAAAGGGAAAGGGAACACTCAAAATCTACACCTTTATAGTCTCTGAATATTACATTTCTCTGCATTAAATTGAAATGAAGTTTATTTTAAATAATAGGAAAAAGCCCATTATCCTTGTTACAAGAGGTGAAACAAAAAGGTGTTGATTGATGCCACTGCATAACATGCTCATTCTGCACTGTGCTGTGCCACAGAATTGATAAGGTGCAAGTTTACATCTGCAATTTTCCTATATAATAAATACCTGATTTCAACACGGACATGAAGTGCTGAGCAGAGACCAGGCACTTATACAATGGCAGAGAGAGATCAAATAAAAGCATGGACTTCATCAGTCTGTACCTTTCTTCCAAAGATTCAGATGAGAGACAGTGCTAAAAAGTCAATAAACTAGAAGGGTGGGGTACAAAAGATATCTAAGCATCAAAGTCCTGACAAATGCTTGTTACACATGGAAATTTCCATGTTATGCTTTAAAAGCATAAAATTAAAGAATAATGGTCATAATTTCCTGCTGGTTTCAAAGAAACTTACCCAGTAACAAAAAGACTTCAGATTCTGCCTACGAGCAATTGACTGCTAAATGATCACAGCATTCCCTATTTACAGCATTTAGTCTCTAAATAACCTCAAGGTTTCCTTATTTACTACAATTAGACTCTAAATGACCTCAAGCTTTATAGCAATTAGAATTCATGGTCTTAAAGGGACAGGTCAATTATGCACAGTTTATCCTTGATCCACCAGCCAAATACATTGAGCATTCATTATGTGGTATAATGTTCCTGTTCCTTTCAAAGCAACATATCATCTGACTTACTGTCATCTATCACAGTGATTTAAAATCATGTTAAATGACTTGCTGCCAAAGCACCCACAAATTGAAATAACCTGTTTCCATTTTCCCATACAGAGGACCTGTCCCATTGCACACTGATGAGGCATTGATGCAACTTACCTTTCAACACTTAGTGCTTGGGGTGTAGCTCCACTTTAAAATACAGCAGCAACATTGTGAATTTAATATACAGCCAATTAGTGAGATAATGCTGAAGGATTTTAGGCTTTATTACAACTTAAATTATGCATTTTGTGCTCATCATGTTAATGGGTGTCATTTCTGTGGATCGGAACACTTCCCCACTTCTGGTACCCTGTGCCATCATCAAGTGCTCCCAAAGGGCAATGGCAAGTGTTATTTTGATTCTGTCACAAAATTTCCAGCATAATAGTTATCTAAAAGGTGAGTAATTCACATAAATGTTGAATTATACTTCATAGCCAAAACAGCCCATCTGCAAACAGCTTGAGAGAACAGGTTGACAGATGCACTGCAGCAACTTGGCAAGACTCTTTCGACAGCAACTCCCAAACCCACGACCTCTACCACTTAGAAGAACAAAGGCAGCAGTCGCATGGGAACACAACCACCTCCGAGACACTCACCATCCTGCCTTGGGACTATATCACCATTCCCTTACTGTCACTGGGTCAAAGTCTTGGAACTCCCTCCCTAACAGCACTATGGGCGTACTTACATCGCAAGAACTGCAGCAGTTTTTAGAAGGCAGCTCACCACCACCTTCTCAAGGGCAATTAGGGATGGGCAATAAATGCTGGTTTGCCAGTGACTCCCATGTCTCATCACCGAATAAAATATGTTTGAGAAAAACATTGCAACTGAACATGTTATAAACACATTGAACATTTACCAGTTAATACACCAAGGAGACTGCTGATTACCTTTGTAATATCTTCAACATTGTAATTTATTTACCGAGGATTTTTTTTCTTGGTAGTTATGTCTCATTCGCCTGAAACATTGCACCAACAAGACTATAACCAGAACATAGTGCCTTTAATGTAGGAAAACGTCCCAAGGCACTTCACGGGTTATTCTCTAGCTCCTTATGGCCCCATGATAAAACCACAGATTGGGCCCAGCCCTGCTTATCCCCTACGTCTCTTCCTTCTCTTGGGATTTCCTCCTTCCCCCTCCCAGGACATATCTGGTGGGGGGGTGGTCACCCCAGTTGCTACAGATGGAATCTGTCAGCTGCTTCCTGATGCCTGATTGGTGCCCGCAGCTCACCAGCTTGATGGAGATGTAACCCGGTGTTAAAGTTGGTATGGGCACTGGCACAGATGAGCGCTTTATCGACTTGCCACCTGTTAAGGACACTGGACTCGCTTAACACACTGTGAGATGCTGCAACGGGAGGACAGTAGGATTGGAACTCTGGAAAGTTGAGATGAAATGGGCTGAAGGACCTTCTTCATCTCAGTCTATCGAATAGTCTCAGCACAGTGGCATTGAGCCCAATTGTAGCATCCCTCCCACCATCCAGTCTAAAATATCTGCTCCAAACCATTTTACTTATTATCCTCTGTTATTGTGGAAACCTGATATAAAAACCCCCCTGTAAATTAACAATTCCAGTCATGCTCTCTCACTCTGCTGCACTTCTAAAAACATAATTAAACACAGAAAGAACAAAGAACAAAGATTAATGGTGTAACTAATGCATGCTTTATAATAGTCATAAGTCAATTAAAAGGAGTTGTTTTTTATATGCACCAGGTGGCTTATACACTTTTCCTTCATAAACTTTTTTAATGTGGAATAAAAAGCTTTCTGCACCTCTTTAACACTTTGGTGGTGAAAACGTTTGTGGACAATTAAATTTTTAAACACATAGATTTAAAGTTTTGGGGGTATTTATTCACAGTACTGGATGATTTATCCTTTCAAAAGCAAATATACAGGTACAGATTTGGAACTTGAGGCCCAGGCATCGTAGGGTTGCCAACTCTCCAGAATTGTCCTGGAGTCTCCAGGAACTCTATGACTATGACTATGACTAATCAAAGATGAATCTATTGGAGACCGTGCTGAAGGAACCATGGAGACAAACCTAAGGCACATCAGAAACAATAGTATCTTTTTCCTTCTTTTTGAACGCTTTTTTTTATTAGTTGTAAAAATATTGGAAATGGTGGGGTGGGAGGCTGTTTGACCAAGTAGAGCAGTTGGAGCTGGAGGTCATGTAATGAGACCTCCAGGAATATGTCGAATCAGAGTTGGCAACCCAAGATGTAAGGCAGAGCCTGGAGAAACACTCTCTCAATTCCAATTTTTATGACTTGGGTGTATAACTGAACTCTGGAATCGGCCTCCATTACAGAAACCTCCCGATGTTTGTTTGTTTCCACTGATTTCAATTGAAAGGGAATGGGGTCAAATATGGAAAAACACCCGTACAGCCAGGATCAGGTATCAATGTACCGCAAGCTCCTTGCCAGAAGGATGCTGGTGAGACTCGAGCCAATTTGAGGACATTTTGCACAATTTTGGTCCTGCCCCCAGACAAACCAGGGAAATGACCATCGGGCAATTTCTAGACTGGGTGGTCGATCCACAACAACAGTTTTAAAACCAGGTGCCAAATATTGGAGATAAGGGAGAGCTCATTTGGGCCCCACAAAGAAAGTCTGGACCTCTGTTCCCTCGGAATCTGTCCTTTGCATCTGCAGCAAACTGGCATGATCAGTCCCGTGGCACAGAGATGCTGGTTAGAAGGTGGCATTGATGCCACTTATCTGGGCTTTTCTTCCCTACCAGCTAAAGGTCTGAACCCAACAGGACCACATCGGACCCGAGCCCGACCCGGCCCGAGTCCCTCCAATTTTTCCCGCGCCCGACCCGACCATCGGAATGTTCCCTTTACCTACCTTGAAACTCCCAATCTTCAGGAAGTTGCAGCATGAGCATGATGACATCATCGAGACGCTCACTGCACAGACTCAGAGTTTCCCTCCTTGGCATCCTGACTCCTAGCTCAGGTAGGTTTTTTTACTTTTAACATTTACCTGCAATTCTTGCTGTGTGTGTCCAACCCGGACGCAGCCCATCCCGACCCGAGCCCGAAAGCCGGACCCGGAAGAGCGACCAGACCCAACCCGAACCCGACACATGTCGTCGGGTCCCGTCAGGGTCGGGTCGGGTAGGAGGCCTTTACTGCCAACCGCACCACAATTAGTTAATGTGGCAAAATGTGGAAAGCCTGAAATTTGAAGCAATAGATTTTTTTTTTACAAAAACATTTAATACTATTGTTATGACCAGGTGAGAAAGGTGTCCCTTTTAGCCTTCATCTGGTCTTACTGTAACAGGATTTAATTTTAAACACACCGTGTTTTTAGCTCCCCCTTGGTGAATCCTTGTTCACCGCTTTCCAATTCTAAGGCAAAGAAACCAGCACAAACAGGCTTTCTTAGGTTTAAAGAAGAAAGATTGAAATTTATTAAACTTGAACTTAAACTCTAATTCAGCTGATGCCTACGGATACAGGACGCACCCACACTAACATGCATACGCGATACAGACATGCAAATAGAGACAGAAAAGAGCAGAAGAAAAATAAAGTGGAAAAATTTGAGGCAACATCTGAAGAGTTTTTGTTACGGTTCTTCGAACTCACTGTAGAGTCCTTGATTGTAGATGGAGCTCGCTTTTTGTTGGGGCCCAGTATTCTTCTTAAACCTTGTTCGCTGTAGGAGACTTTTCTCTCTTGGGGTTCATGTGTCTTCAGTGGATTCAGAGGCTTGTGAGAAGGAGATGGGAGCTGACAGGAGAGACCTTCTCAGTCCAGGAGCAAACAGTCTTTTTGTGTTCAAACACTCTGTGGTCAGTTCAAAAGAAAACCCTGGAATAGCCAGTTAGTCATGTGACCAGCTGGTCTAACCAGTCCTGGCTCTTGTGGATTGTATCCTCCTTAGCAGACCCTGGAATGCGCTTCCTCACCTTCGATGTCTGTTAGTATGTAAATGTTTTTTCCAGCCACGGCTTATCTGTTTAACAAGTCATTTCCTCGCTCCAACAACAGTTAAAAATTAATGTTCATGACAAAATTGATGTGCCTCATTCTTGGCAGGTGGGGGCCTAGCATGACAACTATATTAAACAAAGCAGCCTCAAAAAAAGTTTTGTTCTAAAAATCTAAATTTTAACGCAGATCTCCATTATTTCAATTTTCAACCAGTGCAAATCTAATGCAATCTAATTTTCAAGACAGGATAAAGTTTTATTTTCATGGGAATTCTTGTGTTTTATCTCCACCTAGGCAACCAGGTGGGTAGAGATAAAACTGAACTTAGTAAAACATAAAAAAGGACGCTTTAAATAGGAATTGGTGATATTTAACAGTCTTATCAGGGTTTCAGATCATCATCTAGACTGAGTGATGTGAGGTACTCTGCCAGAAGACTCAACTGAGATCTTATGAAATCAGACTGGAGTCTTGGGTTGCTGACGTTTCAAGCTTGTGATAAGGCTTTGAAGCAGAAGACTCTACATCGTAGACAATTAGTGTCAATCATTCAAAAGTAGCCTCCAGCATTAAAAAAGGCAGTTTGCTCTTTGTAACCATTCACAACAGGGTAAACAAACACCTAGAAGCAAGGTCTGTGGAAAGAAGAAAGAAATCTTGATGCATTTTGTGGGATTCCTCCCATATGCATCTGTCAAGTCCAAATGTTTTAAATAGTAGAAGGAACAGGAAGTATTAAACAAACACTTGAGACTTTAATTCACCATCAAGGAGATTCAGTTTAACTCCACATGATCTGCTTAGAGGCCACTTCACATTATGGTGTCTCAGTGTTGTGCTCCAGGATTCCATGGAAGTGATTTTAACCCTGCACTCCTGACAGAAACCAGGCAGGTGGTCAGTTCAAGTGCCTTGCATTATTGAGCTGCTGGAAAGCTCCCAGTTCCTGCTGCCAACCATTAGTTTTAGTTAAGCTTCTGGACAGGCGGCTGGCTCTTCTTAAAATATGCAGATCAAGGTTCAATGACAAAAATAGCTTCTAAATAGGCAATTAGCATTAGATTCATCCAGTGAACTAATACAAAGATAAATTAACCCAAAATAAGAAAGCAATACATTCATCCCACCTGGGATTTTATCAGCTAGATTTCACTGACTTTTCTTAAATGGAAGCATCTTTCATTTTATCATATTCTTTCTGATGTGTTTTTCATCGAATAAAAGGACTTGTATCTACATAGTTTAAGGTTTGCTCTTCCAGAATAGGTAATCATTTGAGTCCTGAGGTTCTTTATTCCTCATAACATGATGTGTTATCCAAATGTCATTTCACATTTTAATATAGGACATCTTATGAACTATAATTTAATGTAAATTCAAAGATGGATGTATATTAATTAAGCAGGCTCCAACATTTAAAATGTAGCACTCATAGCAAACTGTATTGTGTTACTATTGGAAAAAAAAACCTTAGGGAAACCAAAGAAGCTTATGCCATCTATTACACAATTAGTTTTTCTGTTTAGCATATTTTCCCAAAAGATTTAGCCAGATAAATGGTGAGCTGTTATCAGCTTTTCAGTTAAAGAAGGTGCATTACAAGATGAACTGGAGTGAATTGAGAATAGAACTAGCTGTCTATTTATTTGCATTTCACATTCCTGCTGGCCTACCTTCTGTGTGGTAAGGCACCATGCTAATTTGGCTATTCGAACCATATATTAGGAGCCTCTATTTTTACTTCTTTTCCAACTCAGTTATAATTTCATTATTTGCCATTCTTCATCATTATCAGAATAATTTATTTTCTGCATGGTACCAGGTTTTAACTAAAATTGGGTGGCCTTGAAGATGTTTATAAATCATGAGCAAACACCTTAACCAGTTAATTTGGATAAAAATGCAGAACTAGCAGGCTAGTTAATTGCCCACTTTTGATAGATAAGAGCAGTTATATCAGACTTGTTTATAATTGTTGGGGTGGGGGATATATGTGGGGAGGGGAAATCATATCTTTTCTGAAGATTTTCAGGTGAATCATAGAAATTTCAGTATAGGAGGCCAACTTTCTCACTGTGTCTGCATAAGTATGCATATAGCAATCACATCTTTGCTGCATCGGTTTTCAGACTGGACCCTATTGGATTTATGCTGGAATATCATCAGGCCAATTGTTGCTTAGTTACAGCATTGTAAGATGTACAGGCAGAGGTGAAACTCAGTGTTGGGGGATATTAGGAGTGGTTGCAGGATTTTGGGGTGGGGTGAACAGCATTGGCCGTGTCAATTTTCAGTATGATGGAAAGCATGTCCCCTTCCTTCTCCCCCCACGGTGGTTACACATGTGTCTGGAGGTTCCACCAATTATTTCAGTACTTGTAATGATAATGTTGTGAACATTTAAACACATTCTCTTACTTCAACAAGTGTTAATTGGGGAGACATTTGCGTTGGGTGCCGTTTAGGCACCCACTGGTGATGTGCCCACTGCACCGCTCAAAATGGCAGGGTTAACACCTGAAGCACTTACAGATTCGGTCCGCATAAACACTGGGACACCCTGACAATGTAAAAGACAGTATATAAATGCAAATTCTTCTTTAATACATAAGCACATTTCTCACTCTCTCTTTTACTCACGATTAGGCTTGGAAGTCAGCCGAGTGTGTTTGAAAGAACTAATATTATTTAATCAAACATATGGTTTTATCAAAAGCAGACTAACATCACCAGCTAGACATCAAATAAGCAGACTGTTTAGGAAATAAGCATTTTTTCAAGAAGCCAAGGCATGGATCTTATTACAAGATAAAATTTGCATTTACTTGACCTGTAGCTCAAACTGAAGTATGTGAATCAGGTTACAGCTCCCTGTTTTAACCAAGATTTTTCTTTTAAGTTTAGACACACTTTAAAGTATTAATGCTCTACCTTACAGATTCTTCTAACTTGTTTCAGGTTAAAGGTATAAAATAAGCAAAAATCATATAAATCTGAAATCCCTTCAAAGTTTAATGAAACAAAATTGTCTTCAGTTCTTTTGAAATAAGTGAATTGTTCTATCTGGTTAAATTGTTTTAAAGCAAGGGCCCAAAATATAAAATGTAAGAAAAGATTAAACTAATTTTCAAGAGCAAAGTACTGTGAATGCTGGAAATCTGAAATAAAAAATGAAAATGCTGAAAATACTCAGCAGGTCTGGGAGCATCTGTGGAGAGAGAAACAGAGTTAACGTTTCAGATCGATGACCTATTGTCAGAAGTAATTTGCATCATTTCCTCTTCATCAAACAGAAAGAAACACTCGTATTAATAAAGCACCTTTCATAACATCACAACACCTCAAAACATTTTGCAGCACATGAAATACTTCTGAAGTGTACTCTATTGTAATGTAGGGAACACTTAGGCTAGAATTTTACATTGGGTGGATTGCCCTGCACACTAGCCAAAAAATCAGGGGCAAGCCCGCCTCTGCCAGGCCTGGGAGCCACACTATGATTTTATGTGTCCCAGGCCTTTACTTGGCCTCAGGCGGGACTTTCGCTCCCAGAGGCAGGAAATCCCGCCTCAAGAGCTGCCAACCAATCAGCGGGCCAGCTGCTCTCAGTCCCAGCAGGAGGGACCCCCACACCCCCATCCCCTCAGCCCGCAAGGTTTTACTGAACAGCCTCCTGGAGGTCCTGAGCTCCTCGCCTGCCACACTGGTAAAATACCAGCGGCGGTGGGAGGAGACCCTTAAGTGGCAGTTAATTGGCCACTTAAGGGTCTCAATTGGCCCGGGGCGGCGGGCTGTTTCTCACTACCGCTGCCCCTCATAAAATTGCAGTGGGGGTGGGAAGGTGGCGGGAACAGCACCTCCCACCTCTCACTCAATTTTACAACCCCCCGCCCCCACCCCCACCCCCCTGCTCCCATCCACCACCACCCACCCCCCTGTTTCCAGTCCGCTCTTGCAGGGGTGCCTAAAATTCTGTCCTCAGTTTTACCCTATAATATAATACACTATCGAAGTTAAATAATGGTACTTATTGTCCCTTCTTTATGTTATCTCAATATCGGTTTTCTTTGTTCTCTCTCTTTCGGATGATACATTAAACCGAGGCCCCATCTACCCTCTCAGGTGAATATAAAGGATTCCAGGGCACTCTTTTGAAGAAGAGCAAGGCTGTTCTCCATGGTGTCCTGGCCAACATTTATCCCTTAATCAACATCACTAAAAAACATATTATCTGGTTATTCTATTACTGCTGTTTCTGGAACCCTGCTGTGCAAAATTGGCTGCTGCCTTTCCTACATTCCAACAGTGACTACACTTCAAATGTACTTAATTAGCTGTAAAGCACTTTGCAACATCCTGAGGTCATGAAAGAGACTATGTAAATGCAAGTCTTTCGTTCTTTCTTCCAAACAAAAAAATGAGCCAACAAAGTCACTCAGAACATGTTGCAGAATAAACTAGGCCAACATTACAGTTGCAAAGTTTCACTGGTCACACCAGCACTGAAGCCTTGCAGTATAGAATGTGTCCTAACTTCATACAGGCTTTCAATATTTTTTCCTTCAACCTAGCTTTGGCACTTCAGCTTTCCCTATTAACTCCGGTGTCCTAGGCAATGGATCAAGGCTTTTCTTATCAGAGATGCCAGGCTAGCAAAGGATTAGTGTCAATCTGTCAAAGGCCTCGAGTACTTCATGTTCCAAGTTTCTGAGACAGAAATTGTTTTGCACCTGACAAAATGGTTAATCTCCATCGGGATGTCTTTTGAAGGAAAAGAGCAAGAAACACAAAAAGAAAGTACCATACTCAGCACTAAAATGATTAATAGTTGTAGAGTGAGTAGACATCATCTATCCAATGGGTTTATTAATTCTCTTGACATGCCATAACAACAACAGCTTGCATTTATATAGCACCTTTAACACAGAAAAACATTTCAAGTTGCTGAACTAATTACTCGACTCCCTATCTTCAAAAGAAATAAAACCAAGCAGCTTGTCTCTGTGCCTCACATTGAATCTAATGCTATATCCCTTTATATACCATAAAGCTCGATGGATCTCCCCTTTAAACATTCCAGTAATGACACACAATGGTAGTGATGGAGTATAAAATAGGAGTATGTACTACCCCTCCCCCTTGCATCCCCTCCTCCCACCGGCACCATCCTACACCTGTGTAGGGGCCCCAACAACCCCACTGCCTTGTGGGCGTCTCGGGAGAGACCAAGGCTAAGGGAGTAAACCCTAACAGAAAATCCGGAGCGGAACCCCGTAGGCGGTCATGTGTCACCTTTGGCATGTTTCCGGCAGTTCCTGCAGCCATACTGGTGCCAAACGTCGTGTCCTGCACTCCTTTGGACCCCACCAGAAAGGCCGAGAGGGGGGTTTTGACGACTGGGCAACTCTCAACCTCCATAAATTTGCCCAGGCATGCGCCATGGAGAGGTCACTCCATAGTTGCCTCACAGCGACTAAAACAACACGGAAGATACTTGGCATCAGGTGGCAGGACTATATCTCCAACACAGAAGTCCTTGAAGCGGCCAACACCCCCAGCTTATACACACTACTGAGTCAGCGGCGCTTGAGATGGCTTGGCCATGTGAGCCGCATGGAAGATGGCAGGATCCCCAAAGACACATTGTACAGCGAGCTCGCCACTGGTATCAGACCCACCGGCCGTCCATGTCTCCGTTATAAAGACGTCTGCAAACGTGACATGAAATCGTGTGACATTGATCACAAGTCGTGGGAGTCAGTTGCCAGCATTCGCCAGAGCTGGCGGGCAGCCATAAAGACAGGGCTAAATTGTGGGGAGTCGAAGAGACTTAGTAGTTGGCAGGAAAAAAGACAGAGGCGCAAGGGGAGAGCCAACTGTGCAACAGCCCCAACAAACAAATTTCTCTGCAGCACCTGTGGAAGAGCCTGTCACTCCAGAATTGGCCTTTATAGCCACTCCAGGCGCTGCTTCACAAACCACTGACCACCTCCAGGCGCGTATCCATTGTCTCTCGAGATAAGGAGGCCCAAAAAGAAAAGAAAAGAAAGATGTTCGTCTTAGATACTAACGGTGAAAACTGGCATCTTCCTGTGTATTTACAATTAAATCAATTGCTGTCTCAGCACGTTTATTTAGTATCTGAACCATTTAGACCAGAAATGTCCCAAATTCGAACCATGGAGAATTCATTGATCTAATGCTGGGGTGGCAGCAAGACCACTACAGTTAGATTCAGTGCCTCTGTATTAGCAAAGGTACAATCAGCAAAGGTTCCTGTTAGTGATTGCTATCCACTGATGGCTGCTGGAAGAGCATGCCTGCAGATATTAGATGAGATCTAGGTCGATAATGTTCGCTGTGGTTGACTAACTTGCTGACACTCATTGTCAAGGCTCTTACATGAATATTAACAATATGCATGAGGTACCAGTGGGCAACCAGAGCATCTGCCACTATACACCAGCAAGGAGTCAACATCTTCAGAAGGAAGAAAAGAAATAAAACAGTGAGAGAAAGGTCAAAGAGAAAAATAGAATCGTCATTTCACAGCATTACTCCAAAAAGATAATATCAAGGCCAGGTTCTGGTGTTTACTGATCGGTGACAAGCTTAGTCTGTTCCTCTGGATCCTGGATGCTTCATCTCTAGTGCAGGCTGCAAACATTCCTAAAGCTACATGTTAAAAGATTTCCCCAATATGAAAACTTTGGCTAAAATGTTAGGCACACAATTCATCATAATAAATCCTGTATGGTTAATTAAAATCTTACAATGGCAGCTTTGTTCTTTTTCGTCAGCATGTTAAAGGTATTAAAACAAATTCATTAAGGCTGTGCTCCCACAGACGGATACCAGAGAATCAAAGTTAAAATGCTATAGCCTTATCTCCAATTTGCCATTCTTGTTTAGGAAAGCCAGTTTTACATGTGGGCTAAGCAGTGGCCATAAAGAGACTGCTGCAAGCTGCCACCAAAAAAGGTAAGTTTGTTACAATATAATTATCTGGATTTGAAGCCGTGAGGAGCTAGAGAGGTCCTCAAAGCTCCAAGTTATTCCATGAGTCTCGACTGGTCACCACTCACCCCTGTCCCAATTTATCCCCATGTATACTCTTCACTTGCAGCAGTGACAGTCAGCAGCAGCCTCCTTTTATTCAGTGCAGCTTTCCTTTAAGAGGGACAAACTGCCTTTAAGAGGGACATACTTCCTTTAAGAGGGACAGACTTCCTTTAAGAAGGACAGACTTCCTTTAAGAGCTGGAGGCTAGCTAGAACACATGCTAACCTCACATGCTGTTAGGCCCCTTGTTGTGCATTGGGTCAGCCAACATGTGCACATTGCACTGGGCTGCACACAGAAATCCTGGAAATAAGGAGGCAGCACGAAATATTCTCAACGGAAACGGATGCAGTCTTGTTGTGAATTACAACCACCATGCCAAAAACATTAACAAATTTTTCCCCTGATGTATTTAATCCCCAATTCTCTCTGTTTATCCATACCCTTCATTGTCTTTCCACCGAGTGTATAATTTAATATTCAGCACAACTTTAGTCAAATACACCAGCTGATAATTGGATATCATGAATTGACTAAAACACCAGTTAAGATAATTAATAATGGATGGATTTCATTTAAATAAACTAGATTTGCCCTTTTTGGTGGCACTGAACATGCTCTACTTAAACATCTGAAGCATTGCTTACTGATTTTTGTGGAAAATAATTTGTTTTTTTGCTTGCATAAATATTAATTTACTGTTAGTCATCCAATTATAGAACTTCATTATCCTTTATAATTATGCAACGCTGTATGGATTTATATAAAGAAGCAATCTTCTGAGTTTTATTAAAAATTAATGCATTTCTTTATTTGAACATTTTCATCAGGATCAGTTTTCATAACCTGCAGTCCATAGAAAATATAAAGAATTTGACACCAAGGAAGGCTACCTCCACAAAGACTTCCAAAAAAATCAGGACCCAGATCTTTAGTAACCGTAATGGCCCACGAATATATTGTTGGAAAACAAGGCATCTAGCACTCCTAAGGAGAGTCCCTGCCTCAATGCCGTAACTTTGGTGAAAGAGCCGTGGAAATCCTGGAAAAACTGTGTAAATACCATTCACCGTGTTCTTGAGGATTTCTCCAACTCTTGCACCGAATGAGCAGGAGAACCTCCGCAGTAATATACTTTCAAGAAACATTATTTCTGAATTTATGAATTGTGGCTGCCCTAAGTTAACAACATGAATTCTCAACTGATAAGAATTTATGAGCATGGTAACCTGAACACTGCTCTCGGGAACCTTGCTGTTTTGTATAATATATGTAACGGCAGATGTCTATTAGCATTTCTCATGGTCAGTCAGAGGATACACTTCATCATCGTCAGCAATCTCGTGTCAGGGATGATTCTTCCTTGCAGATGGTTGGGTGAATGTGAGATGCCAGTGTTGGCTGTAGGTTTACAGATGGCTAAGAGCCCTATCTTAGCCTCGCAGTCTATCCCACAGTGAGGACATCGGTTGTTGGCCGGTAGAGGTGGTAGCAGATTGCTGGCTCGAGCAGCTGCCCTCTCTTTCCGTCTCTCACGCCATTATCTCTCAGTGGCTGTTCTTGTTGGTTGGACCATCTTGACACCATTTTCAATGATGGATTGCCATTTTGGTTGTGATTGGGCATCTGCTTCCCGTGTATGACTGTTAACAGGAGACCTTCATGAAGTCTTTGAGATTGTCTTCACATAACGAGAGCAGCATTACACTGTGCAATGTGCAAAGTATCGTGATATTTAGCTGATCTCCTGTGGCCTTGTTTGCTTGCACAGAAACTATGGACTAGATTTTGATTGTCAAACAGCTGACTGCTGAAGCATGCCATCTGGCTACCTAATGATGCCATCATGAGGCCTGGTCCATTTTGAGCACTGAGCCTTATTACCGCACCACAGGAGGGGCAGTGGGCAGAAAATAAATGTCCCCAGGGCAGATAGCTGGCAATAGGCAAGTGTTATATTTGATGGCTCAGAAGACAGAATGGACTGGAAGAAGGTATGTCGGGACCTTTGGGCTCCATTTCAGGTGGACCATGAGCTGAAACTGGGCATAGAGTGCACGCCAAATGCTCTGCCCAATTTTGGCCTAAATTGGAAAATCGGTGTGCTGCATATGCTGGAGATCATCAAGTATTTGGACAGCTAAATGAATGGACTGGCCAATAAATAAATTCTGGACAGGCAGGTAGGCAGTGAGTAGTGTTAACTTTTTTCAGATGGTGGGTATTAAGTGGAGACTCACCTGTGCTTATATATATAAAGGAGCAGACTGAAGGAAGGATTGTTGGTTGCATGATATGCAGTGTCTCTGTAAAAAAAGTGTATAAGTGTATCAAAACTAGGCTCCAGTGTTCTATTCTTAACTGCCTGGCTATCTGACATCTAACAAGCAGGACAGACTGGAACAGGCTAGAATACACAAGCTGGGACATACTTGGGATGAGCTAAGAGCAGTTGGTTCAAGGACCACTGGGAGGAGTGGATCAGGAAACACCAAGGCTGGGTGAGCATACCCATAGACTGGTAACTACTTGAAATGGCCAACCTAACCTCACCCTTCATCCTTTTGGTAATGTCCTTAAATTTCTTCCCACTAGTTATCAACTCAGTGACCAGTGGAAATAATTGTTCCCTATTTAATAAGGCCGGAAGATGCCATAAAGGTAAGGTGGGGCAGAGTCTTTGTAAGGGGTTCTAGTAGAGGAAGAGGATTTAAAATGTGATGCCTTGGGGAAGTATATCGACTCTATAGGAAAGCTAACACTGTCACTAAGCTCAAAACAGTCTCTTTGGGTTGTTAATTGAGGTGGAATATGCAAGAAGTTTCCAATTTCACGTGTCAGCCTGGTTGAAGTAATGAGCTATGCCACTGGAATATTGGACTAATGTGCAGGCAACATCACTATGTAAATGGACCTGACTACACCAGAGATGGAGCTCTCATAAACCTTTCTATCTGATTTTGATGAAATTAAGTCCTGATATGAATAATGACTTAGCTCGTTCCCATGAGCTGGAAATAACAAGGCTCAACTAGAATTAAGTTCCCCAAAGATTCAACAGAAAATTAAAATATCTGATTTGTCCCACTTACTATATGCAAGGTTTGTCACTGAATCAGACAGAAGATTAGACTGTTGTGATTTTTAAGATACAAGTAGAATTAATCGCTGAAGAAGCTCAAGGATCTGCTCATATTCTGACTTTTTAACTTTAATTAAAATGTTTTACTTCTAGTTGACTTCAGCCCAAGAGTCTTCTGTGGCAGTATGGGATCTAAGATGGAAATTCTTTTAAACCCTCCCTCATTGTATTGAAGATTAGTTGCTTCACTCATTGCAATTGCACGCACGCAAGTGTAGTTAATTCACTATTTTCCACACTATGCTTTGAATGCTAAAACAAAATTAGCATAACTGACAGAGTGAACGATAAAGCAATTTAACACTCATACTTGGTAACTATGAAAGCTCACGGACTGGGTTCAAGGGCATTATCATTTACTTTCTGTATCTTTCAAATCTCATTTTATTTTTTCATTTGTTCGCTGTTGTCTATCAAGCTAATGGTTGAAAGTTGCAAAATAATAGTCTTTTTTGTTTTGGATCAAATAACGGTACTTTAGATTTCTCAATAAGCTCTGACGCACTTCCACCACATATTATATCTCATTCTTGACCTTAGAAATCTAATTCCATTTATGTCACCAAGATATTTCTATTTTAAGTCAAATGAGTGGAGTGAATAGCCTTTTCTCATTCACTGGCTTATGCGCTTATGAAGAGATGTTTGAAACATATCCTTGAGATCATCGGCACTAAGAAACCATGAGATCTAAATTTGACTTTGTTCCACATGTTTTATGGGCCTAAAATGGGCACAATAATAACCAATTGAGCAGTGCAGAGGCCCATGTTCAATTTACATTGCACTTTGGGTCACTGCTAAATTGGTCAGGGCCTTTTTATAGGTTACCTGAAATGAACACAGGCCTCCTCTCAATATTGAATTAAAGTTGCTATGCTCATTTCAGATTCAGACTCCTAAATTTATATATTACAAGCTCTGGCTGGCATTTCTAGGTTTTGATCAACCGAACCATCAAACCTTAAATGGACTAAAGGAGACAGCTCAAAAAAAAAGTGCCCACAACTTCCAAGGAGGATGTCTCCTCTTGACTGCACAGAACACCTGTAAGATACTCGGGGTCTTCCCTTGCCCATTCTTGATTGCCTCCCTCCTTGTACTTACAATGGGACCTTGGTGCAGGCTGAAATTCTTAAGACCTCGACAGGTAAGCTCCATTGGAGCAACCAATTGGCATCCGCAGCTTGTCTGATTCATTTTAACGAAGTTTAAGAACAAAATGGAGCACAAAAGAGAAGTGCGATTCACAGGAGAAATAGCCGTCTCTCCTTTGCTCCCATTCTGCTCCTGAAAAGTATGGTATTGACCTACTACTATGGTTTATCTGGTGTTATGACCTCAGTAAGATTGTTAATGTGAAAAATATGAGATATGAACCCCCAGACAATTGCAAGAATTACACAAGATTTTAGACTTTTATTATAAACAATAAACTAAAAGAAATCCCCATTAACTGAATAGTACTCTGTGAGTAGCTAATACCACAAATTACAAAGAAAGGTATTTTCTTTACTTATTAAAATACTTGAAAACCTCACACCACACATAGGGCTGAATATTTTTGGATGGCGGCGCCCTTTGAACTCAGCGCAGAGCCCCCGCGATATTACGCGCGGGGGCTCATTAGCATCACCACGCCGAGCCTTCCCCCCGTTATTACGTGGGGAGAGGCAGGACATTCGGCGCAGTGAGGAACTCTTTGACTGTTGTGCAGCAGGTGCTCGGTCCCTATTTTAAGCGCCCCAGCACCTGCTTCCTGACAGCTGTCAAAGAAATACTTACCTGACTGCTGAAGAGTGGGGCTGCTGTCAATCTGGCAGCAACGCAGGAAGTGTTGCAGAAACCCAGCAGGTCAGGCATCTGTGGAAAGAGAAGCAGAGTTAACTTGTTCAAGTTCACAGGCCTGAAAGTTAACTCTGCTTCTCTCTCCATAGATGCTGCCTGACCTACTGAGTGACCCCAGCACCTTACACTTTACTGCGACATACTTACCCTGCGACGTCCCAGTGTCCTATGAAGTTGCGATCCTCTTCTTCCACTCAAGTGTAACATTCCTTCTTGTAGGCGTGCCGCACCTGGGTGAATAATCTTAATTTTGCACAATCCAGGATGTGAGAATTAAATAGACCATAAAAAGTATTACAGAGGTTTACAGAGAACACACTGACATGAATGGGAATGCACGGGTGTCACAGCAATGTAAATACGTCTTTCACGAAATGTTCCTCACCAACATGTGTGTCCTTTTCTCTCTGCGAATGATGTGTGCCAGCATGTAGCGCCAATGTCACATCCCTTTGCACCGTTGGTCCTTCAGAAGAGCCAACGTATGCAATAACATCGTTGCCATGCCACCATTACACATGAGCATCTCTACGGATGCAGTGACATGGACATTGGCTCAGTCGGCTGCTGCCTCTAATAGTTTACACAGGGATGCTGTAGATGTGGACTGGTGCACTGCAGGTGAACAAGAGTGATGTGTGGCTTGCAGAGCTCAAGTCGTTTCCTATGGAGCAGACAGCCTTTGTCTGATAAGCCACTGCTGTACATCCCTAGCTGACTGCTAGCCCTGTGTGTAGAGCCTGGGTGCCATCTACCCTCCCATGAGTCTTTCATATTGTAGGTCCTCAGTGTCCTCATAGTCCAAGGAGAAATCATGTTGACGTCTCTCCTCATCATGCCAGATCTATTGGGTGCGTAGTTGTGCAGATCAGCAAAGAAAAAAGCTGGCCTTCTTGGCCCATAGTACAGGGCATCACCCTACCCATACAGGCATTGGAGATGCTCTTTCGGCATGCCGATCTCCTGCTCAATGATAGTTCATATAGCTCAGTGGCTGGTGTTGTATTCTCCTCTGCAGCAGTGGTGGAGTATCTCACAGGTGTCGGGAGCCATGTCTGCAAAGGATAGCCCTTATCTCCAAGAAGCCACCCCTATATCTGAGCCAGTTCAGTGAACAGTGGTGGCAGCCGGGACTGGCGCAAGACCCAGGTGTCATGGCAGCTGCCTGAGAAGCAGTCACACATGCGCTGCTAGCATCTGCAGTGTTCACATACCAGCTTCACCTAGATTGAGAGGGCTCCTTTAATGGTGACGTTGCAGGTGGCAGCCTGGCGGGAGGCCTGATGACCACATGAGTGCAGTCTATGAACATTACAACCTATGGTTCTCTGGCAATGGTGCCAGAACCAATGGCCCTCTGGGCCTGGCTGTGAGAGTCCATCCTGAAGCGAACATCCTCACTGGCCCTCTGGTGCAGGGCATTGGTGACCTCCCTGATGCAGCGGTGCACTGCTGACTATGTGACCCCACTAAGGTCTCTGGTGGGCCCCTAAAAAGATACAGAGGTGTCAGGCTTGCGAACTGCTGCCACTATGAGGAACAAAGGCATGGGATGTCCACCAGAGCCCATGGGCTGCAGGTCATCCTTGAGGAGTGTCACCACCCCCTCTAAATGCACAATCTCCTCTGACACTGGTGCTCGGACATCCGATGGCATATCATGTGGGGCCTGTAGATGCACGGCAACCGTAATGGTAGGCTCGCCTTGGGGGCTGCTGCTCACGACCGGAGGCCTCTACGTGGATCACACCTGCCTGTTGATATTGCCTCTGGCGCACACGGATCCTCACCTGCAGAGGATCCCACAATGTAGGATGAGCCATACCTATTTCCATGTGATAAATAAAGTTGAACCCTGCATGTATTCAAAGCTTCCTAACAGGGCATGGATTGGTGTTGACGGGTACATCAGCTGCTTTCCTGGATCAACTATGTGGTGTGCCATGGCATTGCCCATCTTGGCGAACACTCAGAGTGGCACAGCATGACCACATCAAGATCCGACCAACTGAATCGACTGCCCCCACCATCCATAACACCTTAATGCTCCTGCTCTTTCTGGCACCCTCCCCACACACAGGGTGCCTAGTGTGTCATTGCCCCCTCGCAAGCAGTGTACACTGTTAATGGAGGGATGGAACATGGTACCTCTCTTCATGCCAGCACAGCTTTCCCTCCAGTAATCCCAGAACCCCTCTCTTTCAGAATGCAGAGTTAGACCCCTGTGTATCCCCCCTCTTTCTTCCCTTTAAGAATGCAGAGTTAGACCCTTGTGTATTCCACCCCCCCACCCCCCCCCTCCCTCCTCCCTCCTATAATGCAGAGTGAGGACTCGCCGGCTTTTCAGATCGTGAACCGGACGGCACGTGACAGCCGCCCATTCAGCAAAAAATCCGGCAGTGTCAGTGGAGAGGCGGTGGGCTGCATAATCAGCATATGTAACTAAGCATTACCATATGCTAATTGTGGTGCTGCCGCCGTGCGGTGAAATGCGGTGGGCCTCTCACAATGTTACGGGTCGAGGCAGGCCTCTCCCCACAGCATTTTACCAGCCCCCGCATTATGACCCACGGCGTCGAGGGGCTGGTAATATTCAGCCCATTTACGTTACACAGTGCTTTTTGATGGCAAATTCCTTTGTGGTTAAAAGTCCCAAAATCCTCCCAGTTGCAATGAGTTGAAACTCCCAGCCCTTTTCAAAATCAATGTCCTCTTTACTCAATTCTCCGAGCACTTCCAACCTGGATATCTGTGAAAAAGGCATTTCCTGGTGATCCTGCTGGTCTTCTACTTCTCTGCAAGCTTCAACTTTTGAAACAGGGTCATGTTTGCACAGCCTTTTGCTGTATCCAGCTTCCGAGAGCAGGTGTTCCCCCTCGCTCTCTCTCTGGAGCTGCCACTGCTGGTAGTCTTACAGCCTGCTATGGGGCTGCAACCACTGAGTTCCCTTCTTACAGCCTTCAGAAAGTCTGTTAAATTTATCTGGACTCAAAAATCAATAGCTTATTGTATTGTTCCAATATGCAGAATCCAGAAGTCTGGTTTCACAGAGCCACTTGGGCTTTTCATTGTTCTCAGGCATTAACAGCTGCTTGGTACATTTACATCCTCTGAATTACTGACTCCTTATTTTACGACCTGAAAGTCTCTGGAGGCCAAAACCCATTGTTCTTCGGGTGTTAGCACTGCAGTCTCTGCTTCTCAAAAGAAAGTCTTTCATCTGTGTTTTCTGTTGTCCTGGTAACCAAGACTTTTGTCATGTCCTTTTGCAGAGTGGATGTGAGATCACCTGACCTTCCAGACTCCATCTTGAACTTTAAAAGAACACACAATTTTTAAAACACAATCACGTTACATGGTCCAGCGTTTATAACAGCGGTGTCTACACCTGAAGAGGATACAGCAATGTAAATGATATCAAAATGAATGTCCAAATCGCCACTTGACTTGGTAAAGAAAAACACAAGTTAACAGTATACTAAATGTGGATCCTTTAATCCCAACCACTCATTCATTGAGCTGATAGTTGTCCTGACCTTGACTTTCAAAGACAAAAGTAATACTTTATATGAATAACTATATTCTCTGATTGTTCTTTGACCGTACTGTTACATTCTTTAAATATTGCTCTGAAATGTCATATCCTTATTTGGGGCCAGAACCTGCACCTTCTCATCTAGAAGAAGAATGCTACCAAGTCGAACTAACACTGTCTAGTAGGATTGTGAAAGCTGACAGTAAGCAAGACACATTTAGGACTATAATGTAATGGGTAGGTCTCATAAGATTTTTTTAATGTAAGTTCTAGACAGATACTGTATGTACTTGTAAAAAAGCTTGTCTGATCCCTCCAGGTTCCACACCATTCGGACTTGGACATATATCGACGTTCCTTCTTGATTGCTGGGTCAAAATCCTGAAACTCCTTACCGACCAGAACTGTGAAAGGACTTGCCTATCCAGCTTGAATATCTCCATCAACCAGGCCCCAAAGACAACCATCCTTCCATCCCCTCCTCTGTTTAGGTTACTGGCCCTGCAGTCTGTGCCCTACTCCCTGTGGCTCTGCAGGATTAGTGATTAGATGAGAGTTTCTCTCTCAATAAAATTCTTTTGCATCTTTCTATTTTCCCTTTTGAAGGCACTTCCTGATATTTTACCACTGTCTGTGTTTGTGAACATTGTATTGTACAATCTGCGTTATGGATGGGTGCAGTACGGTGATAAAAATAGCAGCCCGTTGGTCTGGGACCCATTCTCTGTCCCTTAGCTGTAAAATTGTACTTTTCTGAAAACAATTTGACCACCTTCCACATTATAAGGTAAAAATTTCTATTGGGGATTTTACATTAATGCTTAACACACTTTATTTATTTTTTATTTAGAGATACAGCACTGAAACATGCCCTTCGGCCCACCAAGTCTGTGCCAACCATCAACCACCCATTTATACTAACCCTACATTAATCCCATATTCTTGCCACATCCCCACCTTCCCTCAATTCCCCTACCACCTACCTATACTAGGGGCAATTTACAATGGCCAATTTACCTATCAACCTGCAAGTCTTTGGCTGTGGGAAGAAACCAGAGCACCCGGCGGAAACCCAGCAGAAACCCACATTGTCACAGGGAGAACTTGCAAAGTCTGCACAGGCAGTACCCAGAATCAAACCCAGGTCACTGGAGCTGTGAGGCTGCAGTGCTAACCACTGCGCCACTGTGCATCACATTTCGGTCTGCAATATTTTAACAGCAACACCCTTAACTCATTTACAGGCACGCCAGGATTATCATGTGTCGCAGGTGCATCTGCCACAAGGATTTGTCTCACCACAACCAGTTAAGGGCAATCTAGGAATTGCAAGTTGAGTGTGTTGGAAGATACTTGCCACAGGAACAAGATGTCAAAAGCTAGTGGGTGCAGGAGGTTGAAAAGCTGATCGAATGGACTCCTTCTGTGCTGTAAGATTCTATGAGCTGATGCGTGCAAACATGTAAAGGGTCAATCAAACAACGGGAGCAGTTTGATGTGGAAGATATGGCTTTACATAACATAGGAACAGGAGGAGGCCATTTAGCCCCTCGAGTCTGTTCCCCCATTCAGTGAGATCATGGTTGATCTGCGACCTAACTCCACATATCCACCTTTCCCACATCATCTCTTAATACCTTTTGTGAACAAAAATCTATCAATTTCAGATTTATAGCTAACAATTGACTAAGCATCAACTACCATTTGTAGAAGAGAGTTCTGAACCTCTACTACCCTTTGTGTGTAGAACTGTTTCCTAATTTCACTCCTGAAAGGCCTGTCTCTAACTTTCAGACTGTGTTTCCTACTCCTAAATCTGAATTCTTGGGCCCCACTGATGTTGGGAATGGGGCCCAAAAATACCAGCGCCGGCCAGAATGCCGGTTTCGTGACTCCGTTCCCAGCACTGGCAATCTTCACCAGGGCAGGGGGAAGATGGGACAGCCAACCTGCTCAGTCCTTGATTAAGGCCAATTAAGGTGACTGCAGAGCTCATTAAGAGTTCTTTAACGGGGGAGTTGAGAGTTTCACAGGGGCACACTGGCTGCAAGTGCTGTCGCGGGAAGAGCAGAAGAGAGAGGGAAGCAGAGTAGGAAACCAGTCATGGCCACCCCATGGAATTACCCTGGAGCCATGAAAAATGCAATGACGCAGAGAGGGATTGGGCCAATGGGAGACAGGTGCCCTTGGCGCCGTGCAGAAGCAGGGGAGAGTGGGCGGTCAGCACTCAGGCAACTTGGGTTGACCCCCTCCTGGCATCGTGGTGGCAGAAGGGTAGGGGACAAGGCAGCCAAGGACAACTGGGCAACCAGCTGAGCACAAGGAAGGCGGCAGCTGGCAATGGAGTCACGACTCTCGGATTTTGAGACCAGTGTCAATAAGGAGCAACACTGTCCACAGGAAGGGCAGAGACCCAGGCATCAGGAGGGCAGAGGAGAGGGAAGAGAGGCAGGAAGGACACGGAGGCCATACCTTCGGCATAGGATCTATTGCCAAAGAAGGAACTACCTGGAGATAACCAAGTCCCAAAGCTGCAAGGACTGTGACTTTCCAAGCAGATGGTCATAGACATCTGTGCCCTCATTGCTGATGATCTTGCATCTCACAGCACTGGTCGCCATGCCCTGGCAGTAACCATCGAAGTCACAGAGGCCTTGAGTATCTCACAAACAGCTGCATTCCACTGCATCTCACAGGTCACTGATGCTCTATATGCCAGAGACGGACAATACATTCATTTCACTTCAGATGAGGCCTCGCAGAGACGGAGGACAGTGGGTGTCACTGCAGTCGCTAGATTCCTCAGGTGCAGGGCATCATTGATTACATGCATGTGGCCATCAAGACACTCCTCGTCAGGCCAGTGAGATTCATCAACAGAGGCTGTTGCACCTGTATCATTGCTGGGGCAGCCTCTGTCATTTGGCCCTGTTGCACAGAGGCTCCCATAGTTAGAGGAGACAAGGAAACTGAGGATGATGAAGGAGCCCCATGAGGGGTGACACCCTCATCCTCCACCTCCCCCGTGACATCCTCAGCCCTTGTCTGGCACTCGGATGGCTGGAGAGGTACACTAGCTGGGGTGAAACTGGCCATCCGCTCCAAAGATCCCTGTGCCACCAGTGCCACTGACTGCTCCAGGGTGCACAGTGTAGCATGCATCCTGGTGTATGCTAGTGTGCTGCTCCTGCACTCAGAGTGATGCTGCATATGGCTCTCCAAGAGTTTGGCTGTTGTCTCTATGGAGGAGCTCACGCACTCATTAGTCTGAACCACAGTGGTGCATATGAGCTGGATGGATTCCTCCATCCTCAGACCATGAACCTGCACTGCCTCAGGGAACTCTGACTTATGGAAGCACATCTGCTGCTGCTGGTCTCAGTAGAGCCTCCTTTCCTTTGGCTCCTTAGGCCCTGCATATGTGCTGAGCTGAGCAAGACTGTGTCTGTCCTCCCTCCTCTGAGAACTGCCTGCATCTGCTTCTACATCGAGCACCTCCTCCTGCACACTAGTGTCATGCTCCTCACCCAGTACCAACGTATCTAACCACGCTCAAGGACCCACCGAGGTAACTGTATCTGCACTGGCGGATGGTGCACTTGTCAGGTGCGACGTGCTTCCTTGGTTTTGTGAGGTTCCTCTGGGGCTGCGGAGGGAGAGGGTGTTGTCGGGTGGATGCCTACACCTATGGGAGACACAAGAAGGGTTCATGAGGATCAGCCTAGGAGAGCAGAAGCCACTGCAGTGCTGAGGCTAACCAATGTAACTCAGTGCTCGGCATACTACTGGATGGGGTAGTGTTCACTGCATCCCCCTAATGAGTGCTTCGCCATCTGCATCATGGGTTTCCATCTCACCTGGCCTGACTTCCTGCTCCTCCGGGATGCTGGCTATCTCCATTGCTCAGCCTTCCATTGACGTTTTCTCTAGTGGTGTGGTACCCCATCGTCTGTCAGTTGCCTTTCCCAGGCACTGTTGTGCCCATTTTCTTGCAAGGACAAAATAGGGTGAGAAAAGGCACTGCTGTCCTCTATGGCCAACGGCATCTTCCCCAATCCATTAGAAGCTGCAAGCTTCAGTGGTGACAGATCGTTAGCAACACTAAGGCTATGAGCCATTCTGAGGGGTCAGTAAGTGCCTTGGGCACACACCTGTCCCTATGTTCAGGAGTAGCATGCGCTCTGAGGCTCCTCAGCTGGTCTGTCTGCTGGAGGGTTCAAGTCCAGAGGCCTGTCCTGAGGGCTGGGGATTGCACTCACCTTGCCAGAACCTTTTACGGCACTGAATTCAGGATCTTCTGATTGCACTTCTGCCGCTGACAGTGGCAGCTATCTCAACCCAGGCCTGTATAGTCTGGGTGCGGGGCCTCCTCCTGCCACCCTCTGGGAAGAGGACCTCCCTCATCTCACTCACGGCCTAAAACATGACCTCCAGGTGGTTATCAGAGAACTGGGGATTGCCCTGCCCCAGGGGCCAGGCCTCCCGCTTTCCATTAACATTGACATCATTGCACACTGCAGTCCACTCTAAGGCTCACAGGAACATTTCTACTTGCTTCCTCAGGATTGAAATGGCAGCCACAGCAATGGCTGCTGTCGAGAGTTTAAATCGGGCCCATACTTCATCTGTCTCACCTGCGTACCCTCTAATTGGCTGCCAAATTAAGGGTTTGCTTTTCACAATTTAGGAAATACTCTCCAAAGTGCATGACCTCATACTTGCCCAGTTCTACTAGTTCTGAAGAAGGGTCAGTGACCTGAAACGTGAACTCTGCTTCTCTCTCCACAGATGCTGCCAGACGTGCTGAGTATTTCCAGCATTTCTTGTTTTTATTTCAGATTTCCAGCATCCGCAGTATCATACTTGCCCATATTGAAGTCCAATAGACACAGTTTTGCCCATTCACTCAAACAATTCATATCTTTTTTGTAATTTTATGCTTCCACCTACACAGCTCACATCACTCTCTTTGAGTCATTGGCAAACTTGGATAGCTGTCTCTCTATCCTATCATCTAAGTTGTTGAGACTCCAATATAGATTCTTGTGGGATGCCACTAGACACATTCTGATAATTAAAATACCTGCTCATTATCCCTATTCTCTGTCTTCCAACTGTGTGGAACATTATCATCAGGTATTTCAGACATGAAAAGCGCCATTGCTCTTGCGGAAAGCCAACATGGGCTCGATGGGCCGAATGGCCTCCTTCTGCAGTATAGCTATTCTATGATTCTATACTGTTTGGCAGGGGGATGGGAACCGGAGCCACGGATCAGTGGATGGGGTAGCTGTTGAACAGGCAGATACCGAGTGCAGAGAGTCTGTGAGGAAGGTTAGACAGTTGACAGGGCAACGTTGCAGCCAGTATAATGGGTTGAAGTGTGTCTATTTTAACGCAAGAAGTGTCAGGAATAAGGGTGATGAACTTAGAGCATGGATCAGTACTTGGAGCTACGATGTTGTGGCCATTACGGAGACGTGGATATCACAGGGGCAGGAATGGATGTTGGATGTTCTGGGGTTTAGATGTTTCAAAAGGGATAGGGAGGGAGGTAAAAGAGGTGGGGGAGTGGCATTGTTAATCAGGGATAGTATCACAGCTGCAGAAAGGGAGGTCGTCGAGGAGGGGTTGTCCACTGAGTCAGTATGGGTGGAAGTCAGAAACAGGAAAGGAGCAGTCACTTTGTTGGGAGTTTTCTATAGACCCCCCAATAGCAACAGAGACATGGAGGAACAGATTGGGAGGCAGATTTTGGAAAGGTGCAGAAGTAACAGGGTTGTTGTCATGGGTGACTTCAACTTCCCTAATATTGATTGGAACCTCCTTAGTGCAAATAGTTTGGATGGAGCAGTTTTTGTCAGGTGTGTCCAGGAAGGTTTCCTGACTCAATATGTAGATAGGTCGACTCGAGGGGAGACTATGTTGGACTTGGTGCTTGGCAACGAACCAGGCCAGGTGGCAGATCTCTCGGTGGGAGAGCATTTCAGTGATAGTGATCACAACTCCCTGACCTTTACTATAGTCATGGAGAGGGACAGGAGCAGACGGGATGGGAAAATATTTAATTGGCGGAGGGGGAATTACAATGCTATTAGGCAGGAACTGGGGAGCATAAATTGGGAACAAATGTTCTCAGGGAAATGCACGACAGAAATGTGGAGGTTGTTTAGGGAGCACTTGCTGCGACTGCTGGATAGGTTTGTCCCGATGAGGCAGGGAAGGGATGGTAGGGTGAAGGAACGTTGGATGACAAGAGATGTGGAACAGCTAGTCAAGAGGAAGAAGGAAGCTTACTTAAGTTTGAGGAAGCAAGGATTAGACAGGGCTCTAGAGGGTTACAAGGTAGCCAGGAAGGAACTGAAGAATGGACTTAGGAGAGCTAGAAGGGGACATGAAAAAGTCTTGGCGGGTAGGATTAAGGAAAATCCCAAGGCGTTCTACACTTATGCGAGGAACAAGAGGATGGCCAGAGTGAGGGTAGGGCCGATCAGGGATAGTGGAGGGAACTTGTGCCTGGAGTCGGAGGAGGAGGTAGGGGAGGTCCTAAATGAATACTTTGCTTCAGTATTCACTAGTGAGAGGGACCTGGTCGTTTGTGAGGACAGCGTGGAACAGGCTGATATGCTCGAACAGGTTGAGGTTAAGAGGGAGGATGTGCTGGAAATTTTGAATGATATGAGAGCAGATAAGTCCCCGGGGCCAGACGGGATATACCCAAGGATATTACGGGAAGCAAGGGAAGAGATTGCTGCGCCTTTGGCGATGATCTTTGCGTCTTCACTGTGCACTGGAGTAGTACCGGATGATTGGAGGATGGCAAATGTTGTTCCCTTGTTCAAGAAAGGGAATAGGGATAACCCTGGGAATTATAGACCAGTCAGTCTTACGTCGGTAGTTGGCAAATTATTGGAGAGGATTCTGAGAGACAGGATTTATGATTATTTGGAAAAGCATGGTTTGATTAGAGACAGTCAGCATGGCTTTGTGAGGGGCAGGTCATGCCTCACAAGCCTTATTGAATTCTTTGAAGATGTGACAAAGCACATTGATGAAGGAAGAGCAGTGGATGTGGTGTATATGGATTTTAGCAAGGCGTTTGATAAGGTTCCCCATGGTAGGCTCATTCAGAAAGTAACGAGGCATGGGATTCAGGGAAAGTTGGCTGTCTGGATACAAAATTGGCTGGCCCATTGAAGTCAGAGGGTGGTAGTAGATGGAAAGTATTCAGCATGGAGCTCGGTGACCAGTGGTGTTCCACAAGGATCTGTTCTGGGACCTCTGCTCTTTGTGATTTTTATAAATGACTTGGATGAGGAAGTGGAAGGCTGGGTTAGCAAGTTTGCCGATGACACGAAGGTTGCTGGAGTTGTGGATAGTGTGGAAGGCTGTCGTAGGTTGCAACGGGACATTGACAGGATGCAGAGCTGGGCTGAGAAGTGGCAGATGGAGTTCAACCTGGAAAAGTGTGAAGTGATTCATTTTGGAAGGTCGAATTTGAATGCGGAATACAGGCTTAAAGACAGGATTCTTGGTAGTGTGGAGGAACAGAGGGATCTTGGGGTCCATGTCCATAGATCGCTCAAAGTTGCCACCCAAGTTGATAGGGTTGTTAAGAAGGCATATGGTGTGTTGGCTTTCATTAACAGGGGGATTGAGTTTAAGAGCCGCGAGGTTATGCTGCAGCTCTATAAGGCTCTGGTTCGACCACACTTGGAATATTGTGTTCAGTTCTGGTCGCCTCATTATAGGAAGGATGTGGAAGCTTTAGAGAGGGTGCAGAGGAGATTTACCAGGATGCTGCCTGGACTGGAGGGCATGTCCTACGAAGAAAGACTGAGGGAGCTAGGGCTTTTCTCATTGGAGCGAAGAAGGATGAGAGGTGACTTGATAGAGGGGTACAAGATGATGAGAGGCATAGATAGAGTGGATAGTCAGAGACTTTTTCCCAGGGTGGAAAGGGCTATCACCAGGGGGCATAATTTTAAGGTGATTGGAGGAAGGTTTCGGGGAGATGTCAGAGGTAGGTTCTTTACACAGAGAGTGGTGGGTGCTTGGAATGCGCTGCCAGCGGTGGTGGTAGAAGCAGATACATTAGGGGCATTTAAGCGACTCTTGGATAGGTACATGGATGATAGTAGAATGAAGGGTAGGTAGTTAGTTTGATCTTAGAGTAGGTTAATAGGTTCAGCACAACATCGTGGGCCCAAGGGCCTGTACTGTGCTGTACTGTTCTATGTTCTATGTATGTCAATGGGCTCATGGAGTATGCTGCATACTGATAGAGCAGACCATGTGACTACCAGGAGGACAAAATTTGGAACAAAGTATGGATAGTATTTAAGAAAGAAAATCATTCCGTGAGTTATTACAGAATACTAACCCTGTTTGCCTCTTCCAGATTAATAGGCCAATTGCACATTGTACAAGACAGCATGACATAAATTTGTGAGACAGTTGTATCTATCATAATTCTTCCGACCTCAGTTGGCTTCAAATTTCCATTTCCATGAGCACATGATAGGTTCCACACTGACTCGCCAAAAGCAGGCAGATAGCCAATGTCAACAGGATAACATACAAAAAGGTCAGACAGGAAAATACCGACTGGTCAATGTATTCTGTCCCATATAGTCATGATGCTTTATGCCCAGTGTGTAAAAAGTAAAAGAGACCACAAACAGGCATCTGGCCCCTTACATGCATCTGCAAACTGAAGGGTACCTGGTATGGGCTTGGGACACTTTTTTTTGCCTATATCAATATGGCAGGCAGCAAACTGTCGGCTCGTAATGAGTACGCGCCTTTTGCCCGCCATATTGGAAGTTTAGCATCTGGAAAACACGTGTGGCACCATTGTATTTCCAGGCCATTAAATAAATTCAGCTTGTTGTTGCTAAGTTTCCCATTACTGCTGCTTCATTTTAGGCAAGTATATGTTACTTGGATGCCCTTCTGAACAGAGCCTTTGTGACCAGTGTATTGGAAACAGCTACTTGACTGATGTCTACATAATCCTCAAAGGTGTGTGGAAGGAGGCAAAAGCACACAAAGTTAATAGCCATTGCCACCTTCATGGCTACTTGTAAAGCAGGTGGAATTACAAATTGAGTACCTAACTCTGCAGTTCTTGACATAGGTCAATTAGAACTTGTCTACTCCATCTAATTCTTCTCAGACACTCAATTTCAGAGAGAGAACTAAATAATTAGCTCCTTGCTGGTAAATTCTCTTGGGTGACAATGGTCTTCTTTTCTGTTTGATGTTTGTTATGGAGCTGGTATTGAGATTAATAGCACTGTTCATGAGACATTTTGTTTTCAGAGTACAGCATGTGCTTCGGAGAAAGGTTATAATGGTTGAGTAGTATTTAGATGAGAAACTATAAATGTATTTAGTGTTTAATTGGTAATTTTATGTTGCAAAAACAAAATTTGCTGTTCCTATTGTTAATTATTGGTTTCACTAGTTCTTAATAAGTTCAGTACTAATCTTTACTATTACTGGAAAATCCAGCTAATGTTTTAAAGAAAGAATGAGCCATTGCAATTACATAAGACAATGGTCTAGATTTAGTTCTCAATGGTGAAGGAACAGTTTTCACTGTTCACCTCACATACAACTGCCCAGTGGAGATTTTCCACTAATCTGCATCTGTTTAAATGCAACACCCTCTAGAAGGGATCTGTAGCATCAGTAAACAAGGCAAACAACGGAGAGGCTCTTCAACCAATTAGATTGAAGTATTGGCACTGAGACACGCAGAGTCCAAACAAGGAAGCATCGAGTGAGAAATATAAATTTAAATAGTGCAGAGAAATCAAAATAAAGATTGAGGAATAGAGATGGGATTAGTGGAGAAAGGTAAAACAGACAAACAGAAAAAATTTTAAAAAATTATTTAAATCTGGAACATAGGTTTGAAGTCAGGAAGAATTCCTTTACACAAAGAGTAATCAACATTTACAATTGGTTTCTAGGAAGAGTAATGGAGACAAAATCATTGAAGGAATGAGACTCCATGGGTGAAATTTTCTGAACTTAGTCTCTGCCGAAATGGCAGGACCGCTGGAACCCATTGACAGCTTCAGTGAGCTTTGCTGATGCTCTTTAACTGAGCCATAGCATTGAATCCTATCTCCAGGTTCCCCAGCCAATCAGAGAGGGCAGTTGGGATGATACGTAGATTCTGTCAAAAGTAGGATTTCTAATTAAAGGGACCCCAGCATGGGTTACAATGGCTCAACTGGACCTGGAGTTTTGAGGCTACAACAACCACGGGAATGGAGAGGAGACCTGGAATGGCTGCCCACCATGCCCCCCCCCCACCCCCATCCCCAAGTCTCCCACTCTTACCTGGAGGTTCTGCTGCAGAATCTGAGGGGCTGCAGTGCGAGTTCAGGAGTACAAGTCTTCAGTGCTACAGCCAGGATGTTGTCAGGCCCATAGCCTTCTCTGTATCCAACATATTCATTTCTTGATATTATGTGGAATGAATCAAATTGTTTGAAGACTGACATCTGTGATGCTGGAGACCTCAGGAGGAGGCTGAGATGGATCATCCACTTGACCCTTCTGGCTGAAGATGTCTGTAAATGCTTCAGCCTTGTCTTTTGCACTGGAACATTGCTGCAAGAATAAGTTATGTGGTAGGATAAAAGGCCATAGGTTTGAAGTCAGGAAGAATTCCTTTACACAAAGAGTAATCAACATTTACAATTGGTTTCTAGGAAGAGTAATGGAGACAAAAACATTGAGAATCAGTCAAGGGCCTGTTACTTGGTGTGACAAGGAGAGTGCAGGTAGACAGAGGTTTTTGGATGCATGAGTAGGCCGGGACTATTTTATTTCAACCAAAAGGTGTGGCACTGGGTAACCCAAATGTCACCCGGACAAAACATAGCACTTACACGGGACCCTTCAAGCTTGAAACATTTTTTTGCAGTTGTCCAAGTAACCTGAAAGATGCACAAAATAAAATTCCAATCTCATTCTCGTGGTCAACATCCTGCTGCGTCTACCATTCGTGGAAGACCTCAAATATATGGTGAACAAAGGAGGAAACCTCTCTCAGGCCACCAGGGTGCACACAAGACTATAGAAGAGAGGCAGTATGAGTAGGTTGGGCTGAATAGACTCCCTCAGCTGTATTCACCTTGTGATCTTTTGCAGTTCTATATCTTGATTGAAGAATTCCAATAAGGGAGAGAAAGCAGAAGGCGCCACCTATTTACAAAGGTAAGCTCCGAACAAGTGTGAACAGGTGCCTTGGATGCATGACAAAGGCGTGAAAAGGTGATCTCTGTTAGAGTAGTGTTTGTTTGATGTTCATCTGTGCAGATTAAGGCCATTCTTTATTCTTGGTGTTTAATAGGCAAACACAGTTTACAAAGGGACAAAAACAGTATTTCCCACATAACTGCTAATACTGTTTATGTGACAGGTTTATGTTGATTTACTTTGCACAAAGTTAGAGGAATTCATTTTCAGTTTAAAGTTGTCAATTTCTGACAGTTTGATTTTTTTTTTGCTTTCCAATGCTCTCTGTTTCTCTTTTGAAGATTGAGTGAGGCTATTTGACTACGGGAGGCACTCAATCATAAGAGGTGGCACAGTTCAGCATATTACTCATGGAGATTAAGTTAATACAGGAAAGAATGTTGTCATTTTAAGATGACTTATTCTATCAAGTATTAGTAATGGCATAATCATCTAGGAACAAAGAGGTCTGAGGTATTGTCATTTCTTAGATGGATATTGGATTCAAGGATTTGTCCTTTTATTTGAAGGTGAGGGGAAAAGAGTTAAGGCAATGATGACAAAACTAGACTGTTTTAAGCAGAAGCAAAGGCTTCAGTGATTGGTTGCATTCCTTGTAGCAGTCACTGAGGACTCCTTAGGGTGATAGTCATCCAACACTTCTGCCTCTGAAGGAGTGGGACCCTTTAAGGGTTGTCACACACAAGAAATAGTAGCAAGATTAGACCATACAGCCCATCGAGCCTGCTCCGCCATTCAATACGATCATGGCTGATCTTTGGCTTCAATTCCACTTTCCTGCCCACTCCCCATATCCCTTGATTCCCTGCAAGACCAAAAATCTATCTATCCCAGCCTTAATGTATCCAACAATGGAGCATCCACAACCCTCTGGGGTAGAGAATTCCAAAGATTCACAGCCCTTTGAGTGAAGTAATTTCTCCTCATCTCAGATCTTATCCTGAGACGGTAGCCCCATGTTTTGGATCCCTCGACAAGCGGAAACAATCTCTCAGTGTCTACTCTATCCAGCCCCTTCAGAATCTTGTATGTTTCAATCAGATCACCTCTCATTCTTCGAAACTCTAGAGAATATAGGCCCAATTTACTCAGCCTCTCCTCATAGGACAACCTCATATCCCAGAGACCAATATAGTGAAACTTCGCTGTACCGCCTCTAATGCAGTTATATCCTTTCTTAAATGTGGAGACCAAAACTGCACTCAGTACTCCAGTGTAAATAGTAAAAGGGTGGTAAAAGGAGGATTTGGGCCGATTGGGGACCATAAAGGGAATTTACATATGGAGGCAGAGGGCATTGCTGAGGTATTAAATGAATATTTATTAAATGAATAAATCCTTACGAAGGAAGAAGATGCAACAAGGGCAATGGTGAAAAAGGAGGTAATTCAGACACTAGAAGGGTTTAAAATTGCTAAGGAGGATGTATTAAATAGGCTGTCTGTACTTAAAGTGGATAAAACACCAGGACCGGATGAGATGCATCCAAGGATATTGAGGGAAGTGAAGGTGGAAATCGCAGAGGCACTGGCCATAATTTCTGTCTTTCTCAGACACAGGGATGGTGCCAGAGGACTGGAGAATTGCAAACATTACACCCTTGATCAAAAAAAAGCGTAAAGATAAGCCCAGCAACTACAGGCCAGTCAGTTTAACTTCGGTAGTGTGGAAATTTCTAGAAAGAATAATTCGGGAGAAAGTTAATAGTCACGTGGACAAATGTGGGTTAATTAACAAAAGTCAACATGGATTTATTAAGGGAAAATCATGTTTAACCAACTTTCTAGAGTTTTTTGAGGAGGTAACAGAGAGGGTTAATGAGGACAATGCAGTTGATGTGGTGTACATGGACTTTCAAAAGGCGTTTGATACAATGCCACACAATAGACTTGTGAGTAAAGTTAAAGCTCATGGAATAAAAAGGACGGTAGCAACATGGATATGGAATTGGCTGAGTGACAGGAAGCAAAAAGTAGTGATTAAGGGCTGTTTCTCATGCTAGAGGAATGCTTGTAGTGTAGTTCCCCAAGGATCAGTGTTGGAACCCTTGTTTTTCCTGATATATATTATTGGCCTAGACCTTGGTATACAGGGCACAATTTCAAAGTTTGCGGATGATGCAAAACTTGGAAGCATTGTGAACTGTGAGGAGAATAGTGTAGAACTGCAAAAGGATATAGACAAGTCAATGGAATGGGCGAACAGGTGGCAGATGAAGTTCAACGCAGAGAAATGGGAAGTGATTCATTTTAGTAGGAAGAACATGGAGAGACAATATAATATAAAGGATACAATTCTAAAGGGGGTGCAGGAGCAGAGGGACCTAGGTGTATACGTGCATAAGTCATTGAAGGTGGCAGGACAGGTTGAGAGAATGGTTAATAAAGCATATAGTATTCTGGGCTTTATTAATAGGGGCATAGAATACAAGAGCAAGGAAGTTATGTTGAACTTATATAAGAGAATAGTTTGGCCTCAGATAGAGTATTGCATCCAGTTCTGGGCACCACACATTAGAAAGACACGACACCATTGGAGGGAGTACAGAAAAAATCACGAGAATGGTTCCTGGGATGAGGAACTTCAGTTATGAAGATAGATTGGAAAAGTTAGGACTGTTTTCCATGGAGAAGAGAAGGCTGAGAGGTGATTTTGTCAAGGTCTTCAAAATAATGAGGAGTCTGGACTGAGTAGATAGAGAGAAACTGGTTCCACTTGTGAAAGGAGCAAGAACATGAGGGCACAGATTTAAAGTAACGGGTAAGAGAAGCAAAACCGACATGAGAAAAACCTTTTTTCACACAGCAAGTGGTTAAGGTCTAGAATGCGTTGCCTGAGAGTGTGGTGGAGGCAGGTTTAATTGAAGCATTTGAAAGGGAATTAGACTGTTATATGAAAAGGAAGAATGTGCAGGGTTATGGGGAGAAGGCCGGGGAATGGCACTAGGTGAATTGCTCTTTCAGAGAACCAGTGCAGACACGATGGGCTGACTGGCCTCCTTCTGCACTGTAACAATTCTGTGATTCTATGTGGTCTTACCAAAACCCTGTACAGTTGAGGCTAGACTTCTTTATTCCTGTACTCCAATTCCCTTGCAATAAAGTCAACATGCCATTTTCCTTCCTAATTGCTTGCTGTACCTGCATGCTAACTTTCTGCATTCCTTGTACAAGCACACTCAAGTCTCTTTAAACATCAACACTTACAAGTTTCACACCTTATAAAAAACATTCTGCTTTTCTATTTTTATGATAAAAGTGAATAACTTCACACTTCCCTACATTACACTTATCTGTCATCTTGTTGCCCACACACTTAACATGTCTATATCTCTTTGCAGCCTCTCTGTGTCCTCCCCACAGCTTATCTTTCCACCTACCTTTGTATTATCAGCAAACTTAGATACATTACTCTCTGTCTCTTCATCTAAGTCATTAATATAGAGTGTAAATAGCTGAGGCCCCAGCACTGATCTTGCGGCGCTCCACTATTTACAGCCTGCCAACTTGAAAATGCCCCGTTTATGCCCCTTCTTTGCTTCCTCTTCATTAGCCAATCCTCTATCCATGCTGATATATTACCCCCAACTCCGTGAACCCTTATCTTGCCAATTAACCTTTTTATGTGGCATCTTATCAAATGCCTTTTGGAAATCCAGGTATACTACACCTACTGGTTCTCCTTTATCTGGTCTATCAGTTACATCAGGCACAGTGGCACAGTGGTTAGCACCGCAGCCTCACAGCTCCAGGGACCCGGGTTCGATTCCGGGTACTGCCTGTGTGGAGTTTGCAAGTTCTCCCTGTGTCTGCGTGGGTTTTCTCCGGGTGCTCCGGTTTCCTCCCACAAGCCAAAAGACTTGCAGGTTGATTGGTAAATTGGCCATTATAAATTGTCACTAGTATAAGTAGGTGGTAGGGAAATATAGGGACAGGTGGGGATGTTTGGTAGAAATATGGGATTAGTGTAGGATTAGTATAAATGGGTGGTTGATGTTCGGCACAGACTCGGTGGGCCGAAGGGCCTGTTTCAGTGCTGTATCTCTAATCTAATCTAATCTTCAAAAAACTAATAAATTTGTCAAACAGGCACACACACACACACACACTCTGTCCTTTCAAGGAGTGCAAGCATTTCCTGGTGAGGAGGTTCAGAAGGTTTTATGTAGTAGCCCGTAAAGCAATGTAGGTACCATCTACAGCATACTGGACCTTGAGATCTTGTAAAACTGGATGGTTCCATCTACTGCTGCTTTGCTGTGGTGCCAATTGACCGTGATTTTCTCATCTTTCTTGTAAAGTGTGTCAGTTACTTAGAAACATTGTTGTGGGATGGCCTGAAGAAGGGACCACCTTAACAGCGGACTACCTTAAGAGCTGTAAGCGAAGATCACTGGAGGAAGTGATGTTGCTTCACAAATGACCAGGGAGTTGTGGGTGTAGCCTGACAGAGTGTGATGTGTCTAGATGTAGCTCGTGCAGTAACTGTATATATATGTTCCAGTTAAGTTATAATGAAAACCTTCATTTCCTTTGGATATTATTGGTACCTGTGAATCTTACAATAGTTCACAAACCAAAGGGAAAAGTATTATTATAAACATAGGAACAGGAGTAGGCCATTCAGCCCCTCATGCCTGTTCCACTATTCCTTTAGATCCTGGCTGATCTGTATCCTGACTCCATTTAGTTTGGTTCCAAATCCCTTAATATCCTTACCAAGCAAAAATCTATCTATCTCCATTAATTCATGAATGTATTACCAAACTAGTGAATATTACATAGATCTGCAACTGCCTAAAATGATCCTGTGCCATAAAAGTTGAATACAGTTGCCATATTTATAGCCACAATGTGGGAAGATGACTGTGACTGGAAGCCCTCATACAGCACAAATCCCCTATTGCTTTTTTGCAGAAGTACATTCAAATTTAAATCTCATACAAATCTTTTGGATGCATGCCAAATCGCATTGAAACACTGACGGATCGTTGCTGGTACCAAAGATGAGCAGAAATGGCTACTGTCCCATTTCGCTAATGGAGGAAAAAATGCTCTGATTTTAAACCAAATAATGTATTTGTCTATCTCTGATTTCAACATCTCTGTTTTTCAAAGTAAGGCAAAGGTATAGATCGATTTTCTTGTTTGAGGCTGTGCCAGTGTTTGAATAACACATCTATAATAGAAAATATGATTTCGTCTGAGCATCATTTTTGTGTAACTGTTTCATTAATAATCTGCCTCCTGGGCAACCCTCCTTCTAAACAGGAACTCTTCAGAACAAAAACATACAAACAAGTGTTGCTAATTAGAGGGAAAGGTAACATGAAGTAAATACTATTAATGCTAAAAACCTACCTCAAAATATGTAATGTATTTCCCTAAAGATACACTGTTCCCAAAACAGCATCATTTTATAAAGAATCCAAAATAAAACATTGTCCTTCATTTGCAGAGTAAGATAGACATACTTCAATACAAGTCAACACCTCTTCAATTTGTCATATGAAACCATGTCGACCAACTCTTTACCAACAGCATTGTGGGATCACTTTGACCAAGGACTACAATGGTTCACGAAGGAAGTCCATAACCACCTTATCAAGGATAATAAAGGGTGGACAATAAATGTCGGCTTTGCCAGCGATGCTCACATAAATGTTCATTGGAGACAAACTGAAGGTATGCGTGCAAACTTTTTTTTTTATTCATTCATGGAATGTGGGTGTCACTGGCTAGGCCCCCATTTATTGCCCATCCCTAATTGCCCTTGAGAAGGTGGTGGTGAGCTGCCTTCTTGAACTGCTGCAGTCCATGTGGGGTAGGTACACCCACAGTGCTGTTAAGAAGGGAGTTCCAGGATTTTGACCCAGCGACAGTGAAGAAATGGCGATATAGTTCCAAGTCAGGATGGTGTGTGATTTGGAGGTGGTGTTCCCATGCATTTGCTGCCCTTGTCCTTCTAGTTGGTAAAGGTCGCAGGTTTGGAAGGTGCTGTCTAAGGAGCCTTGGTGAGTTGCTGCAGTGCATCTTGTAGATGGTACACACTGCTGCCACTCTGCGTCAGTGGTAGAGGGAGTGAATGTTTGTGGATGGGGTGCCAATCAAGCGGGCTGCTTTGTCCTGGATGGTGTTGAGCTTCTTGAGTGTTGCTGGAGCTGCACCCATCCAGGCAAGTGGAGAGTATTCCATCGCACTCCTGACTTGTGCTTTGCAGAGTCAGGAGGTGAGTTACTCTCGGCAGGATTCCTAGCTTCTGAACTGCTCGTGTAGCCACAGTATATATATAGCTACTCCAGTTCAGTTTCTGGTCAATGGTAGCCCCTAGGATGTTGATAATGGAGGATTCAGCGATTGTAATGCCATTGAATGTCAAGGGGAGATGGTTAGATTCTCTCTTGTTGGAGATGATCATTGCCTGGCACTTGTGTGGCGCGAATGTTACTTGCCACTTATCAGCCCAAGTCTGAATGTTGTCCAGGTCTTGCTGCATTTCTACACGGACTGCTTCAGTATCTGAGGAGTCGTGAATGGTGCTGAACATTGTGCAATCATCAGCAAACATCACCACTTCTGACCTAATGATTGAAAGAAGGTCATTGATGAAGCAGCTGAAGATGGTTGGGCCTGGAACTCTACCCTGAGGAACTCCTGCAGTGATGTCCTGGAGATGAGATGATTGATCTCCAACAACCACAACCATCTTTCTTTGTGCTAGGTATGTCTCCAACCAGTGGAGAGCTTTCCCCCTGATTCCCATTGACTTCAGTCTTGCTTGGGCTCCTTGATGTCATACTTGGTCAAATGCTGCCTTGATGTCAAGGGCAGTCACTCTCACCTCACCTCTTGAGTTCAGCTCTTTTGTCCATGTTTGAACCAAGTCTGTAATGAGGTCAGGAGCTGAGTGGCCCTAGCGGAACCCAAACTGAGCATCACTGAGCAGGGTATTGCTAAGCAAGTGCTGCTTGATGGCACTGTTGATGACACCTTCCATCACCTTACTGATGATTAAGAGTAGGCTGATGGGGCGGTAATTGGCTGGGTTGGACTTGTCCTGCTTTTTGTGTACAGGACATACCTGGGCAATTTTCCACATTGCCGGGTAGTTGTCAGTGTACTGGAACAGCTTGGCAGGGGGCGCGGCAAGTTCTGGAGCACAGGTCTTCAGTACTATTGCCAGAATATTGTCAGAGCCCATAGTCTTTGCAGTATCCAGTGCCTTCAGTCATTTCTTGATATCACGCAGAGTGAATCGAATTGGCTGAAGTCTGGCATCTGTGATGTTGGGGACTTCAGGAAAAGGCCGAGATGGATCATCAACTCAGCACTCCTGGCTGAAGATTATTGCAAATGCTTCAGCCTTTTGTTTCGCATTGATGTGCTGGGCTCCCCCATTTTTGAGGATGGGGATATTTGTGGAGTCACCTCTTCCAGTTAGTTGTTTAATTGTCCACCGCTATTCACGGCTGGATGCGGCAGGACTGCAGAGCTTAGATCTGATCCGTTGGTTATGGGATCGCTTAGTTCTGTCTATCGCATGCTGCTTATGCAGTTTGGCATGCAAGTAGTCCTGTGTTGAAGCTTCACCAGGTTGACACCTCATTTTGAGGTATGCCTGGTGCTGCTCCTGGCATGCCCTCCTGCACTCTTCATTGAACCAGAGTTGGTCTCCTGGCTTGATGGTAATGGTAGAGTGGGGGATATGCTGGGCCATGAGGTTCCAGATTGTGGCTGAGTACAATTCTGCTGTTGCTGATGGCCCACAGTGCCTCATGGATACCCAGTTTTGCATTGCTAGATTTGTTTGAAATCTATCCCATTTAGCACGGTGATAGTGCCACACAACACGATGGACGGTATCCTAAATGTGAAGGCAGGACTTCATCTCCACAAAAACTGTGGTGGTCACTCCTACCAATACTGTCATGGACAAATGAATCTGCGGCAGGCAGACTGGTGAGGATGAGGTCAAGTATGTTTTTCCCTCTTGTTGGTTCCCTCACCACCTGCCGCAGACCCAGTCTAGCAGCTATGTCCTTTAGTACTCAGCCAGCTCGGTCAGTAGTGGCGCTACCGAGCCACTCTTGGTGATGGACATTGCAGTCCCCCACCCAGAGTACGTTCTGCCCACTTGCCACCCTCACTGCTTCCTCCAAGTGGTGTTCAACATGGAGAAGTACTGACTCATCAGCTGAGGGAGGGCGGTAGGTGGTAATCAGCAGGAGGTTTCCTTGCCCATGTTTGACCTGATACCATGAGACTTCATGGGGTCCAGAGTTGATGTTGAGGACTCCCAGGGCAACTCCCTCCCTCCTGTATACCACTGTGCCGCCACCTCTGCTGGGTCTGTCCTGCTGGTGGGACAGGACATACCCAGGGATAGTGATGGCAGTGTCTGGGACATTATCTGTAAGGTATGATTCCGTGAGTATGAATATGTCAGGCTGCTGCTTGACTAGTCTGTGGCACAAGCCCCCAGATGTTAGTAAGGAAGGTCTACAGGGCTGGGTTTTCTGTAGTCGTTTCTGGTGCCTAGGTCGATGCTGGGTGGTCCGTCCGGTGTCATTCCTTTTTATTGACTTTGTAGTGTTTGGATTCAACTGAGTGGCTTGCTAGGCCATTTCAGAGGGCATGTAAGAGTCAACCACATTGCTGTGGGTCTGGAGTCACATATAGGCCAGACCAGGTAAGGACAGCAGATTTCCTTCCCTAAGGCCATTAGTGAACCAGATGGGTTTTTACCGCAATCGATGACAGATTCATGGCACCATTACTGAGAGTAGCTTTCAATGCCAGATTTTTATTAATTAATTGAATTTAAATTCCACCAGCTATTGTGGTGGGTTTGAACCCATGTACCCAGGGCATTAGACTGGACCTCTGGATTACTAATTCAGTGATATTACCACTATGCCATCATCTCCCTTTTTGTGGGACCTGGCAGTGTATAATATTGCTGCCATGTTTGCCTACATTTAAAGCGACTATGATCCAAAAATACCTCATTGGCTGTGAAGTGTTTTGGGATGTCCTGAGGTCGTGCAGCCCAGACTAATTGGGTGAAAGCTGTCTGCTGGCTGTGAAGGTCCTACTAATAATGAGTCTAAGTTGTCTCAATTCGGTCCTTAGAGAGTGTGCCCTCAGTGCAAAACTATTCTATAATCCAGCATTAATTGGCCATCTCACCCAGACAAGCAATGAGGATAGGTGGTATGGGAGCTGAAAATATTGCACTGGTTTAGAAGGAGAGCTTGTGTTGTTGGGTGATGAGGTAGAAGACAAAGCTTTACTCTGCACCTTGCCTGTGATAAATCTGTCTTGCTGCCAAAATTAAGTACTAAAAGTGAAACAATTTTCCATTCATCAGTATTATTATGTAAAACGTATCTGCATACAAAGATTGAATAGGTCAAGCAATGGCATACAGTGTATTTTGCATTACAATTCATAGCAAGGCACAAAATATGCCCACAATTTACTGGATGGAATTTAACCTAGTGTGAGAGCGGCATTAACATAAGTAGATAGAAGTAGTACAAACCTAGAACTTGATATTAGCAAACAAATACATGAGTTTGTATGATATTCTTCGGTCTGCTTTCTTAACTGAGATTGAACCTGTTTATTTTAAATGTGCAATATTGCCAATAATAATTTCTATGATATCACCCTTACATATCTCAGAGCTAGATTTAATAGGGATCATTTTGACTTTAGACAACAGTGTATCAAAAAAGACTTGCAATTATATAGAGGCTTTCATGATTTCAGGTCATCTGAAAGCACTTTACAGCCAATGTAGTACTTTTGAACTGTAGTCACTGTTGTAATGTAGGAAACATAGCAGCCAATTTACACACAAGGTCCCACAAACAGCAATATGGTAACAACCAGATAATTTATTTCAGTGATGTTGATTGAGGGATAAATATTAACCAGGACACTACTCTTCTTCAAAATAGTGCTGTGAAATCTTTTTCACCCATCTGAAAGACTGCACCTCTGACAATTCAGCACTCCCTCACTACTGCACTGGAGTGTCAGCCTTGATCTTTGTGCTCAAGTCTCTGAATTGAGACTTGAACCCACAACCTTCTGACCCAGAGGCGAGAGTGCTACTCACTGAGCCGCAGCTGATGCTGTCACTGTCAAAATGCACAATATTGGCTTGGCCACCCATTAAATGGTATTAAGGGTTACAGAACCAAGGAAGGTAGATCGAGTTGAGATACAAATCAGCCACGATCTAACAGAATGCAACTCAGCAAGGCTCCTTCGACAGCACCTTCCAAACCCACGACCTCGATCACCTAGAAGGTCAAGGGCAGCAGATGCATGGGAACATCACCACCTGCATGTTCCCCTTCAAGCCACACACCATCCTGACATGGAACAATATCGCCGTTCCTTGACTGTCACTGGGTCAAAATCATGGAACTCTCTTCCTAAGAGGACTGTACACCACATGGACTACAACAGTTCAAGAAGGCAGCTCACCACCAGCTTCTCAAGGGCAATTAGGGATGGGCAATAAATGCTGGCCTAGCCAGCAATGCCCACACCCTGTGAAAGAATAAAAAAAGGCGAAACAGACTCGAGGGGCTGAATGGCCTCTTCCTATTCCCAAACACCTTTCCCAAATCTCATTTGCATTGACACTTTCACTAGGTGCCATGCTGTGCCTAGCCTGTGAATGGTTCCTGCTGATGCCAGCTACCAAAGTAAAGGGAAAGCTCCACTGCCCCTTGTTGGAAAGGGTAGACAGATCTGGGGCAAATTTAAACTAACCCATCCCTTGGGAATCTTATGGGATCAAGGACAATGCTGGTTTCATACTCCATCTTATTTTACTGTTCATTGAAGTCATTAGAGAGTTATATCAGGTGGGGTGTAAAACTGGCATTCCACCCTATCCAGTGGGAATCCCGTCCAACAAGTTAGGTTAAAATTACCCTCTCAGACAATCACTAACTCAATGTGCTTCACTAATTCTATCAGTTCAACTTAATACATGACTGATCCTCACACGAACAAACTTGGGGACTCTATTGATCCACTTCCACTATGATAATCATTCCTGATCCTGCACACTGCTCCCAGAACAACAAAGCAATTTAATACTTCAGTATCAGCTGGCACGAGGCAATACCAAACTTTATTTGATTAATTGCATTGGTATTCAAGGATCCACACTCAGGAGCATGAAGCCGGCTGATTCATGCTCCCATGGCAAGAGTCACTCACTAACTAGCTGCCAGATATATCAACAGCATCTGTCTTTCAGTTGGTAGACCTTTCTTGGCAAGTCTCCAGCAGTCACTTAGCAACATTCAAATCTCCCAACATGTAGTTAGAACTCTATGAAAAAACATGAGGAACTATATGGCGGGGAGCTGGGGGTGGGGAGGAGGGTGGTGTGGAATGGTGAGCTATTTGACATTGAAAGTTCTTTATTGCCCACCACCGCAGTGTAGTTCTTTTACATCTGCTGCGCTCAAGTTGTAATGCAAAGACAGAACTGGATTTTTTTAAACAGATGACCAGCATTTAAACAGAACAAAGTGAAGGGGTAGGAGAGAAACAAGAGAAATACACACAAAAGAGGAAGTGGAAGTGCTTAATGTATCAAGTGCATGTCTGCCACTTTTTAGTCATCACAAGTTGATCCAATGCAAATATCTGTGCTACATTTGAAAAAAGTGTTTTGAAAGAGGTTAAAAAAAATAGTCATCTTCTACAGGATTGTTCTGACACATATCCGCCACCAATATCCTCTAATTTCCTTCAGGATCTACCTAACTGAAATTCTATTTCATCTCAGGATGTGCCTATTTGTAGCAACCTGACCTTATGGACTTACAGAGACATGACAGTTACACATAACTTCACCTTAGCAGCAAGGTAAGACATATTACACATTACATAGTATAATGATCTTGACCTCATAAAAACAGCAAATCCTCCATCTTACCATCAGTCATGCAACAGGAAACATATTATAATAAATGATCAGATGGAACACATCCAGAGATTAGTGCATTGATTCTAATATAATTCTCATTGAAGTTTCCTTCTTTAAAGTTTCTTCAAAGTATTTGAATATGGTTGTTCTCTGTATTCATAAATATGTACACTCCTGCCAAAAGCAATCTGGACCCAAATACGGCATTATGTTTATGAGTGAACTCACACCAAGTGAGACATGGGAGATAAAAAAGCCTTTCAAATTGGATTTTTTTGATCCAGGCTTTTAATCCCACCCAACTCCCAACCCAATAGCGTTCACTTGGGAGTGTTATTAGCTTGTAGCCTGTTGTCGAGGATTACTTGGAGCTTGTAAATGATGGTTTTAACTTTAATGTCACACAGCTGCCCGATGAGTCTGTGTGGATACCGATATCTGTTTTCATTTGAAATGTAGATGCCATTAAGCGGCATGCCAGGTTTCATTCACTTTTGCTTTCAAAGCCTTATTAATGCTTTTTTTTTGGAAAGAAGATCTGACCCACCTGTCAATCAGTTTTCCTACAGAATTAGATGCTTTTTTTTGCATAGAACATGAAAAATGTACAAACTGACAATACAACAATGACTCTTTGATCTGGCTTCCACATCAGTGCCTTTTTCCTGCCTTTCTGCAAGCCATTTGTTATGCCATAGACATCCATTCAGAGCAGCTTTTACACAGCACTGCATATAATTAACCTGAAAATCTCGAGTGCTTCCAAATGATCCAATTAAATATTTTCTTGAGTGGTGGGGGAATGGTTGAATCTTGCGCTCAATGTCAGAGAAGTCAGTGCTGAGGAAATGGAACATTTTCTCTACTTTCCGCTCTCAGTGTCAGCATCAAGCTTTCCCGCGTTAAGCATAGTACAGGTTGCTTGCAGGATAAAACTGTTGTGGTTCTTCTCCAACGATGCAGCTTGACCACCTACCTTAGAAGAGCAGCAGAGTGACTTTTGCATTTTCGACACCATCCATTCTAAATGAGATTGCCAACTTGTGGGTATGACAGAGGTGGCTTTGTACTGTGGCCTTAACCTCATGAGAAATAGGGCCTGTAAATCAATTTGCATTGATCCTTTACAGCAAGTTGATGGAGGAGATTTTTATTTTATGGGCGGCACAGTGGTGCATTGGTTAGCACCGCAGCCTCACAGCTCCAGGGACCCGGGGGTCCAATTCTGGGTACTGCCTGTGCGGAGTTTGCAAGTTCTCCCTGTGACCGCGTGGGTTTTCGCCGGGTGCTCCGGTTTCCTCCCACAGCCAAAGACTTGCAGGTGATAGGTAAATTGGCCATTGTAAATTGCCCCTAGTGTAGGTAGGGAATATGGAATTACTGTAGGGTTAGTATAAATGGGTGGTTGTTGGTCGGCACAGACTCGGTGGGCCGAAGGGCCTGTTTCAGTGCTGTATCTCTAAATAAATAAATAAAAATAAAATAAAACTGGATTCAAGCTCAGATCCTAAAGGTGAAAGAACAGCTATAACTGACACTCACGGACATAACGTATTGTAGTAAAGAATTTCTGGCCTTTTTTTTTCTTTTTACAAATAGTTTGCTGAAAAATAAAAATAATTTAGCCACAAATGTTGTTTTCATCAACATATTGAAATTTGAAAATTAACTTAAAAATAACTATTGAAAAATGACTGCGAGGTTTATATAGACTTTGTCAATCGTGGTTGATCATTTTAGTGCAAAAGTCAACAAAATTTCATGTACCATACTCATGGCAATTTTAGCTAAAACTATTGTCAGGAGGAATTGTATCCTCCAATCTCACTCAATTAGACAATGAAATCAGGGATTGTAGGATTTCTGTGCATAGATGAATTAATATAAATTGAATAAAATTGAATTAAATTGTCTTGCTGCAATTATACAGGGCCTTGGTGAGGCCACACCTGGAATATTGTGCGCAGTTTTGGTCTCCTTATCTGAGGAAGGATGTTCTTGCTATAGAGGGAGTGCAGCGAAGGTTTATCAGACTGGTTTCTGGGATGGTGGGACTGACGTATGAGGAGAGATTGAGTCGGTTAGGATTATATTCGCTGGAGTTCAGAAGAATGAGGGGGGATCTCATAGAAACCTATAAAATTGTAACAGGACTTGACAGGGTAGATGCAGGAAGGATGTTTCTGATGGTGGGGGAGTCCAGAACTAGGGGTCATAGTCTAAGGATACGGGGTAAACCTTTCAGGACTGAGAAGAGGAGAAATTTCTTCACCCAGAGGGTGGTGTGCCTGTGAAATTCGCTACCACAGAAAGCAGTTGAGGCCAAAACATTGTATGTTTTCAAGAAGGAGTTAGATATAGCTCTTGGGTCTAAAGGGATCAAAGGGTATGGGGCGAACGCCGGAACAGGTTACTGAGTTAGATGATCAGCCATGATCTTAATGAATGGCGGAGCAGGCTCAAAGGGCCGAATGGCCTACTCCTGCTCCTATTTTCTAAGTAATAGGCTTCACCATCTGTAATTATCTTGTGATCAATTGCTAAACTCATTAATGGATTTTTTTGTAGTGTAATTTAAAGACTCGGGGGCGGGGGTAGAAATTCAGTTGCGTACTGCTGCCTCTCAGGTGGTAAACCTCTTTCTTGAACTGCTGCAGAACCTGTGGTGTAGATACAGTTTGCTATAGTAGTACAGGGTGTTGGCGAGACCACACGTGGAGTTCTGTGTACAATTTTGGTCTTTTTGCTTAAGAAAGGATATAATTGCATTAGAATCAGTTCAGAGAAGGTTAACTCGACTGATTCCAGGGATGAAGGGCTTATCTTATGAGGAAAGGTTGGACAGGTTGGGCCTGCATCCATTGGAGTTTAGGAGAATGAGAGGTGATCTTATTGAAACATATAAGATCCTGAGGGGACTTGACAGGGCGGATGCTGAGAAGATGTT